>NC_140952.1:127153717-127753717 GCF_014529385.1 Adiantum capillus-veneris
ACTGGAGATAAATTTAAAGAGTAATCCAATGGAAGAAGACAGTGAAAGTTCCAGAACATGTGCAAGGGAAGAAGAAGAATCCAATAAAAATATTATAGTAGCCCAAGAGTTGGGAATTGGATTGCATGACACCACAATGGAAGTAGAAGGTTTTTTTTTTCTCAAAAGCTCTTTCAATTTCGGAGTTTTAACTTACGCATTTTGCTAGCATAGAGGACACCCTATGGCCCTAGGACCATAGGATGCCATCATATCCCATGTACAATTTCTCTTTTACCATAGAGGACATCTTATGGATCTAGGGTCACAGGGTTCCAACATAGTGCATAAATGGCTTCTTATAAGTATACACGTAAACATAGTGCATAGAGGGAACGTTACTAGCATAAAGATCGCCCTATGGCCTTGGGGCCATAGGGTGCCAACATAAAGCATAGAGGGATTTTTATTACCACCTTGTTACCCTTGGGACACACATGATACCTTGGTCACTATCTGGCCCTTAGACCATATGATAGTAGCATAGAGGACACCCTATAGCCCTAGGGTTTCCTTCTATCCCTAGGGCCATACACTGCCAACATATAGTATACATGGTTTCTTCATAGAGCAAACCTTTTAGCCCTACGCAATAGAGTGGAAACCTAGACCATATAATGTATCCTACTAGCATAGAAGGCACCCTATGACCTTGAGGCCAAAGAGTACCAATTTAGGGCATAAAGGGTCTCGTCCTAGGTTGAAGGGCTCCTTGTGGCACTAGGGAGCCTCTGGCCCCAGGGCCATAGGGTGTCAACATAGTCAAATGGGATGTAAACGTAGAGCATAGAGGGTTTCTTACTATCATGGAGGACCATATGTGTCCTTGGTGACATAGGGTGCAAACATATAGCATGGAGGGTTTCTTGCTAGCATAGAGAGCACCCTATGGGCTCCCTATGGACTTGGGGCCATATGATTCCAACAAAGAGCATAAACGGTTTTTTGATAGCATAGAGGATAGCTTATTTCCCTGGGGCCATATGATACAAAAATAAAAGAGTCTTAAGAAGGGCACCTAGGCCACTAAATCACCATGTGGCCATAAGGTGGTCTTTGAGGGGAATGATTCTCAAGGGTTTCTTGGGTATCCTATGGCCTTTGGCTACCAACATAGATTTTAGATGGTTTCTTACTAACATAGAGCTCACCTTGTGGCCTACGGTCTTTAGATGCTAATATAGAGTTTCAATGGTTTCATACTAGGCGTAAGGGGCACCCTATGACCTTGGGGCCATAGAGTGTCAATGTAGAGCACAGAGGTTTCCTTTCTAGCATAGAGGGCACCATGTGGCCTAGGAGCCATTTGATGCACCCTATGGCCCGAGGGCTGTAGGTTGCCAATGTAGACTATAGAGGTTTTCTTTCTAGCATAGAGGGAACCTTGTGGCCTAGGGGCTATTTGGTGCTCCCCTAGAGCATACAAGGTTTCTTAGTAGCATTATAAAGGGTACCTTGTGGCCCTCAAGTCTCCATAGGGTGCCAACATAGAGCATAGAGGGTTTTTCTTACTAGCATAGAGGACATCCTATGGCCTTGGGGCCATAGGGTTTCAATATTGAGCATAGAGTGTTTCTTACTAGCATAGAGGCTACCTTGTGGCCCTAGGTCCATAGAGTGCAAACATAGAGAATAGAGGATTTATTACTATCATAGAGGGTACCTTGTGGCCCTAGGTCCATAGGGTGCAAACATAGACCATAGAGGATTTGTTACTAGCACATAGGGCACCCTATGGCCCAAACGCCATAGAGTGATAACATGTAGCATAAAGGGTTTCTTACTAGCATAAAAGGCAGACCTTGTGGCCCTCGGGTCATAGGGTGCCAACATAAAGCATATATGGTTTCTTACTAGTGCTCATAGAGGGCATCTTGTGGCCTTATGACAACCCATGGCCTTAGGGACATAGGGTGATGCATAAATAAAGTACCATATGGATTTTAAGCCATATATCTATTTATATGTTGAGACCTCCCAACAATCCTAACCCTATGGCCTTGAGGCCATAAACAAACATATTTTGGATTATCTTAAAGTCATAGAGATATCTACAAAGAGAACCGTATGGCCTGAAGGCCATAAGAAACTTAGTCAAGGAAATCATCCAATACAAGAAGATCATAGCAATAGAAAATGAGACTTCTGCTATAGAGCTTAAAGGCATAAATGTTTCTCCAAGTATACTTCTAGGCGCCACCATCATGGAAAAAGAACTAATGTAGCTAGATAAAGATTAGGAATCTCTAGACAATAAGGAGCATAAAAATAAATCCATTGTAGATGTGTTGTCAGTTAGTAAATTTGCTATTTGAGATTAGTTTTTTCTAAGAGTGTGACAAAAAAGAGTTATCAAAATGTAGATACTTTGGAATCTAAAATTAGGTGTTCTTTAAACTTGCAGTCCTTCAACAAGATATTGCGGATGACAAAGTTTTACTCCAGATTGTTGGTATAGAGGATGCTAATGCCATTGACCCTACTGAGAAAGATTCTATCAATCTCCATGTCAACCAAAGAGTTTCTGAAGAAGATGACAAGAATCTACAAGTCTTTGAAGGTCAACTGCTACAAGGACTGGAGATAAATTTAAAGAGTAATCCAATGGAAGAAGACAGTGAAAGTTCCAGAACATGTGCAAGGGAAGAAGAAGAATCCAATGAAAATATTCTAGTAGCCCAAGAGTTGGGAATTGGATTGCATGACACCACAATGGAAGTAGAAGGCAATGGAAGCTCCAGAACATGTGCAACGCCAGAAGGAGAATCCAACACAAATATTTTAGCACCCCAGGATTTGGAAATAGAAGTGCATGGTGAGTCAGACCTTCCATCCACCAACAAACCAATGCTGACTATAATAGTGAGCTTGTGTGGATTGTTCCTGAGGAGATGCTGGCAAAAGTCCAAGAAAATGAAGAGCTTAAAGTTTGGACATGAGCATATTGTTCTTCGTCCAGGATGCATTGAGTTTTTAAAGGCTCTATTTAGCAATTTCAATGTAGGGATATGGTCAGCTGCTAATGACATGCATGTTGTGGACATCATCAAGATTTTAGAAAAGGAAGCTAAAGAAAAATTTCCATTCTTTATGATCTGGGGGCAAAGCCAATGTCAACCATGCGTAGAATCAAGGATCACTCGCTTAGATAATCCAGGAGTAGAAGCACTTTTCAAACCGCTGGCTATTGCATCATCAAAATTTGGGCTTGATGCAAGAAGATTGCTTGTTGTAGATGATGAACCATTAAAGGGATGTGCGAATCCTGCATTGAATTGTATTTTTCCACCATCATTTAATGTTGATGATGAGGAGGATAATATCCTCCTTGGGGAGCTGCTACCATATATCAAAGCTCTCAATCATGTTAATGACATTCGCACAATTACAGGGTCTCATTTATATGGACAAGCACCCATTGCTCAAGGTCATGAGCTTTATAACCGTATACACAAGGTTGTTGTAGAGTGGGAGGAGAGAAATATAATTTTTCTAGGAAAAACATACTCCACGGGAAGGCTACCAGAAGTTTCTCGTCCTCTTAATGATGAGAAGGTTACAACATCTAGCACTAGTGGAATGTCCACTCGAAGTCAACACAAGAAACTTTCAGCACGTGATCGAGAAAAAGTAAGGATCTTAAAGAATATCAAATCATTGTCAGCCTTGAAAGGTATAGAAGCAATCATGCTTGCCCAAAAATTGGGATACAAGGAGCCTGTAATCAAAGTACACGAAGCCAGGAATTATATACAGCACCTAAAAATTCAGTATGATCTCAAATAGCCCTATATCAAGAAATGATGGAGCAATGTTTTGTAACATTTTGTCATTTACAAAGATCTTTATGTACTCAGAGACTTTGTTAGAGTGCTTAGGGTTTCAAGATATATAAAGATGTAAATGATTAATAGTTTTTTAAATTGTCTTTCAATACTATAAGTAACTTTTGAGTTTCATGTGCCAAATGATCTTTTTAAAAAAAAGCTTTTATAGTTGTTTGATTTGAAATTTGAGTTCACTGTGCCATCAAGGACAATCTACATGCTCATAAGGTCAAAACTCACCCTATATGTCCTTGGGGGAAATTTCACTTTATGGTCTCAACACCCTATGAATCTAAGGCCATAGGGTCATAGTTTGGCATGTGTTCTTGCATAGGACTTACTAAGTGTAACCACAAATTAGCACCCTATGTCCCTAAGGTCTTCAACACACTTAAGGTCTCTATATTAACTTTTTTTTTAAATCATTTCAGGGCTTCTAAGAAAAAATGTTTTGCTATTAGATTATCACAAAATAGAGGAGATCCCTTTCATATTACATCAAATATCACATTCAAACCAAGAGCAGTGGTTTCATTATCTACCAACATCTTTCAAACAGGACAAAAGAACGCTTATCTTGGATTTAGAGGGTGTGCTTCTTGCAACATTTGAGCTTCAATCAAGGCCAACTTGGACCAAGTACATGTGCATTGTAGAAGATAACAATGAGGTGTATGGGGTGCGTCCAGATGCAGAGTATTTCTTAAGATTTTGCTTTGAGTTCTTTGAGGTTTGGATTTGGAGCTGCCATCGTTTACAAAAAGCTCAACACATAATCAAGACCTGTTTTCCTACACAAAGTCACAAATTCAAGATGATTATGGATAACCGGTGCTGCCAAAATTCAAATTTCATGATCGGTTACAAAAGAGCCTATCACAAAAATCTTTCGACCATATGGAAGCTATTTGATTATTTAGATGGGGGCAACACTATAATATTTGATGATAGTCCATATCGAGTGATGTGGAATATGCAAGGAACTTATATGAATTTTCCAAAGTTTTGGAACCAACCTACTCAATTGCTTCAACGTTTTTTAAAAGAGGAAATTGTTCCATGGTTATGTGGATGGTTGTATGCTAAAGACAAGAGAGACTATACCATAAAATTTTTTGTAATGTTCCATCCTGATCCTGAGACTCACTATGTAATGCAATGTTATATGTCTCAAAGGACTCGAAATCTCAAGAGAAGGAGGCCATTTTAAGTGTACTAGTTAAGTATTCTAAATAGCATCTACCAAGTATTTGGCAATGTGTACTTTTCAAAATTTAAACTTGATGGAATGTTGTGGGATATCTTGAAACATCTTTAAGATGTTTTTTTAATGAAGCGCATCCTATTGTCAGGAGACTTCTCTCATTCAAGTTCTTTGGTTTCATTGTTTGATGCTTCTATGGTATTGTTAAATTTTTCTTCTTATTAATTGTCTTTATTAAGTGATCCAAACAATCAAAATTTCTTGACATTTGGTAGTGTTACAAAACGGTGTTTTTTGAACACCCTCAATCTTGGAGATATCATACTCTTTCTAGTTAGTCTTTTATTGTACATGCGATGAAGACCATCATTTTTATGGAACTGTCAAGTTGGTGGTAATCTTTATGTTTATACTTTATACTATTTTGACATAATCAATGTATACAATTCATATTATTCACATCAAATGGTGTTTTTAAACACCTCCTTTTTTTGAGACACCATCTCTAAAACCTTTGAGTGAAGTTTTAAAGCATGTACGGATGTAAAAAATCTTCATCTTTTCATTGATTCTTTGGCACAAACTTATATTAGGAGTTTTTATATTGTAGTTTGATGTTAAGAAATAATTTCAAAGTTAGAATTATGATAATTTATCTAAGTAAGTGCCTCATCTAACTTTGTATAGTTAAATAAAATACCAAATGGAATTATAGGTGCAATAGATGACATCTTATGGTCTTAGGGCCATAGGATACTCTATAGTTGTTTAGATTTTTTAATTGTTTGTGAATATAGATCATAGAGGGTTTTTCTCACTACCATAGAGGATATCCTATGGCTTTAGGGCCACATGGTCTCAATATTGAGCATAGAGGATTTCTTACTAGCATAGAGGGTACCTTGTGACCCTAAGTCCATAGGGTGCAAACACAGAGTATAGAGGATTTCTTACTAGCACAGAGGGCACCCTATGGTCTAAGGCCATATGGTGACAACATATAGAATAAAGGGTTTCTAACTAGCATACAAGGCACACCTTGTGCGCCTGGGGACATAGTGTGCCAACATAGAGCATAGAAGGGTTTCTTATTGGCATAAACAACATCTTGTGGCCCTAAGACAACCTACAGCCTTAGGGACATAGGGTGGCACATAAATGAAGTCCTATATGGCTTTGAAGGACTGGACCTCTTTATAGGTTGGGACCAGCTAACAATCCTAACCCTATGGTCTTGAGGTCATAAAGAGACATATTATATTCATAGACATGTCTACAAAGAACACCATATGGCCTTAAGGCCATAGGTGCAATAGATGACATCTCATGGTCTTATAGCCATAGGATACTATATAGTATTGTTTTGACTTTTTAAGTGTGAAATATTAGTTTGAATGTTGTTTAAATTATCGTGTATTTAAAACTTGATAGCATGCTACAAAACCATGACCAAGTATTTTGTTATACATGGATTAAGGTCACCAAATTATGACAAGAGTGTTTAATAGTATTTGTCTTTACATATTATCTTTTTTAATTGCTGTAATCAATCTATATGCTGCTTTAAAATCATATCAATTGGTTTTTTTGACACCTCATTTTTTGAGAAGCTACTTCTAGAAGCATTTGTTGAATTTTGAAAAGCACTGATGTCATACAAATCCTCTTTCCAAAAACTATATTGGAAGCTTATTCTTAAATTTTATAGTAGAGAAATTAAAATAGAGTCATACAATCATAATAATTTATCTATATTAAAGGCAACTAGAGCTTAGAAATCATTAAATAACACAATCCTAGCCTACACATTTAGAGTTTGGGAAACGGGATTTTTCCAAATTATCTAAAATGGTGTTATAACTGATTTCAATGTGTTTCGATTTGGAGTGAAACACAGGATTCCTTGCCAATGCAAGAGCACTCCGATTATCAAAATATATCATTGGAGTCTCATCAATGCCAAGATTTCTGACCAAGTGAGATAACCACACAGCCTCTTTACTTGCATCCAACAACGAAACGTACTCTGCTTCCGTAGTGGAAGACAATGTACAATCTTGAAGACATGACCTCCAAGATACTGCTACTCCAGCAAATATGAAGACATAGCCAGATGTCGATCTCCTATTGTCAACACAAGACACATTGTTTGCATCTGCGTAACCCACAATGGATGCATCACTGTTCTTGAAGCGTAAACACCTTCTGATTGTACCTTTGAGGTACCTAAGAAGGTGCTTCACTTCTTCCCAATGCTTTCTACTAGGATTTGCAATATATCGGCTCACCACTCCCATTGCAAAAGCAATGTCTGGCCTTGTGGCTACCATAGCATACATGAGACTGTCCACTATCAAAGAATATGGTACCTTAGCCATTTTTGCTCGCTCAACATCATATTTGGGTGCATCGTCCTTGCTGAGTTTCAAGAATGCCTGATTTGGGGTACTCAATGCTTTCCCCCCCTGCATATTGAAACGTTGCAAAACTTTCTCAATGTATGTTTCTTGAGATAACTCAAGAATACAACGTTTGCGATCTCTTTTGATTTACATGCCAAAAAAGTGCATAGCATCCCCCAAATCTTTCATTGCAAAATTATTGCTAAGTGTTTTCTTCAATTTGGCAATCTCCGCAATGGATTTCCCAGCTAGCATGTCATCAACATACAAAACTAGAATGATCATCGAGCCATCATCTAGCTTTTTGGTGTCCAAGCAGTGATCCTCTTCGCTCCTTTTATACCCTTGAGGCCTCATACATGCATCAAATTTACTATACCACTACCTTGAAACCTAATTTAAGCCATAAAGTGCCTTTTTGAGCTTACATACTAGCTCCTCACGAGATGCGTTCTCCTGAACAAACCCTTTAGGCTGCTGCATGTAAATATCCTCATCTAGATCCCCGTAAAGAAATGTTGTCTTCATGTCCATTTGGATAATCTCCATGTCCTCAATTTCTACAAGGCCCAAGTACGGTTCTAAGCGTTCTCATCTTGACCATAGGCGAGAAGATTTTATCAAAATCGACTCCCTATTGCTGTTTGAACTCTTTGGCTACAAGTCTAGCCTTGTACTTTGGATTTGGATCACCTGAGGTAAATTTCTTCTTGTAAACCCATTTGCAAGAGGTAAAGCTTTTGCATTATTTGGTAGTTCTACCAAGTCCCAAGTGTCATTAGCCAGAATGGAGTTATACTCAGATTCCATAGCCTGCTCCCACTTCACCACATCATCTGTCATCATGGCTTCTTGATAGCAGCTTGGCTCACCACCATTGGTTAACATGATGTAATCAAGACCTGGTTCAAAACATGCAGGTGGACAAGAGACTCTAGTAGACTGTCTCACTACTTGACCATTGCTATCCGCTCCCTCTAGAGCATTGCTAGTGGAAGGTACATCACTAGCCCACTGAGTTGATTTCACTGTCTCTAAGGAAACATCCTCAAAAGTGACTCTCCGAACCTCTATTTCCTTGATAGGTTGTTTATGAATGTTTGACTCATTGAAGATCACATCTAAACTACGGATGACGCGATGAGATTCCAAGTGCCAGAGACAATATTCCATCTCTCCATCTGCACCATATCCAATGAAAATACATTTGCATGACTTTGGCTCTAACTTTTGTCGAAGTTGTTTAGGCAAGTGAGCATAAGCTTCACAACCAAACACACGTAGATGGTCATAGTGGGGCTTACATTTAGGCCATAACTCATCTGGAATCTCATAATTCAATGGTGTACTAGGAAAATGATTTATGGTGTGCACTATTGTCAAGATAGCTTCTGCCCAAAAGCCTTGTGTGAGATTTTCCCTAGAAAGCATGGCTGTGACTCTTTCTTGATTTGTACAATTCATGCACTCAACAAATCCATTCTGAGCTGGTGTGTATGGTGCAATAAACTGCCTTTTAATTCCCCTTTTAACACAGAAATTGTCAAACTCCTTGGAGACATACTCTCCACTGTTGTCAGTCCACAACCTCTTAAGTTTCTTGCCAGATTGATTCTCAATGAGTGCCAAAAAATTTTGGAAAATAGGAAGAACTTGATCCTTATGTTTCAAAGGATATACCCATACCTTTTGAGTAGAGTCATCTATGAATGTTACAAAATAGCTGCCCCCCCCCCCCCCCCCCCCCCCCGCCCCCCCCTCTCTAGAGATTTGGTTGACATAGGACCACAAACATCACTATGTACTAAATCTAGAGGTTCATCTCGCTTTTGACCCAGTGGTAAGTGGACGAACCCGGTCTGTTTTTCATAGATACAGTGTTCACAAATAGGAAAGTCAACATAAGACAAGACATGTAAAAAGCCAAAACGAGTCAGAGTTCTCATTCCTTTTTGGCTAATATGACCTAGCTGGCAATGCCACAGCTCAGTAGACGGCAGCTCACCTATAGATATGTAATCATGACCAACATTTGACACATGCATGGAATACAAGATACCTTGCTTCTTACCTCTGAGTACAACAAGATTACCTTTGCGTACTATCCATAAACCATTGCCAAATGTGGTGTTGTAGCCCAAATCATCAATCTGACAAAAAAAAATCAAGCTTTTAGTCAACTTGGGCACATGTCTGACATGACATAAAGTAAAGTGCGTGCCATTCTTTAGATGAAATTTGACATTTTTGACACCCTCAATGTCTAGTTCATAAGCATCACCAAGTCTCACTTTGCCACAAGTGTCATATGGCATCGTTCCTTCTATATGATAGTACTCTCCAAAATGTTCGGGTATTTCTTCGTTTAATAGAGTCCTAACTTTCCCAACATAATGAGGCCTAGGCAACCCAAAAGCTTTAATCTTGTAATACTTTAAAACCTGAAACCAGGTTTTAGAGATGGCCCTGTAACCCCTTCTACTCACCCCCACTGTGTCACAAACTTCTTGCATTTGAGAAGGTTGGACCAGTAAACCCATATCTTTCAGTAAACTTTGAAATACCAATTTTTTCGGAGTTTGATTTTTAAGAATTTTCAAAAGTGTAAGAATATCACTTTTGTTCATTACCTCATTCAAAAATCTCACCCTTTCTTGAACATTGGACATATCAAATCCTAAAAGACTAGTCACATGTTCTCTAGTAATCTTTGATCTTTTTTTTCTTTGTCTAGAACCTTCTGTTAAGTTTACTACATCTCTCATTTGTTTTACTCGTGCTCTTAATCCTATTAGAGTTTCTTTTAAATTATGGAGTTGGTGATTTTCTTGTTTTAGAGATGCTATTTGGTTTTCAAGTTCTAAAATTCTTGTTGCATTTGAAGACAAAACAGTTTTGAGATATTGAATGTAATGTGTATGATCAATGTGTAAATGAGATAACCTAGAACTATATCCTAGTAAGCCATCAACCCCATCACCAACAAATCTCATCAAATCATGAGATGTGTGGAAAGATGGATACCTTCCAGTGCTAGGATCCGGTGGATACAAGCTCCCATCTGTCCATATATCAATGTGTTTCTTTCCCTCGTTGCGAAGTTGTTGTGATTCATTTGCAGTTGTAATTGGTTTTTGATAGACACTCCGCGTAGTAGCATATTCCTGGCTTAGCTTAATGTTCAAGTGAAACTTGCAGTTATCACTAATGGAAGATGTATTAGTCATTGTAAGTAATGAAGGAGCAGAAAGTATAATGGAAATAACGTAGCAGAACAAGGTGCATCAGAGAAGAAGAGATAAAGCTCGCGAAAGGTGAGGGAAAAAAGAGAGATTCAAAAGTGGAAACAACTATTTGCCGCCAAGTGAAGTAAATGAAAACAAATTTCGAGGTGAGCCACAAAGGAATGTGAAGAAAACAATATCTTTTTGAATATCTAGAGATATGTACCTAGATACGCTTTAGATTGCGTAGATATGCTTTAAATGACCAAAACGGACAAATTTGGAGCTGTTTTGACCACAAACAGCTCTGCTAATTAGTAATTTAACCAATTCCTTACACAGCCCTTTTTGAGTCGTTTTTGGCCCTAATGGGTATCCTCTCCGACCACCGGCCACTTGCTTGGAATCAATGTTGCTGTTTCAAATCTACATCCATTCACACCAGACAGTGCAGTAATCTGGATGCGCATGAGCCCCGAGTGCTTTATATTGCCCATGTGGTTTGCATGCCACTTTGTGGGGAGGCATCTTTTCTTGGAAGGAGTGTGCCCTGCCCAAGTCCTCTCTTCTGCAACAAAAACATCTTCTGTGGCTATGCTTGATGAGGCAACACAATTGTCCATGCATTCAAAGGTTTCTTCATTTATGACATTTTGTGGAGCGACAGGGGAGATCAAGGAAGAGAAGGAGAAGGAGAAGCTATGTGTATTTCAAGAATGGCTCTATCAGATGTCTAGAGACAATGATCCTTACAACTAGAGCCTTTTAGGTTGTAGCTAGTACCTAGAAACCTACATGTAATCAAAAGCTATGCTAATTTTTAGCTTTTAAAACTCAGCCAATTTTTTTTGGTTTTGTAAGTTAATTGTCGCCAGCAAGTAAACTGCCTTTGTAAGTTTCCTTAACTTTATTTGTCGTAAATTGCAGAGAAGAATGTTTTGAACCTTGTGGTGTAATGTTCTCTTCTTGTCATTGCTTATGTTTTGTATATACCAATGTTCTTTCTTGTTATCACTTACTCTAGCAGAAACTTGAAGGCATCCCTTTTCCTCTCTGCCTGACTTCTATGGATATGTTCTCTATATTTTGTTCTCTTTGTGGTGAGAAAATGCAGTATCCAGAGAGTAGGTGTATGAAAACAGTGCACACAATGTTCATTTCCTGTGTACAATGTAATTTTATTGGTTGTGAAGACAAGGCGACAAAATTCAACATGCATAAACAGGGTAACTGCGCAATGATCTAGGCATTGTGCAAATCCCTCAACAGATAAGAGTTGCTTCAATCAACAGCTTACTCAAGGATCTATACAAACACACATTATCATAAAGTTGCAACCTCTCAAGTTTATGAACATGAATTGTCTCCATATGAATTGTGCATATGAAACATATCTTCAATCAAAGGTCTGGAAAAGCTAAAATGGCTAGGGTTGGCATGTTTGAGAAGAATGTGCTTGTGGGAAATGCTTTGGACATGTATGTCAAGTTTGGCTAGCTTAGGAAGTGTTTGACAGGTCTGACATGCTCCTACTGGAGACATTTATCTTATGGACTTCCTTGATAGTAGGACTTGCTAAACATGACTATGGAAAGTTATTGCATGTGATATTACTGGATTTCCTTGAATGTGGTGACATTTGCTTGGTGCTTGAAAGCATGCGGTTTTATCAAATCCAGACAAGGGTAGAGAGATTTGGGATGCTGGAAACAAATCTCGTTGTTGGAAACATGTAGATATACATGTATATCAAACGTGGCTTGATTGTCAATGCACAAGAAGTCTTTTAACTCATGATGTTGTCATGGACAGTGCTCATAGTGGGATATGCAAAGCATGGGAATGCCAAGGTAGCTCTTGAATGTTTTGACCAGATGCAAGCCAAGGGGGTCGCTCCAAATGATGTCACAAGTCTTCTACTTGATAGCTTGTGGGAGGATAGGAGATAGAAAAAGAAAGAGCAGGACTTGTCCTCGACGCGAGCTCGCTGCTGCTGCTTCACCTGCGTACGCCATAGCTTCACACCCCCCCCCCCCCCCCCCCCCCCCCCCCCCCCCCCCCACCTCAGCCCGCTGCCTCCCCCCTACCCCGATGCCCACCCCCGCGCTGCCTGCCAGCCTGCGCCACCCCCTCCCTGCCCGCGCTGCCTCCAGCTCCGAGGAGGTCACCTAATAAAAATGTAACCTATCACGTGAGTTCAACAGAAGGGTATTTAAAGTTCTTGAAACCTACATAAATATATATACAGAAGGGCATTATTTTTTCAAATTTGAAAAAAACTTACAGATTTTAAAAGAAAAGGGTACATTATATTCCTAGCAAAATTCACAGATAAGGGGTTTTACAAACATGTCTTGAACGCACGTGATATGGTAGTTTTACACATAGTGAACCCCCCGAGCCTCCAACCCACCCGCTGCCTAGCCTGCTGCCTACCCGTGCTGCCTTTTAGCCTCTGCCGCCCCCCCCCGTCACCCCCTCCTCCTGCTACCGCCAGCGTTTCAGCCTTCCCCAACCCGATGCCCCCCCCCCCTCGTCTTCCCGCCCGCCTCGGTTTCTCCCCGGCAACCGCTACAGTTCGGCCTCCTCGGCATTGCTTCATTTTTTGGGGCAGTGTCTCCTGCGCCTGATTGCAACGTCCGCACGTCGACCTCTTCTTATGACACAGCAGTAGACACAGATGGAGGCTCCAGCTTCGCCACAGATGGAGGCTCCAGATTTGCCACAGAGGGACTCACCAGAAGCCCCCTCGCCCGACCCCGCTGAGCCCACCATTCGACTTGCTCTCTCGCTGACAAAGCAAGCGAGCCTAGCCGCTGAGGTAGAGCGATTGCAGGCGACTTCGGTCATCTGCAAAATTCTCGGCACCCGACCTAGCAGAGGAGAGCTGCGAGACCTTCTCCAAGCCCGCCTTCTCGCAGAGGTGGGCAAGATCTTGGATGTCCAGATTCTCGGACGGGGGTACTATCAGATCGAGTTCGAGATCTCTGAGATGGCTTCCGAGGTCATAGCTATGAGTCCACTGGCCATCCGAGCATCACGCGCCCACTTTCGACAGTGGCGACATGGTTTTGACCCGACTTCGGATGTTCTAGTAGAGGAGGCAGACATCCCCATCTCAGTCTGCTTTCCGGGTTTACGGAGGGAGTACCTACCACTTCTTTCCAGGATTGGCTCCGCCATCGGGACTGTCCTGGAGACATTTCGTACGGCAGCATCAGTAGCTGCCAAGGCGGCTGGCATGCCCTCAGTTCGAGTTTTGGTCAGAGATACCCACACGCTCCTGAAGGTCATCCTTCTGCCTCGGGTGAGTGGGGGTTGGTTTAGATAGAGTGTGGAGTACTCGGGCCTCCCGAACCAGTGCTTCATTTGCCGACAGATGGGCCACCTAGCGAAGGCATGTGTCCACGGAGGAGGCCGCGACCTGCACCACAGCCTCAGCCCCAGCCTGCCAGGGCTGGGGCCGCAGCCACAGTCAGCGGCACAATGCACAAATTCAGAGCCACCCTCCGAGCCTGGGGCTCCAGCGGAGAAGGGGTAGCACCAGGCCCATGGCCGTCGATGCTAGGGGCCACAGAGACAACCTGGCACTCAGAGTGGCCCTCAGGTGCCTACTCAGCAGCAATGGGTTCCCACGGGGAACCGCTTTGGTCCTCTTGAGCAGGAGGAGTCCCCTACGCCAGCCTCCACCTCCGCTTCACCCTCGACAGCCGCTCCCCCTTCAGAGTTCCCCCCCTCCTCCTCATCCTCCCCCCCGCCTTCTGCTCCCATCACCTCTCCACCTCGACCTTCTACCTCTGTCGCCCCATCCCGCCCCTCTTCTCCTCCGCTCCCCTCAGCTCCTTCTCCCCCCCCTCCTCCTCCAGTTCCACAGTCGACTCAGGAGACTGGTCCCTCTCCGGCGGCTAGGAGATCTCTTGGCAGTGCCTTTGCCTTGAGTCGCCTAGCGAGAGAGGGTCAGCCCTTCTTGCGGCCCCCTCTGTAGATTCAGACATCTTCCCTTGCAGCTATCCCTCGTGGTCTGACGAGCATTGACCTTTGACGCCTCGGGGACTTCTTCGACTACGGATTCACTTGCTTTCTTGGCGATTCCGCAGCAGACCACGAGGCAGCCTGCTTCAGGGTCCATGCTTTGTTCCTTGCCGCTAGGGGGACAGAGGCCTTGGACTCAGCAGTTGGTTTCTCCTTCCCCCTCTGTGGCAGGGCCGAGACAGAGTGGTCCCTTGACTAAGTGTTGGGATGGTTGCATACACAGGTTCTTGAGTTCTCTCATCACATGGGAGAACTTGGAGTTACAGATTTGTTGCAAACTTTGTGGCCATTGGCCAAGTTTGCGGTGACACCCCCAGACTCAGCAGGATGTAGGCACATTGTGGTGTACTTCTTTGCTGATACGCAGTGTTTGCCTTGCTATGTATACATTCATGAGAACTCCTGGACAGAGGAGGTTGCTTTACGGACGGCTTGCTTTGCTTGGGCTTGGGCTAGACATTCACTGCAGTCTCGCCTATCTAGAGGACGCTCGGATGCGGATTACTCCCCATCCAAGCCAGCCTCAAAGATAGCCCGTCTTGCTGCTGCGGCAGCATCTGATCTCTCTCGCTCCCCATGAGGATCGTCTCATGGAACGTGCAGGGACTAGGTGGGCCCCAGTTTCAGCGACAGCGGGGCCGATTGCGTCAGGAGCTTTAGCGTTGCCTTGTGGGAGGAGAGATTGATCTCCTTATGATTCAAGAGCACCATATGTGTGAGAGCCGCATTCGGCGATCTGGTCAGATTTTGCGTGGACGTTATGACACCTTTTGGTCAGCTGCTTTTGGACCTGGAGGCATCCAGGGTGGGGTATGTATGATTATTGCGGATTCACTGCAGGCAGGCCATTGTGGGCAGAGGGATTATTGTGCCAGGCAGGGCTCAGTGGATTACTATGCAGGTTCAGGGTGGCCTTGTGGGCTTCCTGAACATCTATGTGCCCATTGTGGCGAGTGCTCATGCAGAGTTTTGGTCACAGATTGTTGAGTCTTTGCCGCAGGCCGACCATTGGTGTGTAGGAGGGGACTTCAACATGTTGGAGGACCCTTCTGACACGATTGGAGGTAGCCATGCTACTGTGCATGGAGTCGAGTTAGCAGCTTGGGAGAGGTTTTGTAAGACTTTGAGGGTCTCGGATACATGGCAGCACTCTGGCTTTGTGAGGCCTCCAGCCAGTCTTGCCTTCTCTAGATCGGGACCGCAGAGTGGGAGGAGTGAATCTATCACGTATAGATCGCTTCTACACTAGTGACCACTTCAGTGACTTGGGGGGATCAGTGGGCATCCTGGCAGGGACATCCTTCTTGGACCATGCACCAGTGATCCTCACAGTGGCAAACAGGCAAAGGAGTGGGAGCATGATGCTTCGCATCCCAGAGCGGGGCTTGTTGGACTCAACACTCAGAGAGAGGGTAGAGGCTCTCTAGACAGAGGGCATGGAAAGCCAGGTTCCACTTGCAGATAGAGTGGCCTTAGGCCTAGCTCAGCTCAGCCACTTTTTTCTTCATGAGTCTCTGGCTCACCGGGCTGCAGCGAGAGAGGAGGAGCAGCGTCTCAGATGAGGAATTGCTTCACTACAGAGGATGCAGGAGCAGCATCCAGATAGTCCATGGTTGGAGGAGGAGTTACAGCAGGCATGACAGGAGCTTGCTAGCACAGAGGAGAGGCGTCATGAGTTTGCCTTCCACCGACAGGCATCTCAGTGGACTCAAGTGGTGGGTGACAGAGTGACTGGTGCTTTTTTTGAGACAGTGGGACCTCAGCACTCGCATGCCAAGGTCAATCAGTTGAGGAGACCGAATGGGTCAGTTGCTTGTGAGCCCGAGGATATGCATGCAGTTGCTACTGACTTTTACTGTGAGTTACTATCGACTGAGCCCCAGTCAGAGTGGCAGGATGCATGTAGGGAGAAGGTTTGGGCACAGATGCCTTGTCTTGTGACAGAGGAGATGCACCAGAGGCTAGAGATGCCACTTCAGCTTGAGGAGATGCACACGGCTCTTAGGGCCCTCCCTCGTGGTAGCTGTCCAGGTGAGGATGGGTTGACTCCCAGCTTTTTCTTGGAGTACTGGGACCTGCTTGGCCCAGATCTTTGTAGTGCCCCTCATGTTTCTTGGGGTCCCATGGCAGCAGTTCTTGTTAGGAAATAAGACGTAGCTAAATAGATAATTGAGTAGATTACTTAATGGAGAGAGACAGATTTATATACACGAGATTATAGAGTAGAGGGAGAAAGAGAGAGAGTACACACGATATACGTGGTTCACCCAATGTGGGCTACATCCACGGGAAAGCAGCCACTCAATGGATTTAGTACTTCAAAACAAGAAGTAGTTTACAAAGGGATTATACCCTTAATGGAGCTCCCGCCTTGCTTCACTCTCACCACCTCACACTCACCTTGTTGCATCAACTTCACACTATGAAATGTGTGTAGAAATGGCCTCCTTTTATAGGCCAAAAAGGCTGCCCTCTCTTATGAGAGACAGCCATGTGTAGCCGCCCTTGTGCGAATAAGTCCAAATCGGACCCTCCAATCCGCCCATGTGTGGCCGCCCTTGAGAAGACAAGTCCGCTTTTGAATTCGGCCACCGGTCACCGGCCATTGACTTCCGACCACCGGCCATCGGCCATTGACTACCAACCACCAGCCAACCGACCGGTTGTTTTCCGACCACTTTCCGGCCGCCGTCCGGCCATAATATTCCGGCGAAAATTTTTGCCCCTGATTCTTGTCCGTGAAAATTTTGGTTTCCGGTGAGTGATTTTCCTTCACGCACGATGGCTTCTCCTCATAATGGGGGCCTTACAAATGTGCGCTTTTACCACAGAAAATTACAAGGGTAAATCAGGCTCCATACTTAACAGTTCTAGCGCGCTCTCTAGGTGGCTGGCTAGAGTTCATAGGTTTGTCAGAGGAGGTGCAGGGTTTCCAGCTCTACAAGGCATGAGAAGGGTGCAGAGCATGTGTCAGGACATCTCAGAGTCAGTTCCAGCTGAGTGGCTCACACAACTCGAGCCGGTAGCACCCCGGTAGATGGGAGCCTTCACACGACTGGAGGTTCTCATTTCAGTCAGGGCCTGCTCAGAGTCTGTCTCAGCCCTGTTCTTCGAGCTTCAGGGTGGGGGACGACTACAACGAGTGGTAGTAGAGGCCCCGAAGGTAGCAGAGTGCTGTTTTCAGAGGATCCGAGTAGTGGGCATCTGTGGGAGGACCTGCGTCATAGACCCTGACCCAGCAGTTCTTGAGACAGGACACTGGAGGCTATGGGCTTGGGAGTGTTGTCTGCTGGTACGAGTACAGTGGGATCCTGGTGAGTGGCTATGGAGAGACCCCTTCTCTTCTACAGACCACCCAGGAGTCCCGTTCTTTTAGTACACTGTTCGACTGGGACGTCATATACTAGCAGCACAGAGAGAGGCCCGCGTCGCTGCAGCACGTCATTGGCAGGAGGAGGGTCTCACAGTCGAGTTCTTGGCAGACTTTTGGGAGAGGTTGTGGGACTCCAGACAGCTGAGGCGAGTCACCTTGTTTTAGTGGCTAGTCGCACATAGAGCTACAATAGTAGGGAGCTGGCTAGTGCATAGTGGTCTCTCGGCCACATGTGCAGCTTGTGACCATTTGGTGGAGAGTCAGCGTCACTGTCTTTGGGACTGTCCCTCGGCCCAGCAGGTGTGGCTACGAGTTCTTCGACTGATGCCTGCTCTCTCCACGGCTCGACAATACACTTGGGGGGCAGCGGCTTGGTCCACCCTCACGGGCCCGACACTTCAGTTTGAGCTATCTTCCACCAACAGGATGATAGTGATGCAGGGGGGGCGACCTACACTCTAGCCTGCTACTACAGAGCTTACTCCACATGAGTGGTGCAGTGAGAGAGAGGAGTGTTGGGAGCTCATCAGTGGCCTGACACTTTGGTTCATCTGGCGGGCCCGCTGTTTCCGCATCTTTGAGGCTCGCCTTGTGCCACCAGCAGAGACTGTTCGTGACTTTTGGCTAGAGTTGATCCATACTCTCAGAGGACAGCTTCAGGGACTACAGGGCAGCACGCATGCGGGAGCGCCGCGAGGCCTTCCTTCGACTCTGGCGCCCTGGGCCTTTCTACACCATAGTCCAGGGTGTGCTCAGATGGCACTACTGTCCACCTGTGTGGCGCTTCCCTCCTCCCATTTCTTGATTTAGCCTCATTGTATATATGCTGTTTTTTCATTGGGAGAGTCTCCCCATCATGCTTGTTGTAGCCCTCTCTTGCAGAGGTGGTTGTAGCCCTATGGGCAGTTCTCATTAACTAATAGAATGAGAACTAATAGAAGGATCTTTTCTCGGAAAAAAAAGAAAAGAAAGAGCATACCATCTAGAGATTTTGTGTGAGGGCATTAAAGAAAGGGAGCTTGTTGTTGGTAATGCTTTAGTTGATATGTATGGATATTGTGGTTCTTTGAAAGTCTCTTTTGAAGTTTTTGAAACGCTTCCCACTAGGGATGTGATCACTTGGAATGCACTTATGTCTAGATATGCCAAACATGAGGAGGGCAAGGAAGCACTCGATTGTTTCAAACAAATGCAGATTGAACGTGTATGTCCAGACTTCAGCACCTTAGTTTTTTTTTCTAAAAGCATGTCGTAGTACTGGATGTGTTGACAAAGGCATAAAGATGCATACTGAGATTGCAAGGAATGGTTTCTTAGTGGAAATCTGGTTGTGTTGGCGGTGCCTTGGTCGACAAGGTATGCAAAATGTGGCTTCCTCCAAAGTGCACTGGAATTGTTTGATTGTCCTATATCATGGAATGCACTCATTGAAGGATATGCACAACATGAGACGGTGATGAAGTATTGACGTGTTTTAGGAAAACGCAAGCAGATGGCATTTCACCAGATGCAGTATTGACGTTTGCATCTTGAAAGCTTGTAGAAGCACTAGATCCATAGACATGGGTGATTCAGAAGTGGCTAAGGATTTCTAAGAAGATACTCTGTCATTTGTAGTAGTGCTTTGATTGATATGTATGTAGAATTTGGCTCAGTTATGAAAGCTTAGGGAGTCTTTGACAGTATGTTCTATTGAGATATCGTTTCATGGATGACCCTTGTTGCAACGTATACCAACCAAGACTGGAAAGGAAGCTCTAGATTGCTTTGAATGAATGGAGCTTGAAGGCGTCCTACCAAATTTTTTTACATTTGTTTGTGGTTTGAAAGCTTACTGCAGTGTAGGGGTCATTGATAAGGGCATACAGAGAGAGCTCGGATGGGGTTCATGCAAAGAGACCTGGTTGTGGGCAGTGCAGGGATTGGAATGTATTCAAAAGCTGGGCTGCTTGCAAAAGTAGAGGAATTGTAAACGCATGGAATGTGCTGATATCAGGGTATGGCAAATGTGAGCATGGTAAGGAAGCCATTAGATGTTTTGAACAGATGCAAGCAGGAGTCTGTCCAGACTCCAGCACATCTGTCCATGTTTTGGGTGCTTGTGGATAGGTCTCACACATACTTTGAGGTTATAAGTAAAGATTTTGGTATCTTTCCTCGGTTTGAGCATCATGCCCTCATGGTTTTACTTGGTTGCTTGGGTCATTCAGATACATCCTCGATGATGTTGAGGAGAATGCCAATTGGTGCCAATATTGTGGTTTGGGACACACTTCTAGGTGGTCGTAAAAGGTGGGGTAATACAAATCTTGGAAGGAAAGCTTTTGTAGAGGTACTATGTGTGGATGACGAAAGCTCGCACCCACATGTGACTTTACAAGAGCCCAAGTAGAATGAAGATGTTGGTGCACACTACATTCGGGATTGAAACCACAACTAACTTGGTGTACAAGAAAATATTTGGAATTAACCTGTACATTTAAAATGTGTAGTTACCGAGGACGATGCACAAAGCACATATACAATGGAGGAAAATGTACACATGCATGGCTAAATGCCAAACAACCTTTGGAAGCTTTTAAAGATGTATTTAAGGCCCTACAACCTTTGGAGCTCCTATTAAGCAAGGATTATATAAATTTTCATTGATTAGGAAGATGGTTCCTGTTTTCTTGACCCACACTCTTTACCAAGTAACATAGCTCTATAACATGCAAGCCTATCATACCACTTGTGACACTGAACTCAAACTTTGCAAATCCTAAAGCTCGTATTTGATTCTTCACAAACCATCTTCCAAACATCATCAGGTCGTTATGTTATCGATCGAATGCAAGTGGATATACAAGCTTTCAAGAAAAAGCTGACACCAAATAAAACAGTGGTATGTCTTGAAGTAGTATCTTAAAGGTTTCTGGAAATCTTTACAACCAATTTATGCATACACTAGCATGAATTCAATATCTCAGTTGTTTGAGCAACTCTTTTATGCAAGGTTTATTGCATTTGCACAAATACAAATGAAGTTTTGCGGCGAGGCAAGTCAAATGCAAAATCCACATGTAATACTTAAACAAGGAATATCAACTAGCTTGGATAACGTAAAGGTTGTAATGGAGATTATATCGATACCAAAAAGACTGGTGCCCGGTGTTGAAGCCTTTATGAGCTAGTGTGTGGCTACTATCAATGTTTCATCTACATGTATGCCAATATAGTGCATCCCATGTATGGGTTGCTAATTATCTTTGGACGGACGGATGTGTTTGAAACGAGCTCTGAAAATCTCAAGACAGTGCTAATGTGCATCCAAAGAATAGTCTTTTCTCCTCCAACTATGGCTTCTTTTCATCTCTTGCATGGCTATTTTGACTTTCAAGGGTTTTTGTTCTTCATCTTCACTATAATAGAGAGGGATGGAGGCCATGCATATGGTGGAAGGTAGTGGCCATGTCTAGGATGACGGTACATTGGATATGGTGAACCGGCCACATGAACAACAAGTGGAGTGTGTGGGATACATGTAACGGATCACAAATGACCCAGAAAACCACCATAAAAGCAAACCATAATGAAATGAGGGAGGTTGGGAAGACGAGACGATCGATGGTCCCCTAAACTGAGATGAAGTCGACGTAGGATGTGAAGACTTTGTGGACGTAGCCTTCTCTGTGTCCTATGAACCCAATATATTATCTACGAATGTCGTATCTTGGATTGCCACTGCAGCAACACTAGTGACAATATTCAGAGAAGTAACTGCCTACGAGACTGCTATGAAATGTACGTGGACGCACGAGGGACAACTCCTGAATAAATGCAATATCATTTGCCTCCTTAAGTTGTGTATGTAAAGTTCTGACCACTTTTTTGAGATCTTGCACCTGTCTATGAAGCATTCTGAGGCGATCTTGGGTTTGTGCAATCAATACATCCCTATTCATTGATCTCTAAATGTGACTGCGAACTTCTCTTTGCATACTATTATACACCACACGATGCAAGCCATGATCAGTACCTTGCAAAGTAAGCCTTGCATCTATAATACTTTGAAGTGCTTCTCTCCCTCTCCCACACACATGCACGTGCGCGCGCGCACACACACGCGCGCACACACAGACACACACACACACACACACATCAAGCTTACAATGCACTAGGAAATCATATGAGAGAGGGAGAGTGAGAGAGAGAAGATTCTTAGAGATAAAACAAAGCATAATTTGCACAATACAATTGAGATTGTAGAAAGAGAGTCACTTACCTGGTTAATCACAAATCAAATATTTACAAGAAGGCGGAGAGAAGCTCCAATAGCTTATCTCTGATATTCATAGAATCCTCTTTCATAGAATTGGTGCATTTTCAATTAAGCACCTAGCAGTCTCTAGAAGTGCTCGCATGCCCACTGCACTTGGAAAAAGTCCTATTGATGTCTACATAGCCTAGGCTTTATACATGGCACGAGAGCAAAATTACAACTTCAGATCAGTAGCATGCGACATGCCGCATGGTAATCACTCACAAAATGTTTACACAAGAATGCAAAATTTAATGATTGTTTTAGCTATCTTTAATGGCTGCCTAATAATCCTTGTTTTTGTACCACCTTGTAAACTGTCGTAACGTCATCATGAACTTGGATTTATGGCGATTGATTCTTGCTTTGTCGATCTACCACTAATTGTGCATAGCAAACCATCTCACAAACCACACGTTTCAACAAAAATAAGGGCCTTTTTGGAAGCATCTACAAACACTCCCTCGTTCCTATTTTAGTGTCGCAAGTATGCCTTTACTTAGCCCTAATGATCTTTCATACTAGATTGGCAAGGTCTCCTAAACGCTTGAGAGACTAAGCTACCACAAGCTTGATTCATAATATGCATGCACTTAAAACTTATGTACATTTTAAAAAAAATTGGAGTCAAAACAAGATAAAATTCTTTATAAATTATACTTGTTCATCCCTGGTTCTTACCTTTGACAAGAGTCATCGTAAGTATTTACAAGGTTTGCATTATCTTTTACTTAGATTCTTGCATCCATCTTGCATCTTCAAAAGGATAATTCTTAAATAAAACACGATATCGTCGGGTAGTCTTACCACTTCTTAAAACGTTGTCTTCATGTTGTAAAATGCTATCTGGCTACAAAATCTCTTCTGACCCTCAAACGCAGGTGGTTTTATTGATTCTTTGGGTGGCTCGTCCTTATAAATTTTCAAGAGGCTCACATGAAAAGCATTATGAAAGAGCCAGGTACTTGGTAGCTTTAACTTATAAGCTATTTCATTAATAGGCTTAAGAATTCAAAATGGACCATAATATCTTTTTGCTAGCTTAGCATAATATTTTTATGACTCGTTGGGCGTTCTTGTGTTCCCTTGCTTGCAGTGTCGCTTAGGTATGCTTTTGGAAACTTGAGCAATACCCAATCATTTTCTTTGAAGTTCGAGGCTTGTCTATGCTTATCAATAACAACCTTTTGCTTCTGTTGCATGATGAATATAGTTTCTTTGATCTTTTGAAAAGATTCATCAATATCCCTACTAAAGTCATCAATAACAGATATGTTTCCAAGTATCTTTACTATAAATGGGAGCTTGGGTCTTCCTTAAACTTACCTCAAAGGGGGGCCTTTCCTATTGTAAGCATACTCTACCAAGGGTAAATACTTTTTTCATTGATCTCTATAACATTGGCTTTAAGTAAATCAATAGTACTTGAATTCACTATCTCACTTTGGCCATCTTTTTGTGGGTGGGCCGAGGAGAAATTCAACTTAGTACCCAAATTCTCAAAGAGACCCTTCCAAAAATTGATGGTCATTATTGAATCTCTATCAAATACTATAGATGTTGGTAAGCCCTAATATTTAAAGACTTGTGAGATAAAGAGGGTTGCCATATGGTGTGCTTTAATACTCTTTTTGATCGGTATGCAGTGTGCTTGCTTGCTAGACCTGTCTATTATTGTCCATATTCCCGGATTCCCATGTATGGATTTTGGTCATCCAAAGATAAAAATTTAGCATTCTTCTTAGTAAAATCATACAATGGGTCTGTTGTGAATGAGACTTTTTTGGTGAAGTGCGTATAGTATGCACACAATCCTACTATTACCTTTAACCTTTTGGGGTCCATTCGGATTTCTGCTTGAGAGATTATATGTCCAGAATATTGAATCTCTTTGAAGAAAAACTCACTTTTCTTTTGATTATTTTAAAGATTATTGTCTCTCAAAATTTGAAATGTTACGTGAAAATGTTGCTTATGTTCCTCAATAGACTTTGGGTAGATGATAATGTCGTTGAAGAACACTCCCATGAAGCTTCAATGAGGACTAGAAAGCCTTTCCATCATTTGCTTAAAGGTAGGGGACGTATTAGTAAGTCCAAAAGGTAGTACCAACAAGAATTCATATAGGCCAAAGGTTGTTCGAAGGGCGTCTTATGATTGTCTTCAGACACTATCCTTATATGATAATAACCACTTTTAAGATGTATTCCGTTAAAGTAGGTAGAACTTTGTGGATTATCAAATCCATCTTCTATCCTGGGAACATGAAATCTATTCTTTATGGTTATTCAATTAATTGTCGGATAGTCCCCACACACATTCTATAAGTACCATCTTTCTTTTGTACTGGTAGAACAGTGTTGTGCCCCTCAGTGGGCACAAGATAAAAGATAAGGATATCCATGATGATTTTAAAGATTTGACATTTTTATGGTAGATTTTCTCATGACATCATTTTGATTGGAATGAATGCTTTTGGGTTTTGGGGGGGCATCAAATGAGGTTGATGCCTATAGACCATGATGTAGAGATGCTGTCAAAATGTGATTTATAGGTAAATAATGTACACTACAAGAGGTACTTCACATTAGTGACACTCGTAGTGCGACGCTCAAAAGTGAAAATCCACGGCGTCTCTATGGGCATCACTATTTTATTTGTTCCGAGAGAGCCAAAAATTCAGATCTCAGATCTGAGTTTTGACGCTCTAGCGAAACATGTAAAGCCGCACTCTCCCTCCCTCTCTCTCTCTCTCTCTCTCTCTTCCATACACACACACACATGAGGAGAGGAAGGAGAGCCAGGTATGCTCCTTCCCTCTCCTCTTTCTCATGTTCCCTTCCCCTCTTTTTCTCTCTCTCCCTCACACACACACACACACACACACACATTGTGTCTTTGTGAGAGAGAGAGAGAGAGAGAGAGAGAGAGAGAGAGTACACACATGCATAAACAAAAAACACATACACACACACACACATGCATACACACACATTGAGAGAGAGAGAGAGAGAGAGAGAGAGAGAGAGAGTAAAGAGAGAGAATGAGAGAGGAGAAAACAAAGAGAAAGAGAAAGAGAGAGAGAGAGAGAGAGAGAGAGAGAGAGAGAGAGAGAGAGAGAGAGGGGAGAAGACGAAAAGAGAAAGGTAAGGGGAGAAAACAAAGAGAGAGAGAGAGAGATAAAAAAAGAAAATATGAAATGAAATGTAATATTAAGATTTAGGGTTAGGTTAGATTAAAAATTACATTTAAAATTAGGCTATATTAAGATCTAAAATTAAGTTAAATTACATTTGACTTATATTTAAAATTTATGCTAAATTTAAAATTAGGTTAGAGTTAGGATTATGTTAAGATTTAAATTAGACTGAAGATTAGGTTAGATTACATTTAGGTTTATGTTAAATTTAGATTTATGTTGAGTTTAAGATTAGGTTAGATCTAGATTTACGTTAGATTTAAAATTAGGGCAAGGTTAAGATTAGCTAAGTTAGATTTAAGATTAGCTAAGTTAGATTTAAGATTAGATTGGATTTAGATTTAAGTTAGATTACATTAAGGTTTAGAATTTAAGATTAGATTAGATTTAGGTTTATGTTGAGTTTAAGACTAAATTAAATTTAGATTTATGGTAGATTTAAGCTTAAGGCAAGATTTAAGATTAGCTAGGTTAGATTTAAGATTAGATTAGATTTAGATTTAAGTTAGATTATATTTAGGTTTAGGTTAGATTGAAGATTAGATTAGATTTAGGTTTATGTTGAGTTTAAGATTAGATTATATCTAGATTTATGTTAGATTTAAGATTAGATTAGATTAGATTTAGGTTGGATTTTAGGGCATGTCAATGAAGGCTTTGCCCAAAGAGAAAACACTAGGTACATAACAATATGTATCTTCCCATCAGAATTTGACACCTATTAACTCACCCACTAACCATGTTCAATTAGCTTAGAATCACCATATGTTCAATTAGGTTAGATTTAAAATTAGATTTCGGATTTAAGTTTTATATTAAAATCTATCTTTGAGATTATGGAAAAAAATTAGAGTTAGGCAAATGGTGATCCCTCTCTTCCTCTCTACGGATGCGGCCTTAAGTTGGAAAGCTTTCAATGGCATGATACTTAGATTGGAGGCCAACATGTAATGTGCTAAGTAATCCCTCGAACAAGGATCTTCTGTGAAGAGATGTTAAGATGTTGTGAACTGCTACAGCTGGAGAAGAGGCAAAGGGGTTTTGTCCACTACATGCACTATCATGTAGATGTGGGTGTGTAGATTTCTCGTACCCACAAATATATGCATTGACCAATAAAGACGAGATTATAACCCGATGGTTCTGATCTCCGTGCACCTCTAGACCGAGGTGTGCGGGGATTGGACATGACTAGAGAATGTGAGGTAGTTTACAGTGTGAACAAAGAGAGAGAGAGAGAGAGAGAGAGAGAGAGAGAGAGAGAGAGAGAGAGAGAGAGAGAGAGAGAGAGAGAGAGAGAGAAGAGACGGAGGATGCCAATAGAAGAAATTTATGTCCAGGTTATAAGGTTTTTACATTCATTATGAGTAGTGACGAGGATGTGGGGCCGTCCAACCGAAACACCTATCTCTCAACAAGGATCTTATGTCCTTGTAATCAATGCAAACATGTTGTGCAACGAACAAGACGTGTTTCTTTGTAGCACGTTCATAAAATTGGCAAGTTTGATCCATCTATTATAGATCGAGTTGTTGCCAATTATAACTCGTCAGACTCTGACGATGGCCAACATGCAGCAATCTTGCAACCCAATATACGTATTCGCAAGCGCTTTGGTCAAGCAGCATACATGAGGCCACAAGATGTAGCCTCTAGAAGCTCGGAGGATGATCATGCATACCACATTGCCAACGAGGCAATGATTGAGCCCAAGATCGATGAAATGATCGAGATTATCATGGATTCAGAAAGGCTTATCTATGATGATGTGAAAAGTGAAGCCAATACGCCATTGTATTCTGGAGCATGTGTGTTTAGATTGAAAGTGCTCCTGGTTCTTCTCAACATGCAGGCAAAGTTTGGATGGAGTGGCAGTAGCGTCAAAACACTTTTCAGGTGATCTATTACAATGTGTTTACTTCAATATAAGAACTCTGGATGTATAATGATCTGATAGATTACCTACACAAGTGTAATACAATTTTTTTGTTGTGTAGATTGCTCAAAGAGCACATACTGCCAGCTGATAATGTGATGCCAGATTTCAGAGAGGAAGCAAGAAAGATCTTGCAAAACTTGGGGATGGATTACAATTCGATTCACGCTTGTCCTAATGACTGCATTCTTTTCAGAGGGGAATACATAGACATGGAGAAGTGTCTGAAATGTGATTTCGAGAGATATCGAATAGATCTCCACGGACAAAAAATTCCACAAAAGGTTTTGCAACATTTTCCTCTGCTTCCTCGCATCAAGCATTTCTTTGAATGTAAGTCCATGGCCACCCTAGCATCATGGCACGAGGAGAATAGATCTCTGGATGGTGTGCTACGGATTCCTAAAGATTGTGCAGCCTGGAAACATATAGACGATACATGGCCGGATTTTGCCACGGAAACTCAAAATTTGCGCATAGGCCTGGCTATGGATAGCGTAAATCCATTTGGTCAGAGATCAACATCTTACTATGTATGGTCTGTTGTCATCGTCAACCACAACATTCCCCCGTGGTTGACTACTAAGAAGGGGCACCTGTTTTTAAGCTTGATTGTGCCGGGGTGGTATAAAGTGAAGAATATGGATGTGTATCTTCAACCATTATTGGAAGAGCTAGAGCAATTGTGGATTGGCACAGAAGTGGTGGATATGAGCCAACACACAGGGTGACGAGATGCTTTGATGAAAGGCATTCTAATGTGGACCATGCATGACTATCCCGAACTAACAAAATGCTCAGGTGATTTACACTCAAACTCAGACACTAAAAATCTTGGTTTTTCTCAAGCTTATCTATTGTCATGTGATTAAATGCAGGGCTTCAAACAAGCGGATACAGAGCATGTGTCACATGTGGACCTAGACTTAATGCACGTCGAGCGCCCTCACTGAAGAAGAAAACCTACGAAGGTCATCAAGCGTATCTTCCAGAGAATCATGAGTTATGCGCTGTTTTTTGGGAAGAGATCCACCGAGGATGTCTGCACAAGCATGGTTA
Organism: Adiantum capillus-veneris; assembly: GCF_014529385.1. Lineage (NCBI taxonomy): Eukaryota > Viridiplantae > Streptophyta > Polypodiopsida > Polypodiales > Pteridaceae > Adiantum > Adiantum capillus-veneris. The sequence continues at coordinate 127,182,313 of NC_140952.1, forward strand.
GAGCAGAAGGAGATGTGTGATGACGGTTTGCCAAATGAATTAAAAGAAAGAGTCATCAGTACGCTGCATGACGAGTTTTCTGTGTCAAGTCGGGATGAGTGCTTCAAAGAATACTTGATGAAGGTTCGAATGTGCGAATACTGCAAGCACAAGCATTCTGAAGTACAAAAAGCAATAAAGCATGGGTGGAACATACCAGATTGGCTGGCAAAAGAAGATTGGAAGAATGCAAAGCAAGCAGTATGCGAGAATCTTGACAAGTGGAAGCAACAAAAGGAGGTAGCCAAAGAGTGAGTAGAGGCAAGGAGCTCGCACCACTTGGGGAGGGGCGGGTGGGCATCATTTGAGGCCGATTTTGTAAGTTTTTTTGCATTTCTCTTTAGGTTTGGTAGTTACATCTATTTGTATTTTTAAATTCTAACATAATGGATTCTTTGTATGTTTTGAACAGTGGTCGATGACAGGACGTGAGCCCACACCGTACGAGCGCGAGTACACAGACAGAAAGGGCTTAAATGCCCTGATGGACATTCTAAGTTCTTGCGGTGGCATGGTTAGTATTTCACTTTACTCTTTTATGTTTTTTGTATTTTAATGGTAAGCTAAGAAAATAGATTGTTGGTAATTATATGTTTATACTTACAGAAAGTCTTATTGTTTTTTTTTGCAGAATACGACAGGTACACCGCTTGAATGCGATGAGACGTCTGATTAGACGACGTCAATCTAGCCGTAGCCAGATAGCATTAGTTTTATTTTTTCATAGCATGTATAATGAAACTATTGGAAAACCATGTACTTTCTCAATAATGACAATTGTGATGTAACCATTACATTTGCAAAGCTTAACAATCAAGTGATTTTGCCTATGATGTGTATAATTGTCTTTGATTTACTTTCATCAATTTACTTTCGTCCAATTACTTTTGTTAGTTTTCTATCTTTATTCTGCAAACAATACTATGCATGATGGAGTTAATGGTTATATTGTCTTGTGGGTGACTACTTTCGGTTTATACCTTGCACTTTGTTTCAAAGGTGAATCTGTGCTTATCTTGGATTCATTTAGGTATACTTTATTCTGGAAACATTCAATATGGTTGATGGGTGTGGCAGGGCATTCAATGCCTTGCCACCCAAAAAACTTTACTCTCGGGTGTCGCTATAAGCCCTCTATATAAGGTTCTACAACATCGCTATAAGCATCACTAGAGAAGGATTGCAACCATCGCTATATAGCGATGGTTATAGCAACATTTCCGTAGCGGTGCTATTAGCGACACTGGGGAGTACAAAAATCCAATGTATTTTCGTTGCTTAAAGCATCACAAGTGCACATAACCTCTTGTAGTGGTAGTGCTAGACACACTCTCCATGTCTGTATTTATGGCTTGTCAATCAAAGTCATAACGAGAAAGATATGGACATTACAAGATTTTTTGGGAGCAAATTTTGTTGTTTTTGGGCCACCAGTTTTGAGATGCATGTGTTACCATACATATGTGGTAGTGATGTGTGTGAACACACTTAGGATCGCGGGGGCATTTTTTCCCTCACTAGGAGATTTTTTCTTCTGTGCATTTTATATACGCCCATCATTCTAGGGCTAACTTATCTTTCCATTGTGCACTAAGCAATACACTCTCTGTTGTGTACCTTGGGATTTTTCATCTTCTTGAAGTTGTGTGTGTTTCCCTACAACCCTATTTCCAACAATTGGTATTAGAGCATGTCGCATCCTCCTGGGCATAGTTGTTAATGTTGCTAGTACTTGCTACTCACTTTCTCCGATTTGAATGAGATGTGATGAGCGTTAGTAAGTCAAAAAAAACTTCGAAGGACCTAGATTTTTTTGATATGCTCAAAATTTTAATTCGGGCTCATTTCAACCTTTGTTTTCACTAGAGGCAGTACTGCATAGGCAATTTCATCCTTTTGTGCAAAGTTTTTATCAGTGCACTTTTTTGCAGAACAGGTCTCTTACAGTCCTCTTTGGGTTGTGCTATATAGCACGTGGTGGTGGTCCTTTTTCATTTTTCCTCTTTCTGGGTAGTTTTTATATTAGGTGCAGTCACTCTCCATGGTTGACAACAACACAAACATTTTCAAGATGTTTGCTAATGAGGATAAAGTAGATATAGATAACTACCCAATGTGGTCTTACATGATGCAACATGTTCTTGTGTCAAAGGGTGTTTGGAATGTTGTGCAGGGCATTGATGTACGTCTAGCGAGTCTGTGGATACAGACTTTGTTGAGGATGTTGTAGGTTTTGGTGGTAGGATTGTTGCTGCTAGAGTTGTTTTGCCTATGACTGAGCAGTCTCATTAGGATGTTGGAGATGCATAGGCTCATGCATTGACTGCATTATCTATGAAGCTCATTGTTACTCCTCACATTCACTTAGCTAATCAGAAAATTGGACTTGGGATATTATAGTTGGTCTTTATGCAGGTTGCAATGAGGCTATAATTGCATTACTGCGTAAATGACTGGAGTCAAAGATTATGCATGAGGAAGATGACATGGATACTTTCCTTGTTGGTATCAAGGATATTAATGAGAAACTCGTTTCTCTAGGCGAAGTTATTTTTGACAATTCAATTGTGTAGACTGTTCTTGATGCATTGCCTGATTCTTACCAGACTTTTGCTAGTACTGGAGGCGTATGACCAAGGAAATACTGATGTTTTCAAGTTTGATGCATTATGCACATTACTGTTGCAAGAGTCACTTTCAAGAAAGAAAAGGACAAAATAATGTGTATTTGAACATGCCTTTGTTGCTACTCAAAGAGAAGGTGGCAACAACAATGGAGCCACTTTTCATGGTTCTGTAACAAGTGGTAAATCACCTGTTCCTAATGCTTTTGCTGGCAACACCTTGTCTGGAAATTTTGGTGAAAAAGATCAAAAGAAGATGCATTGCCATTATTGCAAGTCAAAAAGTAGTTTCCAAATTTCAAGGCAAAAGAGGCCAAGAAGAAAGAGGCCGGTTCCACTACAAGTGTAGCTATTGCAGAATCTTTTTTGAAAGGAGATTGCGATACTGATATAGATGCAGAGTGAAAATTTAGTACAGAGTGCACTTATGATCCTTCTGTCCAGGATGCATGTATGTCAGTTGCTGCAAATTCACATGTGTGGTACTTCGATAGTGGTGTTGCAAAGCACATTACCTCACATCATCACTTGTTTACCTCTCTCTATTTTGTCCCTCATGGGAATACAGTCAGGCTTGCCAATGTGTCTTATCTCGAAAGAGAGTTGGAAAGATTGTGTTGACTCCTGCAAATGGTAGTTCTTTCACACTTGTTGATGCACTTGTTAGCAGATGGACCAAATGAGCACCCTTCTAGTCACCCACCTTGTCATAAAGCCGCCAATTTTGTACTCTCATTATTTTTCTAAGAAAAGAGGAACTTTGATTTTTAGCTGAGTGATCATTGAGCCCAACTTTTGTAAAACCTGAGTTGTAATGATTGATTCTGAGTCTGAGTCTGAGTCTTGTAAGCCGACCACTAGCCAAAACAAGCCCTAGGTATAAAGCCTTATTTTGTAAGTTTGAACACAACACTTATCATTATTAAAGGTTTTTTGAGGTTTTGGAGCGCACAACTCAGAGTGACTACTCTCATGCGGCTTGTAATCTATTTTTCTTGAGCTCTTGTATTCCAAATTCATTTTTGACACTTGCATTGTGTTCCTTATCTTGTGCTCTTTAATTTAAGTGAAACCATTCTCAATTTTGCTATGGTTCACGACGACTACGCATGAAAGAACTAAATTTGCTATTTTGACTGCATAAATGATTGTTTTTGACGTTTCGACCATAGAATAGTGTTCCTAGACCATTGGGCGACCTTTTTGAATTGTTCTGTTACAATTTACAAGACCTTAATCATGATGGACTGTGAATTGGGTACCTTGCCAAATTGCAACCAAACTGGGTAGGATAGTTCCCCTAGACATCTTAAATCTCCTCCTAAAGTTTTGTTGCATTTCGACTTCATTTGAGTCTTGAAATGGCGTGACGATTGAGAGTAGTGAGATAGGACATAGGCAAATTGCATGAGTAGAGAGCGATAGATTTGCTAGTGCTAGAGATGGCTTCATTTCATGGGTTCACTTCTTGAAGTTGACACCTTCAAAGAGTCTCCGTGCGTCTCCGTGCCCCATCCGAGTCGCTCCCCTGAGTATTGACAATGTGTTAGTGTCAGAGAGCTATACTATAGATGTTCAATTGTGGCAACCTTAGATTTTGATTTCCATTCCATTTACACCTTAGCAGTCAAGCAGCTAGACGTGGGGTTTAGTGGTTGTAGAGGCAAGAAGTTAGGGACTTGCTAGATCTACTCTTGAGAGGCATATTGAGTTTTAAGTGAGATATGAAAAACATTTCATTTTGCATTATTCTTCATGCATTGAAAGTACTATTCCATCATCCATTTTACTTTCAATTTTAAACTGTTTGTTTATTTTTGGTCCTAGGATTCATTTTAGCACTTAGGGTAGGTTAGGTAACAACCAAAACCATCAAATTGAGCTAAGAGGTTTAGGGGAGAAATTGCAAAAACCATATTTTGGTAAGCGAGACCATAACTCTAAAAATTTGGAAATTTGATGGTCAAAATTCAAAAGCTGATCCAAACCCAAAAATAAGTGCAAAAACAGTCAATTTAGAAAGTTTTAATCCATTTGGTACAGGCATTAGGAGGGAATGGGGTCTAAGGGGGCCTCTTTATTTGCCAAGGGATTAAAAGGAGATTATGGAAGAGACAAATGGGTGGATGCCATGTGGACTAAAATGGTGAGTATGGCACGGCCTAAAAGTAAGTGGTCAAACTTGTACTCTTTTATAAAATATAAAGAGAAAATTTCCTATAAATTCAAAAAATTGAACTTTTCTTTAAATATTTGAGTAAAAACCAATCCTTTCTCTCTCTAGTGGTTGCCAGTTTCTTCCCCCCTCTCCTAAAAGGGGGTCCCTCCAAAACCGTTATTATCATTCCCTCCCTCTCGCTCTCTCTACTGTATCATCTTTAAATTCTCTTCACTTCACCTTGCAAGAGTTGCTTCTCTTTCCTTCCTTTCAATTTTTCCTCCCAAAATCTCTACATCAAAATTTTGAACCTCCTTTCCCTTCTCAACCTTATTGCATTCTCCTGAGGCTTGCTGCATTCTCCTCAAGCTAAAATTCTCCATTTCTCCATGAGCCTCACTAAACACCTCTACCTAAAGTTGAAGATCTGCATCATATCCTTCTGCTAGATCATCCCTCTTTCTTTCCTCAACAAGTTTCCTGCTCCTTCTCCATTGTGCTCTCTAGAGAGGATCTACTTCCCTTTCAAGCTTTGCAACATTATCTTTTCCATTAAGCCAACAAGCAGGTGGAGCAATATAGCAGTAAGTGGAATCCTTCATCTTTGTCCATCAAGAATCTTGCTCTTTATATCGTTGAGAACATGGATGTGCAATGTCTAATCATAAGTGTTTTTCTGTAGGTTGTGCCACTATTCCCCATGTCATCATGAGGCACTCGACGACCTAGGAGTGCCATTGACTCCATTTCATGCAGCAATGTACAAGACGATAATGGATGTTGGGTGACGATGGAGGTCAAATGATTGATGTGTTTGGCAATGCAACCCAGCTCAAGAGATGCACACAAGGACTCAAGGAGACACATGGCTTCTCAAGCACACCATTAGAAGGGAAGGATCATGGAGTTCAAGCAAACTCATGACGGCAAGAGACTTGCAAAGGTGCAACGTTTGGCTTCACAATTGAAGCTAGAGATAGGAGTGGCTCCGTTGAGGTTTCCTGTAAACTATAATTTCACTCCTCTGTCAATTTTTTAGATTGTATATTTTGTATTTCTATCATATATATTGCTATCTATAAGGTTTTCATTGCTTATTCATGTTTGCAGATTTATTCCCATCTGATTTTGTAGAGTGGGAGCCAATAGAGTCTTTCATAGGAACTTTTGAGGCCATCCACGTTGACCTTGGCAAGCTGCTCTATGCTTTTGTTGTCCATCCGCGGAGCTTGTCTCACGTGACTTTTTTTTTTAATAGCCATACTTATGTAACTTCTAGGCAAACTGGGTATGGTAATCTTTCTCCAGTTCATCCACCAACCTTGTAGGGTACGGAATGGACTAAGCCAGATAGTGCCTTGATCATAGCAACCAAAAGGATAATCGAGGCGGATGTGCATTCAGCAATGAAGTGCACCTATAGTTCTCACAAAGCTTCCCTAACTTGGTTTATGTCCCTTCATGTGTTTGTGTTTTTGTTTATCTTTTGACTGTATAGTGTTTATAGGACACCAACAATGTGGACTTGCAACGGGGAAAGTGCAATCAACAATTCCTTGCAGTTGGATGGGAGACTAAGGTGGTCAACCACCAGGGAGATACAATCATGTGCTTTGTAGTTGCTAAGAATGTGGTGTGAAAATACCATATCGTGAAGCAAAGCTTGTCAATTTTCTTTTCCTACAGAAGATGGAAGCTGACAAAGGGAGAATAAGAGGCACTAGACTTTGATGTCGCTGCTAGAGAATCAATTGATATGCCTCCACGACAATGCAGTGCATGAAATCTCGGTGTATAACGACTGGAATCTTAGTCACCTTCGTGAGTATCTTAATCATAGATGTACCTTGCCCAATCAATATGTTTTTGTAATCGAAAATGTTGTTCATTTCCGAAAATAGAAGAGCTTTCTGTGTGAAAACATTGGTTTTTCGTGATGTATTAATGTAAAAGATTGTAACTGAAGTGATTTCGCTCACATTAATACATATGGTGTTTTGAATCTCTTTTTCATTTTAAATTTGTTCAAGATTTCAATTGAGATGTGCAAGTTTTTTAATTTTGAGCATGAATACTTTCAATGTTGGTGTCTTTCAATGGCTTGTCGTGTGATTTTGTTTATAATTATAGTTTTAAGTTAATTTAACATTAATTTTAAGTGCTTTTAAAAAGTGACATTGAGTATAAAAGTGACTTTTTAGGTTTTAAACTTCATTTCTCACATTCACAAAACATTAGCTTTCATCTCTCTCCCCATCTTCTTTGCGAACAAACCTATGGCAACATCTTCTGATGCACTCCTCACACAACTACAGAAGATAGTACTTGCAGATCGTGCACATAAACTAGTGAGTGTGTTTGAGGGGACGGTCAACTTCATGTACAGGGATTTCAAAGCTTCTTTTACTACATGATGGGCACATGAAAGAATATTCAATAGTCTTTGAGGGATCGGACATGGCGTGGTTGCCAGTGGATTTTCTCAAACACCTCTATGCGACTTGACAAAACTTTTGCTATTGCTTGTTAAGGTTTATAAAAGGGCTTATTGAACGGGACTGCAGGACAGAGGATGAGGATGACCTCATAGACTTTAGCATGGGGTGCATAGGCACCCAATTCATCTCTTGGGACATGGTTCTGGTCTTGCTTGTGCTTGAGGGCATGGAGAAGTAAAAATCAAAGGAAAAGGCCAATCAGAAACTTCTTGTGTCCATTGTGGAGGAATCAAATAAAGTTATTGAAGAGGTTGATGAGCAGGCTAAAGCATCTATGGCACTCGTCCTCTTGCAAGATCCCAGGTCCACTAAGGAGGAAGATCGGATGATAGAGGGAGAAGGAAGTTCCCGACCTCCAAATTCTCACTTTGCATGCAATGGTGGTGGATGGTCGTCACTTTTTGTTCCTTGATGACATTGCAAAGACACTAGGACTTAGAGAAGATGAATCCTTAATGCTCACAAGTGTATCTTGGTGGACCGGGAGGCGGCATTGCATGCCTTTACAAAGAAGCACCCTGGGTTAGTCCTCTCCCATTATGCCTTAAGCCTAGGTCAAGGGGTGACAACCCAAACAATATTGCAAAAACCCTTGGTGTCAAGTCTGCCATTTGCCCTGTACCTACAGATGTAATTTACAAGAAAACCAACATGCCATGATGTAATATCCAAAGCAATATACAATAATTTTGTCCTTTGGTTTTTTTTTGTCACTTCCTATACTTTCTTTTTTCTATTGCACATAGTCACAATTGGCCCATGCGCGCCGTGGCGCACAGGGCCTTTTTTTTGGCTCGTATGGTGACGCGGGTGTTGTCATGCATTTTGGCGGTCCCACGGCCTCCGTACGCACCCAAAATGGCTCCGTTTTGCAAAATGTTTATCGAAAGGCGTCCCATGTCAGGTGCTTGGATGGTCGAGGAGGTGAAATCTAACAACTTTATTAACTCAAATACTTCAATAGAAAGTACACAATTAACTATTATAGTTACACCGAATGGTAGAAAATTGACTCATTTATATATATGGAAATATTACAAATCTCATAAACATAGGTTACATGGGGAAACTAATTCTTATGGAGGTACCCTTCATTCCTCAGATTGGTCGCTAGTCGACACTAGAGCTAGATATGTATTTTTTAGAGTAACTCACTTAGCATGCACCATACAAGATATGCCATCTTAGAACAATTGCACCAAAATGTCCTTGGTGACATCCTGTAAGGCCAATAGATCTGCACGTTGGATACGTGTAATACAATCTGAATATTCGTTCATTCTTTCTCTCACCACCCGAGAGAAAAGCTACCTTCGGTATTATTGGCTCAGTGATCTTTTGATCTTTTTGAATCTCACATAGAACAATCGTGCCTGGATTCCATTGTTGTTTCTTCTACGATGTTGGTCGTGGTGGAGAGGCCACTTGTCTGGCCCATTGAGGAGGGTCATTTTTGTACTTTTCCCTCCTCTCCTCTTGGGCTTGTTGCTCTTTAGGTGTGAGCTTGTCCTTTTTCTTTTTTGCACATTGTTTTTCTCTCTGAGGAATTTTTGAAGGTATGGAACTCCTAGCCTTTGCTTGTTGGGCGGCCTGAGCTCTATCCTCTTTTGCTCTCCTCTCTACCTCTACTCATGCTTGTGAATTAGCCAAGTGGGCTCTCTCAGACTCGGCTCTCTACCAATCTTCTTGCTCTCTCTACCTTCTTTGTTCTTTATGCAATCTCTGTGCTTCTCTATCAGATGCCTCTTTTTTTTCTATCTCTTCCTCCTCTTGGCATCTCGTGCTACTGAAACATGATTACCTGGTATTAATTTGACTTGCGGGGGAATTTTCACGGTGTAGTGATGGTTGCTCAAGCTCCAGGTGCAGCCGTTGCTTGAGCTTTAACTGCTGGCGTTACTTGAGCTCTAGGTCCTGTTTCTTGTGTGGGTCTATTTAGAGCTGCAAAATGCCCGAGCTCCGGTAGAGGTGTGCGATTCGCATGATGTAGTGGCTGAGATTACCAAAACTCTATCGCATGGTGTTTTGATTCTCTGGAGTCGAAGGTTGGGGGAGCGGTTCGGTGTTTGGAGCTAGTTGCTATGTTGGGTTATCCACTTGCGATTGAGGATGTGGATTTGAAGTGGTGGATTCTATATGAGGTGCTGGTTGTGGATTTCAATGTTGTCAGTGGCGATGGTGTCAGTGTTGTGTGTAGTGGTGTGCTCTTGTGTATCTTCCATGTTGTGTATGATATGAGTGTGTGTACGTTTGGGCTCGAGAGGATCTTCTAAAATGTGCAAACAAGAAATGAACTTTAAGTTGTGAGTTTTGACTTATACAGTACTTAGAGTTTTTTTTTATAAAAAAAACTCAATAAAATCACTCAAAATTAACAAAGACTCCAAAGTAGAACAAACTTGACCCATGAGATTAATAATTGTCATCTTAACAAATCACTTTGCATGATAGTGCATGTTTACAATAGAAATGGTTAGTGTCAAAAAAAAATTAAATTTCCACCCAACGCCTGCCATCACACCGCCTTGTCTACAACCAGTGCAGGAATCAATCTTTTGCACTTGAAGCATGATATAATTGTGATCGCCTCAAGCTAATCACTTTTCCAATTCTATATTTCAAACTTCTTTGTTCTCTAGTCTTGTTTCTCTCTCTCTCTCTCTCTCTCTCTCTCTCTCTCTCTCCTTGCTAAAAATCTGCAGAACCAATTGAACATCTCGTGAAGGGCATTGCTCTTTTTTCTTCCACCTCCATGTTCTGTATTTTTAAAGTCCACTTATTTTTTTGGATAGTGTGAGCGCTCCATTCCTTGGTTGCTCCAAATTCCTAATGAACCGTAAGTGTCGAGAAAAATTTCATTATGTGCAAAAAGAATGTGCTGAAAAAGAACAAACTTTAGTTTCGCATACATATGTATTTCAATTGCAAAAATCAAATGTTCAACACACCGTGTGATGTGTTATGTGTGTCTCCCCCCAAGCATCCACCATTTGCAATGTAAAACTATTGATTTTACAAACTTTAGGGTGGATATCTCATCATCGGTTAGCTTTGCCTTTTTGAGAAGGCAAAAATATCATCAATAGACTGCCACACACGAGCACGCTTAATTCCTAGGGCTGCTTCATTACCTTTTTAGGTGGTAATTTCACACACCTTTTTCCACAAATGAAACTCCTTTGGGAGTGAAAATAATTTGAAAGAAAATGCCTAGCTTTACTACCACCCATACATACTTTATTAGGGTGATCTTGTGTACCTTCAGACACCTTCTTGTCCTTTGATAGCTCAATTTCACCCCCATGTAGACCAGCACTCGATAGAATAAATTCAAGTTCTTGTATACACTCTTATCTTTTTTCTCCAGGCTCCATATTCCAAGCGTAATTAATATGGAGCATATAAAACTTGTCAAGAAATTGTAGACGGGCATGAAGGGTGCACACAACACATTTATCAGTGATATTGGAAGAATATGATCCCAATTTGGATCATCCATGTTTCAATTAGGGGGTACTTGCTGGTCCCAACTGATGATACCTTGAAACCATTGTTGTAGTGCTTTAACCACTACTTGTGTAGTGGGTACACCTTTCACAGAGTTGACTATAACTTTGCCACCCTTGCCCTTACCACCTTTTGACTTGTTGTCCTTTGCACCCTTGCCCTCAGCTCCCATTGAGACTTTATTGTGGAAGCAATAAATGCATGGAAAGAGGGTCATTGCACCTTGCTTTTACCATAACATACACTTGAGTGTTTCAAGTCTCCTACCAAATGCCACTCAATTTGGAACATTTCAAGACCTAAAACATGGAATCTTTGTCCTTCTTGTTGTTTCCGAATGACGTCAACAATTACGGTGTGATTGAAATACCATTTCAGAGCCTCATGTGTCTCATGTGGGAGATGAAAAGCTACCAACCACCAAATATTTTTCTTTGACTGAATACCTAAACACATGCTTCCCTTCTCATTGACATTTAGCTTGACATCGACACCCACCAAGGCCCTGCTCATCAAAGTAATACTTACCCTTTCGAGCTGTTGACCTTTAACAGCTTGGCACTCATCAAGCTTCATAACAAATATCACTTTGCCATCAACCTCTTTTTGTGTCAACCCATAAAATCTTATGATTGACTATTGGAGCTTCAACAAGTCAATATACACATCATTGAACTTGTTGTAGCAGAAGAATTTCTTGTCTTCTAATGGCATGTCATCCTCCACATACTAAAATCCGCCCAACAAGCTTGCAAGATCATTATTGATGCACTTTTTTGCAACATCGACACTGTAAGGAGTTGGTAGAAATTGAAACAAACCTTTTGTCCGATGATTGAGTGTGACACATATATACAAAGCTTCATAGGCCTGAAAACTTATTCCTACATTGTCACACACCTCCATCATCTCTTGAGGCTACACAATGCTCTTTAGCTCACTGAAATACTTCTGCCGCAAAACATTAGTAATGCCAGCATTGGGTGGATCATCTAGTAGCTCAACCAGCTCCTTTGGCTTGATAATATGCTGTAACAGAGCATGTCCAGTTTTTTGAGCATCGGAATTGATGCCCATCATCATTCAAGCCAAGTTTTTGTATATTGAATTAGTATTACACCAACATGCAAAACATGTAGGAAATTAAAATCTTGCATCCCTATTCTTACTGAGTTTGATGGACATGTTTCTTTTGAGCTCCACCACTTGAGGATAGAAAGGACATCGCTTGTCTCTTGCACGTACGAATGTGGTAGCCCAACGGAACGTGTGTCTGATGATCGATCCTCCAATGCATATTCCGTGAAGTGTGTTATAATTGAACATAATTGTCTAATCGACACTCCTGCTCTATTTTTTTTGTTGTACTTTTTCATTCAGATTTTCTATCTCATCATTCAGTTGCTTCGTCTTCTTGTTGGCTTCCTCTCTAACTTGTTGTAGATCTTTCACGGGCTTCTATGAATAGGTAGCAAAGAGATGTTAACTTGCTTCCCTTTCATTGACAAAAGTTGAATACAATCTTCAGCAGTAGCCAAACAGTCTATCTCTTCCATTTCCAATAAAACACAGAAGCTGAGTGACATTATTACAAAAGGGTAGTGGTGCATTGGTCGTTGGATTACCAGGGTAAATGTGGCCATCAACCCATCAGGTGATTGCCTTGCACTAAATGCTTCGTAGCTGATCTGCAACATTGGGATTCAATGTGTCAAGTCACACAACAGCGTACTCATGCTCCAAATCAATGTTTAATTGATATTGTTTTGGCCTATTGGTAATGTCTTGCACTGGAGGGGAATTGAATGACATGTTTGTTAGCTAATCAAGACAATTAGAGAGAGAATGTTTAATGGTGACTGCTGCAAGCCAAGAAAGCTGGCTATGGAGAGAAAAAGTGGAGAGTACACAGAGATAGTAGAAAAGGATTATGTTAAAGAGGGAAGAAAGAGAGAGAGTGTAGTTCTATCTCCTTTGAATTAAAAATGTTGATCATGAGAGCTTTAGAGAGAGAAATGCTGCTGCACATAGAGATAATGGAGTTTTCCATTGCTCTCACCTGGAGTTGGAGTGGGATAAGCATGAGAGAGAGAGAGAGAGAGAGAGAGAGAGAGAGAGAGAGAGAGGGAGAGAGAGAGAGAGAGAGAGAGAGAGAGAGAGAGAGAGAGAGAGAGAGAGAGAGAGAGAGAGAGAGAGAGAGATACTAAAGGAAGAGAGTGCAGATAGTAGATCTGCAACCTTGGAGGATCTGCACTTTCTGTTAGATGTAGGCAGCATAGAATGTCCTCTTGATTGGGATGTGGAAGTGACAAGAGAGAAAAGGGGGGAAAGAGAAAGAGTTGGCTCACATTTTTAGAGAGAGAATGCAATGAGAGAATATGCAAAACCTTCTTTATTGGCAAGGGGACCTGAAAAGTGCTCCTGTGAGAGAGAGTGTTTTGTATGTTAGAGAGAGAGGAGAGAGATGGGGAAAAGACATTTTAAAATTCAATTCCCCGCCTCTTAAAATAGCATATTTTTAAATACAAAATATACAAATGGTATTTTTAAAAATCTCAGCATAGGCCTTTTTGCCCTCTCTTTTAGGCTTGGTCAAACTTGGATTAAGATTTAAGCATTTCCTTAAACTGCCAATTAAAGAGGCCCTCCTAATCCCCATCCAATTCCTAATGTGAACAGTACGCCTACACTTGCACGCTCACTACTCTTTGTATGTGTAGCATTGCTAATGAAACTTCATGTGTTGCTTCCTCATACTCTTAGCATTGTGTACATGCTCAATGTGCTAAGTTTGAGTGTGTATGTGTGTGTGATACAATGAGCAGTTTTATCTCTAGGTCTCTTAGTGTGTTTAATTGCTTGTTTTGAGTTGTTGATGGTGTTTTAAGTGAAGCTAAGCATGGATAGAGGTAAGTAGGCCTTAGGAAGAGCCAACTGAACCCTCATCGTCATTTTGGGTGAAGGCAAGAGGTGGAAACAATTGTGGTTGCTCACCTACCCAAATGTGACTTTTGTAGGTTTTGTTGCTGGTAATCTATTGCCTATGGTGTAGAGACCCCTAATATCAAGTTTCATGTCATTTGGAGTTCATTTGACACCTCTATAACCATTTGAGTGTTAGTTAGACTACACGTGAGACTTAGATATTTTCTCTTTTAGTTGCTTATTGGCTTAAGAGGAACACCTTTCTCCTCAGTGCATTGCAGTTGGGGCATTGCATTTGACATTTTCATGCACTAGTTGGGTCGGCTACGTCCTCAAATTGACATTCATGCTGGTTTGAGTTCTTGCTAGGCTACTCCGTCCGATCACAGCGGTCCACCAACATTGAAGCTGTTGCCAAGGACGTAGGACTTACACTAGTAGAGGAGGTTACTGTGAGGTCCTTCTTTACCCAATGCCCAAGTGTTACAATTCATTACATTTATCTTTAGGTAGGAGAGTCAGTAAGGCTTGTTGATTTCTCAAGTAGACTAAAGAGACATGCGTTCTCTTTTGGTGGCCTCTTTGGTTAGGACGCCGTTAGTTGTTGGTTTCAATGCATTGTGCATTGAGTCTGCGCTTTGAGTCTTGTTGTAAATTATGTTTGGTAGGCGGTTGTGGTGAGTTAGGACTAGATTCAAAAATTTGGCTATCATCCACCCTGCTATCACTTCTTTTTATTCCATTTTGTTTTATATTTTGCTACTTTGGGTTTAGGTTAGATGTAGGAGTAGTATTTAGAGTAACATTACATTTTGGTGTTGCTTGGACTAGATAAAGTTGCTTTTGGATGCGATATTGCAACTTTTGACAATAAAGTGATTGAGCAGGCAAGAAGTGTGCATAACTAGAGAACGGAGTGTGTGAATTGAGAAATTCTTGTTTGTGCACTTGCATGTACTCTAGGGGAACATGTTTGGAAATTTTGGCTGTTAATTGAGTCATCAGTTGTGAGTTAAAATAGGTTCTATTTTAATTGGCCAAGTTGGACTTAAAATGTTGGAAAGAGGTAAAAAAGTGGACATTTTGAGTGATACAGGGTGTCATTGGGAAGCCCCAGAGGTAAGGAACCCAAAGGAGGTGACTAGCCAAGAATCTGATACTAGTGACAGTTATCGTAGTTGTTGCCACTTACCACATTTTCACCCTAGAGCATGCCAGTAGGGTGCCAAGCCCCATACTTGCCAAATCCACTTTCCACAAGTAAAAAAGGTTGAAAAACTGGGTAAAATCAGCCATAATTGCTTAAGTGACTAAGCCCGGGGAGTTAACTTGACTTTTGAGAGGTCAAATTTCAAAATTGCAAGTGACGCATAGGTGCAAAAGACTATACAAGTGATTGGGGAACCATTAGAAGTGCCAAAATTCAAAAATCATTCTAAAGTCAGCTATTGCGGTAGTTGCCATATATGCTAGATTGGGACCAAGTTGGTTTCATTTGACTAAACAAGTATCAAAAAGTGTCAAAACACTCACTAGGTAGTGGCTCACCAATATCACCAATCGTGGTTGTTGACATTTGGTCCCCAGCTTAGAAATTTGACCATACCAGCTTATAGGCCATCTTGCTAGGTTTCCTAAAATACCCTAGTTGAACCAAAGAGACTTCAGAATCAATCTCAAAGACATTGTTAAAGATTAGGCTTTGATTTGTCAGATTCTTGACCAAGGTCTCATAATTTTTTCAATTTTTTGAATTTTAGTGAAGATTTTGGAGAGAAAATTGGACTAATCACTCAAATGGCCAAGAGGAAAAGCGCTTGATCTTGTGTACACATGTATTGAGGTTACTGAGAGTAAAGGCTACACAAGGAGCTAATTAACCTCATAGGTAAGAGGTTGGGATTTTGCAAGAATGTGTTTATCTTTTTTCATATGTTTGAGATCGAGTAGGTATCTTCTAAGAGACAATAGAGTAACGACGAACCAAGGGAGTCTAGTGTGAGAAAAGAAAAGTGTAAACCAGGTCAAGATAGATCCTTAGTTCCAATCATAGAAGAGGGCAGTGATATTGACACCTCTTTCGACAAATCATATCACTGGATGGCTAACCAACAACTAGAAGGCTTCCCACAACAAGGGGCTATCGGGGGTAGCACCTCCCAAAACCCCTTGACCACACCAAAATACGCAAAAGTCTTCCTAAAGGGAATAAACGCCCATGGAGCCCTAGTGTACACAAATGCTCAAGGACGGCAATGCATCTGTATTGAAGAATGGATTGCTAGAGGATTAGAAATAATCCTAGTAAATGATGATGGCGATAGACTCCATGATGAAAAGGGGGAACCACTACCTCATTGTCAAAGATGCAGAAAACTACAATCGATATGGAGACAATGTGTCGAAAGGAAAGATGGTTATGGAGACCTAAGAACTACCTCCTAAATTTAAACTTCTTGGAGCCTTTTACATTCATGAAAAGAAAGTGGCAAGAGTGGCTACAATTCATGAAAATATTGGGATTTACAAGCACAAGAATGGGAGGGTCATTTGTTACTACTGCTGCATGGAAGCCCATGTGAATGAATTAAGAAAATAAAAACTCATGTCCTTGTTTTCTTATGACACGGGAACATGAACCAATATCATTTTTGTCAATAAGTACGGACGAGAATATGAACCAATACACCTAGGGGATGTAGGAAGAGTGATAACGCCATAATTATTTTTACAGGGTTCTAAAGAGAAGTAAAAGCCCACACATACCCTTAGCAAATCCACAAATCCCTTCTCAAAAGACTATGACACCACGTCGCATACTACTAGACATCCATTGCCCAACACGCAAAACCCACAAGATACACCGCTATCATTTCAAGCATGTCTTGAACATTATAGAACACCATAACAAAACCTAGATAGAGATGGTTATCAAGCCATGTTAGGGCTATGAGCACCACCAATACCACCACTCCATTAGCAGTACCAAGGTGAGATTAGAATAAGAACATCAAATTTGACCAAGACGGAAGCACCACATCAAGAAGGAGAATGAGAAGAAAGGGTCCGAGGAGAGGAATGACCACCTGCTAGGAATTATGGACTAAGAGCACCCCTAGAGGAAGAACACTTACCATATCCTACACCACAAGGAGCTTATAGAGGAGGATTAGGAGACCCTATACTTAGATTTGTAGAGCACCATAGGATCAGACCATCCCAGGTCCAGAAATGGGTAAACAAGAAATATTCGAGAAATAGAGATCCCATGGATCATTAGAGCTAAGGAAGTACTAGATTTCCAATGTAATTCTCACAATTTGGACTAACCCTTGAAGAGGATGCCGCCACCTGGTTTGATTCCGTAGAACATAGGAATTTTGAGCCAATTGAGGAGGTGTTTGACAAGGTTATTGAGGAATTCTCTCAAAGGGGGAAAGCCCACAAATCGTCTCACAAATCCATAAACTCAACCATAAAGAAGGAGGGGAATCCATACAAAAATCATGCTTATGACCGAAGAGATATATGAAGTTCTACTCTGTAGAAGAACAACCAACTTAGTCAAGGTTAATGCTTATTTTTATCCAATGACAGAGATCCCCAAAAAGACCTACAAATGGAAAAGACCCCTACATTGAATGAGTTGACAAAAGAAGCTCTCTACTTGGTAGATAAATACGTTGTCTACAAGGAAGGAGAATACAAGGATTTAGACAATGCTTCCTTGTCATAGCATAGTGGATCCAAGTCTGCCAAGTCATTAAAAAAATCCAAATTTCCACTAAATCAAGAACAACTCATTGAAGAGGTGCTCAAGAGTATCAATCCATTTGCTAAGCAGCAGGTTAAGCAACCTAAGTGGTGTGCAATAGAGAAAAATTGGATAAATCATGTGACTGAGGAGTGTTATTATAGCAAGGGATATGTAAGGAAACACCAATATTCCCCACAAGCCCAAGTAGCACAAGCACAAGCCCCACTAGTGCCAAGATACACAATAGGAATTCTTCCAGGGCCGATAGGAGTTAAAAGACCACAAACAGTCTTAGGTCAACAACCCCCATTGCCAGGAACAAGACCTAGAGGAGTCATAAACACACCAATTGCAGAAGAACCTAAGTATTAAGACCTTGTGCAAATCCCAACATATTATGAGGAGCCTAGTGGATATATGACCAAAACAGGATACTATCCACCTGAAGAACCAAAAGCGCCAGAACCATGGAGCATGATTGGATCAGTTGGAAATTGTTGCACACGCTACAGCAGAAGGTAGATACAATTTGGACAACTCACATTTCTATTCATGACAAATGGAGCATTAGTGAGATCAAGACCTACTTATCAACAGAGGGCTACTCAAGGAGCACCGCAACAACCCAAGGGACCTTGTTATAAGTCTGGCGGTGACCACCTGATGAGAGACTGTCCTCACGAGGAAATCATAAGGGTGAATGCATAATGCTCTGAGTGTGGGATCACTCATTTGATCCCTGATTGCCCAAATAAACCTAACAAAGGAGCAAAAGTAACGTTGAATATACTTGAGGCAATAACATCAAGTGGTCAAAAAATGAAACTGTGATACCAAACCAGGTGATCACAAGAGCCCAAGCTCAGAATGGCAAATGAACCTATCATAAAAGAACCAAAGACTGATGCACCTAGCATCAAAAAAAAATGTCAGCAAAACTCATGGAAAGCTAGGATGAAATCTACGAAAAAATGCAAATATACTTTCCTAGACGAAGAACTTAGACAAAGAAGAGAATAATTGAAAAAATTGGAAGGAGAAACAAACGAGGAAAAGGGAACCCCTAAGGTATTACCAAATCCAGGTATAGTTGAAAACCCAAGAGTGCTAGTTCAAGAGGATCCATATTGGTAGAAAATGTCAATGAACCATTAGACGCCCTCCTTAAAGCCTTGATGCACAGCTCAAAAGCAATCAAACTCAAGAACAAAGGTGGATGACAAATCTATATGAAAAATTAGAGAATGAAAGGCTTGAAATGTGCCAAAAAATGATTCAAATAGCCCAAGCTTTACTAGAACCTCCAGTTGGACAATCAGAGGATGTGATCCTTGTCCCACTCGCACCAATAATCCCACCAAATCTGGAGCAAATAGAGCCAGATTCTAGTCACAAGCACTAACCGGGACTCAAAGACCCAACATTAGAACCAAGGATAGTGTTGAATACCATGGTTAACTCTTTCAAGGGATTCCCTTGAGGTGTATCAGAGGAGTGTAGAGAAATAAACGATCTTGACAAACTATGGAAACAAGTGAGCTAAGCAAATGCATAAACTAGACCAGTGAGGGTAGAGGGGTGTTTCTTCCATCGATAGAGGAGTTTGAGGCTGGATCTCAAATGAATCTAGAGATGCAATTGGGGAGACCAAGGATCTGTTCAATCTATTATCAGCCAAACCCATTTACTAAGAACACTAACGTTGGAGAGGGGGAATGGGGAACACACCCAAAACACAAACAAATTTCCTTGCTATATCTAAGGGCATTCAAAACAGTCATATCCTCTCATAAACACCTTCAAAAGATAGACTTTGCACTCACAAACCACTGACTGCACACCTTTCAACAAACGCACACTAGCAAGAATACCGTTTATCTCACACACTACCAATGCTCGCTTCAATGCACCCTCTACACACCACCACTCAAATTTTCACTCTCTTTGCACCACAAAAGCGGCCATGACTGACACTTTTGCCGGCACCAACGCATGCAAAGAGCAAGAGAAACGAGAGGGAAAGGAGAAAATGATGCCCGAAATGGGGGACAACGGCTTTCAACTACTTAATTGGGGAATCTACAACTACCCAAGCGCCACAAATGGCAAGCTTATACAAAAAAAAACTACCTTCAAAAATTATCCTTTCACTCAACAGTTCTCTTCAAAAACAAGGCAAAAAGCCCATAAAAATGAGCAAAAGTGGGGTTTCTAGGGGAGCCCCATCCTTTTTTAGCAAGTTTTCATGTGATTGGACCCCTTGGTAGCTTAATTTGACCACTTTGATGAAATTTAAGTCCCATGGTCCACCTCCGCTTTCACTCTCTCTCACATTTCACCCCTCCAGTTGTTGACGACGAGGGGCACTTGTGCTAGAGCTAGTGACTCATTGAGTTCACCTTCAAAAACCTTGTACGGGGGCCAGCTGCCCGTGTGAAACTGCCCAAATTTGGGCCCACCACATCATCATGTCAAATAGAACCACTACCTCCAACTGGGATATTTCAGTCACTCCAGCTTCGATTGACATACCGTTAGCTTTTGCTAACCTTCCACGATGGATACCACCTTTTAGAACCTGGTCGACCCAAAAAAACACTAGATGGCACACCTACCAATGTTGTCAAGTGGACACACACCCTGTCCTTGAAAAAGCTTCTCATGGCCATGATTGGCCATTTTAGCTCCAATTGATGATCTGAGAAGACCGGCATGCTCCATAATTTGAGCACTTCAATCCTATCTGCTGACATCAGTTCTAGCCAACTACCTCTATCTACCCTATCCATCGGGGGTCTGAAAGACCTTCCAACTTTGGAATAGCTCTATCTTTCATACTGAAGTTTGTTTAGAGAGCCGTCTAGAAGGGATTCTAGAGAATCACAAACACTACATTCTAGGACATATCCCCCATGCTCTAGAAACTTTGACCTGCCATCCCAATTGGCCCTTCTTGGAGCCCCTTTGGCCTAGAAAATTTCATTAGGCATACGTTTTTGTTGACATTTGCTTGTCTAGGGCCTTCATACATGCTCTAGCCTTTTGTACTACACCGGCCTGTAGCCATATCACCCCCTGGCACCACTCTTGGCATCAACCAACTTTGCATGTACCATCATTTCCCAGTCCCCTCGTCGAACATTCATTTTTGACCACACACAAGCTTATTACACTTAAAAAATTTTACACCCAAACAAGCTCTCTATACACCACAAAACATGCAGCATATGTACAAAATTTGACAACTACCACCCACACTCTTTTCTCAAGTAGGTTGCCCAACCAACTGCTTCTTGACATCAACCACTTGGATCAAACACTTGGCATTGAGTATGCCCATCCACCTGCATCAGGCTCACATAATGCCACACCAAGGCATATAGCCAACCACATACCCAAACTGCCAATAGCATATCCTCATTGCTCTAAGCATCCAATTTATGACTTTTCAAATCAAAAACCTCGGTGACAACAACATTTTACAAAGAAAAGAGCCTTAAAAATTATGACCAGAGGAAATCAATGCCAAGGGAAAAAGGTAAAACACGATTCCTAATGCTTGTCAAGGCAGAAGACGATGTAAAAGACAAAATCTCAGTTCATTTCACAAATGCTCAAAACACAAAAACAAAAGAGGGTATTAGGATCTTGAGGAAGTAAACTCAAAAGATTGAAAGTCTAGGGATGGATGAGTTCGGAGAACCAAAATGGACCAAGGTGGAGCAGAAAAAGAAATACCAAGAACTCAAGAGAACGTTAAAGGAAGTATGAAAAATAGAGATAGAAAGTGAGGAAGGAGAGAGCACTGAAAAATCCTATGAGCCATCAAATATATTATGCTAAACTAGCAAAAAGATACCACCAACCATTGGCTCATATACAATGCTTTTCATGTGAGCCTAATTAAGCCCTACAAAGGAGAGCCACCAAGAAAACCAATTTTTGAAGACCCTCCAAAAATCGAAGACCAAGAAGAGGTGCTACAACCCAAAGCTATCCTTTGGCATGAAGACAAGGTACTACAACATGGTAAGATTATCCGATGGTATCTTATTAAGTTCAAAAACTATCATTTTGAAGATGCTAGATGGATGCAAGAATACAACTTAAGGATAGTATGAACCTTGTCAATGCTTACAATGCTACAATAGAGTAAGAAAATGTAAATGCTTTCTAAATGAACAATGGTTTTGTCTTATAAGACTAATTCTCTTTTGTGCACAAATTTAAAGTATGCATGCTTAGAATCATGTTTGTGATGACAACGTGACTCAAACACCAAGTAGAATTTGTCACTCTACTTTGGGAGTATGATATGGACTAAAGAGAAGGCATGCTTGCAGCAGTTACGTCTCTTAAGCACCAAATGTACTAGTCATCCATTCTGGAATGATATCATAGGGTGAAAAGGTATCCTCTAACCACTAAGAAACATAGACTAATGACTAAGACTTTATCTCTTCTACCTTATAGTGGAGGACGACTATGATCTCAAGAGAGAGGTAATGTCATAAAATCTAATATTATCTAACCAACCCAAATGATTTGCACAGATTAAAGTGATTATTTAATGTGGAAGAATAATCGGGAACAAGGGTTAGAATATAGACATGTGCTTATGGATCTGCCTCAACATGGGGCCAAGGTTAAAGGGGTCCAAATGAGAGATGATATGTTAAAGATCAATGCTATCTAATTGAGCTTGAAGACCTTAGGGTTAGCTTCATTAAAGATCTTTAAAAGTTAGTGTTAAAAAGTCCATTGACCTTAGGCAAGATAGGGCTGACCTTGAGGTGGGAATCCTACCCAAGCATGAGGTGCTTGTCGTGCTTGCTAACTAAGGTGCTTAAGGTGTTTGTGGGAACCTTGCCCAAGCTTGAGGTGCTTCTCATGCTTAATGACTAAGGTTCTTGAACTGTTCAATTCAAACATGATCTCTCAAGAGTCATACACAATTCTCATGCTTAAATGAATAAGGTGCTTGAAGTGTTCAATTCAAACATGATATCTTAAGTAGCATAAAAGACAGATGTCAAGATCCTCCACATTTGGCCCTCATGATGTGCTTAAATCCTATTGGATAGTCTTTAAAGGGGTCCAATGAGAATTTAGATGAATAAAAATAAATAATTAACTTCTTTCTTTCATAGAGAAAAAAGAGGACGCATGTCCAAATGATATAATTAAATAATACAAGAGAGAGAGAGAGAGAGACACACACACACAGAGAGAGAGAGGGGGGGGGGTGGACCAAGCATGAGAGGGGGTATACTCTCCCACTCTCTCTCTCTCTCTCTCTCTCTCTCTCTATGTGAAGTACAAAGTCCAAGAGCTCCATCTCCTTCTCCAAGCTTGTTGAGAAGTTGAGAGCCTACACCAACACTCTTGGCTATGAAATGCAAATCCAACCAAGATCCATGCTTCAATGTTTAAGCTTGCCATCTTTTTCATCTTCATTACTATGCTATTATGCTATGCTAATCAAGAACAGTGAAGATAAGTGAGGATCTATTTCTTTATCCTATGAATGATTCTTCTTCCTCTTCCCTACCCTCATTCTCCACTAGCTCTCTCCACCTTTAAAGGTGTTTGAGGTCTTGGGACTGAGGCTTGGGATAGTTACTACTTTTTGCAAAAGTTTATGTTATGCTCGTGATGCATGAATCTTTCCATCTTCATTGCATCACCTAGGTCACAAGGAACACAAAGATTGTATTGTACCAAGTCTCTCTTGATGGGAGAATCTATAATACAAACGCCTTTGGGAGGGGGGACCGGCTCCAAGTAGATCCGTTTCTCAACTAATGTCATGTTCTCTAATACTGTCTCTTGCAAAATTATTATTCATGCTAGGTTAATTAAGTACTATGTTTATGTTGCTACCATCAATTCAGTTCACCTTCTATGTTCTCAAAGTAATCTCTCAAAAATGTTCACTCTAATTCTCTTAATTCCTCTATTCTCAAAGTCATAGGCCATTTCCATTACAATATTGATGCTTCATCATTTTATGTAGGATGTATCTTGGCTCATCCAGGAGAAGGAAATATGGATTTCCTAGTTTTTTATGCCAATAGACAACTTAACAGTGCTGAAGTGAAATGCACTACCACTGAGAGAGAAGGGCTAGGGATGATATATGCTCTTAAGAAATTTTGGCATTCTCTCCTTGCAATCTAGTTTGTGTATTTTATTGATCATCAAGCCCTCTTATACCTTGTAAACAAACCATGCAACACCGGATACATTGTATGATGGTTTATCATATTGTTAGAGTTTGACTTTACAATAGTGGTTAAAAAGGGGAAGACACATCTTTGAGAAGATCATCTTTTCAAATTGCCAAATGGAAAATCTCTAGAAGGTATAGACAATGACATCCCTGATGCATATCTTATTAATGTTGAAATGGTACCCAAGTGGTCTCAGGAGATAGTCATAAGGGCAAGCAACCCTTCCTTCCAGTAGTTCAACAATGGATACCAAAGAGCAATTGAAAGGAGATCACTTTTTCTTATGCCCTACCCAAGGTAGTTACAGCCAATAAAGGAAAACCGCTAGCAAATATGTCAGGGAAAACCACAAAGCAAAGGCATCTATCCCCAGGGCGGTCACTTTTTAGAATGTGTATGATATCACGTGAGTTAACCGGAGAGGATTATTAAAAGACCAAAATGTATAAAAATGTATACTTTTATGTATACATTAGAGGGGGGTGTGGGTTTTTTAAATAGGCTCACAGTGTAAGTATAGTATGTATATTGGGGTATTATTAATTACCTCTTGAATGCACGTGATGTAGGGATATTTTGATAAGTGACTGCCCCGGGCATCTATCACATCCCACGATAGTACATAAGCAGGTATGAATCAAGAAGTATGAAGTCGCAAAGTTTTAGCAGACCATGCTCAAAGATACCTCGACACTGCCCTATGATACACCCAAAAAACCGAACCCACACTATATCACAAGAGTATGGGTGCCAAAGTGGTTGATTGGAGTCTAAGTTAATAAAAAACAACTCTGGATTCCAAAGAGACAGAGCAGGGAACTCCCTTCAATTCAAACACCTAAGATCCAACCAGAACCAAAGCCCAAAAAACCAAAACAAAACGAGAATAAGATTTGGGTACCTAAGATCTTATGGCAAGCTCAAAAGATTCACCCTCAGATTTGGATCCTTAAACAACAGACCAAGCCTATGACATATTTTGTCTTTGGATTCAAACAAGTGTGCAACCCCATGACGCAAGGCCAGACCAACAACACAAGAGCATCCAATGTCAATTGAACAAAGAGCGGCAGAATTAGAATGCTTATTATTTCACCGCTCTAAAATAGGTTATTCCAAAACAAGAAACTTCAACATCAAATGCCAATAAGTGCATTTCTTATACCCTCCTCTTGCACAACATTAATTTTTTCCATGTATTGACTAAGTATGCATATAGGGCTACCCTATATGGCCTGCATTAGCACAATGTTGATACCCATGCACATCACATGCCTTAGGGTGATACACCATTGTTCAAGAGGACTCCAACTAGGAGGGGGGAGGCATTGCCAATGCAAGCCCATAACAAGCATAAAAAGAGTGCAAAAAAGGGCATTATTTTCTATTTTTTTGTTTTTTTTGTGTTTGATTGCAATTTTTTTTGGTGAACCCGAGTATTCATGCCATTATCTAACTTCATTCTACATATATATGCAAAAAACACCAAAAATGAGCCTCTAGGTGTGTGTGCGTGTGTGTGTGTGTATATGGAAAAATAACAGCTTTCTAAGCCAAAATATGATACAATAGAGCAATCCGGCCAAAAATATTACAAATAAATGTACATAGTGGTTTCTCATGTTGTTTTTGAATTAATTTGATTTATTGGTATTTTTCAAAATTGATTTGCTATTTTTCTTTTATTTTTATAATTTTCTAAAGAAAAACAAAGAAAAATAGAAAAAGCTAATGGGATGATGACATAATGACAAAAGAAGAATACAAGGGTGATCAGCAAGTCAAGGCCAATTTATGGTGGTGTCACGATGCAATTATTAGAATGTTGCGGAAAGTCCAAGTAGACCAGTTTTTGAAAAAAATGACAAATTTTTCGGAAGTTGGGCAAATGGAGCCCAAATCAAGAAATTTTTGAGGCTAATGTGTATTTCACAACAAGATAGAAGCACATGTCAAATTTTATGGCAAGTGGTTTCAAGACCCCCGATATAAGATATTTTGACCCCACTTACTAGCTCATTTTCGCTATTCACACTTAGAGAGAGTTTGAGAGACCTAGAGCACGTGGATCTTCTAAGGCTTTGTGTGACACCCACAACACACCTGTCATCACTAGATATGGGAGGTAGGCTCATTACCATGTGCTCTTCATGTTCAATGCTAGCTTCAACGCCAAAAACTAACAAACACAGTTAGAGAGCGAAACGGGATCGTAACTCAATGACTACTAACCCGATAGCTACAAGAGTTGATAAGGATTTGACCCTATGCTAAATGAGCATGCCTATGCCCTTCCACACTAGTTCAGGTCATAAACAAAAACCCTAACATTCTCGGGCCCTACAGAAGAGAGTCCGAGACAAGTCATCAAAATGGCACGAAACTTTATGGGTGCCCCTCGAGGTTGTTTACAAGCCCATGTAGCTTCCTCAATAATTAAACTACCAAAAGTGGGTCAAAATATCGATCTTGAATTTAGACACGCAAAGCCTCATTTGACTCTCACGGCCAGATGGAGCGTTTGTTTACAACCAAACTTCATGAGCAACATCGACATACCTTCGAGAATCAAGACATGTGGTCTAACATCAAGAAAAGTCTCCGCTATACCATCATCCAACTAAAAGACGCTTTCAAAGTGACAAATTGTCATAAAGGACATTCGTAAGGCTGAAGGCTACACCGACGGCATGGAAAGGTGCCCAATAGCATCTACAAGCTTAGGTGATCAAGCTCAAGTGAAATCATCACGGAAGTCATCTCCAAGAGTGAAAATTGACTTGAGAGTCCAAAGTACCAAACAGGGAGTTTCTAAGCTAACTTAATAAGTTTTAAAGTTGAACCAGAGTTAAAAGGGCTTAGGGCACTTGCATAGATCTTCCCCATGCATTGAAACCAAAATTTTGCATCCCAGACATCATCATACGCGTATGATGTCTGGTTAGACTTTTTACACATGCAAATGGTAGTTTTTCCACACCAGCCTCTTTATCATGCTCATTACAACTCACATACCAAGTCTCATGCAAATTGGACCACATAAAGCCACCATTTGGTCAAAAACTGCTAAGTTGGAGTTCTCAAGCAAAATAAAATGGTCTTATCCATAGAAATAATGCTCCAAACTCAAAGAAACTTGACACAAGGCATGCACATAGCATATACATCCTACCCCAATGCTCACATTTTAGTTTTCCAAGAATAGACATCATACGCATATGATGTCTAGACCTACTAAATAGACACTCTGTCAGCATTTTGATTATCCAAAATTTAGTATCATGTCATATATAACCTCTACACCAAATTTGGGCATGGTTTGGTCATTATACACCTCATTTTACAAATTCAAGTGTCAAAAACACCTTTTATGGCCTTGGGTACATGAATACTTGTCCAATTTCAATTCTAAACACATCAGAGTAGTGCACATATCATGAGCAAGCTATACAATATGAGCTACATAAGCAAACCTAGTGTCGCCACTTTCGGAGGCAGTGGACGACAACGAGCATTTCCTTCTCATGTGTGGTCCATCTTGTCTCTACATCTGTGAATTTGTGGGATTCGTAGGCGATGGGTTGATTCTCTTGCATGAGGACCCCCCCAATGGCACCATCTGAGGCATCAGTATGAACTTCAAAGGGTTTAGTGAAGTCGGGTAGTTGGAGGACGGGGGCACCACACATGGCTATCTTCAGGTTCTCGAAAGCTTCTTCTTCTCTGGAGGTCCACTGAAAGGGTTTGTGGCCTTTGGTTATCTCTGTAAGTGGTGCTGCAATCTTGCTGAAGTCGCGGATGAAGCGGCGTGTGTACTGACATCATATGCGTATGATGTCTAGACCCCTTAATTTGGCATGCTGAAGTGTTTTTGAAATCTTCAGTGTCTTTATCACATCTTTATTAACTTGTCAGCAAATTTCATCATATTTGGACATCATTTGACCTATTTTCACCTATATAACCGAAATCTAAGCATACAAATCCCGTTCTTGGATTTTGACATCAATTTTAAAGCTCAAATTCAATTCTGATGCTATACTCAATATACACATGTTGTGGACATCTTATCCCAAAGTTTCAAATTTTTTATCTGAAGAAAGGTTGACATATTCAATTCTCTTATCACATGCTCATGAGTCCGTACCACAAGGCTCAAGTAATTTGAACCTTACATACCCCACTTACAACCATTCTACTATTTTAGGGTCTGAAAAGAACTTATAAGTGAAAAAATTGCTCATTACATGTTCAAATCCAATTCGAGGCATATACGTGGGATGTGCATGCTATAAGCTATGCACCTATGAACTTTCACCTTATTTTGAGCACATAGACATCATACATGTATGATGTCTCACAGCATAAAATGAGCATCAAAATGCACTTTTGTCAACTTGCATAGCATCCTTAGGCCCTAATTAGCTTGTGATTCAATTTTGAAATCATTTGGATAGCTAGAAGCTAGTCAATTACCATATTTAGTAAAATATGCTAACTTTTGAACTTAGAGTGCACGCAGGTTCAATGGAAGCCAATAAATCACAAGTAAAGAAGAAAAGGCTCACCTTGAAATCACAAGTAACTTTTGAACTTAGAGTGCACGCAGGTTCAATGGAAGCCAATAAATCACAAGTAAAGAAGAAAAGGCTCACCTTGAAATATATCAATTGCAATGACAGAGCCCTTCACAATTCCCAATGAGACATTAAAGCCAACCAAAGCATGGATGGATGAAGCAACTCTAGATTGGGAGGGCATAAAGCTATACCAAGGGACATTTCAAGATCCAAAAGGCAATACAGTGGATGTTCTGATGATTCCAAGAAAACACATTGAATATGCAAATAAAGAAGCCATCAACAATCACTTGGAGAGAGTGGACCTACATGGATTCTTTATATATGTGCTGGTAGGAGTTGATTTCCAAAAAGTTTATGAGATGACCACTACAATCCAGAAAGATGACAAAGCAATCCTCACCACACGTGAGGGAGAAAGTAAAGCCGACCAAAGCATGGATGGATGAATCAACTCTAGATCACGAGGGCATAAAGCTATACCAAGGGACATTTCAAGATCCAAAAGGAAATACAGTGGATGTTCCGACGATTCCAAGAAAACTCATTGAATATCCAAATAAAGAAGGCATCAACAATCACTTGGAGAGAGTGGACCTACATGGATTCTATATATATGTGCCGGTAGGAGTTGATTTCCAAAAAGTTTATGAGATGACCACTACAATCAAGAAAGATGACAAAGAAACCCTCACCACACATGATGGAGAAAGTAAAGCCGACCAAAGCATGGATGGATGAAGCAACTCTAGATCGGGAGGGCATAAAGCTATACCAAGGGACATTTCAAGATCCAAAAGATAATACAGTGGATGTTCTGATGATTCCAAGAAAACTCATTGAATATGCAAATAAAAAAGGCATCAACAATCACTTGGAGAGAGTGGACCTACATGGATTCTTTATATATGTGCCGATAGGATTTGATTTCCAAAATGTTTATGAGATGACCACAACAATCAAGAAAGATGACAAACCAATTCTCACCACCTTCACTTGGGCACTGAGAAGCAATGTGCCAAAAAATATGAATTATGCCCAATATATACATGAACAGGTAGTGGGCTTGGGGATTGATAAGCCCAAATAAATTGGTGGAGCAAAAATCTAAACCAAAATTGCATGTAAATTTATTGGAGCAAGAGGAATATGGCCAGAACCACCAAGTCACAATGAGTGGCTAAGGCTTAAAGAGGATATAGAAGATGAACCACTAGTGGCACCGCTTATCTCAACAAGGCTTAGGAGAAAGCTAGAGATAGCGCAAGAAGGAAAATTTAAAGATCCACCAAAGAAGAATGGAAAGATGGTAATGACCAGGGAAGAGAAGCCAAAAGAGATCACAAGTCAAAAGGCAACTCGCATTGAGAGACTGATCAAGCAATTCAAGGCCAAACGAGCACTAAATGGTGATGTTGAGGAGTATTGAGTGACAAACCCAAAGAAAATGGGCGGCAATTCCTCTCGACCACTAGAAGATCAATTTGACCACTATATTTGAGCATATGAAGAGTTTGAGAGGGTAATAGAACAAAAAAATCTAGAGCCCTTCATGCTGAGGAGGTGCAAGATATCAATAGGAAGCTGCAAGAGCAGCCTGAAGCACATGGAGAAGAGGAAAAAGAGTCCAAGGAAAAGGGAGGTAGCACAACACCACCAGCATCTCCCTTGGGATACACCCAACAACCTCCAAGACCAAAACCCTCAACATCCCAACAAAAGGATTTTCCAAAGAAGAAATCAGAGTCTGAGCCAACGCCAAGTGACAAAGAAAAGACCAAAAGATGCACCTATGACGATCTCCTCAAAGTTGGATATACATCTAAGGATTCTTATGAGGCTTTGTATGTCACCTCAATCTCATCATAGGTTGCAAAGAAAGAAGGAAAACCGAGGAGAATCCACAAGACCAAGGTACTCAAAGATGGGCACTGGATTTACATTATCACCACCTAGAGTACCAGGCTTGGTACCAATCCCACCAATGCCAAGATGGAGACCTCTAGAGAACCCATGGCATCCTCCTCTAGTGGGAGTGCTACTAACTTATGGGCCACCAAGTCTCACTGGCTAGACCACTGCCTAGGTCAGCTGCAAAAAGTGTGGTAGTGGAAAACAAAAAAGATGTGAGAGCTACTCACCAAATTTTGGATAGAATCAGAACCAGGTCTCTCACCATGGTTGAAGAAAACAACATGCTCAGGACTAGAGAGGAGAATCTAATACAAGAGCATGACAACCTCACCAAAGAATTAGAAAGTGCTATTCAGAGAGCAAAAAGTGCAGAGAGAGAGAGAGCAAGAAACACAAAGTAAGATCCTAAAATAAGCTGAAGCGAAAAGGGATACCCTCACCCTACAGATGGTTCAGGTATCTAAGGAGATCTCCATTCTACAAGAGGAGAAAGAGAAGACTGAAGCTGAGCTGGAGTCAGCTCGTGATGAAATAATAGAGCTTAAAGACATATTAGAGCTCCAGGAATTGACCATAGAAAGACTAAGAGGAACCCCAAGGGCTGCACAAGCAAGTGCGGGAGCGGACAGCCAAGCTATACAAGCCTTAGAAGCTCAAATTAAGACACGACAAAAGGTATTGAAATTGGAGCAAAGGCAAAGAGTCCACATAGCAGAAGGTTCCTTAGCAGCTAAAGAAAGACTCAAAAAACAACAGTGAGAGATTAAAAAAAATACCACCAACTGAAGCATCGGTTGGAAATGTTGCAAGATCTGTTAGTCAATAATATAGAATAAGCCACAAGAAGAGACAAACTTGTACAACAACAATCAAGGGAAATGAGACAAGAAGTGGAGCGAGCATGGGGCCAAGCCACAGATGCGGGTAAAAGTGACTTAAGATCTAATGCCCCACAAGAGCCTAAGGAGATTCCAGACATCTCGAAGGAACCTATATTGGTGGAGATACCTCCACAAATTCAAAAACAAGGGCATGAGCTGATGACGGAGGAGGAGGCCTATCTTCGGACTTTAATAGAGCAATCCACTGAAGAGAGTGTTAGAGCAACCATAGACTAGGAGCTGAGGATGCTACACTCTGTGGGGGTGCTAAGGTTGGGTACAAATGTAATCTAAGAAGAGTGGATGCAGCCATCCCTCCCTTACCCTTTGCTCAAATATGAAGTGCTCACAATGAAGAAACAAATTCAAGTAGAGCAGATGACACCGCTCTTTGGAGGAGACATAAAAGATTAAGTAGTCTCGAAGAGAATAGGAGATTCACAACCAAAGTGGAGAAAAGGCTGGCTCACAAAGTACTCAACATACCTAGTATGTTTGGTCAATGCTACAAAGTCTATCAGAGATGATGTTTCTTTCTCCCCGCGGTACCAAGGATGCGCACATGGAAGGACCACATGAGGCTTTTGGAGAAGCAACCAACTTGGCTTCCACCACCCAAAGTGGAGAGAGAATAAGTGGGACTTATATGGTGAAAACCCTAACAGGTTCCATTAAGCTCTTCACTGGCTCTCCTTATTTGACATGTGTGATGCTCAAAAATATCTGCAAAACACTGCTAGCCTGCATTGAGGTGTTCATACCACACAAACCTACGGGCTCAAGTCTACTATCAAAGGGTGACACTCTCCTCAAATTGGCTTATGAACTCTCCACTCAACCCTCACGAGAAGTGCTACACCACTTCTACCAATAGTTGATGTTTTAAACTAGATTCCACATGCAAGCTTTTGAAGAGGCTTTCTAAACAGGTTTCTTCACATATGATAGCAAGACTTTTGACCAACGGTGAGCATCGGCAACATCAAATATGAATCATACTTGAAGATGATTAAGCCATTGGGGCTCTATTGAACAAAATAATGAACCAAAGACTAGACAAAGACATGGACTAGTCATGTCAAGGACGACATGGACGTGGAGGGGGGAAGTGTTGACTGGAGAAACACTGAGAAGGATCACCCATTTTTTGTACTTATTAATTTTGATAGGTCTAAGAGATTATTTTTTTATGGTAATGTGACTCTCAAGAGGAATGTATATAAGACAAGTTTTTGTAACCCTAAGGAGAATGTTTTGAATTAATCAATCTTTGTGTTTATTGTCAGTCGTGTCTGTGTGACTGAGAGAGAGAGAGAGAGAGAGAGAGAGAGAGAGAGAGAGAGAGAGAGAGAGAGAGAGAGAGAGAGAGAGAGAGAGAGAGAGAGAGAGAGAGAGAGAGAGAGAGAGAGAGAGAGAGAGAGAGATTATCTCTTTGTGCCACATGCTACAGATTAGCCATTGCAAAGGCAAAACCCCAGTGAGTTAGCAATGGCGAGGGCTACGCATCAATGCCAAGCTTGTAAAGTTTTGGTTTTGTCACGAGGCAAGCTCCCACGAGATTCTGAGTGAGGTATCTTGCAAATCATGTGTCTATTTTGGAAGTTCTTCATACCAGTAGGTTCATGCCGAGAAGAGGTACACATTAGGACCATGCATGTTGAGAATTGATGACCTATAATAGTCTCTGTCTTCATATGCATTTGCTGCACCAAGTGGTTATGGGTGGGATATAGGGTCAGAGTCCATAGGGTAGTGATCTCTAGGTGAGTAGAGGTGATCTCTAGAGGTGAGTAGAGTCCATAGGGTAGTGATCTCTAGGTGAGTAGAGGATTCTGTGTGAGTTTTGAGGCAATTCAAGGACTTTTGGTCTTGATTTTGGTAGCATGAGCGATGTAGGCTGCATTGCAATCACAAGCACATAGGATGTCTGAGTTTGAATTTCTAAGTAGGAATTGTCTTAGAAGGTCAAGTAAGTCATTGAAAACCATCTATTTGCTTCCACGCGCCTATGGGTCGAGCTACGTCCTTGGCTGGTATTTTGGTATGCTGGTTTAGTTCTTGCTATGATAGAATCTGCTTGTGGCATATCCACCAACAAAGATCTGAACACCATATTTTGACATATGGACAAATCTCAAAAAAGAAAAGACCAAAACCTTCCACTAGGTAGTACTTGAAAAGATCTTTCGAGCCATGCTCTCAAAATTTTGGCTAAGATTTGATCGTGTGGTCAAATATCAAGCTCTTTTTAAAAGTGGGAATTGGAAAACTCCCAAATTTACTAATATGGGTGTTCTTGGCTCACGTGATTGTTTGGACAGTCCCCCAAATCTCTTAGCGAGCTAGAAACTCCTTGTTGTTGTGATTGTCTAGGTTGTCCCCTTAGATCTCTTAGCGCGAAGAGACCTTGCACTTGTGGTTGTTTGAGCAATCAATCAGACAGTCACCATATTCCACAGTGGAAGTATATTGTGATGGCAAGCCCAGGATAAGGTATTTCTTATTTTTTGTTTATTTTTTTATTTTTCCTCCCAATGGCACGTTGAGAAGTGTTTGCTTGAGATAAATTCTTCTATGTGTGCCATAGGAAGTTTTTTCTTTTCCCTATGGTGCACATAGATATACTTGTTTTTTTATGAATCTTGCTATGTCCACCATGGGAAAGTCTTAGGATGGCATACATAGAAATTGCATGTTAGGATCATTGTAAGGGTACTCGTCGGGATTGGCCGAGTGGTATTTCTAGATCAACATTCTTGTGAGGAATCCTTTTGGATGCATCGTAGGTAGAGGGAATGTACATATGTTTCATGTTATAAGGGGAAGTGTTGGATGTGCAAATGTGACTGTATGTTAGGTGGCTATACTTTAAAGACAAGAATGAGATGTGCATATTATTAGTTTTCAATATAAGTGTGTGTGTGTGTGTGTATGGTGTGTGTGTGTTTTAAATAGGAGGATATATATATTAATATATATCTCTAAATGTTACATCCATATACCTTTGTGTTTTTCATTGTCTTTTTTACACATGGCTTGAATGCAAATATGTATCTACTTTACATTTCTCAAAATGGTCTTTGTCATGATTGCCAAGCATAAGAGCTCACATAAGCAAGAGATGAAAAATAGATTACAAGTGTTTGTTTGGGCACCAACACACATCTGCCTCTTCCCCTTACTTGCTAAAAGGTTCAATGAAGAGAAATGTTTACTTTAGTGAGCCTTTGGTATTCTTGGTATGGTAGAAGAGGAGCTTTCCATGAGCTCAGCTTTGGATGTTGTATAGGTAGAGTTTGAACCTTTTTCAAGTCAAGAGGAAAACGTAGTCCCCCAAGGTTCATGTTCTCAATCAACCACTATCTGTGGACCACCTACAAACCACAATACAAAAGAGCAGAGGAAAACAAGACATTTATTGTAGAAGACCCTGCATTCATTGATGATTGTCTTTTCAACTTCCTAGTATCTTCATGAGTTGCTGATAAATTTCATATGGTATGTGATCTTTAATAACACCTTTAGTCTTGATGATCTTCTAGCTCAACGTAATGATTTTTTAAAGCATGGAAAAGACAAGTTTGAGTTGGAGGTGCAAAAGGGCAGGGTCATCCTTGAGGACATGGTGGTGGTTCTGTTTAAAAAATTGTGATAGCATAGGAAATTTTGACAAAAAATATCACCAATTTCCACTATCATACAGAATCATGTGGTTCCGTATGCACAAAAAGGAGTGCAAGCTAGTCTTTTATATCTGAATTTTCTATTTGGCTAGCCTTATGAAGAACCCTAAGAAAATCACGGAGGCACAAGATCTACCACCAAAATAACAAGAGGATAAGGTGAAGGACTAAAATAAGGTGGATGAGATAGAGAAGGCTATTAACTTTGAGGAAGAATCAAAGGAGGTTGAGAAGTGCAAAATGTTGTCTATGAAAACATCAAAAATCAAGCTACCATTGGATGTGTTTGGGTGCAATGAGAAACAAGCTGAGTTGATGCTTCTTGGTGTGCCAAAATTTAGAAGTGGGGAGAGACATACATCTTCCTCCATGACTTGAGGGTATTTTCTATCTAATATTTTACACTGGGCACCACGATGAGAGGAGTGACTTTGTTTCTAAATACAATGATGATGAGGTAATGGAAACCTCTAGTATCCCATTAGAGTGCCTCAAACTTTATTTTCAAAAAAAGTATAAGGAGACACTCCCTGATGAGGCCACTTTTGAAGCAATTAGAAATATCTTGAAGCCGTCAATGAGCAATCAAGAAGTAGAGCATTGGTATAAGCAACCTGCACAGGGGTCAAGCAGGTTGGTGGACCTTTGGAAGGACAAACTTTGGATGCAAGATGAGATTTTCATGGTATCCCCCCCCCATGTCTCTATCTGACATTTGACACTTCTTTCTTGCTATAATCCTGTATTACTAAAAAGGATGCCTTTTTCCATTGTCAAACTTGAAGTACCATGGAAGGGATGCAGCTCTTTCATAATATCTTGACCAAATCTATGAGGCACCAATCTTGGTCTTTCACAACGGAATGTTGCAAGAGAGGAATACAACAATGTTCACCTTCAAGACACTCTCCTGCTTCCTAGGTGAACCGAAGCTTCCACCAAATGCAGACAAGTTCATTGTGGTCAATAAAGTTTTTGTGAGTGAGTGTTTCAGATACAATCCCGGGTATACATGCGATCATTCCGTATATTACTACACATACACAACAATGACACTATTCTTAGGAAAAGAAGACCCAAATGAACTCTTAGAGTATGTCAAACACTTGATGATAAGATAGATTTTGGAAATGTGCCAAAAAATATATCTAATTCTTAACAAGTTGAAACGCAACTTTTGACTTGTACATGTTGTGTTAAGCACATTACCATTTTCAGATTTGTACATGTTTTGTGGTAACACATTACCATTTGTCAAGTGCATATTTTATTAAACACTCAAAATCTCTTGCTCCAAAACCCAACAAGTTGAGATACAACTTGTGACTTGTACATATTGTGTTAAACACTCAAAGTCTCTTGCTCCACCTATGGTTCACATATTCCATTGTCTCTCTCCACTTTCTTTGGCCTTCATGAGTACTAGAGTTTTTTAAATTCTTTGAGCATTTTTTTTTGTTTTTTTTGTTATAAATATCTGATTGAAGATGCTAATACCTGCTTTTGCTACATACGGTGAAGGATCTACAATAGAACCATTGGAATAGCTCTTTCAAAGGTTTGCATTGTCTCAAGTGCCACCATGTTGAGTGTGTTTGAAGTAAACATTCCTCGCCATAAAGATGAGACTTTTCTAAGCCTTGGGTATTCCATATGCCAAAGTTTTTGTACTTTTGAATAAAGTATAGTAAATGGCTGAAAATTATGTGTTGCAAATGAAGCAAAGTTGTTAAGCAAATAGAACACTAACATAGTTGTTTCTAATCACAAGAATGGTTCTAAGAGTATCATGTAATATGTAACATGAGTATCAATCCATGCTTTCTTGAAGGATTTCTTTAAAGCTAAAGGTCCTCCTTAAACTTGTTGTGACCTCTTGTGACCAATCATCTTAGTCAAACATAAAAAAGAGTGCATCTCTGGAATGCCTGACATTGACCTTCACATTGCGAGTAGGGATTTCACTGACATGATCACAATTGTGTGATTATGTTAATAGCGTGAGTACACATGAAAAAGACGTGATTACGTCAGTTATTAACATGATTCTCATGGTAACCTAGAAACCACTAGAGCCAATAACATGATTCTTTTTCATGTGAGTAATTACACGTGAAAAAGACGTGATTGCGTCAGTTATTAACATGATTCTCATGGTAACCTATAGAAACCACTAGAGCCAGATTTTGGTCCATCGAGAAAATGAAAAATCCCAGCTAGCAAAACTGTATACAGTAAAACCTATACTATCTTTGCCATTTTGACTAAGAAAATCCTTGGGGAGTGTATCCTAGCATCAGGTACAATTATCTCCTTTGAATTTACAATTATCTCCTTTTGAATTGACCTAAGGTTATAGAGTAACGGGTCCTTTTTTGGGCCAAGCGTGATTCTTAATAAGGTTACCACTTCTAAAAACAATTAAATGGTTCACCAAAACAAAGCTACAATGCCAAACAAATTGAATCTTTGAAGATTCATGCCCATTACAACAAAGCCATTGGTCCATAAAAGGGCTAAAATTGGTTTTAGAAGATGAGCATATTTAAATAACAATTTGATAGTCAAGGGTGGTATAGGGTATATAAATATCCTTGAAGTCTTGCATCTCACACCATCATAGGTTTGAATTGATATGTATTGTTTGTTTCTACACAATATGAGAGCTATAATACTTAATTGGGTAAAAATAGCTTTTATATAATGAATTAAATGCATAAGGGGGATACAATCCATGATTGGATACAAGTCCTAATTGTGTAAATTGTATTGAATATTAATATTTTATTTGTGTTTTGCAAATAATTATCATCATTCAAATGTTTAATTTCATTATTCTTTGTTGCATGCAAAAATAGTTGAGCAAATTAAAAAACACTAAACCTCTATATATATGAACAGTGTGAAGTTTTTAGACATGTCTTATTGTTTGAAAATCAAAGAGAGTGTATAATTAATCCTCATCTTTGTAAATGCATTGATAAATTCATAGCGTTGTTGTATGCATACTATGAGATACTAGCATTACAATGTGTCTATTTGCTCACAACATATGTGGGTTGACAAAAGTGCATTGCAAATTGCACAATGAGTAAATTTGATTGCTATCTTAATGAGAATTTTTAGTTTTAATATATATTGGAAAGTAGAATATTGTTTTCTAGATAAATATCTAGTTCTTATGCCTTTAGCATTAAATTCAAGAAATGGAGCAAAATGTCGACGCAAGTGGTACAAAATCAAGAAAAAAGAAAAAGCCCTGGACAAAGACTAGGAGTTTGCTCACAACATATGCGTTCAATACATGGAGTGGCAATGTAGATTTTGCTTCACCGCAAAATCAAGCGGGACACCACGTATTAGGGATCATATTTTGGATAGCCTAACAAAAAATATTCACACTTGCAAAACAAAGCAGGTGCGTGCAATTGCAAAGCGTTTAAGAGAAGAGCTTCTCAAAAAGGGTAGCAAGAAACGGTGGGTATAGGAATTTGTTATGGATGCAATATGTCAAGAGAAGCTAGATTTAAATACCAATCATGATACTCCTATGGTGACACCATCAAACCCTACAAAACAACATGCACAAGGAGAGGAAATGCCAAGCAGTGTCCCTTTTAAGCACCACATTTCTTTTGTGCAATGTGGAACAAATTTGAGCTTAGAGAGAAATTGGAGTATATAGCACTATTCCAAATAGATTATTGGCAGACAGAGCTAAAAATTAAGTTTACATGTTTTGCAATGAAAAATATTGCATCACATTGAAAGTGCTAGTTATGAGGAAGAAATGCTTAGTTGGGTGTATGATTGTCAAAACAAAGATGAAGGTGAGTTCAATGTTGGTGTATCTCAATGCACTATAGATTAAATCAAAGATAATCTCACAATGGATGTGGAAGATCAAACAAAGAAAAACCAATAGTACTCGAACTCAAAACAAACAATGACTACACAGATTCAATATAGCTTGAGCGAAGAATCAATATTTCAAAAATGGAATTCAAGAGCTTATATTCCATGTGCTTTGATTGTATACAATGTATCTTAGCTACAAAACTACAATGTTTGCTGTTATCACTTGTTGTCTTTTAAGTGTGCTTCTTCATCACTAAATAGATTTCTATACTGATAGAGGTGTCTTGGAGAGATTGCTTGAATTTATACTTGTTTGCCATTTTGTACATTTAATATACCCTTTTTGGAATCTCTTGAGAATATATTCCACATTGGCTATTGCTCTATATTACTTGAATTAATAACATTAGGTGATAATAATGGATACATGTCAATGTGTAGTATCCACTCCATCCGTCAAAATTCTTGTAGCATACTGTGCATTGAGAAGATGAAGATGCATTTTACTGTGACGTGGGGAAAAATTCTAGATGCAAAAAAAGGTGACAATAGTGTGTCCCTTGTACATGTGGGGGATTCACTTGTTGTGTCAAATTCTAAACATCTTGGCTTAAGCAATGAATACTTTTGTCCATTCTAGCCTAGGATTCTTGAGGTGTTTCAGCAACCGTGTTATTTCTCCACCCTCTCTGCCAATTGTTTCGTCAAAATATTTTTTTCCTTTTTCAAACTTAGTTTGGCACCTTGAACTATCAGTGCCAACTCTTCCAGTGTGAATGTGACACAGATTTTTCTTATATAATGGGTGATCACAGTTGTCTCCTTCAAGGAAAAGTATACTGGTGGTTGCAAGACAAAATGTACATATTAAATTTTCACAAAATAAAGTGCACAATTTGCATTGTGTAATGGATGGCCAAAAACCTTCAAGTAGATCCTCTCAGCATTATCTTTGGTTTCTTCATGCAAGCACTTATAAACCTTATGCCGTCCTTTCTATATCTCTACATCTTCACATGGCCATGTTGTTTTGATCATATCCTTTGTCACTTCTTTGTTGATGTCTTTCCATTGTGTGTGGTTCAAAATTTTCCCATTTCGATAGTGGACAAGTTGTGTGTGTTGCTTGTTGTGCCGACATACCATGTGCTAGATATTTCATGCATTGAAAAGCATTAACAACCAATTGTTGTTGATCTTCTGGCACCGTTTGTATACCACATATCTACTCTTCCTTGGTCATGGTATCTTAGAATTACAATTACCAAACAGATAAATATTAAATATTTTGGGAAAATATTTTTTCTCTCGATTCACTACTCTCAAAGATATTAAAATACTGTTAGCAGCCGAGGCAATAATGGACATGTAGAGGAAATTCTAGTGAGAAAAATAACACAATTCAAGACTAAAGACAATTATCCAAATATACTTCAATCTTTGTGAGCAACAATTTCACAAATGACTAAAGACAATTGATCCAAATATACTTCAAGTGATGTGAATAAAAATACCACAATTGATTAAAAACAATTGATCCAAATAAACTTCCACTCATTTGAACAACAAAACTAGGATCGATTATAGACTTGAATTCAAATAAAATATCCATATGAAAAATCAATAGCAATCTATAAAATGTTGAATCCGGATAAAAAGACGACGTAAGTTCAATATGTGGTCGTTGAACATGATTAGGGTCTATCTTCAAATGCTCTTTAAAGAATAGAAAAATATCAGAGGCATTTCTTCTAGCCTCATGCTCTCTTAATTTCATCCAAGTGTCCACATTTTGTTGAATAGCTCTGAGAGAATCTTGGTTGGGCTGGAAAAATACTTGTTCTGGGAAGTAGAATTTTCTAGCTACACTCCAAAAGTCTATTAACATACTGTATAGAAAGACTAGTGCATAAATATTGCTAGCTTTTGTGTATGCATCTCAGCACTGTGGATCATATATCTTAGGAGAAATCCATGCATGGCCTCCTTGGGAGCTCACATTCCCTTGCCTCCAAAAGTGCAAACAAAGATTGAGTGGTAGGGTGTACAAAATTATTAGATGCGCACTTGGCTAGGGTTCTAAGCATCATAGCCTAATCAATAATTTCAATGTGGGGTTTATTTGTGTGAGTAAAATCTAGCATTACATTGCAGGGATGCATATTGTAGTGAACAATACTAGTAGAGTGAGAGGCCACAATGCCATCAATTAGAGTGTGTAAAATGGCTGACATCTGCTCAATCACTGCTTTGGGTCATGTAGTTTATATCTCTGATAACTGCTGATTTGCAAGTAGCAAATTCTTCTAGCCGTACTAAAGCATGTGCATGCAACATCTGAACACTCCTCGCATGAACAACAGATGACACATCATGTCTCCAAATGAGTCCCCCATTGTAGTTTGGGAAGATTGTGATCTAGGGGGCCTCACTGGTAAAGCCATTACATCTAACAATGGAGGGGTGAAGTGTTTGCATGCCTTGCTCTGTTTGGAAGCTACCAAATTTTGCTTCTACCTCTCCCTTGTAGATTTTTTCTCTTTTGCATGCCTTGCTCTGTTTAGGAGCTACCAAATTTTGCTTCTACCCTCCCTTGTAGCATTTTTCTATATATGTGATATCCTCTAGAAAGAAGGATATGCTTTTAATAGTGTATAATTTGCAAACACCAAAAGAGCCTGCTCCAATCCTTGCATCTTCTACCAATGCTTTGTGAGGGATGCCTATCATATGTGTGTACTTGGTATTCAACGTTGTGCGCATGATTGTGCCGATGTTGCTGGCATTTGATCGGCCACGGATGGCTCTTTGTCCATCTTGCACCATCTTGATTCACTTTGGGTAAATCCGACTTGTATTGGACTTTAACCCACTTCATCTTTATCTTTTTCTCCTCCCATTGTTTATCCCACAGCTCTATTTTCACCATATCGCAAGTGTGAGGGAGATCATTTTTCAAATTTATGTAGCATACTTTCATATTGCCAAGCATCATCCTGATCTTGTGGGCGGGTCAAATTGTCTTATCCTTGTTGGCAACAGCAACCCGTATTGGCCTTTGGCACACAATTTGTGCTCTATGTTCTCCAAATAGTGCTGGTAAAATCTTTAATAAGTTGTCACTTTGATTTATTTATCGAATGCAGCCATCTACACATGAGGAGATTGCCAAGATGCACTCCTTTTGAATAGCATGCATAATAATTTTATTTTGCTCGAGCATCATTTTTTTCCTAGACAATAGAAAACAACATATCAAATACATTTGGAGGGTGTATCGGCACCCTCAACTACTCGCACAAACCATAACCATAACCCTAAACACTTCAAAAAAATGTGTAAGATTTAGTTAGTACGGGTTGATAACCATTTTCACTTCAAAATGTTGTGTTTGATAGGACAATATGGATTAAAAACCCTTAACAATAACAACATTAATTGGACAATACGGGTTAAAAAACCGTAACACTTAAGAAAACAACATTAGATCAGACAATATAGGTTAAATACACGTTGAAAATCCTAAAAATTTTAAAAAATGTTGATAGACCATAAGACATGAGTTGACATTTTGTACATTAACACTTCAAAAATAAGGTTAGATAAGACATGTGCATCATATTTCAATTACAAGGTGAAGAACACAACTAATTTGATATAGTGAATCCTTAACCAAATTAGTATTATGAAGGTGTAAAATCATGAAATTTGATGCACTTTTAATAAACAATTCATAAATTGAATATAACTTGTCACATCCAAAAAAGATTATGGAATGCTATCAAGGCAACACTTTAGATTTGTAATGTATCTACTGTCAACCTCAATTAACAAAGTAATTTTCAAGATTTTAAACTCGCAAACATCTTGTAATTTTAGCTCATTTAATAGTATTAATAGTGTATAATTTCTTGAAAAAACATTGCTACAAAAAGTTTAATGAAATTATGTATATAGATTTTATATTTGTGTCTATAAAAGCTATTTGTAAATTATAAATAAGTAAACACTATACTAATTTTTGTGAAACATCGAATATTGTTTTGCAAAGGTGCTATTCATTGGGGTTAGTCATTATTGAGGTTGCAAAAAAGTGATATGTTATAATTTTTATGAGTACTTGGCTAATATTTAATAAGTATTAAAGTATTTCTTGATAATTTTATTTGATTTCATGTATCTTTTGATCAAAGCAAAGATGATTAATAAAGAATTCAATAGATATTTGTTACATGATTGAAATTATCTTTTTGATAACTTTTTAATAAAATGCATTATGATTAGATATGATATGTTTTGACAAGAACATTTAAGAATAACAATTACAGACATTACAAAAATTGTACTTGAAATACTCTTGACAATCATGTTACCGACCAAGTATTTCATATACTTAAATACTTAAATAGCATTATATTTACATGCACATACAGATTATATGGTGTTCAGAAATCCGGGTTAACAACCTATAAGCCACATTTATGCAAAAACAAAGTGTTACCGATCAAGTGTCATTTGAATCTAAAGGACAATAATAGTTTGAATACGAACATCATATGGTTGTGTTACTGACAACGATGTCCATATGTTTCTTTTGCAAGGGGAAGGGAAGTCAACTCACCATAAGGATACCAATATCACCACATTAACGAGGTAGTATCCAAAAGGTGAGCCAATAATTATGGTGCCCATATGTGTCTTTTGCAAGGGGAAGGGAAGTTGACTCACCATAAGGATACCAATATTGTCACGTTAACAAAGTAGTATCCAAAAGGTGAGCCAATAATCACCACAAGGACATCATACTCTCCGTGTGACCAAGATGATGCCCCTAGTAAGCACTATTCCGTAGAACAGCTTATGCAAACACCCACATTGTGTGGCAAGGTACCTTATTGTTGTCGTACAATACCACAAAAGGCACACTACCATACAATGCATAAACAACACAAACACTCAAGCCATGTGGTTAGGTACTCTGCTACTATTGCACATTGTGATGTGGGCTCATAGGAAAATAAAGAAACATGGCAAGGCTTTTGTGGGTTACCAAGTAGCCCTAAATTGGCTTGTTTGTGATTATGTGAATATGTTAATAACTCTTTGAGATCAAAAGAAATTTTACATAATTACGTAAATATTAAATCCCTAATTGCGAGTAAAAAGCTCTTTGATCTTCATGACGGTAAGCAATTTTTTCCATTGCAGATACTCAATTTTGCTAACGTAGGTGGAGTGATATATTCTCCCACACTTTGTCAGCTTCACATCTTTTATTCCTATTGGTTTAGATAAAAACCTATGTGGCTTGATCCTGTCAGTGGATGGTTTAGAAGGCTTATCCTTCTCATTGCTTGATCTTTTTTTGTCCCGCTAGATTTTGACATTGCCCCCAATGGAGACCCATATCTGACAATACTAGTTCAAGGGCCTCTAGAGCCATCTAGCGCTCACTTGACTGCTTGATTTTCCAAGAAAACCCAATGTAAAGATATAGTAACTTCTCCACAATTTTTCAAAGAGCATGCATTGTACAAATGTGGACATTAACAAGTGGAATAGCCAGAATTAGGTGGAAAGTAGGGTCTCCATTGTGATAAGTAGGATACTTTATCCCCCACTTTGGGTCCAGCACCTTTGCAGACTCTATGCAGAACAAGTGAAATAGCCGTAATTGGGCGTAAGTTAGGGTCTCCATTGTGATGAGTAGGAGAATTTCTCCCCCACTTTGGGTCCATCACCTTTGCAGACTCCATGCTAAACAAGCATGGAGATTTTGCCATAGCACCCATTTCACGATTATACATACACTTCAGTGTTTTGAGGTCACATGCAGGATGCCATTGGACTTGAACGTCTCCTTTCCCATCCACAACCTGCACCTCTCTTTGATTTATTTGTTGTTCAATTATGTTAGGAATCGGGGTTTGATTGAAGACCCAAAAGAAAATGTTATGGTTCTCTTTCTTTACCTACAAGATTCATCCTAGTGTCACGTGAAATGAAGTGTATTATTTTAGTACAAGAGTTGAAAGAAAATGACTTATCTCAAAAGCCT
This sequence comes from Adiantum capillus-veneris, assembly GCF_014529385.1. NCBI lineage: Eukaryota > Viridiplantae > Streptophyta > Polypodiopsida > Polypodiales > Pteridaceae > Adiantum > Adiantum capillus-veneris. Next base: position 127,227,028 of record NC_140952.1, read on the forward strand.
CGAGCCACCGTATGTTTGTCTTTGATTGAACGCTGAAGAATTATAGAAGTACCCTATTCATTAATGTGATTTTTACTAGCTTTAGCTTCTTGTCTTTAAGAACATTACACACATCTAGATTCAAAACGAAATGTAGCACACCACAAGCCTCTTCAAATGTGACATTGTAGAACTCTACCATTCTAGTTTGCAATAAAGTAAGGTCCATGAGGATATTGTTGTACTCATCAGGCGTTATAGCTGTTCCTTGGTCTTTGTAAGTACCTTGAATATAAAAGGGACATCCAAAGGAAGTTTTTATGTGTATGGTTGAGCTGAAGTCTCTCTTTCCAGTCACTTGTTGTTATTGGTAGTAGCTTAGGCTTTATTCCTTTGCTCACAAATATAAAGGAGAGACTATTGAATAGTTGAATACCCTCTCTTGATTATGCGAAGTGCGTCAAGATTTTGTTGTATCTCCGTGGTAGTAACTGCTCTGCATTCTTTGAAATAAAATGGTTCACCACATCCTGCTATCAAGAAGTACGCAATGTGGCTAGGAAAGCGTGCATGAGTTCACAGCAAAATCAAGCAAGTTGTAGAATATTTAAAGCTAAAAACACACTCAAAAGGAAAAAAACTCCAGCCATGAAGGGTTTTTTTTTTTAAATCCATAATCAACTTAAAAATCTTGTGTGTGTGATGATTTGGTGTAACCTTGCTGCCAATTGCATAGTTGCAGTGCTCTTTCGCCCTGATAAAAACCCTAAACAAATGCTTAAATTCTCCATCGTAGCCATTTTATGGAGTCTTTAGAAATTCATTAGACATTACCAAGTAAATATTTAAAGAGGTAAAACCCTAATTGGTGGCCTTACAACCTCGAACACAGGGCTGGAACAGCACGGGACTACACTAGCAGACCATATGTGCAGGCTTTGTATCCCTTCACTAAGGAGATCAAAGTGCTGATATTGTACTTCTAAAATGTTCCTTCACTCCTAATAATCATGGAACTATGAGGGATATGGCATTTTGAGCCATATTTGACCAATTTTGGGTCATTTTATGACCTTTTTGTCATTTTTAGCCCAAAAATAGCCTTTTTTGCTCGTAAAAATCCCAAAACGAGCTCGAAAAAATCACTATAATTGTGGAAAATTCCATTGGGCTTACATTTCATCTTGAAACTCATTTTAAAATTTGGCAAGAACTTTGGATGCTTCTCTTATGCCCATGCATAAAACCTGCTATTTTTTGTCAAGATCACCCGCATTGAACTTTCTAGGCAAAACGAGCGTGCCACTTCAAAACACTTGATATTTGTACATTTATAAATAAAAAAAAAGCATGTTTAATTGTGATAAAACATGGTTCAATGCCACATCCAGGGCCTTGTCTCCCCGGCAAGGTATGTACACGACTCCAACGGTGGCATCTGTTTTCACATATATCACACTATGTACATCATAGCATGCGGTCCCACATAACGAAAGAATTGAGAGTGAGGTAGATATTTTAGATTCACATTATGCACATGACACAACATGACATCCACCCTCTCTAAACATGGACATCCTCCGGCATGTGCCACACATATCTTTTACAAGTTCAGTCTTCATTTACGTCAACATACATATCAATTTCATCATCACTTCCAACTAAGTCCACTCCATCATCATCTCTTTCTTCATCTTCATCCATAACATGTTCATTAAAACCTTCATTTTTACTTTCTTATGAAACAAAGGGATCTGTATCACCTCTCCTTTTGAACAGTTTGATTCTTTTCCTTGTAATGGGAATCTTCATTTCTGTCCCATCCAACTCATGCAAGGTATAAGTTTCATTACCATGTACATGTTTAACCACATAATGACCAAACCATCTCTTTGAAAGCTTTCTTATTGTTGAACTTTGGTTATCAAGATTATTGTCATACACCAACACCCACACCCAATCACCTTCCTCAATAGCTCTAGGTCTAAGCCTGTACCCTTTATCAAATCTATCCTTATTCTTTAGCCTTGCATGTTTTAATCATGCTACTACAATCTCAATATATTGAGGCCTTCTTTCTAATTGTTATATGTTAAAATCAAGAAGGGATTCCCTACTTATTCCATCTTCCCAAGACAATACATTCCATGTGAGAATTAAATCCACAATTGACATTATAGGTTTTTGACCATATATCAACTCAAAATACATATGACCAATAACTGAACTATGAGTTGTACGATTAGCCCATAAAGCATAAGGCAATAGCCTAGTCCACTCTCCCAGTTTTCCTTTGCAAGCCTTAGCCAAAGCTTTAATGATGGGAGGATGCAAGCTTTCTGATTTACCATTCCCTTATGGATTATATGCAGTAGTGATGAGAGCAAGTTTAATGCCCCACCTAGAGAAAAAAACATTGGCATTGCCAGCATCCAACTCACCCCTATTAGCTATTATTTTCCCAACACAACCATAACGGCTAATCAAATCATCTAAGAGGAACTTATATATCCCTTCTGTGCTTTTTTTCTTAAAGCACGACCTTCAACCTGATTATTTAAGTCTTCTCGTGCAAGCACTATGTATCTCATTTTCCATAAACCCCATGGCATTGTAACCAAATATACTACCCACTTATAGTGCATAGCTAGTGGGTATGTAGGGTGCATTCCATCACGATGACGTACATTTGAATACATTTGACAAGTTTCACAAGAATCCACAAAATGAGATACATCTTTACACATACCTTTCCAACAATATCTCACTTTAATTTTTAGTAAAGGTGGCCCATACACCTCTGTGCCCAACATAAAGACTCTCATGAAACTTTTTGATAAGGTCCTTTTTAGTGTCATCATCATTCACAACCCTCAATGGCATCCCATTTCTTTTTGTGGATGCTTCCATAAGTATCCAACTTTTAGAAAGTCTCCATAGGATTTTTTGCATATTCTTTTGAACTCTTGATCAGACCATCCTTCTTGCCTTGTCAAAGTTCTTAGATAACATCGAATGAGAAACCAATCGTCTTGATATAAGTCCTCTATAAATTATTCAAGTGCACTAGGAAAACATGATCACCCTTAGCATGAGAACTACTTCAAAACCTTGTGCCTACATCATCACCCTCGACAACCATTTCTTCTTCTTTTTCATATCTTGCTTTAGAAAAGCATATCCACAACTGGATTATCTTTTCCTGCAATACTTAAATTCCAGATTCGAGGACTTTATGTAGGCTATCCATCTCAAAATAGCAATGCCGGGAGTTGAGCAATTCCAAGAAGAGGTAGACAATCAGTCTCCACTATTACATTTGCATCTATTGAATAATTTTTATCACATTTTAGTGTTGTAACTACACCCCATAACTTCCTTTTCACCTGTGGATAATTCCATTGTAGAGCACTTAGGACCTTTACTCCAAATCTTACTACATATTGCTTACCATCTTCATCATCTTGGCCAATCGCCAATCCAATTCCTATGGGGCTAGTAGCCACTATCACAATCACATGTCTTCCACATTCATAGTTTACTTTTCTCAAAGTTGGCAACATAAGTAACAACTTCTTTAGTTTCCTCATGGCATGTGTATGTATTTCTTCCCATGGGAATTTTTTAGTTCTTTCTCAAGAGTTGATACAAAGGTTTTTCTACATATGCATAATGTGGAATCCAAATAACATAAAACACACATGCACCCAGAAACCTTCAAACCTCAATCACATTTATACATTTCTCTTTCATTCTTTGCATTACATCAATCTTTATAGGACAAGGCCTTCTACCATATGGCTCACACATATGTCCCACAATAAGAACTTCATTCACACAAAACACTGACTTTTGCCCAGACAAGGTAAGGTTCACCTCTTCCAACCTTGACAAAATAATATCACATTCATTGATATGGTTTTCCATATACTTGTGGCACCTCTTTGAGTCTAGATCCACATCTATATCACTTACATCACATCCTTTGATTGGCACATAATCAAGGAAAGGCATCGTAGTTTGAGGTATGAAGTCATGTAGGACTTTGTTTATGTTATTCATCATAACTGCAACTGAATTATGCTCACTGAGGTAAGGTGCACATCCTTACCAAACCCAAAGGTGTCATTATGGTAGTCAAGTCCCTGCTTTCTATTTCTAGTTGGAATTGATCATACCCTAAGTACAAATCTCCCATAGAATATATTGCTTTTCTTGCAAATGCCTCTGCAAACTCACCTACAATTGGCCATGTACCCACATTTCTAATTGTAACCTTGTTGACAACTTGCATATCCTGGATAAAGCATAAAGAACCATTTTTCTTTGGAACTATGAACCACTTGTTTGAATATGGAGCACAAGAAGGCTCCAAAATACCCATCTTGATCTTTTCATTAAGCAACTCAATGAGTTTTGGCAAATGAAACTTTGGAACCGAAATAGGCCACAAGTTCCAAGGTTTATGATGGATTGTGAAGATTACCACAGGAGCAACAATGGAAGGATCAGCACACCATATCTCATGCGGCTCAAATGAAAATTATTTTCCACGTTTAGCAAGAATACCTTCATAGCAAATCTTTTCAGCTTTTGTCAAGATGTCTTCACAACCAACCTTTAACTCCTTCAAATAATCTTGCGTAAATTTGTGCCAATCTTGCTTGGGTCACAAAGACTAGGTTGTACAGCAGCTTGTTCAATCTTATCTATGCAGTTTTTTGGTAGAAGTAATTTCACTAGTTTCACTTTCTTTGCTACAGACTTATACTTAGTATCCTTTCGTGCATCAATACCTTGAGCATCTTCAAAATCCTCAATAACTTTATACATTTCTATGGAGCATACCTTCACAACCTCATTTGCAACACACAAATTGCAATCCACTAAAGATTTCAATATTTGCATGGTATCCACAAATGAACACTCATCAAGCACACCTGCAATGCATTCTTCATCTTCTATCAAACCATAATTCCTCAAACATTTTTGTACACTATTTACATGTTTTCTTTCACGTCACTTCAAGTCCTCACAGTTTTTAAAAGTAATAGATCCCTAGTCTATTAATCCTACAAAACCTATAGAAAACATCTCTTTTGCATATACATCATGCGAGAACTTTTCCCTTCTTGTACCAGTGCAATCCTGCTCTACAATCGTACATGGCCAAAACCCCTCATAGGCCTGTAGTCCTTGAATTATTTGCTTGTTTTTGGAAAGGGTTGCACTCTAAGACTTTCATGGTTCATTTCATGTTCCACACAAACAGTAAGGAATTGGACCACACACTTCCCATCCCTGCTCTTGATCCTAACATAAGCGGAACCATCATCCATTACCTTTGTTTCCATATGAGTAGCAGTGATGTATGGCTCCCCAAGGATAAGAGGGTATGTAGATATCTCCTAGACAAAGAAATTTTTATCATCTTAGACATCCCCTATAGTCACCCTTACATTCAGACAAGCTCCATACAACTCTCATGATGAGTTGCTTGCAGCACAGATCATCCATCCATGATTTATATCAATTTTTCATTTGGCTTTTTTATACAGACTCTTTGACATGAGTTTAATTTCTTACCCATGATCCATCACTACAATATATGGCTCTTCTGAGTCTCCCACTTTAACCAAACTCTTAGTAATGACTCATGTAATAACTTTTGTGAGTGGTCTCAACTACATCGTCATCATCCAAAAAGCAAACTTATTTTACTCCTCCCTTAGCTTTGTAGCATCCAACAATAGTTTCATCACCTTGCTTGCCATAGACATGTACTCCCTTCTTCACTCTATACATGGATAGATTCAGCAAGAGACTGCTACTTCCTCTTGATGATATCAATTATTTCTTCATGGAAATCCCTCTTTGCTATGCCAAGGACCTCAGCCAAGGTAAATTCCACCTTATTGTTCAAAATCCTCTCTTCCAAAACCTTGTTGAGATCAATTGGTTCCTCTATATAGGATTGGAGTTTGTAGGCTGGACCCTTTGCTTTAGCTTTTGCTGTGTCCTTCTTCTTTTCTTTTGAGGCCTCCTGCATAGGCACTTCCAAGATAGGCATCTATTGCGGGGAAGATGATCTAGGAGGCACTATGTCATCTCTGCCTCCACTCCTTGTAACCCTTTTCGAAGGCTCTTCATCCTTATTCTCACACATGTGTTTCTCTTCGACAACGGCCTCATTGGCTTGACATTTGGCAATGTATGCATGCACTAAAAAAGAGTCCATAGGGTCATTTCAACCTATTTCTAGCTAAATGAAATCTCCAACCTCATGCAAAACCTCTTTAGTCATTTTACCCTTCATAGAAAATTCTATCACCCATGGCCATAATTTCCCAATCCCATTAGATGCTTCTTCCCCAACCTTGACTCCTTTTTGCTTAATAGGATCCACCTTCAACCCATAGATGAATATCTCAACCATTGAGATGGCATGGCTTGTTATAAGACTTGGCACCCTCCTGTTGTATGTGGTTAACTGCAAATGAAATAGTTGTCTTAACGGTTAATTATGTGTTGTCTATTTGATTTTACTAATAGTGAGTTGATGATGATTAGTGTAGATTGGAATTTTGGGAGTTGAAAAGGAGGCGCTCGAAAATAATACCCCTCTTTGCCATTTTACCTTTGCACAGTATTTTAAACATTTTATTCAATAAGCCACTGTGGCTACTTGTAAATAGCTCTAGTGAGAACTCACCCTTATGGGACATGCAATAAGTGATGCTCCACTCAAGTACTAAAGTGGACTAGATGTAAAACAGGGGCCTCCAATTTTGGCATCCAAAACTCAAATAATAAATTAAATACCAAACTTCACAAGAAGGGGTGTTGTGGAGTTTGCAGCTATGATTTTAGGCCATTCACTTGCAAGATTCTCTACTCTTCTCTCTTAGATTATGCTAAATCATGTTGTGTACCCTCTAATTATGTCGATATCTCTTACAATCCCTTAAACTCTATCTTTGTCAAATCTATTCTTTGTGTGTGTGTGTGTGTTGTCTAGTCTAGGGGTGTGTGTGTATTGAGAATTGGAAGAGATGGTGAGAGGTTGACAGTGAAGTGTGAAAGCAAGATTGAAATTGGAGGCCTATCTTTTACATCTAGTCCACTTTAGTACTTGAATGGAGCACATCACTTATTGCATGTCCCATAAGGGTGAGTTATCACTAGAGCTATTTACAAGCAGCCATAGTGGCTTATTGAATAAAAAGTCTAAAATACTATGCAGAGGTAAAATTGTCGAGACGGTTATTATTTTCCAACACCTCCTTTTCAGCTCCCACAATTCCAATCTATAAATGATCATCAACTCACTATTAATAAAATCAAATAGACAACACATAATTAATCATTAAGCCATCTATCCCAATTGTAGCTAACCGCATACAATAGGAGGTGCCCAAGTGATGTTACAAGACGGGACACCTTCCTGTTGTATGTGGTTAATCGCAATTGGGATAGTTATCTTAATGATTAATTATGTGCTGTCTATTTGATTTTACTAATAGTGAGTTAATGATGTTTTGTAGATTGGAATTTTGGGAGTTGAAAAGGAGGCATTGGGAAATAATAACCCTCTAGGCCATTTTACCTTTGCATAGTATTTTAGACTTTTATTCAATAAGCCACTATGGCTGTTTGTAAATAGCTCTATTGAGAACTCACCCTTATGGAACATGCAATAAGTTATGTGCAACACTCAAGTACTAAAGATGACTAGATGCAAAGTGGGGCCTCCAATTTTGGCACTCAAAACTCAAATAATAAATTAAATTCCAAACTCCACAAGAAGAGGTGTCATGAAGTTTGGAGCTATGATTTTAAACCAATCACTTTCAAGATTCTTTGCTCTTCTCTCTTAGACTATGTTTAATCATGTTGTGTACCCTCTAATTATGTCTACATCTCTTACAATCTCTTACACTCTATCTGTGTCAAATTTATTCTTTGTGTGTGTGTAGCTGTATTAAATCTTACTTAATAAGACATAATTGAACTTTTACATTCAAAAGACAACTGGCCAAGGATCAATGAACTGATTTGTACAAAAATAACTCAGTATCAGAATTATCTAAGTACAATGATTGTAAGAAAGAGATCCTCTTTCAATGTGGTAGGTAGTAAAAAAACTTCCCCGTTTTTCAATGGATATTTCATAACAGTAATGTTGCTTGCCAAAGAAAAGAAACCCTCCAAGATAAGATAGAGTCCTTACCTGCATCCATCCAAACAAGACAACAATTCAGTTAGCCTTGGATGTGTTTTACAGGTATCAATGGACCATATCAGTTGTTATCCATGTCCATCTTATAGGATTTAATTACTTTAGACAAGTTAGGTTATTTAGTAGTCTCTTTTTTTTATAAATGAGTGATATATTTTACTTTTTAATGTGAGTGGAGAAGTTCATCAAGAGTCAAAAACATTTCAAGATCCACAGCTCGGTAGCTATGCTTATGCCCAAAAATAGCAACCATATACTTACCTTCAGACTTAGTAATCCCATGGTATCATTGGTATCCCTTTATTCAAACATAGGTCATGTCCGACCTTTTCTAGCACATGGAATCCCAATTTTTTGAATCATAGCTTGGAAGCTATGCCAAAGCTAAAAATACCATCCATATACTTACCTTTATAATGCCAATGATATCCACAAGTCATTATCCATTTTACAAGAACGACAGTGTCCGGCCCTTGACTGAGTGAGATACCTTACTTGTTTATCAACCAGAGGTACTAGATGCAATGAGTACCACCCCAACCATTTGTTTTTATATGAAATTACAAGCGCCAAGCTGTACTTAAGCCCAGCAATTTATCACGCCAAGTTAACACAAGTAGTTTTTAACATATAGCATCCAATCCTGCACGTCATGCAATATGTCAAAAAAATGTAAATTAACGCCCTGTAATGGTTAAGAACAGCGCCCCAATCATTCAGTATGCGCACACACGTCACTTTTACAACCAGTAGCGCACCACTTGCAGAGCCAACAACAACCAGTAGCTATAAACCAGTGACTGCTCGAGAAAGAGCCAGTACAACAGTCGATAGCAGAAAAATTCTATCTACCAATGTATGTCAAATCATTCCAGCCAGTCATTATTTTTTACTAGCCTAAGAGGTGCCAACCACACACAGTATGAACAGCCGACATACCCCGACAATTTACCAAAGACGTGAAAAAACCAATTCAAGGTCAGGAGCACCTCGCATTTTCATTATCATGATGTTATATCATACCATGTTAGCCCATAGCAGATGGGGGTGTACCATGCCCTAGTTACCATACTAAGCAAACACCATTACCTCATGTGTTTATCTCCATTAGTACAGCCATAGGAAAGGCCAAAAAAACCGTTGTTTTTTATGCACAAGCAGTCACAAGGCTTACCATAATGTCCCATTCTATGCATATGAAGTTTTAAGGCAATGCTAAAACATGCCTCGGCCTAGTAATTTCATTCAAAAAAACCAGTTAATGAGTGTGTATACCAAAAAGCTCCCGATTGAAGCCAACCATGCCATAATTCATAACCAGGTGCCTTACCACAAAAAATCCATAACAAAAAACTCATGCCCAGGTAACCCAATATGGCCATTTGTATAGTTTAACATCACTCCCTTAGGTGTTTATCCCCATAGTAAAATGCCTTGCTCCAATATTTAAGAGCCACAGCGAATGTTTGTCGAAAAAAACCAGTCTTCCTCAAGCTACCCTTATTGCAAAACAACCACTAAACGGTGCCAACCACACACAGTACGAAGAAAAAAAACACAGACCCTGATAGTTTACTACTAAAAGATGCGGCAGAAAACCAGTCCAGGGTCAGGAGCACCTCTCCTTTGTATTACCATGATGTTTATATCATACCATTTCAGCCCATAGCAAATGGGGGTGTGGCATGCCCATAGTTACTAAACAAACTCCATTCCTTCGTTGGTATAGTCATAGGAAAGGCAAAAAACAAGAAAAAAACAGTTGTTTTCTATCCACAAGCAGTTCAACGGCCCACCATATTGTCCCATTATATGCATATGAATATTTTAAGGCAATGCTAAACCATGCCCCGGCCCAAAAGAACCAGTTACTTAGTGTTATATACCAACTGTTTACCCATTGTTGTGCTACTACAATCTAGCTCTAAGAGAGCCCGTCAGGCAGAGTACTCAAAAAAACCAAAAAACCAGTAAAATGCCTAATCTGTAGTCAGTTTAACGACTGCAAAAACAGCCTTTGAGTAATTAGCAACCATATGTTATGCTAAAATATCTTAAGAACCACAGTTGGTCACGGAATAACACCCATTAGGCTTGATCAAGCCCCATGTTAAAACATTTTTTAGAAAAACACAACAGTCGGTCGCTGATGACAAAAGACAGTTTAGGTAAACTATAATACCTGTGGAGTCTGAGCAGTAAGCTCCATTGTTTACGGACTTTCAAGTGGAAATGACACAGAATCGGGTTTACCCCACACAAAAAACTGACTCTCAAGCTAAGTGAGGGCAAAGGAGTGCCCTCACCTTTAGAATTTATAGGTTGGTATGCACGCTTCCTGAGTGTCTGAAGTGAAGAGAGCAGACCCGCCCCTTGTTGTGGGAGTCCTCTCACGCGTCAGAAGCCATTACTGTCAGGGGAGAGAGAGCGCCTTTACACGGTCCGAGGGTGGAAGGAGCCGCCTTCTTATTATCATGATAGTTTTGAGGATTTTTTACGCGCCATTTGCCCAATACCCAAGTCGGTGGTGCAATGTAGCAATGAAGGCCCTATTTTGTCAAAAGGGGGGGGGGGGGGGGGGGGGGGGGGGCGTTTTGTTTTTATATATATATATATAAAAAGGAGAAACCTTATGAGGGAAAGAAGTATCTGACTTCATGATGTTTAACCATAGTGTGTGTGTGTGTGTTGTGTGTCTGTGTGTGTGTGTGTTGTCCTGTCTAGGTGTGTGTGTATTGAGAACTGGAAGAGATTGTGAGAGGTTGATAGTGAATGTGCAAGCAAGACTGAAATTGGAAGCAGCCATTCTCCCCATCTCCTTGCATACATGGCTAGTACTCATCTCCTCAATTAGCTTCTTCATCCCACCTTTGCCAAAATTTGTCCCCAAGAGCTTACATGTCTCACTTAAGTGAATCTTGTCATCTCAATAAAAACAAACTCCTTCATCAAAGCATCTTTCACAATCCCTCCTTGCGTGGTCAGTCCTGTCACATCGTATGCATTTATTTACAAAGCCATCTTTGTTTTGAGATCGTTGCCCTGTAGATTGACCTGATGGTTGCCCCTTTCTTCTAGCCTTGTAAGCTTTAGATTTAGCTCTTGCATTCCTTTAACAACATCATCTAGGATGGATTTTTCACTCTTTGGAACCACAATCACAAGCTTTATGGGACTCACAGGGACACTTGGGGCTTACCATCTTTGAATGATGTTGTAGGGTAAAAAGGGATCCTCTACCCACTAAGAAACATTCACTAATGACTAAGGCTTTATCTCTTCTAGCTCATAGTTGAGGATGACTATGATTTCAAGAAAGAAGTAATGTCATAAAATCTAATATCTAACCAACCCAAATGATTTTCTCATATTAAACTAATCATTTAATGTGAAAAAATAAACGAAAACAAGGGTGAAAATATAGACATGTGCTTACATATCTATCTTAGCACGGGGCCAATGGTTAAGGGTCCAAATGAGAGATGGTCTGTCAAAGAGCAAGGCTACCTAATGGAGCTTAAAGACCTTAGGGTTAGCTTCATTTAAGACCTCCAATAGTTAGTGTGAAAAGCCTTGGACCTTACATAAGCTAGGGTTGTGCTTGAGGTGGGAACCTGGCCCAAGCTTGAGGTGCTTGTAGTGCTTGTTGACTAAGGTGCTTGAGGTGCATGTCGTGCTTGCAGACTAAGGTGCTTGAGTGTAAGGTATTCAAAATTCAATGCATATCCCTACACAAGGGGAGGTGACCCTTCATTGTATGGGCTATAGAGAGAACACATACACCGTCACACAAGGCAAGCTTGGTACAAAGAAAGCAAATAGGACACTTGTCAAGCTCCTCTTCATGTTGCCCTCATGGTGTGCCTAAAGCCTATTGGTTGGACTCCCAAGTGGTCCAATGATAATTCAGTTAATTTAATTAATTGTCTATGCATTTATCAAGTCCTCTCTCTCAAAGGGGAAAGGGGGACACTTGTCCCAAGGTAACCCTTGTTGCTTGATTTGCACTAAGCCTTTGATTGGCCAAGCTTGAGGAGGTCCAATCATGTGCATGATAGTGCTAGAAGAGGGGATTAGACAAAGCAAGAAGGGGTCTAGCTTGGGGGGTATACTCTCCCACACACACACGTGCACTCTCTCTCTCTCTCTCTCTCTCTCTCTCTCTCTCTCTCTCTCTCTCATTGTGTGAAGTGCAAACTACAAGATCTCCATCTCCTTCTCCAAGCTAGTATGGAAGTTGAGAGCCTACACCAACACTCTTGGCTAATGGAATGCAAAATAGGAGCCATGCTTCAATGCTTAAGCTTGCCATCTTCTCTATCTTCATTACTATGCTATTATGTTTGCTAGCAAGAAAAGTGATAATAAGTGAGGAACTATTTCTTTCTCCTATAATTGTTTCTTCTTCCTCTTCCCTACCCTTATTACCCACTATCTCTCTCCACCTTTGAAGGTGTTTGAGGCCTTGGGACTCAGGTTGGGCATAGTTAATGCTTTTTACAAAGTGTATGTTATGCTCGTGATGCATGAAGCTTTTCATCTTCATTGCATCACCTAGGTCACAAAGAACACAAAGATTGTATTGTACCAAGTCTCTCTTGATGGGAGAACCTATAATATGAAAGCCTATTGGAGGGGGCACTGACTCCACATAAATCCGGTCCTCAACTATTGTCAAGTTCTCTAAACTCCCTCTCTCTTGCAAAAGTATTGTTCATGCCAAGTTAATTAAGTATTATGGTTAATTTGATACCTCCAAATAAGTTCACCCGCTTTCTCTAATTCTGCTATTCTCAAAGTTTATAGGAAAATTCAATTACATTGGTATCAGAGCTATTGGTTTCTCTTTTCTTGCTTAAGAAGAGAGGTCCTTAAGTTGTCCATGAAAGGTTTGGCATGTTTATTGCAATAGGATAAGTGGGAGATGGATCTATTATCTTGGTTGAGAAGGACTTAGTTCAAGGTACACCATTGGTAACTATAGTTCTAATAATGGAGCCTCTTAAGGCTTGCCTTTGGCTTAACCATTATTGAGCTACGAGCAAGCTCAACAAGAACCATAATCAATTGAGCAATGTTAGACCCTCTCCACTAGTCTTTGCAATCAACAGTGTCTAAACTACGGATGTGGCTGCTTGAGAATAATTTTCAAAGCTAAAGAAGAGTAACAACTAAGGTTTTTTAGGGTACCAAATCACAAAGTAATCTATTCATAAGTTTAAGTAACATGGCTGACAATAACCACGAGAGTACAAGAAGTTGATAACTTTGATTTCGCACATGAAGCTGCTAATGATGATGCTCCCATGTTTGTCAATTATCTTGTTACTAGGTTGCAGCAAGCTATGGGCAACCCTGCTTTGCAAGCAGAAGTTACTCGACAACTTTGTGCTTATGGGATTTCCATCCCTCTCTAATAGGAGAGAGAGCTTAAGAGGCCTCGTCATGAGACCCCCAAGAGAAGACTCTCTCCCATATAAAAAGAGGAATCCAAAGAGCAAGAAAGTAATGAATCCCTAAGTTCCTTTGAAGATGTGGCTCCACGAAGATTGCGCTCTAGACAATCTCCAACTCCTCCCAAGAGGAGACGGTCAACCCACAGTCCTTCTCCTCGTCACTCCAAAAGGGAAGAGAGGAAACAAAGGAAAAAAAGGGGCAAGAAAGATTTCACCCTCTTCTCCTTCTTCTTCACCTTCCTCCTCTTTCAACAAAATCTATGGCTATTCTCTTAGAGAATACAAGAGGGGAGGACGTCACAAATCTTACCCTGGCATGGCGAAGGTCCCAAAATCCCAAGAAGTTTAAATAGGGAGGAAAGAGTATCTCTTTTTTCACCTATGATGGCACCTTTGGTGCTATTGACAAAGTAATGGCCTTCATCGAACAATTTGATGCAGCCTTTGTAGACAAGGGCTTCACGGAGTCCTCCAAGCTACACCATGTAGATATGCACTTCCAGAAATCGGCTCATTAATGGTGGGATAGCCTTTGTGGAAATGGCAAATTCCCAAAGACATGGAAAACTCTACGAGTTTCCATCATGAAGAAATTCCTTGCAAGCGATGCAAAGGACAAAGTGCTTACCGAATGGTGGAGTTTGACGCTTCTTTCCATGAGTCTATCCACAAATATGTGGACAAGTTTTGGGATTTACATCTCAAGGCTATTGTCTTTCAAAAGATAGACTTCGCTAAACAAAAGCAACAATTTTGTGTGGAATTATCTAAAGAGATGGCCGAGTATGTCAACTCCCAACAGCCTGGTTCTATCACCAAAGTAGTCCACCACACTGTGGTTGCTTCACGCATCAATTTCTAACAAGGGGCTAGAAGGAATGTCAAGCCCATGGATAGCAAAGACAAAAGTGATGCAAAGGGGAAAACCAATCCCCAAAATTCTTCCCAAGGCAATTCCAGCAACAACAACAACAATCGGTCCAACGAGAAGGGAGTTTACAAAGGTAAAAATAAACTCTCTCCTGAAGAGCTTGAAGCTTTTTGCAACAAGGACCACAAATGTTTTAAGTGAGGCGAGCAAGGACATGGCTATGGTTCTTGCCCCAAGAGAAATGCCCACAATGAGACTCCTAAAGCTTCCACTATTGAAGCTCCAAAAGAGGATGCTCATTGCAAAGGATCACCTCTCTCCTATGCTTGGGGAAAGGTAAGGGAACATGATGCCTTTATCTTGTTTTACCCTGGCTCTACTCACAACTTCATATCAACGGAGTTGGCCACCAAGTTGGGCATTAAAACTTTTGAGATGGGAGATACTATAACTGCCAATACCACTTTCAAGGGACAGCAAGCCTCCATTACTCCCTTGATTGGGAAGTTGAGGCTTCATGTCCAAAGCTATGTCAACAAAGAAGACTTTTTATCTCTCCTCTCCAACATGAGGATGCTATCCTAGGTGCACCATGGTTCAACTGCATGGTTGTCAACATGAAGTTCCTTGACAGGAGAATCTATTGTACCTATAGGGAAAAGAGCATGTATATAGATGCTAGTGAGTCTGGTCATACTATACCACTTGTAAATCATCCTGCTTTTGATAAATCAATGAAGAGCTCAGTTTCTACATACATGATTTTTGTCAAAGAGTCCCTACAAGATCCTAATGTTTCATCAAATGTAAATGGTAGGAATCAAGAAGAGTTAGGCTTGTTCAATTTTCTAAAAGGATTCCAAGATGTATTCATTGGATGATATCCCTATGGACTTACCTTCAACACGAGGGGATGATGACCATCGAATTGAGCTCCTACCAGGAAGCTCACTGCCTAACAAACCTCCTTATCAAGTTTCCCAAGCTCAACAAGAGGAGATCATGAGGCAAGTACAAGAATTGGTAGAAAAAGGGATGGTGAGGCCTAGGTCCTCTCCCTTTTGTTCTCCAGTCCTTTTAGTGCAAAAGAAAGATGGTACATGCCGCATGAGTGTGGACTATCGAGCACTAAACCATATCACTATCAAAAACAGAGTTCTCATACCTCAGGTAGAAGGTATGTTTGATATGCTACAAGGCTCTACCTACTTCAGTAGGATTGACCTTAAAAGTGGCTACAATCAAATAAGGATAGTGAATGAAGGTATCCTAAAGACCATGTTTTGTACAACATTTGGCCTTTATCAATATCTAGTCCTGCCTTTTGGCTTGACTAATGCACCAACCACGTTCAATTGTTTAATGGAAAAAATCTTTAGACGCTACCGTAAATTCACTCTTCCTTTGATGATTTAATCATCTACTCCAAGTCCTTGGAGGAACACAAGCAACATCTCCAGGTGATTTTTCAAGCATTGAGGGAGAACAAGCTTTTTATCAATCAAAAGAAAAGCAAATTTTTCCTTCAATAGATTCAATACTTAGGTCATATTATCTCTCAAGATGGTATCCATATGGATCCATCAAAGTTAGAGGTAATCAAAGTGTGGCCTAATCCAAGGAATCTACATGAGCTAAGAAGCTTTATTGGTATGTGTGCATACTATAGATGCTTCATAGCAAAATTCTCTCAAATAGTAGGACCATCACATGACTTAACAAAGAAGAATGCTAAGTACTCATGGAATCCTGAGGAGAAAATTGCTTTTGACAAGCTCAAAAATAAGCTTACATCCCAACCAGTCCTTATGCTTTCGGAAGCCATTTGAGGTCCAATGTGACGCTTGTGGTGATTTCCTTGGAGCAGTCTTGCCTCAAGAAGGACATGCCATAGCATATGAGAGCCGAAGTCTCAATAAGGATGAATGGGTCTTGTTCATTTATGAGAAATCTTTTAGTTGTTCTATATGCCCTAGACACATGGAAGCACTATTTATTGGAAAGTACATTTATTTTACAAATAGACCACCAGAGTCTCAAGTACTTCATGATGCAAACCAATATTTTTGACAAAAAAAATGGTGGACAAATTTTCTTTCGCAATTTTATTTTCATATTAATCAGTGGCCGATGCACTTTCATGACGACCAAAAGTCAATGCGGTGTCAATAGCAACTCACAATGATCTATCTTCTATGATAGGTGAGTATGCTACTAACCCTGACTTTAAAGACATAATATCAATCCTTGCTTTGGGGAAGAAATAGGAACCATTCACCTTACAGGATGGTTATCTTATCCATGGCAATAGGCTATGTGTTACCCACTCCCTTCGTGAGAAAGTCATGTATGAATATGTAATGGAATTAAAAATTACCTATTTATTGTAGCTCATAGGTGGCAAAAGCATCAGCAATTATTGGACTATGCAAAAGGATATACAATTTATGTACATTTTATGATTTAAGTGTTCTTTATGAGCTTTGGCCATTTATGACCGGCTAGCTAGTTTGTACTCACTTTGGCCATTCAAGAAATCAATAAATTACATACGTGCAAGAGGGAAATGGTCATTCTTGCACGGGGGGAGATTGTACCCAGTGCTTGTGTGTTTCTTCTCTCCCCTCCTCTCTTCTCTCTTGCCATGCCGGTGTGGCACTCCTCTCTAGGAGGGGCACCTGCACGTGCTCTTCTACTCTCTCATGCACTCTATCTCTCTCGCATGCTATATCTCTCTTTGTTGGCGTACGACTTCTATTTTGCACTCACAGTATTTTCCAAGTATGCAGATTAGTCTATTTTATGGGTTGCAGCATGTTTTCTTTGGTATTTTGTAGGGTCTTCCATGCATCTGTTTGTAGCAGTAGTATCAGAGCTTAGGCTACGTCCGGATGTCTGTAGAAATCATCATAAAGACTAAATCTAAGTCTCTTTGTTTTCTTTTTGAACTTCTTTCTTGATATTTATACTTGTATATGAGATGCACGAGCATGGTTGATAGTGTAGATCATTTTGTTCTAATAATTGCATATGTAGTTACGTTAATTAATGATACTTTCTTTACACATACTATAAGTTATGTATATAATAAAGGAAACTATAATAGAAGAAATAGATCCTTTACAGTGGAAGTGCTATCAAACCACCAAAAGGTGACATACTTAAAATTTCATGGCTCCTTCTGGTGGTAAGCAGCAATCCCTCGAGAAGGCATGCATAGAAGGTGATAATAAATGTAACATTTAATGCACTAGTAACTTCTCTGTAGTAGAAATTGATAACATAGTGAGTGTTAAGGCGGTTACGCCGCTAGCGGAAGCTAAATAGCGAGAACTCAACCAACAACAGAATTTGTCAGACGAGGACGAAGCTTGACCCGCAGGCGCATGGAAACAACTAGGTGGGTGTCAAATCACCTACTCGACCTTCTAATGACAATCACTACCAAGGAAATCAAATCTAAGTTCTAAAATACGCAAGTGACTGAAATCCGTACTACGAACGAATGCTATACGAAACAGGATCTAGAATCATCGAATCGATCTCAAACTCAAGGGGAAGTCTATACACTAGGTAAGAACAACACCCTAAAGACTTGAACTGCAAAATCAACCTATAACCACTCCGTGCGGTAAACGCGTATGAAGACAGGCCGAAAATTACAGGTGACCGAAACTTGACCCCGATGGTACGAATGTGTAGCTCTACTCGTTGTGGTTCTATAGATATGCTGCACGCTCTATTCCGACACACGAGTTGGAAGAAAACTCACACCGAAGCTCGTAGGAACTTACCACACATAGAAGCCGATAGCGCGCACTCTTGGTATCTGTGCGTAGCTCTCGCCGTTGCTAACACAATGGCGGTGTCGCTTCTCCAATGGCGGCTCCGTAGCTCGCGTAGCAAGGAGATAAGACTCTCTCTCTCTCTCTCTCTCTCTCTCTCTCTCTCTCTCAGACACAGTCACAGCGCTCAAAACTCACCTTGATTAATAATTGAATCTCCCTTTAGGTTACAAAACTTTGGCTTATATACCTCAGCCTTGGAGGTGAGAACATCTCTAATTATTTACATAAGCAGGTGAAATTACGTCGGGATTACAAGCTGGAAACTCAATTGAGTCCCGTTACTTAATGAATGGCTCAAATCAAAATTAATGTCGGAAAGACATTTGTTACAATCAATGGTTACAAAATGATGGGCGTGAGCAAAAATGCGGGTGTGATCCTCTGCTGGCTCAACACTCCCCCCCTCCGCGTTCATGTCGTCCCTGACATGACTTTTGGCTTGGTCAATAGAGTCCTGTCGTCTTGAGCATCTGCAAATGTGATTCGTAGCGTAGGTTGCCGATGGTCAAGGTTGGGCCGAATATTTTGCTTTCGTGAGTGAAAAAGCCGGTGTAGAAAGCTTCTTCGAATGTTTGCATGTGGAAGCTAGGCAAAAACATAATTCTTTGGTATAAGAGATGTAACACCTTTGGTGAGGGCTGCAATGAAAGATCATACATCATATCCGTCACTGTGTCGGCCGTCGATAGTAGACTTGAGGTCGTAGCTTTATCTGGCGCGAACACTTCAATGCATGCTAAGAGAGTCTTGCAGATTTTCTTTAGCATCTGACACGAAAGGTCAGGAGAGCCAGTAAAGAGTTTGATGGTGCCCGTTAGGGTTTTCACCATGTAGGCTTTACCTATTCTCTCTCCTTCCTTTGGTCCTGGCATCCTTGGGTAATTAAGCCAATTTGGCTTCTTTTCTGCAATCCTGCCATGCTCTTTCCAGCTTCTGACTCTTGGCACCGGGCAGAAGGTTGCATCCTCCCGAATCTCCTTTGGAGCCTCTACCAAGTAGATGAGGTAGGCTTGGTATTTGTTCAGCCAACCTTTCCTCCATCTAGGTTGAGAATCTACAATCTTCTTTGATTGTTCATCCTTTGTGATGTCGCCTTCGTAAAGAGCGACATACTGCTCCTCCTCTATTCTCTTTTTCGTCTTTATCACTTCAAATTTCATCAGAGGGAAAGGCAGGCTTGGTTGCATCCACTCTTCATGGAGCACTTTTGTGTCTAAACCTTGAAGTCTAATGGAGATGAGGAGTCTCCTTTCCCATTCCATTTCCGCCTTGGCACTTTCCTCTGTTGACTTTTCTATTTGGTCCTGGAGCTTTTGTTCTTCTTCTTCAGAGATTCCTGAAGTTGAGGCCACTTCTTGAACTGGGGCTGGATCTTCAATTGTGGTTGCCTCTCCAGTTTCTGGTAGCTCTATGGCTGCTCTCCCTGCTTCTTCTTGTGGTGTCTCTGTTTCTCTTCTTTGTTGCTCTTGGAGGTCTTGGAGCTGTTTGCGGAGGGCCTCATTTTCTGTCCTTAGTGTTTGGTTTTCTGATGTGAGCCTCTCCTCTGCAGCCAATGATCCCTCCGCCATGTGCAATCTTTGTACTTGCTCTAACCTCAGCTCTCTTTGCAAACTTCTGACCTGCTCTTCCAGAGCTGGTACGAGGGCTCCCTCTTGTTCTGTTCCTGCTCTGCCAGCTCTAGGGGTGGTCCTGAGTCTCATGATTGTCCGTTCTTGAAGTTCGACTCTTTCCCTTAGCTCAATGAGCTCATCCTTGGCTGCCTCCAGCTCATCTTCTATTCGCTCCTTTGCTTCCTGTGAACTTGTTACCTCTCTTGAAGCTTCGGCTAGTTGGAGTATCAAGCCGTCTCTCTCGTTTTCTGCGTCGTAGAGTGATGCTTTATGACTTTCAGATTCAGTCATAGCATTCTCTAACTGCTTCTGCAAATCTGCTTCCTTTTGTTTTGCTGTCTCAAGTGCTACTTCTTTTGCTCTGGATCTTTCTTTAATCTTGCTGAGCAGTTCATGCACCATGTGCATGTCTTTTTCATCATCATCTGTCAACTTGACAGCTCTTTCTGCCACCGCCTCCAATGGCTTCGGCTCGTCCATTTTTTCTTCACTCTCCATTGTACCCTTTGTCTTTTCTTTCGTCCCTTTCCGATCATCTTGCTTCCGTAGGGATATCCCATAAACTGCCTCCAGGGCCTCTTCTTCACTGTATCCGATAGCGACCAGATCCTCATAATCATCTTTCTTTTGCTTAACTGGATCTATCTCCTTTTCCTTGGTCCCGGCCTCCGGCTTTTCCATAACTTCTGTTTCTATTTCTATTGGGGTTTCCTCCACAATAATTTCCATTTTCTTCGGGCTGGGTACAACAGTAAAAGAGGGCTGATTGTCCTCAGTCATCTTGGCTTTCCCTTTGTTTGCTTGCCCGTCTTTCTTTTGAGGTTCAGTAGACTCATCTACTTTCTTCTTCCCCTTGTCGTCCTTTTGCAGCTCAGCTTTTAAAAGCTGTACTTCCTCTTCAGTATAAGGCTCGACAGGTTGTTGCTCCAGTATGGCCTCCGACTCCTCATAAGCTCTAATATATTGATCGTATTGATCAACATGTGGCCTGGCTGAGCTGGTTCCGACTTTACTGGGGTCTGGCACCCACATTTCTTCAAAGTCCCCCTTTAGAGCTCTTTCCGCTCTAAACTGCTCCACCAGCCTTTCCATTCTTGCGGCTTTTTGACTTTTGGTTTGCTTGGGATTGGCCTTCTTCTTCACTTTCTTCTTGAGCGGCTCGTCCACGGCCTCCTCAGGTTCTGAAACTATTTCTAGTTTTCGGCGTGCTCTTGTGGATGCCCTCTTGGATACTTCTTGTTGTTCTTCCTCTTTATCGGCTTCTCTAAGCCACTCATTCTGGGAGGGAATCTGGGGCCCTTGATCCCTAGCTCCAATAGCTTCATAAGCTATTCTTGTTAGGATTTCTCCTCCTCCTATGTACTTTGGCTTCTGGTTGTGCATGGCGATTACTTGCTCGTGGATGTATTGAGCATAATTCACCTCTTTTGGCATGTTGCTTTTCAATGCCCATGTGATGGTTGTCGCAATGGCATGGGGTGGTGTAGTATACTTCTGCGGTCTTTTACTACACACATGGAAAAATTGGTTGTATAATCGGCAAAGGGTTGCCGCTCGTTGATCTGCCATATCTCCGTAGGTTGTATTTTGTTTCTTTGATCCATAGACCTCTATGGCTTCCCTTCTTTCTCTGACAGAACTCCCTTTGTTGTGCAGCTTCAATGCATCTGCAATGAGCTGTGGAGTGATCTGTACTTCAACTGTTTCTCCATCCATGGCTGTCAACGTGGCTTTCCCATCCTTCTGAATGGATGTTGCCAACTCATACACTCTTCTTGTGTCTACACCTGATGGTCTCGAGGTGAAGAACCTGTGTAAGTCAGCCTTTTCCAGGTATTTGCTTATGTTCTCTGTTCTGCTATAATCCACTAATTCTCGTGGGATCATAGGTACATCGACCGATTGCCCTTGAGGATCTCTGAAAGTCCCTTGGTAGATCTTTATACCCTCTTTTTCTAGTACTGCTTCCTCCATCCAAGTCTTGGTTGGCTTGAGGGTTTCCGTTGGAATATCAAAAGGTTCTGCGTCTGCAAGAGCATCCTTGATGGTTGGTCTTTTTCTCTTATTTGCCGATGACTTAGCGGAATCCATGGATCCTGTAACTCCAATCATAGAAGTTAGCGTCTTTTTAGTAGTACTGAAAGCCGAAATGAAGCTTTTAACTATTCAAATGACTTGAAAATTGAAACATGAGTTATTCAGGGCCTAAGGATGCAATGTAGGTGAAAAAATCTGCAAACTGGGCTCAAAAACATGCTTGAGACATCATACGCGTATGATGTCTTTTGTGTCAGAATGACTTCATATTGGTTGTGCTTGTAGCTGATAGTGTATACATGAGTGTCATATGCTTGGATTTGAGTTTGGATCCCATTTGGTCAAGTTTTGGCCAGTTTAGTCCAATTCAGGCTCTTGGCAAAATTTTGAAAGGGAAATGGATTTTATGATCCAAATTGGATAAAACTTGGTGGAATACTTTCAAATGGCATGTAGAACACTTCTGTTTGGTGGTTGAAGCCCTTAGATGCCAAAATCACATAGTGAGACATCATACGCGTATGATGTCTTTTAGTGCATTTTTGGACCAATCTTCTCTATAAGCTTGGTTTTGGCTTTAGATAGGCTTATTCAGTGGATTTATCAAGTTTGGATAGAATTTGGGCTAAAAATGGCTCAAAAGACATCATACGCGTATGATGTCTTTTTCATCAATTTTGCATGGGATTGGTTCTGTGGATTCTCCATGTGCTAGTGAAGGACTGTTTATACTCAAATCTTGGTTTGGACTTGAATATGTTGGATTTGGGACAAAAATAGGCTTTGTATGAAGGATTTTCTCTTAATTGGGCTAATGGGGTGATCCACTTGACCAAATGGTTCCAAACTTCATATGTAGCATGTATTAGATATATATAATGGATGTATGATGTCAAATGAGCATTTTTGGCTCTGTAAGTGCAAATAGACATTATACGCGTATGATGTCTTTTGTGTCAAAATAGTGCTGTTTGGTTCCAGATAGGTTGTACATGTGTTAATCAACAATCCTACAAAGTTTCAATGAGTTTGGAGTTATTTTGACAAAATTAGGACCAAAAATCAATTTTATGGCCTACTTTGCGTCTTTTTGGTTTTCCTTGGGTTTTCTAACTCCAATTCTCATGATACTTGGTTCATAGGATGTGATTAACATGTGGAATGAGGCTATGCACTCAAATGTTGAAATGGATGTGAAAATCATGCTGTGAGACATCATACGCGTATGATGTCTTTTCTTGAAATGTTGGTCTTTTTGTGCAAATAATGCTTTGTGCTAGTGCCCTAAGCCCTGCTAACTAGTTTTCAACTTAAAAAGTCATCAGTTTAGCTAAAAAGCCCCCTTATAGGCATTTCAGTCTCCGAAGTCGTCTTTTTGCCTTGGAGTTGAATTTCTTCAACTTTTCTTCTTGAGAGTTGCATTTCCAGCTCATTGGATATGTTGTGAAGCCACCTATTCGGTTGAACTCGACTTTGGCTCCCCGTTCTCCATCTTTCTCCATTTGGTTGCCCGAAAGCGTCTTTTTCACCATCGGTAAGTGAATCAACTTTCTTTTGGGTTTTGCTTGCAAACATAAGTCATCCATGTATATTTGAAGCTGCTTGTGAAGTTTCATGTCATTTGGTCGTCAATTTTAGCCGTTATGCCAAAATGACGCTTTGTGTGTCCACAGCTGAATCGGTTGTTCTGACCTACTTTTGGTGGTCCAAACCTGGAGATACTCCATGGTTGCATTGCCCTCGATGTTGTTAAGCTTCTTGAGAAGTTTTGTGTCATTCCGACAACTTTTTTCTGTTTGCCTCTTGCAGGCTCTGTTGACCTAGGGTTTTTCCAGTCGTTCTTTCTCGAGCTTTGAGTGCTAGAAACTCATCTCCTATACTAGGGTAACCCACCTCTAAGTTCTTGCAAGGTTTGGTTAGGCGGTTGTGCCCCTACCTAGAGTTCTTCCCCATTCCCCATCTGCTCTTGTTTCTTGGTTTTGGTGAGTTTTCGCGACAAAAGTTAACGATAAGCATCAAAAGCTTATGGCAACGAGTCTACCTCTCATGTCTGGTGTGCTCTGAGCTCTCGTAGCAGTCGTAGAAAGCGGTAGAAGGTCGGATGCTCCTGTGTGCTCTTTGCTCTCTCCAAGAAGGTAATAGTGGAAATGAGCTTGATAGTGAAGTGAAAAATACTTAACTTCGAGCTTCCCGGATCACTTGTTACCAAATTTGACATGTGCTCCTATCTCGTCGTGAAATGCACTTTAGGATTTGAAATTTCTCAGTTTGGACTCCATTTGACCTGTTTCTGAGAAATCTGTCCACTTTGCCAAAATTCTGTCATTTCGGGCTTTCCGCAACTTTTTCAGAATTGTACCCAATTTTTACCATGGGTTGCCCGTGTCATTAGGATCATCGCCGTCTATTCTTTTCTTTTTTCCGATCTCATTTCACCCGCTTTTTTATTTTTCTTTTATTTTTATTAAGAAAATCATAAAAAATAAAGGAAAATAGCAAATTGAAGCCAAAAAATTCCAAACATACACGATAAATAGCTGGTAACCCTGTGTATATGAATATACACTTCTTTGTGATTTTTGGACTTGGATTACCACTTTTTTCCACTTTTTAGCTCCAAAAACACTCTTATTTAGTGATATTTACACATATAGAGACCCAAATTCATCATTCGATCTCTTCTTGTTGCAAAACAAGGTATATAAGGGCATAAATATTATCAATATCCGCAATCAAACATAAAAATTACAAAATCATGTAAGACACTGCCCTTGTAATATAATTTTTGTTTTTCTTTGTTTTTTTTTTTTTTTTCCACTTGTAGTTGCTTTGTAACTCCTGTATACCTCCCCCCCTCCTAGTCTGAGTCCTCCTGGACGACTATGAAGTGTCTGTGGGTGAAGCATTGTAGGTGTTGTGGTCATAAGTTTCCAATGCAATTGTAGAGCGACGATACAACATTCTTTCCAATAAAGCTGCTCTTTGTTTGATTGAAGGATTGGTGGTCGGGTTTTGGGTTGGTTTTGTCACTTCGGTAGTAGAGTCAGTAGATGGATTCTTCGTTACCTTGTTGTCTTTCTTCAGAATCCAAATCTGCTTCCGCTTTGCTTGTGCTTGCCACAAACTCTTTGCGACCCAAACCTGCTTTGTTCTGTGTGTTGATTCCCTCGCCTTGAAATACCTAGGAGTTTCCGTTGATTGTATGGAAGGGAGTTCCTTCTTACAAATCTTTGGGATCCAAATTTGCTGTCTGTAGCTTTGTGCCGTCATGAACTTCTTTGGAATCCAAATCTGTTTCACTGTCCTTGATTGTCGGGGATCACTCTGTTGTCTGGTATTGAAGACTCTGTTTTCCACCTTTTTGTTCTCTGGCACAGCCTTTTTTGGTTTCCATACCAACTTTGACTCCTTTGTTTTCCAGGGTTGAGCTGTTATATTATTGCTTGTCTTCCTTATCCACTGTTGAGAATTCCTCGTCGAAGAGTAATCCGGTTGTATAGAAACTTTTGGTTGCCATTGCTTCTTCTTTTTCGCTGTTTGTTGTTTGCCCTTGTCCGTGGATTCTTCCTTTGGAGTTGGCTCTGCTCCTTTGGTGAACTTAACTGATTGACTTTCACCTTCGTATTTGATAAGCACTGATTTAGAACTCCAGTCAATCATTGCATTGTATTGCTTCTGCCATGGTTGTCCTAGCAATAATGGATGTTGTGTAGCTTGGTCTTCAACCACGTAAAACATATGAGGATACACGTATTGGTTAATCTGTATATGTAAAACTGTGCATCCAACAGTTTTGATTGAATTCTCAGAGTAACTTTTTAACTCTTGCTTGGCAGTTTGTAATTTAGTGTCCTTTGTCAATTGTCTATACAAACTGAGTGAAAGTAGGTTAGCTTGAGCTCCTGAATCCAATAGTGCTCTGGCTTTGATTTGGTTGGTCCCTACTTTGCATTCAATGATGGGTTCTTCTTTGTCATTATCCATTTCTGTTATACTGACTGCGTTTATTCGTATTGCTCCTTCATTGCGCTGTTTCTGACGTAGTAGTCTTCTTTTCTCCATTCTTTCCTTCGCCTCGGCTTGCGCTTCCGCCTCAATCTTTTTCTTTTTCTGGACACGCAGCTTTTCTTTATGTATTTTGAGAAGCATGTCTTGTGTTAGCGGCAACAGATACTTTTTCACTCTGCATCCACTAATCCAATTGGGCATTTCTTCTCCGTCTAATGTAGCAAGCTTGACGGCTCCACTTGGTGATAGATCTTTAATCACCAGAGGTCCCATCCCTCGCTTTTTAAGCTTTTTAGCATGCTGTTTCAGAGTGTAAACTAGGACATAGTCCCCAACTTTAAACTCTTTAGTCCGCACATGCTTATCAAAAAATTCCTTTTGTCGCCTTTTTTGAGCGTAGATGGAAGCTACTGCTTTTAGGCGAAGCTCATCTAGCTTTTCCAGGTCATCTATTCTATCAGAGAGCTCGTGCCCTGTCCACTCTAGATCCTTAGCCACCCTTAAGGTTGAAATCAAGAATTCTATTGGTAAGATAGCATTTAGCCCAAAAACCATGTTATATGGGGTCGTTCCTATGGATGTTTTATATGCTACCCTATATGCCCATAATGTTGAATGCAACTTCTGGTCCCAGTCAGTTCTCGACTTAGATACAA
Organism: Adiantum capillus-veneris; assembly: GCF_014529385.1. Taxonomy (NCBI): domain Eukaryota; kingdom Viridiplantae; phylum Streptophyta; class Polypodiopsida; order Polypodiales; family Pteridaceae; genus Adiantum; species Adiantum capillus-veneris. Next base: position 127,253,732 of record NC_140952.1, read on the forward strand.
TCTTCGTAAGGACCGTACATATGGTTTTGTTTGTTGCTTCAGCTTGTCCGTTTGCTTGTGGATGATACGGGGCTGATTTCCTATGGATTACCATGAATTCATCTAGAAGGATCTCTATCACTCATTTATGAAATGTGTGCCTCGATCACTCACAATTTCTATTGGCAATCCATATCGTACAAAGACGTATTCATATAGAAATTGTGCCGTGGTCCTGGCATCTGCTTTTTGAGTTGCCTTTGCTTCGACCCACTTTGTTAGATAGTCTGTAGCCACAATGATGTATTGTGCATGAGTCTTATATGCAGGAGGTGAAATGGGTCCGACATAATCAATCCCCCATTTTGCAAAAGCTCTTGCCCCAATCATTGGTCTAAGCGGCATATCATCTCTTTTAAGTGGTACTTTGGTCCGCTGACAGTCATCACACCTTTTAACGTATTCCTCAGCGTCCATATGTAATGTTGGCCACCATATTCCTGCGGCTAAGACAAGTTTTGCTGTCTTATCACCTGAGAAATGGCCTCCACCTACTCCTCCATGAGCTTGCTCCAGGATTATCACATACTCAGACTCTGATGCGCAAATCCTAAGCTGGTTGTCTTTACCTCTCTTATAGAGTTGATGTCCTAATAAAGCGTAATCTCTAGCTTCTGTCTCTACAGATTTCTGACGAGCTTTTGACGTTCCTTCTGGGAAAGTTCTATTTGTGAGATATTCAACAATATACTGACTCCATTCTGGAGCGATCATTATCTGATATAATGTCGAATACTCGGCTGGCGGTTTTGATGAACATACAATACATACAGTGACATATTCATGTACGCTTTCTTTCATTCCTGGCCAATAGACTCCCAATTGTAACAAATTCCTATATGTGTTCCTTCTTGAACAATGAAATGCACATTCCTGAACATGTGCTTCGAGCAGATATATACTATATTCCTCAGGATTGATGCATAGTCGTAAAACATGATCATTTCCCAATTGATACAACCTTCCTGCAATCAATTGAAGATTCTTGGATTGCTGAATAGCAATATGTTTCAAGTTGTATTCTCTTCTATCGAACTCCCTCCATAGGTTAATAGGTTAACGACATTTTGAGACCACCTCGGTATCATTTCTATGTTAAACAAGTACGCGTCTGGCATGTCGTCATCTACTCCTATAGGGTCTTCTCCATTTGTCAATCGCGAAAGATGATCAGCTCTAAGATGTGTTTTTCCTTTCTTTACTACTACCGTGAAGTCGAATTCCAGTAAGATAATGAACCATCTCACTATTCTCCCGGTATTGCATGGTTTATTCACTAGGTAGAGCAAGGCTTGGTGATCCGTAAAAAACACAAACTTGTTGGCTAGAAGATAATGCCGAAATTTCTTCACAGCATATATCATCCTAATCCTTCTCGCTCTGTTGTGGTGTAATTCTTCTCTGCATGGTTGAGCTGTCGACTGGCGTAACAGATAGGAAAATCCATGTTTCCTTCTTCTGGCTGAGCCAGAATGCATCCTATTGCATATGCAGAAGCATCTATATGCACATGGAATATCTTCTCCCAATCTGGTGATTTCAAGACTGGAGCAGTAATGAGTGCCTCTTTCAATTTCTTGAACGATTCCTCACACTCCTCTGTCCATTCAAAGTTCACTATTAGCCTGTAAAGTGGTTGGCCTATTATAGCGTACATGTAAATGAATCGTCTATAATATCCACAATGTCCCATAAAGCTCTGTACTTGTTTCGCATTGGTTGGTCTAGGCATATCCACTATAACTTTTATCTTCTCTAAATCCGTGGATATTCCGTTTTGTGAGACAATATGTCCCAGAATTCTGCCCTGTCGGACCATAAACACACATTTCTCAGGATTGAGACAAATGCGATATGTCCTACATTTCTCAAATACTTTTCTTAGGTGTTCTAGATGCTCATCTCTCAGTAGAGAATGTACACATAAGTCATCCATGTAGATTTCTAGAAACAGCCTTAAGTATTCTTTGAAAGCATGCGTCATCAGCCTCTGGAAGGTTGCGGGAGCATTGGTTAGACCAAAAGGCATAACCCGATAAGCATAAATTCCCCACTCCGTTGCAAAAGCTGTTTTATGTTGATCTTCTGGTGCTATGGCTAGCTGGTTATATCCTGAAAAACCATCAAGAAAGGAGTATGCTGTTTTCCCTGATACACGCTCTAGAACATGATCAGTTATCGGCAGGGGATAATTGTCCCTGATTGTTGCAGCATTCACTTTCTTTAAGTTGACACACACTCGGAGTTTTCCGTTCTTCTTAGGTACTACCACATCGGAGATACCCAATCAGTGTGTTCAATCTCGTATATGAATTCAGCTTCCATTAGCTTATCTATCTCCTCCTTGATTCGCTTAGCAAAAGTATCATTATATGTGTATGGTCTCTGTCTGCTAGGCTTTGCGTCTTGTTTCAGTGGGATTGAGTGTTGGCATATCGATGGGTCAACTCCCTTTAAGTCCTTATAAGACCATGCAAACACATCCCTATACTCTCTGAGAAGACTCAAAAGTCTCTCTTCCTCGCCTGGAGACAAATCTGTGGCTATGTACACCGGTCTAGGTGGCTCACCTGGAGCTGCTAAATCAACTTTTTTTGCATCCTCCGGTCCGTCATAAGATTCGTTCTCCTTTCTCTCTCGAATAGGTTGGGTTAATACCACCTTCCTATCCTCTATTGTGAATTTCCTGTAGTGAGAGGGAACATCCATGTTTTCCTTGATTTCGGCGTTTTCGTCCTCTCCACTCTCAATTTCTGTTGTCCAAACTCTTTCAAGTTTTCTTGAGCTCTCTGTACTTGTTTCTACGTTCTAACTTGGACTCCGTGTATTCTCTGTTGCGCTTGTTCTTTTCTGATTTTTCTGTTTCAGTTTTCGTTCCATTCTTTTGAACTTGATTTCTTGAGCCTCTTTTGTCTTTTCGTAAGCTCTTTTGATCGTTGCCTCTCATTCTTCCAGAAATCTTATCCTTAACACAATCTTCAGCCTTTACTAGCATTAGGAATTGATTTTTTCCTCTTATTCTAGGCATCGGATTGGTTCTAACCCCTTTTGTTTTTTTCTTTGCTCTATAGTGTTTCTGGCGTTGTTTAGTTTGGTTCGGAAAATCATAAAATCGGACATCCGTTATAGTTTCTTCATTTCCGCTGGAATTGTCCGTTGACTCGTTGTCTGCTTCATTTCCCCACTCAGGATGATCGGGAATGTCGTGAAACACCTCTTCTTCATCTTCCTTTTCCAGTGTATCGTTCTTTTCAGTTTCTTTTTTGAGGACAGTTCTCAACATGAAATACGGAACCACGTCGTACCCGTCCTTGTCGCAAAATTTCGTTGTGGGACCATCTGGAATTGCACAAACATCTAGGGTTGCTAGAATGTGTGTCCATTCTAATGGTTCAAACGTGTCCTCTGGAAAGGGTTCTCTTACATAAGTTTCGTCTTCGATAGCCCTTTCTAAAACACATTCTTCTCGTTTCAGACTTCCACATTTCGAAGCTCCACACATCCATAACTCCTTGGGTTTACCTAACCAAGCTGGAAATTCGGATCCCGCCAAGTAGCTGAATCAAACTCCTCTACCGGTGTTCGGTTCACATCTTTGTAGCTATGGTCTTTCAGGTTCACACGTGTAGTGGTTTCCATATTTCTCAGGTATATGTGATCGTAGCCCCAATCCTGGACCATTTTCAACTGTCTCATGAATGGTCTTCCCAGTATGATATCATAGTTATTCTCCTTGCCAAAATCGACAATAGCGAAAGTATGTTCGTATTCAATGCCGCAAGAAGTCACTACAACTTTCTCTAATAACCCCATAGGTTTCTCCATGTGTCCATCTGCTAATTGGAGTTTCAACCTAGTCTTCCTTATTGCTGGTTTCCCCCATTTTTTCCAGATTTCTTTTGTAGCTATGGCTACCCCAGCTCCGCTGTCTAGTATTGCCATTGTGTTCACTCCTTGGAATTCAACTGGTAAGGTTGTATTCCCCTCTTCACCTTCGCAATACTCTCCGACCTTGTTTAAAGGTACAGGCTTAGCGTCCTTTTGTGGCTTGCTCAGCTCCTCTATGCTCTCTTGCAATCTCGATGTTGGATCTTTTATCCCGAATTTCTCCAAGCATTTTCCTACAGTGGTCCACATATGTGGTCTTAGCCTCAAAAGCTCAGCTAGAGTGATAGTGCATGTCACTGGTGTTGACAAGATCTCTATCAATCCTTGTGAGTCCATGACTTTTTCTGATGAGATTTTCCGTGAGGGAAGTGCTCTAATTTCAGATTTTGCTTCATACTCTCCTAAGTATGAAGGTAAGGTTTTCAGTGAATGAGGTTTGCTCTCCATTGTTCTAACAGAGCCCCCATCTCCCCAGTAAGATTGCAGATCCAAGTCCACTTGAGATCCTGCCTCAAATTCCACTATGGGAGGATTCCTGATGTCCTTTTCCCAATTTGTCTGATTAGCTTGGCAACTTAGCTCGTTTGCAAAGTTTGCCTCTCTCACTTGTTTCCAAAATTCATTGTAATCCTCATCTTGTCCGTAAGACCTCTGTATGACTGGATGAAAACTCTCGACCTCCTGATCGGTTGTGTTCAACACTATGCGGTCATCCTTTCGTGTATCTTCAGGCTTTTGTGCACTGGGAGTCCTTTCAGCTACCCGTGAAACAATAGTCTCTTGCTGAATTGGGTTTTCCTTCCCACAATTCATTGTTTCTTTTGGTGGTTCTAATAAAGCTTGTGCAGTCTCGATCATTCTCTGGCACATTTCAAGTCTCTGCTTTTCCAATTCCGCGTTTGGGTATGTCATCCACCTCTGTTCTTGTGTTTGGTTGTTCTTTAACCTAGCTTCATAAGCTCTCATCAGTGCGTCTAATGGTTCGTGTACTTTGTCGACTAGCACTGATCCCCCGGAGATTAAGCTCGTTGTTTCTTTGATACTCTTTTGTTTCGTCCTTTCCGGGCTCATCTCTCGTTTCCCGTTTTGACTCTCAAGTTTTTCTAATCTAGCTTTAGTTTGCTTTAGTTCCTCAGCTAGAATAGCGTCTTCACGTTCTTTTCTCAACTTCATGCGTGCTTTCCTAGCTTTCCATGTGTTTTTCTGACTCCGCGGTCCTTGATTAACCACTTCAGTCGCTAACTTTCCATTCTCAGGTTCTCTAGTGGTTTTCTTAGCTTGAGCTCTAGTAACAACTTGCGTTGGTATCAGAGTTTCATTTTCAGACCCACTGCTGGTAGGAATAGTTTCTAACATATTCAATGTCGTCTTTTGCACTTTGTTTGGATTCTTTGAACAATCCTCAATGAAGTGAGTAACCCCACACTCAGTGCAATAAGCGTTAATTCTAATGATTTCCGTATGTGGGCAAACATTCATCAGATGGTCACCTTCACACTTGTAACAGGGTCCTAGTGCTGGTCTTGGTCCCCCTTGATTCGTCCTTTGTGGATATGATGGTCTTTGTCCTGTTAACCCTCCATGAGCTATGAACATCAAGGTTCTTGCGTCCAAATTGTATCTCTCTTCATCAGAAGCACTTGTAACTGTTGGTGTTCCAACATTCCCCATCATGCCCCATGGTTCTGGTTGTTTTGGTTCTTCTGGTGGGTAATACACTGTCGGAGACATGTGTGCACCCGATTCTTCGTAATAGGCTTGAACAGGCACTAAGGCTTGTTCTTCCTGATTCTCTAAAGTTGGTGCATATCTAATGCCCACTGGTCTTGCTCCTGGTAAAGGTGGTTGTTGTCCCAATACCGGTTGCGGTCTTTCTATCCCCATAGGTCCTGGTACATTTCCCGTTGGGTATCGAGGTACTGGATGTATCTGAGGTGGCGCTAATTGAGCAGGAGGTGCATACTGGCGCTCCCTTACATACCCTTTGTTGTAATAGCACTCCTCTGTTGGATGATTTGTCCATTTTTGTTCGATAGCACACCATTTCAGTGTTTTTGGCAATGGTTTTTGGTATGGTGCCATCCTTTTTAGAGCATCTTCTATCATTTGCTCTACATTTGGCATGGTTGTTGTTTGAACATTCTTTTTAGTGGTAGTCTTGCTCGCTACGGAGGAGGAGCTACTGGATGCAAAATCTGTATCCGCTGACACCTCTCCATAAACCGTACAGTTATCCACTAAGTACAATGCCTCTCTTGTTACTTGCTCGAAACTTGTACAAGCTTTCAAGTGCAAGTCTTTCTTGAGAGTGTCGTTCCTCAGTCCCTCGATAAAGAGAACAGATAGTCTGTCATCTTGTGGTCGTTCACGTACTGGACATCTCTCAATGTATTGTTTGAAGCGAAGTGAAGCTTCCTTCACTTTTTCGTGTTCTCTCTGTTTAAAAGCATATATTTGTGAGACCGTATTGTGCTTAATCCCTCGTTTTGAGAATTCCTCAGCAAACTCTCTTAGCAAATGGTCAATGTCATGGAATCCCCCAATGTTCATTGGTTGAAACCATGTCAATGCAGTACCTTCTAGAGTAAGACCAAATCCCTCGTATTGTGTATGGAAATCGGTTATCTGCTCAGCTCTTAAGACTTGCTTAAAGAGTGACACATGTGCATACGGATCTCCTGAACCACCATACTTCTTTTGCACACACTTGGCTACTTGAGATGGTCTCATACGTCTATGATCTGCTACCAATCTCATTGCTCCTGTGTCTCGGCTAAAGCTTTCTCTAGCACCATGGACTTCATGGGTTACCCTTGTCGGTTCCTCTGCCCTGAATCTACTACTGGGAGGTAAATGTGATGGTTCCGCTTCAAACCTTGGACCTGGAGTGGTATAGGTGGGGATTGGAACTGCACTACCTCGATTCGTCTCCATTGACTCTCTGGAATGTAATGATCCCATTGGTCCGAGCTTCGAGTCCCAAGGTTGACTGAAAGAGTCAGCGACCTGAGTTCTTTGTCCTCCTGTTGTCATTGAGTTTTGCACTCCAGTTGTTGGTGCTGGTCTATGTGAGCTAGAAGTAACATAATACTGATGTAGAGGTCCCCCAAAGTATGTATATCCTTCTAATTCTTTCTTGCCCATTGTTGAGTATTGCCTGCCATACTTATCGTAAGCGGCAATTTTCACTTCCGATCCCTCTGTGTAGGTAAAGACATAGAGTCTTTTTTTGTCTGTCAACTCTCCGGTGTAGGGTTCTTCACATCTATAATAGAGATCTTGCTCCCCATTATTATATTTGTACAGCCCCACATAGATGTTATCAGTATTGATCCTTGTAGTTTCATTCTCTCTTCTTAACCTCGCATTAGGGAAGTTCATTATTGGTGCTTTCTCCTCGAGTTCTTCATCTATTTTGGCTTTGGTGCCCATCAATCCCCACTTGTCCACAATGTTAGGATTTAGGACTACCAAGTACATGGTACCCTCGTCATCTAGATATCTATCTCCGCTATAGCTCACAGGCACTAAGTCCTTGAACTCACTAGGTCTATCTTCTATCTTTAAACAATAGCGGTCCATTCCATCTTTGTAGATCTTGGCACCTTGCTCATTGTCGTACTGGTATTTTATGAACAATAGCTTCATGGTGGCGGAAGGGTTTGATGATCCTGCTGCCATATTTTCTCTGTTGTTCCTGTTCGAGTGTTCGGTGAAAATCTCGTAAGACCTCTCCGAAGAAGTATCAGAAACACTTCCTTCAAGGATAGGCTCTAATGGTTGCACCCAACTTTGGTTTACGCTTCCCTCGGTTGATATGACACTTGCTGGTTCCCCTTGTTTTGGTTGATTATTCCGTAGATTCCTGCCCGATCTCAAATTCATCAATTCCCCTAAAGGACTGTAGCTTTTCCGTCTCGGCAATTTGTTTTCCCCAAGTTTTTGTGGTCAGAATTGATCCAAATTGACTGATACTTGGTCAACTGTTTAATTTTGTCAGTTGGACAACTTCTGTTTCATCAAGTGAGAATTTTGTTGCAGTTATGCTGAAAAAGACATTATACGCGTATGATGTCTTTTTTCACAGATTTTGACTATTTTGGTTATGCTCACTCTCAATGGCCCCTTTATGCTCTGTTCACTCACAAAATTCAGTTTGAACTCTGTTTGAGCAAGTTATGGCTAGTTCAGGCTTTTCTTGGCAATTTTCCGCTTTTGACTTGTTTTCTGGGTCAATTGTGATCCAAATGGGATGAAACTTGAAATATAACCTCTAGACAGCTATTACAATGGATCTGTGTTGGCAAAGTATCAAAATATGTCCAAAATTAGGTCAAAGACATCATACGCGTATGATGTCTTTTTCATCAATTTGGGTCCAAACTTGATATTTATGCTTTCTACAGTGTTTGTAACAATCTTGTCAGGTCAGATTTCAAAAATAAGCAATGGAAGTGCAAAAAGACATTATACGCGTATGATGTCTTTTTTCCCAGATTTTGACTATTTTTGGTTTTAAGCCTTCTCCAATGTTTATAATTGAGTTTCAGGTGTTTTTGTCAGGTTTGAATGTAAAAACAAGATCTGAATCCAAAATTTCCTATTCTTTGCGTTTCTTGGACTCCGACTTGTCTTTTCGGGTTTCTTTGAGTGTTAATGCTCTTGTTTTAAGTTGACCTTAGGGTAAAACCCCCCTTCTAAACACTCTGGCAATGTCAAATTTTCAATTTTAGTCTCTGTTTAGGTCCTAAGACATCATACGCGTATGATGTCTAAAGTTGCAGATTTTCAGTTTTTCAGCACAGAACTCTTCCAATAGCTCTTTTAAGTGCTCAGCAACAATCAGTTACACAGAAAATTTTTCTGAACTTTGTTTATTGCATATTTCACTACCAAAGAGACTTTTTCAGTGATCTAACATGCAATCAAACACATCAAGCAAATAGAACACCAATCGATAGCTCTAGATCAGGATCAAATCAGGCCCTACCTAAGCTACTTCTAATCATAAAATGGAATTTTTGCAATTGAAAATATAAAGAGATTTACTACCACACAAGGAGTAGCAAATGCTTTTTATGTCAACAACCACTTAAACACCATCAAAAAACAATCTAATCTAAGCTAGACTAAAAATACTGTCAACGCGGAAGACCCAGGAATACCCCACTTCCTAGTATCTCTCGAGATCTTCGGAGTCCACCACTCCTAGATCTTTTCTAACTAAAGTATACAAAGTAGTTTATACGACTCACCTCGTAGGATTAGTCTAAGGTCACCTACTTAGGGCTCTCGTCCCCGGCAGCGGCGCCAAATGTTAAGGCGGTTACGCCGCTAGCGGAAGCTAAATAGCGAGAACTCAACCAACAACAGAATTTGTCAGACGAGGACGAAGCTTGACCCGCAGGCGCATGGAAACAACTAGGTGGGTGTCAAATCACCTACTCGACCTTCTAATGACAATCACTACCAAGGAAATCAAATCTAAGTTCTAAAATACGCAAGTGACTGAAATCCGTACTACGAACGAATGCTATACGAAACAGGATCTAGAATCATCGAATCGATCTCAAACTCAAGGGGAAGTCTATACACTAGGTAAGAACAACACCCTAAAGACTTGAACTGCAAAATCAACCTATAACCACTCCGTGCGGTAAACGCGTATGAAGACAGGCCGAAAATTACAGGTGACCGAAACTTGACCCCGATGGTACGAATGTGTAGCTCTACTCGTTGTGGTTCTATAGATATGCTGCACGCTCTATTCCGACACACGAGTTGGAAGAAAACTCACACCGAAGCTCGTAGGAACTTACCACACATAGAAGCCGATAGCGCGCACTCTTGGTATCTGTGCGTAGCTCTCGCCGTTGCTAACACAATGGCGGTGTCGCTTCTCCAATGGCGGCTCCGTAGCTCGCGTAGCAAGGAGATAAGACTCTCTCTCTCTCTCTCTCTCTCTCTCTCAGACACAGTCACAGCGCTCAAAACTCACCTTGATTAATAATTGAATCTCCCTTTAGGTTACAAAACTTTGGCTTATATACCTCAGCCTTGGAGGTGAGAACATCTCTAATTATTTACATAAGCAGGTGAAATTACGTCGGGATTACAAGCTGGAAACTCAATTGAGTCCCGTTACTTAATGAATGGCTCAAATCAAAATTAATGTCGGAAAGACATTTGTTACAATCAATGGTTACAAAATGATGGGCGTGAGCAAAAATGCGGGTGTGATCCTCTGCTGGCTCAACAGTGAGCATTTCATTAAGAACAAGTTCCTAATGAGCATAGAGAGAGTACTTAATTTGAGAAAGCAACATAACCATTTACACCTAACTAATTTGGCATTGACAATACTTGAGAAGAGAGAGAAATATAACAATTGACAACAGTTGAGGACCGGATTTACATGGAGCCAATCCCCCCTCCATAAAGGCTTAGTATTATAGCTTCTCCCATCAAATGAGACTTTTGTACAATACAATTCTTGTGTTCCTTGAAAAAACTTGATGGTGCAATGAAGATGGAAGCTTCATGCACCAATTTATTCTTGAAAAACACGCCTAGTGTCCCTAGACTCAGTCCCAAGACCTCACACACCTTCAAAAATGGTGAGAGCTAGCAGTGAATGAGGATAGATTGAGAGAAAGAAGATGTATCTTACGAGAAAGAAGTATTATCCTCACATAATCACTCTAATAGCATAGCTTAGCTTAGTAATTAGCATGCTAGGGGAGATGAGCATGCTATTGAAGCTTGGCTCTTGGTTGGATTTGCAATATTCCATAGCCAAGAGTTGTTGGTGTAGGCCTCTACTTCTCAATGCTTGGAGAAGGAGATGGAGTTCTTCTTGCAACATGAGTTGTGTGTGTAGCAGTTTAATCTTAGATAATAAGACATAATTGAACTTTTACATTCAAAAGGTAGCTGGCAATGCAACAAAGAACAGATAAGTACAGAAACAACTCAGTATTAGAATCAATTAAGTACAATGTTTGTAGGAATGAGGTCCCCTTCCAGTATACAAATAGTAGAAAACTTCCCAAATCATAAGGGAGTGTGCAATCATGTGTAGGTCAGCTTGCCAAAGTCAAAAAAACCTCCAAGATAAGATAGAGTCCTTACTTGCATCCATCCAAACAAGGCAACAATTCAGTTAGCCTTGGATGTGTTTTACAGGTATCAATGGACTACACCAGTTGTTATCCATGTCGATCTCCAAAAAAAAAAAGACTTTACAAGCTAAGTTAAGAGTATTTATGTAAAGATGTTATCACTTTTCTTTTTCTTTTTTTAATCCCAAAGATTACAGCAAAAGAATATCATTTAGATTAGAAGGCCATCACCCCTTCTAATCCAAGTGTCTGAATCCACTCCCTTTATTTTAAAAATTCATCAGTTTTATCAGTTCATGAAAAGCTCTACCAAATGAAGTTTATACAAGAAGTTTTTTTTAGAAAATTCCATTTAAAGTTCTCATACAGTATCAATCTTCGTGTAAGATTGTTTTCAGGTCAGACGCCCCATTATGGTAAAAATGAACTCCGAATCATCCCACTATCACTAACCATATACCTCGCTTTAGTGACCAAGTAACAAGGAGCCCTGATAAAATCCAGGCCATGATCCGAACCATAAAAATATATATACCATGAACGTGCTAGTTACACCTCCACACACAAGGCTTAAAAAAGGATCAACATCCACCCATGTGAATGTAGTTTACATCCTAACCGAATAAGGTAAAGATCAAGTACTGCAATGGTGCACAATAGGGCCCAATACCCCTTAAAAAAACCCTCTATGTCATTGTGCATTTGGACAGAAAGCACTTCCACCAGCGAACCAATATACAGGCCCAGTAAATGGCTTCCTATGCTAGTGCTAAAAACATCTATGCAAAAAAGCGACAGTATCAAGTAAGCCACAAGGTTTATTTTCTACTCAGTAAGCCCCTTTAAAAAATTAATAAACAAGCGCAGCCAGCAGTAGCCCATAGCATCAAGCCCTTTAAAGGGAATATCAATTAACAGTGGGCAGATTAAAGCATTTTTCCAAAATTGAAGGTTCGTTAAAAAACTGTCGTATCGTATCGCCTGGCACAAAACACACAGTCAGTGTGCATAGGGTGGGATACCATACTCCCTTCATTTCCTATTTCACCATTCAAGCCCAATTAAAAGGCAACAATCCATGTAAACAAGGCGCCTATTAGCTGGCTAGTCAATTAGCAAGGTACAAGGTAATAGCCAAACGAGTGGTCTAGAGACTGATATGAAACAAAAACCCTTTTAATATGTTATCATTAGCAGAAAAATGCAGCACAATAAACACCTTATGTAATAGGCAACCAGAAATATCTTTAAACAATACCAGTATCTACGACATTATCAAATTCATTATGCCATGTTAAGATAAGCCATGTGTGCTTCTAATCAAAGAGTATCATAACCAGATTAACAGAGCAAGAGTAACAATAAAAAATTGTCCTCAACAGTAATTTTTTCAAAAGACCTGCAATAATAAAACATATGGCCAAGGAAGCAGACCTGAGTGTTAGACGAAGTGAGCTCCATGCTTTAGTACCACGCAGAAATTTCAAGCAAGGCAACAACAAAACAAAGATAAGTGAGGGCCAAAGAGGTGCCCTCACCTCATTAAATAGAGGAAGGAGGGAGAGAGGCGGTCCGCCTAGATCAAAGCCATGAGTAGAATCGTCATGAGTATACCGATTGTGTTACACGACAGCGAGGCGGCCTCTAGTTGCAGAGAGAGCCCCTGCGCCTTCACGGCAGATAATGGGCGTAGGATAGTAAACCATAAAGCAAAACCTACTTGTAGGTAATATATACGGGCCTAGTCCCATGGTGTGGGGTTTTTTTTTTTAACAAAACTTATAATAAGTACTACAGAGTGTGTGTGTGTGTGTGTGTAGCAATGTGCTAGAGTAAAATGCAGCCCTCTCTCTCATCTTGGTCAACCCCTCTTGCTTTTTGCTCATGCTGGCATCCCATTGGCTCATATAAAGCTTAGCCAATTACAAATTAGCACCGTAGATAATAGCCTTGAGACATGTGTCCCCCTTTCCCCTTTTGTGAGTGCTTTAGGTAATTAGATAATTCAATTAAACTCTCATTGGACTTTTTAATCTCCTCCTCCTTCCTAGAGATGTGGAAATACTTTTTAGTCTTCCCCATGACTATCCAATATTTTGCCTAATTGGTCTTTGGACAATACAATAAAAGATTAGGAACGTTAGCCTATGGAAGCCTTAATGGGGTTGAACCTTAGATCTTTTAAGCCCCATTGAATCACATTGTTCTTTTGCAGATTGTCCCCCTTTGGATCCCTATTTTCCCTCCTTTGGATCCCTGATAGAGACCGGTCTGGCAGCCTTACCAATATTCTAGCTTTTACTCCCACGGTACTTCCCCATACTAAATGATCGGTTTAACATGACAAAATCATTTGGGAGTATTAGATATTAGTTTTTATGACGTTACCTCTTCCTTGAAATCATAGTCGTCCTTGACATGAGATAGAGAAGATAAAGCCTAGTCATTAGTTTTTTTGCTAGCGGGTAGAGGATCCCTATTTTACCCTACGATACCCTTCCAGAATGGATGACTAGTCCATTTGGTGCTTGAGAGCGTTAGCTGCCGCAAGCATGTCTGCACATTAGTTCGTATCAATCTTCCATAGTAGAGTGACAAGCTCTACCTGATGTTCGAGAGACGTCATCTTCACAAACATGATATTAAGCATGCATACACATTAACATGTGCACACAATAAACAAAATGAGAGTCTTATAAGACAAAAACTTTGTTCGTTAAAACATAATTACATTTTCTTACTCTAGGGAATTGTTAGCAGTAAGCTAACGCGGACACCATTTTTCGGAGTTCTCTTTGTAAAACATTTATTATTTTGATGAATTGGGAATATTGTAACTCCTATTTTCTCGGATAAACTTTGTAATTAATGAGCCAGGGCTACAAGCTTCCAGATTGTATCAGCCAGTCATTTCCCAGCTTTGGTAGAACTCCAGATTATTAGTTTTGACCACCCAAAAACCTTGGCTAAGGTAAAAAAAGCCAATTTTTGTAAGTTTTTTATAAGTTTTTGGATAAGAAATACACAACCTGAGCTAACGACGCTCACTTCTCTCCTTCTCGCGCTTCCTACTCCCTCTCCGGTTGTCACATTGTGATTGCATTTGTTGCATTGCAACCGCAGGTAAGAGCTCTACGAATTGACGTAAGCTATTCACAGTATTTTGTAGCTTTTGGCATCGCCGACCCGTGGCCTAATTTCATCATAACTAGGAATTTACACGTTCAAATTAAAAATCAAACATAGGCGGGGTATTGGGGCATCATTGCTAAGCATTTAGATGCATTCTGGGTCGAAAACGACTAGGTCAAAAATCCACTGCTGTTAATAATCGCGATTTTGGAACTTGACCTAAAGTGGGGTTTGAGGCCATAGGCATGTGTGCTTAGGTCTTATAAAGTTATCCTAGAAGTTTCATTACGTTTGGACGTCATTTGATGCTGTAACGGATGTGATTTGTTTGCCGCTGAGCGATTGGCTTTTAGTGATTTCAGTCACTTGAGGGTAGCTTGAGTTAGATGCAAGTTGTTAGTTGTTTTCTGAGAGATTGACAACCTCTTGTAGCCTCTATGCACTAGTTGAGTCAGCTTCGTCCCATGGTTTGACAAATTAATCGTGGTTCTCGCTAATACTGTAATAAGATAGGATGGTGAGGTTAGACATGCATCCCACATTTGACGCCGCTGTCGGGGATTGAAGAGACCTAAACTAGGAAAAAACACAAGTGTCTTGTGTATTTGTCCTTTAACTTCCTCTAGGTTCACCTAGAGTTCAAAACTTTCTTTTAGAAACCGCAGAGCTTAAGATTGTCGTCTTTTGCTGTGTAGAGGTAGCTTGGAAGTAATCGTACTTGTTGAGTACCTTTAGGACTGTAGGATCGTAGATTTAGATTAGGATTTGGAGAATGATTGGTAGACGAAACAAGTCTTAAGATCAAGGCTTTGAAAAACATAAAAAACACAAGAAAACGAGTGTTTGTGGACCCTTTCCACAACCCCATTGCATGAGAATCTAGGAGTAGGGTAAGTAGGATCCGAGGTGGATTTCAAAACATTGCTCTCTTTGAAAAAATCAAGTGTGAGTTGTTATTGGAAGTTGCAAAATTTCAGGTCTACGACTAGAAATACCTCGAAAAGACTCGAATCCACTCAATCCGACTAGAAAGTAAGCCTAAGAGTTGTCTAAACCAGTGGGTAAGCTCAAAGACACTTCGAGGTAAAAAATTTCAAGAGTTGGCCAAAACTCACATTATTTACTTTTTCTTGACATTTTAGGCCAAATTAAGTTTTGACTTGATTCATAGGCTTAAAATACATCATATAAAGATTATCTTTGAGAAAATTGCAAAAAAGTGATCATTTTAAGCCTAAAGTTAATAATCTCGATTATTAACTTTTTGCTCTAAATTGGCCAAGGTTCATACCATTGACTCATTGCATGTGTACAAACAACTTTTGTAAAGGCCCAAGAGATTTGGATCACTGAACTGGCAAAAAACTGGGTAAAAACTAAAGTTTGTACTGACTTTTTGAATCTTGAGTGTAAATTGGGAGAAAATTTATCCAAACTTGTTGAAATTTGATTCATAGGCTTATGTTGATGTGATAAACATGTGTTTATGATCAGTTGACCAAAAATTTGCAAAAATCTGTCAGAAGTAAATAATTGCGATTATTTACATCTGTCCTATTTTTCAACTTTTTTGACCAAGTCTACATACCACTAGTTTCATCATGTTGTAATAAGCCCACAAAGCAAATTTGGTAAGATTTGGACCACTGGAGTGAAATTTGTGACTAGAATTGAAAAGTTAATCTGCGGACAGATAATTGATGACCATTTGACTAAAAATTGTCCAAACTTGATAAAAATTGGCTAGTGACCTTAACTTAAGGTGCTTAACAGATCTGTGCCAAAGTTGGGGCAAAAGCTTGCAAAAATCTAGCTGGAGTAAATAATCGTGATTATTTACATATCTGCTTCAAAACTTGATGATTTTACAAATTTGAGTGCATCACAAGGTCAAGCACATCAAGTAGACCTCACAAATCAATTCTGGTGAAATTTGGACTCCAAAAGAGAGACTTAAGTCAGATTCTCGAAATCAGAGTCTACGGACACCAAACAGTTGATAAACTTGATCAGATTTTGTCTAAACTTGTTGAAACTTGTCCAAGGACTCT
Organism: Adiantum capillus-veneris; assembly: GCF_014529385.1. Lineage (NCBI taxonomy): Eukaryota > Viridiplantae > Streptophyta > Polypodiopsida > Polypodiales > Pteridaceae > Adiantum > Adiantum capillus-veneris. The sequence continues at coordinate 127,269,963 of NC_140952.1, forward strand.
AACAAGTTGTATACTTGCCAAACCTATAAAAAAAGTGCAAAAATTTGACAAAAGTAAATAATCGCGATTATTTACTTCTGTTATCGAGAGACATCATTTTTTTACTTTTGAACTTATACAGTGACCAACATAATATAAAGCCACAGGGAAATTTTGGGTTCAATCAGATCAAAATTGATACATGTATACATAATTTTTAGTTTGTAGATCAAACCTTTGATTTTTGCTAAAGTCGAATCTGAAAGTCAAATTTTTTACTCTCATAGCTCAATTTGAAGTGATACATAGAGACCAATCACGAGAATAGCAAAAACTCTACGGTCTTTATATAAGAATAGCTAACTTGGTCAAGTTTGTACAGGAATTAGGTTGCAGACGAGGAATCTGTGGCTTGACAAAAAGTTGCAATTAAATCAAGTGGAAGTTGACGACAAGTCAATCCAAAGGTGAGTACTCTATCCAGGGCTTCATAAGTCTATATGAACCTTAGAGCTGGTTGTGTACTAGGAAATCAGGGCATACTCGGAGAAACCTCCAGTAGAGTATCTATTGAAGAAAGCATGAATCAAGGCAATTCCTTGGACACAGTTCTTGAAGAAGTCTCAGACACTTTTTCAGATTCAACATCCGAAATGTCTTCTTACTCGACTCACTCGGAAACCGACATGATAGTGCGCTATTAGCATATACTATCTTTTTACAAGACTAACCGTCATGGAGCCCAGGTTTACTTGGACCCTAATGAGGAGTATGCTATTCGCATTGATGACCATGGTATTGAGTTCGAAGAAGAGGTTAGGGCAAACAAACAAGGAAAAATGTACATGGATTGAAATGGAACTCAGTATTTAAAAGTCAAAAACCCTGACATGATAGACAAATGGGAGTTAGAAGTAAACACCATAATCATAGATATATGAGCAAAAGAAGGACCACCAACTTTAGAATTCAAGGGATACGATCAAGTAGACTTGAAGCCATTGAAACAGCTTAGTATGGATAATCCTAGGATCAGAGTCTATTGTTGGAAAGATAGAAACATAAAAGATCTTCTGTGGACTTCTCATGCCAAACCAGGACAATTAACGGCCATGAAGATCATCTATATCTTCAAGATCAAATATAAGGGATCAGCAGACCTATCAACCTACCTGTTTAGGGATTGTTATAACAACAACTTTGTTATGATGACTCCTGAGGATATTGGATATTGGGGCAAGGACCAGGCACAATTCCAGGAGATGAACACTGTGAGAGATCATCTGAAAGTAATGTGAAGAAACCAAAAATCACCTCATCACGTAGAAAACCGGGTGACGCTAAGGCTAGTCCAAGGCTACATGAGTCACTATTTCCAAAAGGCTGGTTTGAAGGACTCGGAACAGGATCAACTCCCAGAAGACCTGGAGTTGAACCAAACAGACACACCAGACCAGCTGATTTTCAAAATGGGTCAGAACATACAGTGGATCAGGGGATCCATATGACCACTTAGCAAGCTTTAAGTAAGTGCTAAGAGCAGAGCGTATATTTGATTTCCATACTCAATTTAAGGGTTTTGGAATGACATTAGAAGGAAAAGCATTGACATGGTTTCAAAACATTCCACCAAGGTCAATCATGGACTTGAACACATTAGCTCAAGGATTTGTAGCTGCTTGTTCCAAAACGGGGATCAAACATAATACGGTAGCTCAAATCTACATCTTTAAATAGAAACATGGTGAGTTTGTTAGGGATTGTGCAACTCGAATGAAACAATACATTGTCAGATGCCCAGAGATGGAGATACCTGCAGAAGAACGACTTGTATCTTTGTTTCTGGAGGGACTGCTAAACAAAGAGCTTCATGCTATAGTCTATAGTAAAAAGCATACAACCCTAGAAGCGTGTGTGTCTGATGCTATTGACTTAGGAGACAATTGCGAGATCTTCAACGAAGAAGATGTCTCTAAAGGATAACCAAAGTGAGAAGACGGCCTCCACAAAACCAGCACAAGTGGAAACAACTGCTACGGCACCACTCTCAGCCATAGAAGATATGATAAAAAGGATGAACGACATGATGAACAATATGCAAAAAGCACCTATGAGAGGACCAGGACAAGGGATATCTCCACAGGGACAACCAATTAGGCCACAAAAATGGTGTGCAATCGAGGGTAAATGGACCAACCATGAGACCCATGAGTGCTACTTCATACCAAAGTATGATGGGAATGTTCAATACGTTCCCATAAGGCCACAAGGACAACCCATGTACAGATATCAGCCTAATATGGCACAAGCCCAAAGACCACCAATGGGGATGGAAAGACCTCAACTTGTGTTGGGACAACAACCTTCGTATCCACGACATAATGCAGTGCCTGTAAAGTACATGCACTCTGAAGGAGTCATAGATGAACAATCATTAGTGTCTATTACACCCTATGTAGAGCCTAGTCCATCTACAGTAATGGTAGAGGGAGATTGGTATAATCCACATCCACCATCAATGGAAGAAACCTAATCCACATCCACCATCAATGGAAGAAACCATGACTTATGCTCCACCAGAGCTAGCACCGATGTATTATGTAGCTAATCAAGGTGTCAGACCTCCCATGGGAAGACCCATGATGAAGCCTAGACCAGGAAATTGTCATAATTGTGGTGCTGATGACCATTGGAAAAACAAATATCCAGAGCCTGACAAAAACCCTCAAACCAATTGAAGCCTATTACATACAATGTTGCAAAAATGGAGGACACTTTTCGGAAGATTGTCCTAAGAATCCTTTGAACAAGGGTAAAACCGTCATAAACGTAGTCCAACTGATGCCTAGTAGCTCATCAGAGAGTGAACCAATTGTTCCAATCAAGGTAATCACTAGAGCCCAGGCAAAGAAAAAGAAACACAACTCCTCTGATGATTCAAAAAATACAAAAGTTTCTTCGCAAAGAATCAAAAGGAGCAGAAGCAAAAGATATGAGATGAGAAAACAAAAACAACGGGTTGAAATCGAAGAGAAAGCAAAGAAGCTAGCCAAGGACAAGTTGAAAGAAACTGGCAGTGAATTCAAGGAAATAACCATGAAATCTGGAGGATCCATTCTGGTTGATAAAATTTTTGAGCCTATTAATGCCACCTTGGAAGCCTACCAACAAGCAGGACTTAAAGCAGGCCAAAACATGGAAAACAAGTGGAAAAACTATCCATCTCCAAACATGGAAGCAGCGAAGCTCGAAGCTTATCAAAATTTGGTAAGAATCACACAAGAAATGCTGGAAAAACAAAAACCCAAGCTTGAAAGTATTGCAAAACCTGAAGAGCTTGCGGTAGAAAAAATGAAAGCAAAATCCGATGTGGTGGTAGAACCCCACCTTGAAACAAATGAACCAGAGCTTATAGTACCGGACAACGAAGATTCTTTAGACGGAATTCCATTCGTAGAGGAAGACTGGCCAGGATACTTATTGAAAAAGTAAGAGAGATCAATGATGGGAGCCTCACTCTAAAGTCAGCTCCTATAGAGGAAGTGTGGTTGGATAACCTACCTTCTGATATGAACATGGATTTATAATCCTTGTTTGGGGATTGCAGATCAGAAGCTTCAGGAATGTCAAAACCATTGACATTAAAAACATTACCTTCTTACTTGGGAGATAATGAAGATGAATCCATCGTGTGCAAGACCACTCAAGTAAAAAAAGCTGAGAAGACCCTACAAGTAGACAACATCCATTCAATCATGTCTACACCCATCCAATGCAGTCTTACCTTGGGAGAAATGTTAAAACTCAAACCATACTTATGGAATGATTTACAAAAAACCCTAGAGAAGGTGGGGATAACGGGGTTAATCTTGAAGAATTTGGGAAAATTAAAAAATGAAATGGAAAACAAAGAGATTCAATTAGTTCCTATGAACAAAGTCGGAGAATATTATGAAGGGGAGGAAGGAAACACCACCCTCCCAGTGAAATATAATAACATTGAAACCATGGCGATACTAGATAGTGGAGCTGGCATAGCCATAGCCACTAAAGCAGTATGGGAATCATGGGGACAGCCAGCCATCTGACAAACTCGAATGAAATTGCAATTGGCTGACAGACACAGAGCTGCTTGAAAAAGTGATAGTCAATTCCTGTGGAATTGAATATCAACACACTTTTGCCATAGTAGACTTTGGAAAAAAACTCAACTATGAAATCATATTGGGAAGACCTTTCATGCGACAGGTACAGCTTATCCAAGATTGGGAAAACAACTATCTGTACTTGAAGCAAGTGGGATTTATAACAAGACTCAATCTAAAAGATCACACTTATAGAGATGTCTTGAAAACACCCATCCAAGAGTTTGATTCAGTATCTTTGGCTGAAGCTAAACTCCCATCTTGGTTAAACAAAGACACTCCTATTTGGATATGTGGAGCTTCAGAAAACGAAAGCTTAAGACGAGAAGAATGTATCCTAAAAAGGGACTCCACAGACGAAGCCTACGTACCAGCATTTATTTGAGCCATTCGAGTGGAGTCAAATTTTAGCAACAATGGATGTATGTGTGAATACGTCTATGCCTACTCAATTTTGCAATGAGAATGGCTACGACATAATTCCCATCCAAATGATGTCAATCCTCAACATTGAAAACAAAGATGAGTAACCCAAGGACTTAATGAAAGCTCAACAAGTCTTTTCAGACCTCTATTACAATGCAACTGATGAGTTAGATGAACACTCAGCTACCTTAGAAGATTTGGGGTCAGAAAAAGAGCATACGAGAGCTAAGTTACTCTTAAAGGGAGGGGAGGAAAAGTTTTTTGACTTTCCAAACCAGAAATCAAGAAGACAAAAATGGTATAGACGAAAGATGAACACCAGAATTGTGAAAACACGACCTATGCCATCAATATCTAGTAAAACACAGTTCCTGATGCAAATAGATGCTAATGATTGTGTCAAGGAAAAAATATCTAGCAGATCTCCTTCAAACAAAAACTTAGAAATATCTCAGACATCAAGAAAAACAAGGAAGGATACTCAAGAAAAATCAGAGGATAAGAAACCACTCATGACCAGAGTCGAGCGGAAAAAGAAGTATCAAGAGTTGAAAAAAGCTCTAAAGGAGATATACACAACCAAAATGGAAACCATGGAAGAAGATGGTAATGATGTAATGCATGTTCCATCCCATTACAAAAAGTATACTCTCCAAGATCGAAAAATCATAGTTGAGAAACCTGTTAGGGAACTACGAAAACAAGGTGAATCTTACGAAGGGCCTGAAAACGCTAAAAGGGTAGACTTGGCTGAACCAAGAGAAGAACTTAGACCTGCTTACATTGCGAATGACCTAGCAGAAGAAGAACAAAATCTTTTACTGAGCTTGTTAAAGGAATACCAAGATATCTTCGCTTGGTCTTACAAGGATCTCAAGGGTGTTGATCCAAAAATCTGTCAACATACCATACCCATGAGAGATGATGCGAAACCAAGTAGACAGAGACCATACACGTATAATGAAACATTTGCCAGGAATATCAAAGAAGAGATTGAAAAACTAAAGGAAGCCAAATTCGTTTACAAAATTGAACACACAAATTGGGTGTCTCCAATTGTGGTAGTACCCAAGAAGAATGGGAAATTACGAGTGTGTCTTAATCTCAAAAAGGTCATTAGGAAAAATATGGACTCTCCTTGGGCCTTTTTGATTAGTGAATGCTTAAGGGAGAACCAATGAGAATGCTTTAGGGATATCACCTAGAGGGGGAGGAATGGTAGGGGTGCAGCCTAATTGTCTCCCTTTTCAATACTTGGTTCTTAGAGAGAGGTGGGAGGTAGGCTGGGGGGGGGGGGTAAATAGGAGGAGAGAGGTGTCATAAAAGAGGGAGGGACCCCCCAAAAAAAAACGTGCATGCTTAAAAACCCTAAAAATTGAAAATTTTTTAAAAGTTCCAAAGTTGACCCATTTGCCTCCAAACCTGCCCCAAAACATAAACTAACTTTAGAAAGTCATTTTTTTCCCCCAAAATCCACTTTTCTCTCTCTCCCTCATTACTTTTCTCTCCCACACTCTCCCTCTTCTCCCTCCTCCCATTCTCTCTCTACAGTCAAGGCAGCCATAGCCAAAAGCTTTCCACCACTCTCTTCCTCTCTCTCTCCATAGCTCCCCCTTCTCTCACACCTCCATCAACCCTCTACAGTCCCACACTCCATATCCCACAGCTCCACTATCCTCTCTACCTCTCACTCCTCCCCTTTTTCTCTATCTCCACTGTCAAAGCCACCATAGCCACCATAGGCAGATCACCTCACCCTCCCCTCAGTACTCAACTCTTTCAAATCCCTTCCTAAGCCCAACTTCCCAAGCATGTCCACGCATAGACGGCCCAAACCAGAGATAGAGGAGATTGTGTTGCACAACACAAAAGACTCAGAGGGGGTATGGATCCCACAAGTATTCAAGAAGGGTGCATGGATCTATATGCAACCGTCACGTGTTGGACCTCATCGCGTACGGTGTCGAGGCGTATTGGAACGTCATTGGAAGGGCCGGCTATTGGCATTCAAAGAAACAAAGTCCGGAATGGTGGCCATCATGCAACACGTCTACAGTGCAGCTTAGCTCCACCTCAAGAGAGCTTCAACTCAATTTGCACCTCATTGTAAGTTTTCATGGTTTAGCTATCCCATGCATATGTCATGTTTACGTTTATGTGATCATTATGTTTAACTAAGGGCATTTGTAAAGATGTTTTTCCATCCAGCTTAGTTGAGGAGCAGCCGCTTGAGTGCTTCTCAGGCACGTTCACGGTTGTGCATGCTCACATTGGGGAGCTTATGTTTCCTAATGTTTCATCGAAAAAACTTACCGAGGAGCGAATATTCATGTACTCCCACAAGTACGTGGTGCCGAAGTCAAGCCAAAGCTATGGTAGGTTAGAAGCTGTGGAGACACCCTCATTGCAGAGTGCAGAATGGCCAACTCCAGACCATTGGGCTTTGCTTTCTTTCAAGCGCAAGGTGCTGCAAGATTTCCAAGGGTCCCTAAAGTTTGGTAAGGCAACCAGATCGGTGGGTCTCAGTTGGCATTGTCCCATTCATTTGTTTGTGCATGCTTCCGCTCTCTGCCAATTGTAGAAACACCAACAATGTTTGTTTGCAAAGAAGTTGACATAGATGCAATGGACACCATTCTAGGTGTCAATTGGGGCTATGTTTACGGTTTGCATGATGGTGACCGTTATAAGTGCAATGTGTCCCCCACACAGCTTTGCCTTCGGTATTTGAAAGCAAGGTGCACCTTGTATGCACGGTTTAGCTATGCGAGGTGGATGCACAAACGTGGCAAATGGATACCCTTGCAGTTGACAGCCGAAGAGATTCAATCCTTTGAAATTCGTGTCCGCATGCCCAATAACGAGGTGGAGGTGGTTGCAGTGAATCCGCATTGGACTCTTGCCAATCTTCGGGAACACTTTGTCATAATGGGATTCGAGGATGTCGGTAATACAAGTTTCAAACTAGAACAACGCAAGGTCTGCTTTGTGCTTGCTTAGCTACCTTTTCTTATTTTTTGTGGGTTTTTGTATTTTGATTGGCCATTTTTGGTTGTATAGATTGGAAGGCGGATGGAGGCCACTATGCTTGTTTACAAAGATTGGGCTACAGACGAAATCATCTTGTCTAAGTGAATTGGCTTGTAACTTTAATCGTTTATATATTGGATATTTTTTTAAAGATTTTGAAAATTTTTAAGGTGTTGTACTTGATTTTGTACTTGAGTTTTCAGGTGGTGTAAATTTATTTTTTAAATGCATATTTTTTATTTTTTTCGAGATGGAATATGTCTATATAAGGAGGACCACCTCCTCATTTCACCATTTTCATCCCAGCATTGCAGAGAGACCTAGCATACCCAATCACGCAAAGAGAAGAAATGGCTGCTACTAGTGCTTTAGATGCCTTCCTTACTGAGGTTGGGCATGCAAATCACCCTGAGCTTCAAGCATTTTTCACAACCCAACCCGATTTGGAAACCACCTTGACCCTCCACTCTCAATCTCTGGAGCAGATTACTTCATACATTTCCACCTGCATGGGGAGATTCATTGTTGAGTTACCAAACCGGCTAGGGCAATGGGTCCCTGAAGGCCTTCTCCACCACATCTACCAAGGGGACAGGCCATTTCATCAGCGGCTTGCACGCTTTGCCACCATAGCACAACCCGCCGGACAATATGTGCGGCTTGAAGCTGATGATGTGCGAGCAATGCGTAAGGGAAGGATCGGAAACACTTTTTTCTCTGTTCAGGCCATAATGATCTTCCTCCTTCACGAGTGCCCAGCAGGCCCTGACGTAGTGCTACCTCATTTGCAGATCGGCGGGGTATTGGCTGATGTGAAGGACCCCAAGCCCGCGGCCATTGACTCATCCGCAGAGGAGAGGACGCTTGCCTTGACCTACCCTGTAGGGATTCAAGGCCTCTTGGAGGCCTCTCCATCAGTCGGTTCATCCTCCGGACCGCCAGAAGGAACCACCACTCGGGATGCCATCCCTGAGCTAGAGATTACCCGCTTCTCCTCCATTGTGGTGGGTGGGGAGGAGTTTGTGTTTATGCACGATCTGGAGAAATCCTTTGAGCTTCGCATGGATGAGTGTTTTGCCATCCTCGATGCCCATGGCAAGTTTGATCTTGATACCACCACCTCCCATGACGATGATCTCCTACTGCCCATGGGGAATACTTTGGCGGACACAGTGGCGATCGCACAAGCCGAGGTGGCAGCGACCGAGCAGGCCAAGGTCTCTGAGGAGGAGTTTGTGGCAATGCAAGCCATATGTTTGGCTAAACGCGCAAGAGTGGATTCACCACCACCTGCTGCAACACCTGTTTTGCTTGATCCAAATGGGAAGTCAAGCGTGGATCTTTACTTGCACCCGGATGCCGATGAGGAGGATTGTAGACAAGAGGTATAGATGCTCACTTACATTTGATTGTTACAAATGATTTTGTTAATGTTATATGATAATTCTGTGCCATATCTCAGAAAACCTATGTTCTGTAGGATGTTCTGAAGGTTGACGCCTGGGCGCAACGGTCAGGGGGGAGGAGGACGCCGTTCGGACCTCAAGCGGCACTTGCTCACTACCTCGGCACACTTCCCACTGGTGTCGTGGTGTTTGTCCATGCCGACTACTCTCCCAATGGTCGCTACAACATTTTTGCTCTCCGTTCACTCTCCAAGGCGTTGTGTTTAACAACACTTGCCCAAACGGCCAACCTTGTAGTGCTTGTAAAGAAAGATTTTGCAATATCCACTTTCAGTGTAAACTTTCGCGGGCGCCTTATTGCCCATGTCGGCATGAACCAAGCTGTAGGGGTTAATGACACCCAAGAAATCACAACCACTTTACTTAACAGGGAGCCACCCCAAAAGGCCAAGCGCCAAAAAATTGTAATTAGAAAAGATCCTAAAGCAAAAGCCGGATATCATGTAAAGCATTGATTTCTTTAATGAAACTACTTTTTGTTGTCTATGACTCTCTTTCTTGCAAGGTTTTGAATTTCTGATATGTTGGGCTTCCATTGTGTATGAGAAGCACCATAATTTATCCTATGACTACTAAAGGGTCTGAAATTTAAAAAATGCTTACTTTGTTATATCTAGGCTTCCAAAGTTATGTATGTGCCTAGTAAAGGTCTTGGAAGTCCCTAAAATATGCTGCCACAAGGGCGCGCATTGGGGCTTTCCATCAGCTGATGAACTGTGCAAATGCGCGCCCTTGTGGCAGATGAAATTGGACACATCTAGGAGCATACCCAGGTACAAAATAGAGTGACAAGACATTAATACCCAGTTGCAAAAGAGAAAGACATGGATACCCAGGTAACCTTAAGCCCATCTTGCCCCAGATACCTAAAGTTGTATCAACAAACCACAAGAGTAAACTGTGGAAATGTCTAAGCCCTTTTTGGAGTATAGGAGCATACCCAGTTACAAAACAGAGTGACCAGGTAGCCTTAAGCCCATCTTGCCCCAGATACCTAAAGTTGTATTAACAAACCACAAGAGTAAACTTTGTGGCAATATCTAAGCCCTTTTTGGAGTATAGGACTGACATGGACTAAGGGGGGATGATTGCCAGCAGCATCTATGCTAATTGAAGCATTGAAGCAAACAAAACATACTTATTGCTTGTCAAAATTGTCTGGAAACCACTGGAAAGTGTCTGGAAAGCACTAGGAAAGGCTGCCACAAGGGCGCGCATTATGTCCATCCATAGGCCTCTGGAAGCCCCAAATGCGCGCCCTTGTGGCAGCCAATTTGGGGGCATTCCAAGCCATTTTCAACACTTTGTAGATGTTTTTGCCATGCAATAGTGAATCACATAGCATGGATACATTAGGAAGTGCATGCCCTACTTAGCCAAGGTGCTAAATGTAGGCAATTTTTCACAATAACAAGCTAATGGCTACATACATACAATAGAAGGTAGACAAAACTTGAACCAGTGCTACATTGCATGGTACAGAATTAAAACAATACAATGCATAGTGGGGTATACAATAAAAGACGCTTATATTCAAATTCTTCCCAATACAATGCACAGAGTGGGATATACAATCAAAAGACGCTTGTATTCAAATTCTTCCCAATCTTGGAGTTCCGTAAATACAAAAAGGTTGATGCCTAATTACAAGCTACTCCTCATGGCGCAAACGGCGAGCAAGCTGCATATCCTTGGGCATAATGGTTACACGCTTTGCATGGATGGCACAGAGGTTAGAATCCTAGAATATGCCAGTTAAATATTGCTATGCTGCCTCTTGGACTGCCTCTATGGCCACGGTGCCCATCCGAAACTGAGTGTTGTACAATTGCAAAACCTCCCTGCATAGCCTTGCAAAAGGGGCCCTCCGAATCAAGAGCTCGGTGCTCTTTTGATAGTGTCGAATCTCCGCAAAATCACGGCTGCGCTTTCGTACCTTCTGAGGTCGACGTGGAGGTGCATTTTTGGCACGAGTCGGGGCAGCTTGCTTCCTCTTCTTGTAGACGATGCTCTTTCTCTTTTTTTTCTGCACAGGCACTTCCAACACCTCATAATCTGATTCCACCCACTCTCCATCTGATTCGTGCTCTTCACTATTGACTGGATGTGATGGTGTAGGTCCACTCCCTTTAGGAAGTGTCTTACCCCCAATAGACATGTGAGCCTGATAAGTTTGTATTTGGACGCCAACCCATGGGGCATCTTCATCCGTTTGCGTCTCTTCGGAGCCTTCTGATGGTTGCTTTTGGATGTTTGTTTCTTTGCCCTGGTCGCTCTCATCCTCCCTGTTGCCATCAGAATCATTGGAGTCCAATGAGTGACAACAAGGCGATGCTTCCGTCTCTCTTTTGCTGCTGTAGAGGACTGGCCATGCTGATTTGAAGCTCCAGCTTCTTCTGTGTGGACTTCACCTTGAGCTTGTGAAGTTCCAGCTTCTGTTGTTGTACCTTTGAGTCGTTGGCCATCCGGCCCCTTTGGATATGCAATCCTACCTGTTTGTTTTGTTCTTGCCATGGTAGCACCTAGTAGGGAAAATGACAAAATGAGCCCCTTCAACCTTTAAATAGGTTTTTTTGAGATTTGGGCCCTTTCACACTATGCGGCCAATTGAGTGAAACTCAAATAAAGCAATTGAATTTAACAACTAAACCTGGATCATGCGGACGGCTAACGCGATGCCCAAACGCTGCCTTTTCGATATTTAGTTGCACGCCAAGCTTCATGGGCCAGGGACGCTCGCGAGAGTTTCCACTTCTCGGATGCTGCAGTACGGGAAGCGTTGCGTAACTCCTTTGCTAACATCGATTCTCTTGCTTTCTCAATAGTACGAGTTCTCCCAAAGGTGTGCCAAAAAAACCAGTTAAACATCTCTTGGAGGTAGTTGGAGTGTGAACTACCACCACCATGCCGAGTATTCTTGAAGTAGACTCCTTTTGCTTGATAGTGGGACTTTTCCATGCCTTGTGTACTCCATATATCAATCGAACCATAGCGGTCCATGAAGTATGCACCATGCGCATAGAGAATGTGCTAAAACAACCAAAAAGGAGATAAGCGAATAGAAAAGTTGCATTTTCAAACATTGCATATGTATTAAGTCCGTTAAAACAAACCATGTAGTGTGTAATCTTGCTTTCAGACCATCCGTCCTTAGCAGCCTTTGTGAATTCATAAAGCACCTTCTTGAACTCCTCTCGCTGCTCAACGGTGGTGCTTGAAAGATTCATCAATTGCACAACCTTTTGAAAGGATGACCATACTAGCTTGCGTTGGTTAGCAACCTCCACATTGGGATCTTTGTCCATCGTGCATGAACACAAATCTTTCCACAACTCCCACCGCTTCTCACTTGCTAGATCGACACTTGCCTTGGATACCTGCATTGGAGACTTTGACATCTTCTTGAAAAATCGACGTGCCTTGGCTCCATTCATGGAAACCTTCTGTGCCACCTCATATGTCTTCTCCCTACAAGTCTCTCCTACAATGTTCACCCTTGATCGGTGACATCCAATCTCATTAAGGAGCGTCTCCACCCCCTGCAAGGAGTCTTTTGACCGTTGAAGGGGCTTCATTGTGAAAGCATAATCAATGTGATGCTTTAGGATCCTATCAAATATTCGCATAAACGCATGCAATGTACAAAAGTGAACATTGTTGAGGGACAAGGGAATTATGGGGTTCCATCCAGGATCTTTGCTATCCCTATTGGGCACCTGCAACATATCACATGAAAGAACCGAAGTTTGCCACTCCCTATTTATATGGTCATCATTATCTTCGTCCTGACCTTCCACTTGAGTTGCTCGACTTGTCTTGTGCCCTTTCGTACAGAATGGACAGGGAAGTAAAGAATTTGCACCTTGTTTGCATCCAAGCATGCACTTTATGGTCTTTAGATCACCACCTAAATGCCATTCAACATCAAACTCCCCACGTCATGGAACCATGAGCTTCTCACCGTTTATTTGAGCTTTAATGACCTCTGTGACCCATGGGATTCTACTGAAATCCATGCAAGGACTTCATGTGTCTCTTTCGGAACTTCAATTGCACCAAGCCACCATATATCCTTCTCTGATTGCACACTAAAAGAGGGCTTTGTCGCTTCACTCGAACTGCAAGATTGCTTGGCATAAGCTAGGGCTTCATTCATAAGCGTGATGCTCATTCTCTCCAACTTTCTCCCTTTAACAATTACACACTCATCCAACTTCAGCACGAACACAAGCTTGCCTTCAAGAACTGCCAACAACATAAAGCCTCAGAATGCTTGTTATGACACATCATAGAGCATGTAGGCAACTCTAAACTAACCTGCATCACTCAAATTGTAGAAAACAGCCATGGACTGCTGCAATCATATCAAGTCCACAAAGATATTGTTGAATTTGGTGTAAACAAACCCTTCGGTCCGCAACACACTGTTAGAAACAGCACCGCTTCCCTTCCCGTGGCCCTTCCTTCCTTGTGATTTGCTACGGAGCGGCTGAAGAGGCATCGTGTCTTCAATATACAAGTAGTCCCCTAATCGGTGAACAACATCTTCATTTCTCAGACACTTTTTCAAACTCAACATTTGAAATGTCTTCCTATTTGACTCATTTAGGAACCGGAACGACAGTGCGATATAAACACATACTCACCTTATATAAGACTAATGACCATGGAGTTCAAGTTTACCTGGATCCTGATGAAGAGTATGCCATTTGCAATGATGGCCATGACATAGAGTTTGAAGAGAAAATAAGGGCAAATAACCAAGGAAAAATGTATATGGATAAAAACGAGACTCGGTATTTAAAAGATGGGAACCATAATGTGATAGACAAATGGGGATTAGAGGTGAATACACTCATTCTAGGTTTGGCAGCAAAAGAAGGTCCACCGACTTTAGAATTCGAGGGATACAATCAAGTTGATTTGAAACTGTTGAAAGGGCTTAGCATGGATAATCCTAGGATCGGAGTTTATTGTTGGGAGGATAGAAACGTCAAGGATCTTTTATGGACTTCTCATGCCATATCAGGATAGTTAACACCCATGAAGATCATCATATCTTCAAAATCAAAGACAAGGGTCTAGCAGATCTACCAACCTACCTATTTAGGGATTGTTATAACAATAACTTTGTTATGATGAGTCCTCGGGATGTAGAACAGACCAAATACCAAGGGTAATCCATAAGAGATTGGATATTGGGCCAAGGACCAGAAACTATACCAAGAGAGGAACTCCACGAGAGATATTTTGGGAGCAATGTTAAAAAACCCGAATCTACCTCATCACAAAGAAAACCACATGACACTAAAGCCAGTCTAGGTTCCAACGGATTGGTTTGAAGGACTCGGGACAGGACCAACTGCTAGAAGAGCTAGAGTTGAACCAAATAGACGTGTCAGACCAGCTGATTTTCAAAAATGGATCAAAAATACAGTAAATATGGGGATCCATATGACCACTTAGCAAGCTTCAAGAAAGTGCTAAGAGAAGAAAGCATATTTGATTTTCACACTCAATTTGAAAGATTTGGAATGACATTAGAAGAAAAAGCACTTACATGGTTCCAAAACATTCCACCTAGGTCAATCATGGACTTAAATACATTAGCTCAGGGATTTGTAGCTGCATGTTCCAAAACTGGGATCAAACATAATACGATAGCTCAAATCTATAGCTTCAAACAGAAATAAGGTGAGTTTGTGAGGGATTGTGCAACTAGGATAAAGCAATACATTGCAAGATGCCCAAAAACTAGAAATACCTGCAAAAGAAAGATTAGTTTCATTGTTTCTAGAGAGACTACTAAACAAAGAACTCATGCTATATTGTATGGCAAGAAACATATGACCCTAGAAGAGTTTGTATCAGATTCCATTGAGTTGGAAGACAATTGTGATATCTTCAATGAAGGAGATGTCCCTAAGGATACTCAGAGTGCAAAAACAACATCCACAAAACCAACACAAGTGGGAACGGATGCTGTAGCACCACTTACAGCCATAGAAGACATGCTTAAAAGGATGAAAAAAATGATGAATAACATGCAAAAATCACCCATGAGAGGACCAGGGCAAGGGATACCTAAACAGGGACAACCAATTAGGCCACAAAAATGGTGTGCTATTGAGGATAAATGGACCAACCATGAGACCAAAGAGTGCTATTACCGACAAAAGTACAATCAAAATGTTCAATATGTGCCTATGAGGCCACAAGGACAACCCATGTATATCAGCCTAATATGGCCCCAGCTCAAAGACCACCGATGGGTATGGAAAGACCTCAACTAATGTTGGGTCAACAACCTCCATATCCTGGACATAATGTAGTGCATGTAAAGTACATGCATTCAGAAGGAGTCATAGAGGAACAAGCACTAGTGCCTGTTACACCCTATGTGGAGTCTAGTCCATCTACAGTAATGGTAGAAGGAGAGTGGTATAATTCACATCCACCACCAATGGAAGAAGCTGTGACTTATGCTACACCAGAGCTTGCATTGATGTACTATGTAGCTAATCAAGGTGTTAGACCTCCTATGGTAAGACCCATGATTAAGCCAAGGATTGGAAACTTTCATAACTGTGGTGCATATGACCATTGAAAAAATGAATGCTCAGAGCCTGACAAGAACATTGAGCCAGTTGAAGCTTTTTGTACACAATGTTGCAAAAAGGGGAGACACTTCCCTAAAGATTGTCTAAAAAATTCTTTAAACAAGGGTAAAGCAGTAGTGAATGTAGTCCACATGATACATAGTAGCTCATCGAAGAGTGAACCTATTGTTCCAATCAAGTCAATCACTAGAGCCCAGGCTAAGAAAAAGAAACATAACTCCTCTAGAGAATACGAAGAATTCCTCTCAAAAGACCAAGAAATCGATATACCTCCTCTGATCTTCTGTAGTAGGCTGGTTCCTCTTCCAATGGTGCTCCTAAGCCATAATTTCTAGCAATTCTTGCAAGAGATGGTTCATCTCTTCAAACTCGTTCTATGGGTGGTCTTCCAGGCTCTGTTGACCCTTGAGTCTTTGGCTTACTCTCTCCTTGATACCGTGAATAGAGTGGTGGTTCTTGTAAATCCCTTAGCCCTCGTGCGGCTTGATAGCCACCTCAATTTTGGTCTTGTTCTAATGTTGCAGTCTATCGAAGCCATGCCTACAATGATGGCTGGGTTGCTGGTTGGTTTTGGTTGTTGAATGTCTGCGGTTGGGTAGAATGTGAGGTCGCATCATACTCCTTTGAAAATGGATTTGTCGACTTGCTAGGGGTGTAGGTGGCTCTTGGCACTTCATCGGGGGCATATGTTGATGCTCCTGGAACTGTTTCCTTTTCTACCTCCTCTGGGAGAATACGTTGGTATTCTCGCTCGTACCTATCAACAAAAACGATATCCTTCCCCATAGCAATTTCATAAGAGAATAAGTAAAGAACCTTGTCTTTGCTTAACTCGGTTGGGTATGGTTCTTTGCAACGAAAGTAAGAGACTATTCCCTCGCTCTCATGCTTGTAAATTCCCACATTCTCATTATTAGTTGAAACCCTGGTTGTTTTCTTATCATACATAAAAAGCGCTCCAGTTCGATCAATGTTTGGAGGTGGTTCTTGAGTTTCTGACACCATTTTCCCTTTCGCCACGTTATCTCCATATCTGTTGTAATCTTCAGGGTTACTAACTATCAGATAGTGGTTCCCCTTTTCGTCTCGAAATCTATCTCCATCATCATAGACTCGAATTATCTCCAGTCTCTGAGCCGGCCTTTCTTCAATACAAATACACTTGCATCCTCGATAGTCAGAATAAACTAGGGCTCCCCTCGAGTTTGTTCCTTCTAAGAAGATCACAGTGAACTTGGAATCATTCAAATGATTTAGGGAGGTGCTTCCCCTTGGCATTGGTCCGTCATAGGTGAAACCTCCTGGCTGTTGACTACCCATCATGAAGAAGGATTTGTCGGATGAAGTGTCAGTATCACTACCCTCCTCAATAATCGGTGCTAGTGGATCTAGCCTTTCCTGAGTTACACTCTCCTCGGTCGACACTAAGCTACCTTAGTCACCTGCCACCTTTTGGTCTCTAAAAATGTATCTTCCTTATCTTAAATTCATCAAACTTAGTGCAATTTATACAAATCCAGCCACTCACCTGGCAAAGGATCAGTCTCCGCACAACTTCTTGCTTTGCTGCTGCTGAATATACCTATACACAAGCGTTTAATTTCGGCAACCGAACCAAAGTATCTAATCGCTAGAGGTGATTTTAGTAATGATTGGTATAACTGGAGAGTTAACCTCAACCACTACTGTATTTTATACACTTCTGGTGCTCTGGATTAGGTCTGCTAATGTGGAACTATACTTCCCTCGGGTGTTGGTCAATTTACATGAAAATTCTGAATTCAATCTTTGCTCCCGTCAAAAGGTCAAACAAGGTCCAAATTCACTTCTGAAAGAAGTTCTGGAATCCTCAAGTCAAATGGAACCTCGCTATATAAGCTCAGTCAAATTTTCTCTTCACTAATCCCCAGTAGACATCCTACGTGTAGGATGTCTCCTGCTCAGTTTTATCGGGATTTATGCATTATGGATTCCCGGATTCCCCTTGATGTGCTGAGTCCACGGCTATTTTTATTTTTTGATTTGGACACCTATAAGCTGGTCAATGGATCAGAAATCTGTTCCAATAGCCTGATGCTAGTCTTGATCAGTCTAATCAATTCCAATTTGGACCAAAATTGACTAGGAGGCTTGCCTCAGGCTATACAATATGTTCTTATGCCTACAGTCAATATCTGGCTTCGATTTCTTGCTTTAGACATTCTACGCGTAGCATGTCTCTTTATTCAAAATGGCTTCAAATGCACAGCACAGGCTCCTCTTGAGGTGCTGATCACTTTGGTATGCTCAAAACTGAGTTTGGAGTGCAAAATCACACAGATGACATCCTACGGGTAGGATGTCTTTTTGGTCTATTTGACCCCATACTTGACCCACAGCTTCCCCTTGATGTCAGCAACCCAGTGGTATGCTTAGATTTTGGTTTGGATTTCAAAAGTCCCCAATTTTAGCTGTTCTAGCCTTTTTCAGTCAAAAGTGCTTAGGTCTGCTTAGAACCCAATTTTCTCACCTAGATGAGATGAAACCTCTCTCAGTCACTCAATATATCATGCAGATCATGCTCATGCAGCCATCCTATGGTTTTGGTCTTAAAATAATGCCTTGGCACAATTTGGTAGGATGTCTGGCAATTTCAGTATATCTGGCCTTATCCTGTCAAGATATAGTCAAATTTTCACTTTTCAGGTGAAAATAGGGTAAAACCTACCTTCTGAACACACTGGTCAACTCAAAATTCCAAAATTCCCACCAGATAAGCCTGTCTCCTAGCTTAAAATTATTTTTTTTCCTGACATAAATGCTCCTAATGCTCTGCAGCTCTATCAGAAACACTCACGGTAACTTTTGGACTTCACTTCAGCTTTCAAACACACTTTTGCGTCTTTTACAACTTTGTGATAAATCTAACAAGCAAGTATACATACATGAAGTGCTCTAGATCATAAATCATGATGTCTTACTTACTCTACTCCTACTCATCATGTGAAATGGTGATAATGGTGTTTTGGTTGCTTCCTGGCCTCTCCGGACTCTCAAGCTCTCCTCTCACTGCTTCTACCACTCCAACTCCTACTCTCTACACCACAACTTAACTAAAAACTACCTAAGTCTACCTAAGTCGAAAGATCCAGTCCAGACACACGCTCCCTAGACTCCCTCTAAGACCTAGAGAGTCCTCCACCCTCTTATCCTATCTAAATGTAAAACGAGACTCTTGGCAAGCCAAAGAATCTCTATCCTCAAGGACTAGTCTCGATCACCTACCTAAGGTTTTCGTCCCCAGTAGAGGTGCAAATGTTGGTCGGATACGCCGCGACGGACGTCAGCACAGCGAGAACTCACCTAACAAGATTTGTCAGCTAAGGACGAAGCTCGACCCGCAGGCATGTGGAAGCAATCATAGGGTGTCAACCTACACTCGATCGACTCCTAACTAATTCCTACAGAGGTCTCTACCCAATGTCTAAGCTACAGCCTTCAAGAGTGCATAAGAGGAAACTTCCTACAACGCTTTCTAGAGTCGAATACCCATCAAACAATCTCGAAACACCACAGAACTTGAAGGAGACACTACTAACACCAATAGGTCGCTCTCCCTAAGGTCTATGATCCCAACCCAAAACACCTGGTGCAAAATCACGTAGGATATCTGGCCGAAATTTGCAGGTCATCGTTTTTGAAAACTAAAGTGTCTAATGTGTAGCGAATGCGAATGCGAATGCGTGGATATGCTGCAATCCAAAATCGGACAACGTATGCTCACCGAATTACCAGATGAAGCTCGTAGATGGAGCTCGCAAAACCGGACCGTACGCGCACAATGTAGGTATTGGCGCATAGCTCTCGTCGGGGACAACACGCTGCACTTCTCCACTCGATTCCGACCACCGGTGCGCATATAGCATCAAGATGAAGCTCTCACTCTCTCTCGTACACAGTACGCTCACTCACAGACTTCAAACTTTTTAAAATGACAAAAGGTCCATCATTAAGGTCAAAAAGTGGTATAAAAACCTTACAATTCTCAAACCCTAATGTTCCATTTTAACCATCTACTCAATCTAAGTGTCAAAACTGGGATACAATCTGGAAACTTCTGTAAGCCCCAATATTTACAAAGGTGAAATGTCGGGTTTTCTCAATAAATTAATAATTACAAAAAATAATAATCGGCCGAGCAGTCATTTTCCGTAGGGTGTGTCCAGCTTCTAACATCCATAGTAGAGCGGAAGTGAATGGGTGGACTGGTCGATCCCTACACAGGGTCTGGTGCTCTGCTAGTTGTTTTGTCATAAACTATTTGATGTTATGGTATACCCAGATTTTGTCATTGCATTAATACATGGTTGCCCGTTCCATTTAGATGGGCATTTAAAGATTCTCTGTTGTCAATTTCTCATGTCTCTATGCACTCTATTTCACCCTCCACTATGTTCTCTCTCTCTCTCTCTCTCTCTCTCTCTCTCTCTCTCTCTCTCTCTCTCTCTCTCTCTCTCTCTTCCCGCCAATGCGGTGTACACATATATTCACCCTCCACAATGTTATATTTTTCTTGAGTACGCTTTCATTCATAACACCCATTCAGGAGTAGCACTAGTCACTAGGTACCTCTGGATGCAGTCGGGCTCATGGCCTAGTTGGGCGATGAGAACTCCTCCCCTATGCAAATGCTTCCGCAACTCTGATGTATATTGAAAATTGTATAAAAGTGTTAAATTGTATATTTTGTGTGTAGACCCCTAGGGAGGGGTATCTCTCAACAGTAGGGATCTAAAGGAGAGAAAATAGGGATCCAAAAGGGGGGCCATCTGCAAAAGAGCTATGTCCAACAATGGGCTCCAAAGACCTTAGGGTTCAGCCCCGCCCATTAAGACTTCCAACATGCTAAGGTTCCAAAATTCAAAGGTTGTGTCCAATGGTCAAAGGCTTAGGAAATTGGATGCTTTGTGTGTGTCCCAAAAAGTCTTCACAGACTCTTACATAGGAGGGGGTGAGTCCAAGAAGTAGGGGATGAGAGAGAAACACACACACACACACACACACACACACACACACACACACACAAGCTTCCTTTGTACACAAGGGGAAAGAGGGACACATGTCTGCTCCCTAGGCTAGATGCCCACAAGGTGTACTCAAATCCTATTGGATGGCCTTGGAGGTGGACCAATGAGAATTAGGCTAGAGTAAATCTAGTTTAAGTAATTTAAAAACACTTAATAAAAGAACCAATAGGAATTAAGCTCTCTAGGAGGCTATTGGACAGTCTCCCAAGTGGTCCAATGAGCATTTAGCAGCCCAATGGCTTGAATGATTCCTATTGGCCAGGAGGCAAAGGGGTCCAATGAGAGTTTAGTTGAATTAATTAATTACCTAAATCTCTCACAAAAGGGGAAAGGGAGACACATGTCAGAAGACTATCACTTATGCTACTTAATTTTCATTGGCTAAGCTGGGAGAGGTCCAATGAGGTGCTAGCAAGAGCAAATAGCAAGAGGGGTCGACCAAGAGAGAGAGGGGGCTGATTTTTCAAAGGCAATTATCTACACACACTCAGACAAGCTCATGTGTAGAGTAAGAAGACTCTCTCTCTCTCTCTCTTCTCAAGCTTTCATCGAAAGCTTATCACCTACTCCAAGCTTGTGAGAAGGGAGGCCTACACCAACAACTCTTGGCTTTGTGATGCAAATCCAACCAAGAGCCAAGCTTCAATGCATGCTCATCTTCTCTACCATGCTAATTACTAAGCTAAGCTATGCTAATATGAGTGATTATGTGAGGAGATGTACATCTTTCTTGTAAGACTACTCCTTCTTCCTCTCAATCTACTCTCATAGCCCACTAGCTCTCACCATCTTCGAAGGTGTGTGAGGTCTTGGATCTGAGACTGTGAGGGAATTGATGTTGTGTTTGAGAAGTGTTTTGCTTAGTGCTTGAAGTTTCCATCTTCATTGCACTAGCTAGTATTGAAGGAGCACAAAGAATTGTATGGTAAAATGTCTCTCTTGATGGGAGAAACCATAATACAAAGCCTTTTGGAGGGTGGACCGGTTCCTTGCAAATCCGGTCCTCAACTGTTGTCAATTTCTTGATTTCTCTCTCTTTTGAAGTATTGTTCATGCTATCTAACCCTATAGGTGTTATGATTTTTGTTGCTCTCTCCACCCAAGCACTCTTGTTATTTTCATTAGGAATCTATTCTAATGAAATGCTCACTATGTTCATGCTATTTTCCGCTACACACAAGTTACTAGGCCATTAAATGTTACATGCTCTGTCAAAAAAATACAACTATGCAAATCGAGGAACGTCATACATCCGTCAACTGGCATTAAAGGACCAATGATGTGATATATACAACCATGTGTCTTAAACGTGTAAACTCCTTGTCCCAATGACATGTTTTCATCAATAAGAGAACCCAAAGAGGCAAATGCAAGTGCATTGTTGTATCCATGAGTATCTTTAAGAAGTTCTTGCCTCTTTGTGTAGAGGATTGCATCAAATCTTTCAGTTTTGGGTGCGGCTCACTCAAAGGTAGCAAATGGATCTTGCCATCCAAATAAAAATTCTTTCCTACAAAATTACGAATACTTCTTCCTTCAACCTTCCATGTTGTAGCTCCACAAATGAGGCACTCAAAGTCTAAGAAGCCTAAGTTGTGTATCAAACACTTTCCAAATAGAATTGGTGCCATGGAAGGATTTTTCAAAATGGGAGTGGATGCATAGTGAGAGAAAATTGACAAACAATGTCTTGCCACCTTTGTATAATCTCCCTCCTCAAACACAACTGGGGGTTGTATGCACATTTGCTCTAACTTACTTTCATGGTCTTCAACATGAATATCGATGCACTCATTATCTTGCCCTTGGCCAACAAAAGGTGGTTCTGGTCTCTCATAACATTCTCTTTCATAAGAAATCTGTGGATGTAACCCTAAGACTCTCAATGCCTTGTTGCACAAAGTGTTCCTACTAGCTCTATTTCCTGCTATTTCACACCTAGCTCTTCGAGACTAATCAAGTTGTCTAATATGCTTTGCGTGCTCTAGAGGAAACATTCATGGTCCTGACATTATCTGCTATGAAAATTCAATTATTGATGAAACAAATCTAAAAACACATGAAGGTACACTACAACCCTAACAGTTCTACTTATCTTCCAAGGAAAAAGAGAGAGGTACACACAGAGAGAGAGACAGAGAGAGAGAGAGAGAGAGAGTGCAAGAGAGAGAGAGGGGGGGGGGGATAGAAGATAATGCGAAAGAGCTCGCCATAGAGAGGGAGAGAGCCCTAACACCATCGGTAATGAAACTCAAACTATTGAAAAAACTAATTGACGAACTATTAATGAAACTAAGCTAAAAGCACATAAAGATATACCATAATCCGTGCAACTCTCCTTATCTTTCAAGGAAAATGGAGAGAGAGAGAGAGAGAGAGAGAGAGAGAGAGATGTTAATGAAGCAGCAGGATCTAGAGAATCTTTCAATTGTTGTGATTGAAGTTTATCAATTTGACACATAGAAGACAATGATAATATATGTTAGTTTCTTTAGTAGTCACTTTCTATCGCTTAATCTTCATAAATCCACATTTCATTAGAGAGAGAGAGAGAGAGAGAGAGAGAGAGAGAGAGAGAGAGAGAGAGAGAGAAATGCGGGGGGTAGATACACCATAATCCTAGTTTGTATATGTGTGCTATGAGTTCTATATATATACCATATGTGTGCTATGAGTTCTATCCTAACATATATATCTACATATTTGTCCATCTATCACACACACACACACACACACACACACCATTTCCCTCTATTCTTGTTATTTCTTAAAGTGCATGTGGAATCATGTGTGTAGAAGAACCATATGATGTGTGAGTGCGTGAATGCGGTGCATGTGCAAAGAGTGAGAAGGGGAGAGAGAGAGTACCCAGGATGTGGGTGGAGCTCCCAAATCTCAGTGTATGAGCACAATGTGAGAATGAGTGAGAGCTCCTTATTCTTTGTATGTATAAAGAATAAGGAGATAAATGTGGGTGGGTGGAGACTGGCCGACAGACACGCGCAAAGCACAGTGAGGTGATGGTGAGGCACACCGCCTTTACCTAACATTTTCCCACTAAAGGCTGTGTGCCAATAAATGGCGATAAGACTAGCCTACAACTAGTATATACAAGAGGTGAGAGAAGACGGCTCTCAACCTATGCCCATGGTTCACTCTGTAACCACTCTAGTGTAGATGCAACATGCATATCACTAGGGCTAGAGCTACGATGGCACTCGTGATGCAAGTATCGAGTGACGACCTGCATGGCTCCACAATGCACAATGCCAGTGTCAGTCATCGCACAACTGACAACTCCCACTGCAAATGCACCAACCACATAAGCAAGATCAGGTCTTGAGACCAAAAGGTCAGACATGAGAGAACCAAAAGCCAACAAAACATACACTATGTGTGCCAACCTATCCCTGTCAGCAACCTCAGTTCCATATGCATCCTCATAAGGAACCACCTGACTATGCATCACCATGTCAGCATCGTCTGGCAAAGGCATATCTGCTGAGAATGACTGCAAAACCAAAAAATCAGCACCATTGCAATCACATACAGCTGTTCGAAGGACAATGTCGCACTCAAACATATCAGACGCATCATAGAACAATGCATCGGTCTCTGGCGGTCTCTGGCTCAACTGATGACTGACAAAGTTGTGCATCCCTAGAGATACCATTGTCTGCGTGAACGTCACCACAAGACAAATGTACAATCTTCTCTCCATGTAGCACATCCGCAAAAGAGACATGCCTCATCTCTCGCTCAAAGCATGCCAGCAACAAAATTGATCCTACGCCGTCTCGAACCTCAGACACATGCATAGGATATACTAGGCCGCTGCGGGCTCCTTTGGAAATCACTAATGAACCTCAATGCATCTGGAAAGACTGTTCTCTAAGGAGTAAAAGACAACCAAAAGCTTCCAACTATCTCACTGAGATCAAGCTCTATCTCAGCTGAGGAACATAGCACACATGCCGTAGCATGTATGATGCACCACTAGGCAAAGACAAACAAATGTCTCTTGCACCCTCTATGTCAAACGCCGAACCATTAGCCAATTGCACACAACCAAGTCTCCTATAATTAAATTGGCCTACTAACTTGAGAGTAGCGGAAATTAATGAGAGTACTTTTGAGAAATAGCTTTGTGAGCATAGCGGGTGAACATAATTGAAGATAACAACATAGACATAGCAATTAGTTAACTTGTCATGAACAATACTTTTGCAAGAGAGAGAATTTAGAGAGCATGACAATAGTTGAGGACCGGATTTATGTGGAGCCGGTCCCCCCTCCAATAGGCATTTGTATTATGATTTCTCCCATTAAGAGAGACTTGTTACAATACAATCTTTGTGTTCCTTGTAATGTAGATGATGCAATGAATATGGAAAGCTTCATGCATCACAAGCATAACATAAACTTTGTGGAAAGCTTTAACTATCCCAAGGTGGAGAAAGTTATCATGGAATGAAGGTAGGGAAGAGGAAGAAACATTTCATAGGAGAAAGAATTAGTTCCTCACTTATCATCACTCTTCTTGCTAGCATACATAATAGCATAGTAATGAAGATGGAGAAGATGGAAAGCTTAAGCATTGAATCATGGCTCTTGATTGGATTTGCACTCCATAGCCAAGAGCGTTGGTGTAGGCTCTCAATCTCTACTTGCTTGGAGAAGGAGAGGGAGCTCTTGCACTTTGCACAATGGACAATGAGAGAGTGTGTGAGTGTGTGTGGGAGAGTATACCCCCTAAGCAACCCCCTAGTTTTCTTTGGTCAACCCCCCCTTGTAGCTCATGCTTGAAGCTCATTGGACCTCTCCAGGCCTAGCCAATCATAAGCAGGAGTCATACCAAGCAACAAAGGTAGCCTTGGAACAAGCGTCCCCCTTTCCCCTTTGAGAGAGAGAGCTTATAAATTCTAAGACAATTAATTAAATCTTCTAAATTATCATTGGACCCCTTGGGTGGCCAACCAATAGGCTTCAGGCACACCAAGAGGGCAACATGAGGAGGAACTTGACAAGTGTCCCCTTTGCTTTATTTGTATTAGGCATGCCTTGTGTGAGTGTGAGTGTGTTCTCTCTCATCCCCCCTCATGTAGGGCTCGCCCCCTCCTTGTAGGGATTGGAATTGACCAATTGCACACCTCAATCCACTCAACCTTGGGCTTGGTTCCCGCCACAATCTTGGCCCTTAAGCCCCTCAAGCTTGGGCCGGGTTCCCACCTCAAGTACAGCCCTAGCATCTCAAGCGTGATAAGCACCTGAAGCATCCCAATCATCAAGAACCTCAAGCATCTCAATCATCAAGCACCTCAAGCACCGTAGTCATCAAGCACGACAAGAACCTCAAGCACCTCAAGCTTGGTCCTGGTTCCCACCTCAAGCACAACCCTAGCTTACCTAAGGTCAAAGGACTTTTACACTCATTGATGGAGGTCTTCAATGAAGCTAACCCTAAGGTCTTATGCTCCATTGGTTAGCCTTGCTCTTTGATAGACCATCTCTCATTCGGGTCCCTATACCATTAGCCCCGTGTTGAGATAGATCTATAAGCACGTGTCTATATCTTAACCCTTGTTCCCATTTATTCTCCCACATTAAGTGATCAGTTTAATATGAGAAAATCATTTAGGTTGGTTAGATATTAGAATTTTATGACATTCTCTTGAAATCATAGTCGTCCTCGACTATGAGATAGAGAGATAAAGCCTTAATTATTAGTCAATCTTACTTAGCGGGTAGAGGATCCCTTTTTACCCTATGATATCTTTCCAAAATGGATGACTAATCCATTTGGTTCTTGGGAGTGTTAGCAAAAACAAGTTAACTCGGATACCATTTTTGGAGCTCTCATTGTAGAAACAGTTATTATTTTTGATAAATTGGGAATATTGTAACTCCTATTTTTGGGTGAACTTTGTAATGGCTGAGTCGGGGCTACAAGTTTCCAGATTGTATCAACCTATCATTACCTATCTTTAGTTAGAGCTCTCAAATTATTAGTTTTGACCACCAAAAACCTTGGCTAAGATATAAAAGCCAATTTTTGTAAGTTATTAGAAAGTTTTTGGATAATGAAATACACAGCGTGAGCTCATGGCGCTCACTTCTCTCCTTCTCGCGCTTCTTACTCCCTCCCCGGTTGTCACATTGCAGTCACGTTTGTTGCATTGCAACCGTAGGTAAGAGTTCTATGCATTGACGTAAACACTTCACAATATTTCGTAGCTTTTGGCATCGTCGACCCGCCGCCTAATTTCATTATAAGTAGGAATTTACACTTCAAAATCAAAAACTAAGCATAGGCGGGGTATTGAGGCATCATTGCTAAGCATTTAGGTGCATTCTAGGTCAAAAATGACTAGGTCAAAAGTCCACTGTTGTTAATAATCGCGATTTTGGCACCTAACCTAAAGTGGGATTTGTTTGTCGATGAGCGATTGGCTTTTGGTGATTTCAATCACTTGAGTGTAGCTTGAGTTAGATGTGATTTGTTTGTTGTTTTCCGAGAGATTGACAACCTCTTGTAGCCTCTATGCACTAGTCGAGTCAGCTTCGTCCCATGGATTGACAATTTAATCGTGGCTCTCACTAAATCTGTAATAAGATAGGAGTGAGATTAGACACCCGTCCCACATTTGGCGCCGTTGTCGCCGGGGATCGAAGAGACATAAACTAGGGGAAAACACGAGCGTCTTGTGAAGTTATCCTTTAACTTCCTCTAGGATCTTCTAGAGTAAAAACTTTCTTTTAGAAACCGCATAGCTTAAGATTGTCGTCTTTTGTTACGTAGAGGTAGCTTGGAGGTAAGTTGTACTTGCCGAGTGCCTTTAGGATTGTAGGATTGTAGAATTAGATTAGGATTTTGAGAATGATTGATAGATGAGATAAATGAGTGTTTGTGGACACTTTTCACAACCCCATTGCATGAGTACCTAGGAGTAAGGTAAGTAAGATCCGAGGTGGATTTCAGAACATTGCTCTCTCCGAAAGAATTATTGTGAGTTGTTACTTGAAGTTGCAAAATTTCAGGTCTACGGCTAGAAATAGCACGAAAAGACTCCAAACCACTCAATCCGACTGGAGAGTATGCTTAAAAGCTGAATGAACCGGTGGGTAAGGTCAAGGACACTTTGAGTTAAAAATTTCAAGAGTTTGCAAAAACTCAGATTATTTACTTTTTCTTGACATTTTAGGCAAAATTAAGTTTTGACTTGATTCCTAGGCTTAAATTAACTCATGAAACGACTGTCCAGTGAAAATTGCAAAAAATTGTTCATTTTGGACATAAAGTAAATAATCGTGATTATTTACTTTCAGCTCAAATTTGACCAAGGTTGATACCAGTGACTCACTGCATGTGTACAAACAACTTTTGTAAAGGCACATTGGATTTGGATCACCAAACTAGCAAAAAACTGGGTAAAAACTAAAGTTTGTACTGATTTTCTGAAACTTGAGTGTAAATTGGAAAAAAATTTATCCAAACTTGATGAAAATTGATTCATAGGCTTATGTTGATGTGATAGACATGTGTACATGCTCGCTTGACCAAAACGATGCAAAAAGCTGCCAATTGTAAATAATCGCGATTATCTACATCTACCCCATTTTTCAACTTTTTTGACCAAGTTAGCATACCACTAGTTTTACCATGTTGTAATAAGCCCACAAACCAAATTTGGTAAGATATGGATCATTGGATTGAAAATTGTGACCAAATTTGCAAATTTAGTTTGCGGACAGAAAACTGATGGCCATTTGACCAAAAATCGTCCAAACTTGATGAAACCTGGCTAGAGACCTTAAGTTGAGGTGCTTAATAGATCTGTGTCAAGATTGGGACAAAAACTTGCAAAAAATTAGATAGAGTAAATAATCGCGATTATTTACATCTGCTTCAAAAATTGACAATCTTGAATATTTGAGCATACCACAAGGTCAAGCATATCAAGTAGACCACACAAATCAATTTTGGTGAAATTTGGATCACAAAAGTGAGACTTAAGCCAGATTCTTGAAATTAGAGTCTGCGGACACGAAACAGTTGATAAATTTGATCAGATTTTGTCCAAACTTGTCCAAGGACCTTAACAGGTTGTATACTTGGCAAACCAAGCCAAAAAGTGCAAAAAACTGGCAGAATTAAATAATCGAGATTGCTTACTACTGCTACACAGAGCCACCCATTTTGACTTTTGAACTTGTACAGTGTTAGACCAACATAATACAAGGCCATCGAGAAATTTTGGATTCAATTGGATCCAAATTGGTATATGTTCACTCAGAATTTGGGTTGCAGATTAGTCCTTTGATTTTTGCCAAAGGCGAGTCTGAAAATCTCAATTTTGTTGATTAGCTCGATTTACAATGATATACATTGACAAATGATAATAGCTAGCAAAAACTATACTATCTTCGTGATAGAATAGCTAACATGATCAAAATTGATACAGGAATCAGGTTGTAGACAAGGAATCGGCAGCTTGACAAGAATTGCAATCAAGTCAAATGGAAATTGACGACAAGTCAATCCAAAGGTAAGTACTCTATCCAGAGCTTCATAAGTCTTTATGAACCTTAGATCTGGTCGTGTACTAGGAAATCGGGGCATACTTGGAGAAACCTCCAGTAGAGTATCCACTGAAGAGAGCGTGAATGTTAACCCTCACGGCTCATAGACACCCTATCACCTACGATGGATGTTCTAACCTACGGCGGACATTGTATTATTTATTTGGTAGAGTCAGGTACCGGGCTTGTCGGTCCAATAGGAAAAGGGTAAGAGTGATTGCTGATGAGAGGCGCACTCTAACTGGAACATTCAAGGGATTAGTTGGCTAAGCATGGACGCCCAAGTGTGAATGGGGAGAGATCATTTAAAAGTCAACTAAACCTAAAATTCACTCATTCTCTCATTTGTGCAATAGAAGAGTGCTCTTGCTCCATCTCCATCTTCTTCTTCTTCATCTCCTTGTGTGTGTGTGTATGCGTGAGAGAGAGAGAGAGTGTGTGTGCGATCGAGCATTGCGACGACGGCACGGCGGCGGCGAGGCGGTTGAGCGCGGTGAAGCAGCGGCTCCTCCTTCTTCGCAGTGAGGAATCCTCCACGAAGCAAGCGTAGAGCGGTGAGTGACACACCATCGCCTTCTTTGAGCTTACTAATTTAAGATTGTTGTGTGCTTGGAGCCATTTGTGGCTCGCACACGGTGTATCGGCAAGTTTCTTGCATTGACACGTGCGACATAAGCTCACATTTTTGGCGCCGCTGCCGGGGAATGCCATGCATTAAGCTTGAGTAGCACTCTGTGCTTCTCCGTGGTGCAATTTCAATTATAGGAAAGGTAGGGAAGGAGTGTGTGTGTGTGTGTGTTGAGAAGAGGGATTTGGTGTTATACTGTGTGTTTTCTTTGTTAATCGAGGTTTCAAAGGGATTGTGTTTATTCTCTGTGTATTAAGGTAGGTAGTTTTCTTTGTTAAGGGAGATTTCAAAGGTACTGTGTTTATTCTCTGTGTATTAAGGTAGTTAGTTTTCTGTGTACAGTAAGTAGGAAGTAGATTAGTGAGAGTTAATAGAGTGTGTTAGTGTGTAAGAGTAGGTGTATTAGTTAGAAGTAGGTAGATAGTGTGTGCTCTCGCGCAGGCCGCGGCGACCTTATCCTTTATATAAAAAAAATAAAAATAAATTTAAAAAAAATGTAAAGGTAGGACCGGGATCGGGAATATCTCCCAGACCCAAGCCCAAGCCTTTTAAAAAAAAACGAATTTTAGCTTCACACATAGCTAAAAATCGATTCTTTGAGGACCAATGGAACTTCAGATGCCCGAAAATTGTGTTGTAAACCACACAGCGACCCTCTAAGTGATACGCTCATTTCGAGATATCACACACTTTAATCAAAAAAATCAAACATTAAAAACGTAAAAAACACGAGTGAAAACGGGCACTTAAAAAAGGTAAGCGGTTAACCTTCGAGGTTATTCGCCGACGTTTGTAGGGTGCCAAAGGCACATGCATCTACGCTTTGGTCGTGTGCTAGAGATGGAGCAACTAGAGAGAATTTCGACTTACACGAGTTCTCAATATCCACCTACTTTAGGTTCCAGGCCCTCGGTGGGGACCCAAGGTAGTACAAACCAAGACCCGAACATAGCGGCTAGTGACTCTTCCTCTGACTACGACGTCATGGAGGGTTTCCCAATGCCTAATTCCAATAGCTCAAGCCAAGACATGCATGCCATGGGTCCTCGGTTCGGGCCGAGTGTGCTTAGCCGCCTGAAGGAAACCTTTAGTAGAGCCACTCGCTCCGAACATGGAGCTAATGATGTAAATGAGGGGGTGGGAAAGTAAATTCTCCATTCGTGACAAACGTAGACCCTATACCGTTAGAGTATGTGCACGTGAATACTTCATTCACTGCACCTCTTGACTCTTCAGAGTTATTTTCCTCCGAGGTCATATTACCCGATGGTAGAAGCCTTGCCGAAGTGCAAGAGGTTGAGCGATATATCCTTGCAGCGAGGGAAAAGGAAGTCGAGAGCTTACGCAAGGCGGAGCAACGAAGAGAGTAAAAAGCGAAAGCTCCTATGTCAATATCCTTGCTAAGAGAGCAATCAAGTGCTCCTGATTTAGCAACCGCTAAGGGCCAACCCCTAGAAAGCAACATTGCATCTAGCTCAAAGGACACCCCTAGCACCTCAATCCTAGATGGAGTGTTCTTAAATGAGAACTGGGAGTACGAATTACAAACAGAGACTCTGACCGACCTATACACAAGTCACACCTATCACGTGGGTTGGTTAGATGTCCTACAATCCACAATGGGTGCTACTAGTGTGGAGGATCAACAGTAAAAGTTTGTGAGGTCATCCATAGGGTTATCGAGTTAGAGAGACAGAACAAGGGGATCAACATGCCTTCAATAGGTCTCATGAGATTCTTGGATACAAGGAAGGCTAAACAACCGACCTTATCGCAAATGGAGACTCCCTCGATAAGTCCGATGGATCCCCCATATGTTGTTTCTCCAGGGTTCTCAGTGCAATCTGAGCCCACAAGTGATAGATTCACCTTTCCAAGTCTAGCTCATCTTTCCCTTGATGACACCACGGCTACCATGCCTACCCCAATGATGGGCATGCCGAGAAACACTCCATGGACCTCATTTGTTAGTAAAGCACCACTACATGGTAGCTCAATGCCTGCAACAGTACCTACAAGTGTGTACCAATCGTATGCACCTATGGGTCATCACACTCATGTAGTCCCTACCCCTCCCATTGTTTTAACTACCTATGCTCCACAACCACAATACACAAGTTCTTATTTCCATGGGACTCTACCGGCTAGCATTAGCATGTCACATCCAACGTCTGTTATGCCTAGGGCCACCCATATGAACTATGGACCACCACATGGCACAACATCATACCAGACATGGAACCCAAGGGCTTCCTATGCGCCAAGCCCGATGCTTATACCTACTCCACATGTAGTCTCTGGAGCACCTCCACCCACGGTGCCTGCTCACTTAGGTGACTTGGCAACATTTGCTCAAGCTATTGGTCGATCTATTGCTAAGAATATGCGTAACATGCCTGATAGAGAGCCTAGAAGTAAGGCAGTACAAATAGCCAAGCTCACACAAAAATTTAGTGGAGACGGGGATGTGAGAAAGCATATCGAAGTGTTTGAACAAATATGCGATTCTCTAGAACCCTAAGGGTGGAAGAAAAAACGATTTACCCTACTCTTAGGAGACTGTTCTTAAAAGAATACATACAAGAGGGAGTGCTTTGGGGTGTAGCCTCTCAGCTCCAGAAAGCCCAACGAGAGGAAGGAGAGTTGGTGAGAGACTTTATAAGTCGCTTGAAGCATTTGAATTCTCATTGTAATCCAAATGAGCACTTCAACAATAACCAATTGCTTGATAGATTCATTAGGGGATTACGACATGAGGATATCTACAATGGTCTAGTCATTAGAGGTATCACCACTTGGGAAGCAGTCACCACCAATGCGATCCAATTGGAGGATAATTTAATGATTCAAGGAGAAAGAGTGTCTGTTGAGCGTTAATCTATTAGCTCACAAGCATCAGGGCATCAACCAATGACCCTAAAGCCTATTGCTAAGGAGCCAAAGATATCTGAGATAACTTTAGCATATCTCACCAAGGCTATTCAAGAGAGTCTTAGATACAATCGTGCTCCGCAAAACAATCATATGTACCACGAAGGGATCAACAATGGTGCTCAGTATGCTATGGACCGCATAGTACCAGTGAATGCCCTACTTTTAGAGTAAAATTCAATGCCAAACTGCAATGCCTGTGGGAGGTATGGTCATCAAGCTAAGGATTGCATAGTATTTAAGCGTGCGATGGCCAATAGACCAACCTTAGCATGGACAGACACACCTCGAGTGCCTACATTGATGCCGGCCCCACCTCTTGAACAAACATCACAACATATGTTCCCTAGGGCCCAAAATGTTGTTCAAACAACACCCTTACCACCCCCAGTGCTAGGACTGCAACCACCACATCCGAGAATCACTTCTGTGAATCAAGTGGGTTGTGAGTCATCTATTTCTTGTTTGGAAGGCTGTGAGGAAGATATAGATCCTAATATCGCCTATGGGATGGATGTGCTTGAAGAAAGTCCACAATACTACATGGAGGACTATTGGGGACAAGTCAAACCTGTATATCAAGTAGCTGCTCTTGCGGCAAGAGGCCAAAATATCAACTACACTGCTAAGAGACCACCTCTTCAATGCTATGAGTGTGGAGGTCCACATCGTGTAGCCGAGTGTCCTATTAGGCTACAAAAGAACGCCACACTAATGCAAACCAATCAAGCGAGCACGTCTACAATGCCGATACTCATGTGTAATCGATGTGGCATAGATCATTTGATTGCCCAATGTCCAAATAATCCAAATGCACCGAAGATCACGCCATTAAACTTGATTGAAGTTACTGAGGAGCCATCACCAAGTACACCCGTGGTACCAGTAAACGTACTCACATGATCGATGCTCCAAAAACAAAATTATATTCTTGAGGAAAGAGACACGACATCAATTGCCCAATCTCAGAAAAAGAAGAAAACACGAAGAAAGAGATCGCAAAAAGCAGCGACGTCAAACCCCAGTTCAAAGACCAACATAGGGACTGGTGACGACCCCGTATATATGAACGACGCTGAAGAAGATTCTGATTCAGGTGAAACCATGGAGACCAAAACGACCACTAACATAGAAACCAACAAGGAAGATCTTCATGAGCCACAATGGCCAGGATCCAAAAAGAAGATATGAACTTACCCAAACCCTACAGAGGAGATTGAGCGAGTCAAGCAATTAAGGAGTTTGGTAGAAGATTCCCAAAGGGATCTAGAACCAACACATAGGAAGATCCAGATTACAGACACCGTGTTCCCTACGCAGCAACAACCTCACCAAGTCCATAGACCCTTGGACATACCTAGTGTCATCCAAGAAGAAAGTGACTTAAAGTCATGGGAAAGTGGGTGTACTCACTTCTTGATGGAAAGAATGTTTACAGAGGGACTACCTGATCCTATCGAAGAAATGGAGATCCCATCTTCCCCACGTCAAGGGACTCAAGGCCAAAAGGTGCCGTTAAACATTGCCAAACTAATGGATTTCATGTCTTCAGAAGTTAGAACCACCATTATGTCCAAACTATATAAAGACCCCGAGCTAGTCTCAGCTCTTCGAGCCTTCCTCAATGGAGAACTAAAGTTTGGGCTACCACAATTTGCACAGATGGATGGAGCTGGGGAGATGCCAATAGAGGAGGAACACATAGATCCAACTCTTTCAAGAACATGTTCCGAATATGGCAAGGGGTAATGGTCCCTCCTAGTGGCGGCATTGACCTTCTTGAGATCTACGCACACTCTGAGTTTCCCATTCTTTTTTGGCACAATCACTATTGGAGACACCCATTCTGAGTGCTCAATAGGGTATATGAATCCGCATTCCACAAGCTTTTCAATATCTTCTTGAACGATCTTTGCATATTTAGGATTCATTGGATAGGGTCGTTGCTGAACTGGTTTAGCCATGCTATTCATGGGGATTGTGTGCTGCACCACGGAAGGTGGAACACCTTTCATATTATGATATGTCCAAGCAAATATATCCCTGAATTCCTTGAGAAGTTCTTTAAGTACACACTCCTCTCTCGCTATCAGATCTTGGGCAATGAAGACAGGTTTAGACTCTTCTCCTGGGTCTGCTAACTCTATTTCCTTAACTCTATCGCTGGACCATCATAGACTCCATTTCTCCCATCGATAGGTTTTCTTTGAGCCTTTGTATACACAACCTTACATTCCTCTGTGGTATAGGATTTGAAATGTTCAGGTGCAGGGTGTAAGTCTGTGGGGTCCTGTTGTTCTGTGGACTGTGATTTAACTTCTGATTCCTTTTGTTGTTGAGCTAACTCTTGATTTTGTCATCTCCTTACGGTACGGCTCAACCTTGGCTTCTCTGTAGCCTCTAGTTGTGCGATGTCAATGGGTTGTGGACTACACCACATAACGCTTTGACGGTATTCACCCCAGTTATCTACCAACTTTCGATGAGCATCACATGCCCCTATATAATTAAGCCATTCTGTGGTAGATTTCTTTTCATTTATTCTAGCACGCACATTTGCTCGATATTGTCTCCTCTTATATCTCTTACTCTTCTTGTTTAATTCTCGATTACTGTCGATTTCTAGTGAAGACTCACTAGATGAATCACTACTTGTGTCATCTGCTCCCTTGGATAGATTATCATCTAGGTTACCACTGGGCCCTGAATGGTTTTTCCCCACATTTTCACTAAGATTTAACTCAGATTCTTCGTCCTCGGAGTCAATTTCAACTGATGATTCTGACCCCAAATCGTGTGGGCTATAGTCTTGTGAGGCGCTACTGGTTTCCATGCCAGTCAAACTTTCATCTTGTAGATCATCAGAAGCTATATGCATTGCTTCTAGCATGTTTAAGGGTACAAGTGGTGGTATTTCATCCCCCTCAGGTGTTACCAAGGTCGTCCCCCTATTTCCCCAAGTGTTTATGGTTGCTGCTAGGTGGACCCAATCCACATTGTCCGACTCAGTCATCCCATGTAGTACATCCATATAAGGAGAATCTTCCCCAACATCAGTGTCCGCTTTACACGTGTAACAATACTGCAATGGGGCCGAGTGAATTGTGGTGTCAGATCTATGATCCATTATAAACCTGTTTCCTAGAGGATGTGCTCGACCCGTCACAAGATCCACTCGAATGACAGAATCTTGGAACTGCAAGTAGACATGAAAGGACGTCCTAAGATCATCTCCGATGCCATAGTGTGTTTGGAGAAATCCATAACAATAAAGGTAATCCTTATTTTATGTCCAAAGACCTTGATCGTGAGATCTTCTAGCATCCCAATAGGTTTAACAATAGACCCATTGGCCATCTTCACTACTATGGTTGTGGTCGCAAGGTGAGGTCTTCCCATAGTTTCCCAGCAATTTTTAGTCACAATGCTAACCCCAGCGCCACCATCAAGGATTCCCTTCATAGTTAATCCCTTAGTAGTGATTGGTATAGTCGCATTGGATTCATCACCCTCAAAGTATTGTCCCAACTTGTTAACAGGTATTTCTATAACAAGGTTCTCATCTAGGTTGGGTTGTAGGGAAGGAAGCTTATAGCTTTTTAGATGGATACTCTGGCTACAATCAAATCACAATTGCGCTGGAGGACCAAGCTAAAACAACCTTTATAACCGAATTTGGAGTGTTCGCATTTCGTGTTATGGCTTTTGGCTTAACCAATGCCCCGGCTACCTTTCAAAGATTAATAAACACTGCTTTTAGAGAATATTTGAGAGAGTTTTGTGAAGCTTTCTTAGATGACCTTTGTGTTTATTCCTCTTGGAAAGAACATCTATCATGCTTACGAAAAGTATTTGAGAAGTGTAGATTGTATCGCATCTCCTTAAACCCTTTCAAATGCCAATTTTGGGTTAAACATGGAGTCATTTTAGGGCACATAGTGTCCAAAAATGGGATTTCCACAGATGAGGGAAAAATTAAAGCCATTGCTGAATTGCCACCACCTACAAATTATAAAGGAGTTCAAAGGTTCATGGGCCATGTTGGTTATTACCGACGGTTTATTTTAAACTTTGCCGAGATAGCTCGTCCTTTGTACAAGCTTCTTATTGAGTTCCAATGGACTGCGGAGTGTGACCATGCTTATGAGTCATTGAAAACGACCTTGACTAGTGCTCCTATTCTACGAGTGCCCAATTGGAATGTAATTTTTCATGTGCATATTGATGCATCGAACTTTGCTATTGGGTGTGTTCTAGCTCAACCGGGAGAACATAAACTGGACTACCCCATTAGCTTTGCAAGTCGTCAGTTGAATGATGCCGAAAGGAACTACACCACTACAGAGCGAGAAGGTTTAGGTATGATTTATGCAGTGAAGAAATTTCGTTGCTACCTTCTGGCCAACAAGTTTGTGTTCTATGTTGATCATCAAGCCTTGTTGTATCTAGTACATAAACCTTGTTCCACAGGAAGAATTACACGATGGTTGTTAATTCTCCTTGAGTTTGATTTTACCGTTGTGGTGAGACCTGGTAAAAGACATGTTATGCTTGATCATTTGTCTCGCATACCCAATGGTGAAGCCCCTACTGGAGTCGATGATGAATTTCCTGATACTTCTCTATTCCTAGTCGAAACCATACCTGAATGGAGTGAGAAGATTGTGAACTTTCCAGTTAATGGTTTTCCACCCAAGGAACTTTGTAAAGACATAGCTCGAAAATTGTTAAAAGAATGTGAACCTTACTCTCTCATTGCGGGAACTCTCTACAGGCTAGGGAGGATGATATTCTTAGACACTGTGCCCGTGAGGATGAGTATTTATACATACTGCAAGAAGCCCACATGGGTATAGACGGAGAACATTTCTTAGGGGAACTAACAGCTAGAAAAGTGTTGCAATCAGGCTATTGGTGGCCAACCTTATTTAAGGATGCATCACTTTTTGCAAAAGGATGTGATGAATGCCAACGTTACAAGATCACACAACAAAAGGATAGGATGCCCTTACATCCTGTTAAAGTGACTCAACCATTTGAAAAATGGGGTTTGGACTTTGTAGGCCCAATTAGTCCGGCAACTCGTAGCACTCAATCTCGATATATTATCGTTGCCACTGACTATGTGACAAAGTGGGCGGAAGCCAGGGTGACACGTAAGGCCGATGCAAGGTCAACTGCCAAGTTTCTCTTTGAGAACATTATTACAAGATTTGGTTGTCCCTTTGAGATTGTGAGTGACAATGGTACTCATTTTATAAATGGAGTAATAAAAGAACTCACTACTAACTTTATGATAGCTCACCATAAATCCACACCTTATTATCCACAAGCAAATGGCCAAGCTGAGAGCACCAATAAGACCTTAATCTCTATCTTAACCAAAACGGTGGAAGTTCATCGCACAGAGTGGGATTTAAAGCTTACATCAGCTCTATGGGCTTATCGTACTACGTATAAAGCTGCCATTAACTGCTCACCATTCAAGATGGTGTATGGCCAAGAAGCGGTTATGCCATGGGAGTTTGTCGTTCCTAGTCTTCGAGTAACTTCTCAAGAAAGTTGGGATGGTAACCCCTTGGTTGAGCGATTATATATCCTTGAAAGGCTAGATGAAGAGAGGCAATTAGCTGTGCAAAATGCACTTGTGGAGAAAGATAGGAGGAAGAAATGGTTTGACCGTCATCTAAAAAACAAAGATATCAATGTTGGTGATAAAGTCCTTATGTATGGAGTGCGTAACGAAAAGAAAAAGTTGAAATATGCGGGAAAAGGACCATATAGAGTATGTGAGATCACCCCACAAGGAACCATTCGTGTGGAGACTCTTGATGGAATTGAAACCATTGGATTCCTCAATGGGAGAAAATTTAAAAGATACTATGTCCTTTAAGCCAAGATGAGTTGCGTGCCATCCATACAAAAAAGGCAGCCAAGGCACAAATAGAATTGAAGAAGATACAAGCTCAAGCTGAGGCTAAGGAGCGACAACAACGTATAAGACGAAAACGAGAGGCTAACCTTGGAGTCACACATGCATTCCACATTGAAATCGACGAGGATTGGTTGGACTCTGACACACCTCTACGATACCCTATTGAGCTAAACAGCACCTATGGAAAATTGTTATATAACGCCTTATTGGACACGGGTGCTAAATATAATCTGCTATCATATGGGGTGTGGTGTCAGTTAGGGAAGCCACCTCTATCTGAGAGTATTATCCAAGTCAAGGGTGTCAACAAGAAAAAAACTGCGGTTTTTGGAATCTGGCACACTTCTGTCAGTTATGACAATGGGGTTGTAGCTCAAGACTTTTTGGTCATGCCTGTTGGAACTATGGAGGGTAATATAAACCTAGGACGCACGTGGATGATAGCCACCAAATACACTATTGATTGGGGGACAGGGGGTGTCACAACACAGAAACCAACTCTTAGCCCTGCCACGCAAGCCATAGTCCCTGAGATATTGCCTCTTAATGAAATAAAACCCAAAACATTGCATGTCCAAGAGGTTGAACCATATGTCCCCATAGCCCAAGTCTCTAGAGCTTCAACTGATGTAGCTGAAATAAAGCTTGAGACACACAAGACCCATCCCAATATAACAAAGAAAACATACAAGTGGGTCCCTAAAGATTCTTTAGCGACCATAGCTAGTGCTAAAAAACAAAATCCTTGTAAGAAACATACCACT
This sequence comes from Adiantum capillus-veneris, assembly GCF_014529385.1. Lineage (NCBI taxonomy): Eukaryota > Viridiplantae > Streptophyta > Polypodiopsida > Polypodiales > Pteridaceae > Adiantum > Adiantum capillus-veneris. The sequence continues at coordinate 127,309,533 of NC_140952.1, forward strand.
CGCTCCAAGAAAAGTAAGAAAATGTTGCAATGGATTCCTAAACGACTATTGGTAGCCCAAGGCTACTATCAAGGAAATGATCAAATCTGGGTGCCAAAATGTAGATTGTGTTCTTACCTATCACCTGACCCATGCGAGCCCAATCCTGTAGCTCCAAAATGAATCAACGATTGCGGAAAGAAAAAAATCACAGAATGCTACACACACGTTCCAGAGCTAGTTTGGGTACCGAAGAAAGAACAATTTGTTCCACCTAGCTCAGGAAGGGGGGAGTGCCATGAAGCTTCTAGCTCCTCATGTAATGCATCCATAGAGATAAAAGCTTCTCCACATCCTCCACCTACAATAGTGGACCTTCATGAAGCTACAAAGGAATCCACACCTCCCAGTGTTCAAGAATCACCTGATGAACCACTTCAAGTTCGATCCTGGGAGAGTACCTTACCACCCTTGCAACTCGACAAGGCACCTAAGGTAATAGAAAACTACTGGCAAAAATCCCCACCTATTACCAACTGGACCAATTGGTTTCAAAGGGTGACAAGCTCATTTCAAACGGTATGATCTACCCAAGGAAGGGGGGAGTGTTTGCTGACATCCATCATTCACTTGCTTCCCTCTCAACCTTCCTCCCTCACCTCTCAATCTCCCAATCTTAGGGAATGTATATATATAGCCTTATACTCATTAAAAAAATAATAATAAATAAAGAGCAAGAGAAATTAGCAAATGAGTATCCACAATTAAAGTCAAAACATTGACTCAGACCTACACATTCGCAGAAACAGAAACTTATTCCATAAAACACCTTTGATCCTCATCACTCGAATAATGGAGGGTAGATAAGATTAGTACGATAGGAGTGTTTCTGTATTAGAGTTGAGTGATTACCAAAGTTCTTTTTTCCCACTGATGTGCCTCCTAGAGGTATTCTTTGTGTTTCCTAGTGGGTACAGGAACGTGTTGCTGTGGTTAGGATTTGGACCTTCCTGGGATCTTTCTCTCGTTCACACTTCAAATCAAGGGTGACCATCAACACAAACAGGTGTTTCTTGTCCATTAGCATTGCCCCTTATCTTTTTTGCATCCATGTTTGTCTGCTTTGATTGTGATTGGTAGCATAATATTCATCGCATTTGCTTAGTATCAAACATTAAATTCAATGTAATTTTTTGTCATTATCACTTGCCTAGGTTTAAAAATCAAGCAGTCCGACTAAGCTAGTTTGACCAAGTTAGGTGTTAGGAATCTTCTCTTAATACCATGGGGAATGCCTTCCTAATAATCAATGGTTACTTAGGTTCTTAATCCGATTTAGGCAGCACTATGTGAAATGTATTAGGGCTTTCTAGTGGGCTTAGTCCCTATTGACCTTTAGCTTAAGTATTATAAAGGGAGTTTACTAGTGTGATGAGCCTAGGGAGGTTTAACAGTGTTATATGACCCCTCAAAGTTACAAAATGAAAATGCTGAAAATGAACAAACAAAAAATCAAAGTGCCACATTGTAAAATCTTAAGCTGGAAGAGAAATCGCAGTTTGATTGGGTACTTCACTCACATGTATCGCCTATGGTACTAGAGCCCTAGAGGTTCCCAGTATGGGCGCTTTTCCTTGGAAAGCAAAAAACCCAAGGCATACAAAATAAGCACACACATCAAAATTGAATCACTATGAAAAGACTTTGGGGGGTCAAAGGAAAGGTAATCAGTCAGGCAATGATTTCATGAGAAATTCCTTTTATCGTAGCTTAACTACAAGGTCTTCTAGGTACAGCCTCTAGTCAGCCCTCCAGCCTGAAATACTTGGCTCTCGTGATTAAACAACTTAATTGACCAGAGAAAATTAAGAAGCTTACCCATGGTATTAATAGTCGATCTCTAGTGCCTTTCGACCGTTAAATTAGCAACCCCAGACTTGTTTAATTTTTTACCTTTACATCTGTTTATGCATTTGATTATATTGCAATTTAATGTTTATTTGCTAACAAATTGTTTAAAATTCTGTTGCCAATCAATTTGTCTGCCTAAAACTGCATATGCTTTTTAATCGCTTATGAGAATGCAATTACTGTGCCAATGTTGTTTGATTTTGCAGTGACTGAAGAAGGGTAAGGACATTCATCTCAAATGCTCTTCCACCTTGACGAACGAGCTTCAACTCAATAGCTTCCAAGGACGGAATCTACATCAGGAAGGGGGGCATGTTAACCCTCATGGCGCACGGACACCCTATCACCTACGACGAACGTTCTAACCTACGGCGGACGTTCTAACCTACGGCGGACATTGTATTATTTATTTGGTAGAGTCAGGTACCGGGCCTGTCGGTCCAATAGGAAAAAGGGTAAGAGTGATCTCCGATGATAGGCGCACTCTAACTGGAACATTCAAGGGATTAGTTGGCTAAGCATGGGCGCCCAAGTGTGAATGGGGCGAGCTCATATAAAAGTCAACTAAACCTAAAATTCACTCATTCTCTCATTTGTGCAATAGAAGAGTGCTCTTGCTCCATCTCCATCTTCTTCTTCATCATCTCCTTGTGTGTGTGTGTGTGTGTATGCATGAGAGAGAGAGAGAGAGAGATTGCGATCGAGCATTGCGGCGACGGCACGGCGGCGGCGAGGCGGTTGAGCTCGGCGAATTGGCTGCTCCTTCTCTTTGCGGCGAGGAATCCTCCACGAAGCAAGCGTAGAGCGGTGAGTTACACACCATCACCTTCTTTGAGCTTACTAGTTTAGGCTTGTTGTGTGCTTGGATCCATTTGTGGCTCGCACACGGTGTATCGGCAAGTTCCTTGCATTGACACATGCGACATAAGCGCACAGTGAATCAAGGCAATTCCTTGCACACTATCCCTGAAGAAGTCTCAGACACTTTCTCAGATTCAACATCTGAAATGTCTTCTTATTCGACTCACTCGAAAACCGGAACAACAATGGCTATAAGCATATACTCTCTTTTTATAAGACTAATCGCCATGGAGCTCAGGTTTACCTGGATCCTAACGAAGAGTATGATATTCACATAGATGACCATGGTATTGAGTTCGAAGAAGAAATCATGGCAAACAAACAAGGAAAAATGTACATGGATAGAAACGGAACTCAGTATTTACAAGTCAAAAACCCTGACATGATAGACAAATGGGGGTTAGAAGTAAATACCATAATTCCAGATATGGCCGCAAAAGAAGGACCACCAACTTTAGAATTAGAGGGATACGATCAAGTTGATTCGAAGCCTTTGAAACGGCTTAGCACGGATAATCCTAGGATCGGGTTCTATTGTTGGGAGGATAGAAATGTCAAAGATCTTCTGTGGACTTTGCATGCAAAATCAGGACAACTAACACCCATGATAATCATCTATATCTTCAAGATCAAGGATAAGGGATCAGCAGATCTACCAACCTACCTGTTTAGGATTGTTATACCAACAACTTCGTCATGATGACTCCTAAGGAGGTGGAAGAAACCAAATATCAAGGGTATTCAATAAGGGATTGGATATTGGGCCAAGGACTAGAAACTATTCCAAGAGAGGAACACCAGGAGAGATCATCTGAAAGTAGTGTTAAGAAACCAGAAACCACCTCATCATGCAGAAAATCGGGTGACACTAAGGCCAGTCCATGGCTATGTAAGTCACTATTTCCAATAGACTGGTTTGAAGGACTCAGAACAGGACCAACTGCCAGGAGACCGGGAGTTGAACACAATAGACGTGTCAGACCAGCTAATTTTCAAAAATGGGTCAGAGAATACAGTGGATCGGGGGATCCATACAACCACTTAACAAGCTTTAAGCAAGTGCTAAGAGCAGAACGCATATTCGATTTTCATACTTAATTCGAGGGGTTTGGAATGACATTAGAAGGAAAAGCATTAACATGATTCCAAAACATTTCGCCAAGGTCAATCATGGACTTGAGCACACTAGATCAAGGATTTGTAGCTGCTTGTTCCAAAACGGGGATCAAACACAATACGGTAGCTCAAATCTACAGCTTTAAGCAGAAACAAGGTGAGTCTGTTAGGGATTGTGCAACTCGAATGAAACAATACATTGCCAGATGCCCAGGGCTAGAGATACCAGCAGAATAACGATTAGTATGATTGTTTCTAGAGGGATTGCTAAACAAAGAACGTCATGCTATACTCTATAGCAAGAAGCATACAATCCTAGAAGAGTGTGTGCCAGATGCTATTGACTTAGGAGACAATTGCAATATTTTCAACGAAGAAGATGTCCCTAAGGATAACCAAAGTGAGAAAACAACATCCACTAAACCAGCACAAGTGGGAACGGCTACTGCAGCACCACTTTCATCCATAGAAGACATGCTCAAAAGGATAAATGACATGATGAATAACATGCAAAAAGCAACTATGAGAGGACCAGGACAAGGGATACCTCAACATGGACAACCAATTAGAACGCAAAAATGGTGTGCAATCGAGGATAAACGGACCAACCATGAGATCAATGAGTGCTACTACCGAACAAAGTATGATGGGAATGTTTAGTACGTGTCCATGAGGTTACAAGGACAACCCATGTACAGATACCAGCCTAACATGGCACCAGCTCAAAGACCACCTATGGGTATGGAAAGACCTCAACCCGTGTTGGGTCAATAACCTCCGTATCCAGGACATAATGCAGTGCATGTAAAGTACATGCAATTGGTATAATTCACATCCACCACCAATGGAAGAACCTGTGACTTATGCTCCACCAGAGCTTGTACCAATGTATTATGTGGCTAATCAAGGTGTTAGACCTCCTATGGTAAGACCCATGATTAAGCCAAGAATGGAAAACTGTCATAATTGTGGTGTAGATGATCATTGGAAAAACAAATGCCCAGAGCCCTGACAAGAACCTCAAGCCAGTTGAACCTTATTGCATTCAATGTTGCAAAAAGGGAGGACACTTCCCGGAAGATTGTCCTAAAAATCCTTTAAACAAGGGTAAAACAGTAATGGACAGCCATCCATTAGACAAACTCGAATGAAATTGCAATTGGTTGATGGACAATTTTGAAAAACCCTTAGGACTGCTTGAAAAAGTGATAGTTAATTCCTATGGAATTGAATATCAACACACTTTTGCTATAATAGACTTTGGGAAGAAACTCAATTACGAAATCATATTAGGAAGACCTTTCATGCGACAAATTGGGGAAACAATTATCTATACTTGAAGCAAGTGGGATCTATAACAAGGGTTAATCTAAAAGATCACACTTATAGAGATGTCATGAAAACGCCCATACAAGAGTTCGATTCAATCTCTTCGGCTGAAACTAAGCTTCCATCTTGGTTGAACAAATACACTCCTATTTGGATGTGGGGAGCTTCAGAAAATGGGAGTTTAAAATGAGAAGAATGTATCTTAGAAAGGGATTGCACAACGAAACCTATGTACCTGAACCCTTTCCAGATCATTTGTTTGAGCCATTTGAGTGGACTCAAATTTTAGTGGCAATGGATGTATGTGTGAATACGCCTATGCCTACTCAATTTTGCAATGAGGACCGCTATGACATAATTCCCATCCAAATTATATCAACCCTCTACATTGAAGATGTATCTCCAAGTAGAGCAGTTAAGCTATCCACCCTAAATGGTGAACCAATGGCTAATTGGATTAGTGGATGTCATTTAAAGAAGTACAATTTGCGGCTAACCAATGAGTTGCTAGAAAGAATGCATGCATCCAAGCAAAGAAAGATAAAATGACAGCAGGTTTTTGATGAAGCCCAAGAAGAAGCTCGGCTCTGGGTACTCAAAAGGAAAGCTACTCTCAAGAATCAACAAACACCTATTCCGATCAACACTCTGGAAATAGATGACCAACAATGGGAATTGCAAAAAGATGCAATGTCAACAAATGATGAATGGTCACATGGAATGGACCTTCGCATCAAAGTACAACTCAACAACCATTGCACAAATGCATTGGTTGATACAGGAGCTAGAGTAAATGCAATCAGTTATTCCACGTACAAGAAGTCAACAAGTCAGTCATTGACAGCAGGAATAGCGACTATCAAAGGATGCAACAAGAACTCAACACCAACATTGGGAGTAGTCAACTTGAATGTGATAGTACAGGGATGTTCATGTCCTCATCAGTTTGTATGCTTACCAGATGAACACATAAATGAGACAATGATACTTGGAATCTCATGGATGCAAAACGTACAAGGCAGTACCAAATTGGGATACCAACCAGCTCAAGCTATCACCTAACGGTGGACAACTCATTGTTCCAGTTGCACCAAGCAAGGAGAATGGAAAGGCAATTACCAGCAAAGCAAACCACATCCTATCGAGGACAAGCAAATGCTACAAGTAGCATGCAAGGAGTCGGGCAAATTTGGGTACCGAAAGCACAGCTTAAGGACAAGCCGATTCAAATCTGGGTGCCCAAAACATCATCGACAATACCAAAGACGGTTCCAAAGGTCAAAACACATAGACGAGCATATCCGAGCAAGGAACCTAACACAAAATGGATTTGAAAGACAAAGGAGCACTTATCTTCTCCGCAAACTGGAAAACCAATCAAGCAATGGAGAGTTAAGTCTCAGAAACCTCAACCACACCATTCTGACCAAGGCAAACCAAGGTATCAATGGCAATTAAAAGCTCGACAACAGTCAAAAGTGATACCAACAGCTCAGGCAATCAGCGTGCTAAAGAATCCTGATGGTACAATCAAGCAAAGAGCACACAAGATAAAAGATTTGCTCTTTGGAAGAAAGCATCAGAAAGCCTCGACATCACAAACCCTTGAGTTAATTACTCAAGACCCAACTCTTGCACAACATATTGGTTTGAACTGCATTGATCTTCAAAGAGTGGTAGAGCCAACCAAGGCTATGCATAGACATGATTGTTCAACCCATGCACACAGTCCTCCCGGAGTACGCCATCTAGGAGGGGTGGAAGGGCACTAAGTAATTAAGGGCAATGTTTGAAGAGGGAGGAAAAAGTTTGATGTTAACGTGTGTTTTTTGCAAAATTACCTAATAATGCCCTTATAATTCATCAACAGGGAAAATTTAACTGATGATATCTCCCCGATGAGTGTAAATAGTGTATATACTATCGGGAAATCATCAAAAAATAGTCCTTTTTGGTTATATTTCATCATTTTTCTTGATATTGAGACTAAAATATGGAGAAATCCCACAAAAAATAATAAAGCTGTGTTTTTCAATGGACTTTCTTAATTCTTGGATTTTTACTTTGCATTTTAGCGCATTTTGTTATTTTCGTTGATTTTTTCAATAAACATGTTAAAAAATAATAATAAATAGCAAAGGAGCTCATATGGAAAAATTGAAGACACGGTGGTGATCAGAAAGACAAGACGGAGAAGCACAAAAAATTTCAATCAAATCGTTAGATGGAAGCGAGAAGCCTAAATTGGGTGACCGGAGCTACTTTTACAGAATTCTTGTAGAACGAGCTACAGGGATCCGATGGGGAAAATTTTTGAGTCTAGCATAGATTTCACGGCCTAGTAGGACTAACATGGGAATCTGGGGGAAAATGGTTCGGGAAGTCCGAGTATAGATACCCAAGGTAGGCTAAAATCACCTCATTTTCACTTGTTGCCTTTGGAGAGAGAGCTTTTGACACTCTTCACGCATATTTTCCGGAGTCCACAGTCACCTGTTTTCAACGCCGTCTCACACATGAGGGGTAAGTTCTATACTTATCAATGATCCAATTTGTACGGCCGGTAGCTAGTCTAAACCCCTAGGAACAACCCTAGAATCCGAGCAGTGCACGAAGACCTACGACCAAAAATCAACCATAGCGGCCTGTCAGCTCAACCAAATTGGATTAGATTTATACTATAGCATGCCCCAATATAATAGAACACTTCTATATCAACAGTTGACCATTCGGCAAGGGTCGAGGGGGTCCCAAGTAGAAAAGCTAGGTTTTTTGCTGAGCCAGAATTTGATTTTGACTCCACAGACAGCTTGCATATAAGGTCTATACACAAATGTATATGATTGGTTTCATAAAATCAATCAAGCCAAACCCTCGAAAAGCAGAAAATGGCTCGAAGACTACAAAGCGTCAAATTCGACATACGAGGTCAAATCGACTCCAAATGGGCCAAAATTGGATGAGTTGCTTCACGACTATGTTGCGGACAAGTCCACAGCCTCAAAAGTGACTAACTAACTCTACAAGTCATGTAGTCACAAGAATCAGAGATTTCAAAGTCGACAAAGCACGAATTGATGCCGACAAGACCAAACTTTACCAAATTCAATTTAGGACTTGTTTTAGGTGTATAGAATGTGTTTAGGTCAAAATTTCCAAGTTTTGCAAGAAAATATTGACTGCTGTAAATAATCATAATTATTTACTTTTGCAATATTTTGGCTTGAAAATTGTATCATCACCTCACTTATCCCTTGTACACACCTATTACATGCCAAATTTCAAGTATGAGCCAAAATGATCAATTATAACTTGGAATATTACCAAAAAACGCAAAGAAGTCCTTGAAAGCCAAATTCTGAGTTATGAGCCACATCTTTTGATCCAAATCACCTCATATCACATACACAGGGTCTATACCATGCCTAGAGCCAAGTTGTACCGAAAAATATTCATTTTGATGAAAAAGTTAATAATCGCAATTATTTACTTTTTGGCCAAGAAGGGGGAAATTTGCAACTTTGCCATCATAGGACCAAAGTACATGATGTCCTAAGCCCATTAGCCAAGTTTGAACAAATTTGGAGCTCAAAATCTCAAAATTTCTTTACATCTACTGTTTTCAGAGACCTAAAGTCTAATTCTGGCACCATTTTCATCCTATGCACCCAAATGAGCCCATATTTCACTCAGAGTATCTAATTGGTATATACTTCAAGCCTATCAAATTTGCAAAAAGTTGAAAAATTTACTCAGTTGTAAATAATCGCAATTATTTACTTTTGTTGCAATTTTTTGTTTTGACTTCATAATTTTAATCTTTACATATTTTTATGCATCTATGCATCAAACGATGAGGTAATCCTGCAAGTCAACGAATATGCAAGGAAAATGTAGGATATGACAGAAAGACTCCGATCAGCAGCACTTAGCCGCAACACCAAGCCTAAAGAACTAGAGATGGTGAGTGACGCTCTCCAAGGGGAGTTAGACGACATATTAAATGTCATCATTGATCTACAATAGCAAGTGCAGGTATTGAAAGCTGAAGCGGAACAACGACAGCTAGCAAGAGATAAGCAGCAAAAGGAGATGGAGGAGTTAGGTGAAGTTCTTATGAAGCTCACAGATACTTGCAAAGCCAAAGATGAACAACTGACATAAGTAACATTCTTGTGGCAAATTCGAGAAAATCCCGTAGTAGCCTCGATTAGAGGAATAGACGAAGTCTACAAAGCATTAGAGAAAAAGAACAAAGACCTCAAGCTGGAGCTTAAACTGGAGCATTCTCAGCGCAGAGATCTGGATTTAATGCGGGTGCAACGAGAAGAAGAGCTGCTAAAAGAAATCGCCGAGCTTAAAAGAATTAACTAGTTGCTGAGAGATGGATGGCCAGAAACTCAAGAAGAGGCGGGAACTTTAGAATAGCCACAGATAGATATCCCCTCAATTTCTTTCGCTGAGATGGAGACACATCCAGTAGAAGGGCTAGGTGGCGAGGATAAATTCCACGTGCAAATAACAGAAATTGATACAATGCCAATGGTCCAGCTATCAAAAGCTGAGGAAGATGCACTAAAAGAAAAGATTACACAAGAGGTGGATGAGTAGTGGAAAGTAGCGATGGATTGGGAATTGAGAGTTCTTCACTCCGTCAACATCACACAACTCACTCCCAATCAAATCAATGCACAATGGCATCAACAATCCCTGCCATATCCTTTGATAAAGGTGGAGTTGCTCCATGTCAAAGAGAGGCTTTACAAAGATATGCAAGTAGAAGGCGCAGATCAAGACCACCCAAAGTGGAGACTGAGCTGGTTGAACAAGAATCCAAGGTATTTGATACCGTTCACAAGAGCACCTGCAGCCCTACAAAAGGATCCTACTTTTTGTCATGTACCAAGAGTAAGGACTTAGCAAGTACATGAGGTAATAACAAAGAAGCGGCCAACCTTGCTGAACTACCCAAGATTGCCTGCTCCAGAAAAGGGACTGCCGACAGAAGAATACATGGTGAAAACCCTAACGGATGCCATGTCATTCTTCAAAAGTCTTCCGGATCTATCATGTGCAATGCTATATAAAATATGATGATTGCTGCTCACCTGCATCAAAGTTTTTCATGAGCTAGAGCAAGTAGGCGCCCCGTGGATGTCATTCCTCGAGGGTAATAAAGGTTTATGCTACGATCTCAGTGGCCAACCATCCGAAGAAGTCCTCTATGTCTTCTATGCCCGATGTATGTTCTTACCTTCACACAATATGCTGGCGTTTGAGGAAGCGTTCTACACAGGGTTCTTCACTTGGCGAACGAAGATATTTGGGCCAATGATCAGCAACTTAACTTCGAGATTTGTAAGCTACTCAACAGTGGAGCTTAAAAACAGAGTAACTATGTAGTTTTTGCAGGTGCCACATAAAGAGAGAAAGATCAAATACAAAATGTGCTTAAAGACTTCCTCGCCAGCCGCGCCATCAACCCGAAGACTATTTCAGCCCGTAAAGCTGTGTCAAGGGACGATACAGGCGAGGAGTGGGGAATGCTAGCAGCAAGCTAACTTGGATACCATTTTGTTGGGTATAAAGCCCAATGTGGTCGCCCAGGTAAGTGGGCGGGCCGCCAAGTATGTACACATATTCTTTTGTTAAAACCTAATAAGAACTCACTATGCTCTACACATTACAGTAGAGCGAGTTCACCATATCGTCGTGCTCTTCTTCTCGTACTCTCTCTCGCGTCGCACTTCCGCTCGTACTCCTTCAACTGGTATCAGAGCTCAGATCGAGGCTCGGGGCAGCACTGCAGGAGGCTAGAGTCACCAACTCAGATTGGACTGAAATTCGACAGGCGAAGACACGGCCCCAAATCTCGTGGGTAAGCCCGAAGGACTAGGTGTTGTCAGAATTTCATTCTGAGGTCATCTCGGCCACCGTTCGGCTTCGACAAAGGTCTGCGCAGGCCATTTTCGACTACGTGGTCTCGACGAGTGCAGATCCGACTCTGCAAATTTGGGGTTTTTCGGCCTACGACTGCAGGTGCTGAGGATATCGACACTCCCAGAGTGTTGATTTGTGGTTGTCTACACATCGAAGGACGGCTCACAGTTCTTGGAGGCGTGTCACATACGACACGGGCGTATCTACACACAAACTGTAGGCGACATCCACTAGTTCATCAGGTAGCTTGTGTTTGCTGCTTGATATTCCAGATTTCATCCTGACATTGCAGGTACTTCCACATGGGATGTATTGTCAGAGATGATGTATGTCTGTTGAGGGTTTGTTGGCCGTGAGTCACGCAGCAAACAACCGCCGCAGCGGTTACAGCATACAGTGGGAAATTTGTGGATGTATGACTTTGTGGGAAGTCTATGTAGTGTCAGATTTAGTGCAGCCTTTGTTGAGGGTTGAGTGAGGTTTTATTGAGCTGGGGGATTCTCGAATGTTGAGATCCTTTCGGTGATACAGGTCTTGGAGCGATCCCTCGAGCACCCTTAGATAGGCAGCTAGGATGTATTGACTGTGAGTTAGACAGTTGGGATTGCATCTTTGCTTTACTGCCGTTGAGGCATTGTCGCAGTCTATGCTTACAAGACAGTGACAGGACAGTCAGAGACAGTACAGGTGCAGGACAGGTTTACCCACAGCTTACAATGTTAGAGAGATAGTGGTTTTTGGAGCTGTTTTTTTGGTCTGTTTTTAGTACACCAGAACCATTTTACAAAGGAGACTCTGCCAAAATTTCTGCAGAATCTGAAGCTTTCTTGGTTCATTTGACAGGTTGATATTGGTTCAGAGGTCAGTTTACAGGGGAAACTCTGCCGAATTTTTCCCAGGAAAGTAAACTACTGTGAAGCGTAGCTATGGCTGGATCACAGGACACTGCTCTTTACAATATCAAGAAGCTGGATGGAACCAATTTCCCATTGTGGAAAAAGCAGATTTGGAACGTGTTGGTACAAAAGAAGCAGATAAAACCTATAAAGCTCAAGGGGATAAAACCACAAGATATGGACGAAGATGAATGGAGCAAAATGGATGAATTGGCACTTTCTACCATTATGCTGACTTTGGCAGAAAGCGTTTACTTCAATGTAGCAGACGAGATGTTGGCTTATCAAGCATGGGTAAAGCTGAGTGATCTTTATGAGAAGCAGAGTGCAGCTTCACAGGTATACTGGCTTAAGAAGCTTGTTGACTTGAAGATGAAAGAAGGGCACCTATGTCCAATCATCTGAATGAATTCAACACAATCTACAGTCAGTTGTCAGCTCAAGGTGTCAAGTTTGATGAACCTGTTAGAGCTATGTTCCTGTTGATCACATTGCCGGAAAGTTGGGACACTTTTCGCACAGCTTTGAGTAATTCTGCACCTCCAGATGGTTTGAACATAGCGGGTCTAGAAGGAAGTCTGCTTACTGAAGAAACCAATAGAAAGACAATGGACAAAGGCAAAGGAACAGCCTTAGTTGTCAGGGGAAGGACCAAAGAAAAGTACAAAGGTGGAAAGAGGAATCAGTCTCGTAGCAAGTCCCGCAGTGCTAAAGGCAAGAGTGACATAGAATGCTACCATTGTGGCAAGAAGGGTCACATGAAAAGAGACTGCAGAGAATGGAAAGCAGAAAAAGGCAAAGAGAAAGCTGAAGACCATGGTGAGAAGAACAAGTCCTCAGTGAAGATTCAAGAAATAAATGTGACAAACATTGTTGCAGAGGATGACAGTCTAGTGTCAGGAGACATCTACTTCTTGAAGAATACAATGGACTCAGCTCTTCTTACTGCATCTGATGGAAATGCACTGAGTGACTGGATTATAGACTCAGGGGCATCACTTCATGTCTCCAAACAAGGAGTGGTTTACCTCTTATGTGACCACTAAAGATCATGTTCGGCTAGGCAATGGGCAGACATGTGAGATCTTAGGTGTTGGAGATGTTCAATTGAAGTTTCAGAATGGCTCTTCTTTCACGCTGAAGAATGTGAGACATGTTCCCGCAATTACCAAGAGCTTGATCAGCACAGGTTTACTTGATGATGCTGGCTACGTCACCACTTTTGGACAGAACATGTGGAAGATATCCAAGGGTTCTATGACAGTAGCACATGGAGTAAAGTCTGGAGGACTTTACATGATTTATGTATCAAATGTCTCTAAAAATGTAATCAATGTAACCGAGCAGCCGAACGTTTCTTTGTGGCATAGCCGGTTAGGACATATGTCCAAGAAGGGAATGGAAATCTTGTCTCATTCTGGTTATTTGCCTGGCTTTTCATTTAATGATTTTGAATCCTATGAACATTGTCTGTATGGTAAGCAAACACAGCAGCCACATAAGCATAGAAGCAGTAGAAGAGATACACAGTTGGCACTTGTTCATAGTGATTTGTGTGGACCTATGCCTAACCTATCTCTAGGGGGAGCTTCTTACTTTATGACATTTATAGATGATTACTCGAGGAAAGTATGGGTTTACTTTCTCAAGCACAAGGATGAAGCGTTTTGTGTTTTCAAAACGTTTGTGACACTTGTGGAGAATCAGAGTGGCAATAAGCTTAAATGCTTATGCACTGACAATGGTGGAGAGTATGTTTCAAAGGCCTTTCAGGACTTTTGTGAGTCAAAAGGTATAAAACGTGAACTTACTGCTCCTTACAATCCTCCTCAAAATGGTGTTGCTGAGAGGATGAATAGGACCATACAAGAGAAGGTCAGAAGTATGTTGTCTAATGCACAGTTGCCAAATGGGTTTTGGGCTGAAGCTGTATCAACAGCTGTTCATCTTGTAAATAGATCTCCTAGCAAGGTTTTGCAGAAGGATTCAGTGCCAGAGATGGTATGGCCAGGCAAAATGCCCTCATACAAGCATCTCAGAGTCTTTGGCTGTGAGGCATATACTCACGTTCCAAAAGAATTTAGGAACAAACTTGAGCCAAAGAGTAGAAAGTGCATCTTTCTAGGCTATGGTAATTCTGGTGAGATGGGGTACAAACTTTGGGATCCCGAATCCAGAAAGGTTGTCCGCAGCAATGATGTTCACTTTAATGAATCCAAATATCATTCAAACCAGAGAGGGTTGAGGAGATTAGAAGAGTTGTCTTCCAAGAAGATGGACCTGCACGTGCAAGACAAAATGTCAGGGCTCAAGAGGAGCAAGGACAGGATAGAGTGGAACCATAGGTTGTGGCTTAGCCCGAGCCACCTATTGTGCGTAGATCTGGACGTGTCACGCGACCTCCTGATAGGTTTGTTCCATCTATGAACTATGTCATGTTGACTGATTGCAATGAGCCTTCATATTACAAGGAAGCAGTGCAAATGAAGGACTCCGGGAATTGGCAATTGGCCATGCAGTCAGAGATGACAGCTCTGCATAAAAACAAGACATGGAAGCTAGTTAAATTACCACAGGGCAAAAAGGCTCTACCTTGTAAATGGGTTTACAGGTATAAGATCACCGCTCATGATAGTCAGCCAAAGTACAAAGCAAGGCTTGTTGCCAAGGGCTTTAAGCAAGAACAAGGCATTGACTTTGATGAAGTCTTCTCTCCGGTGGTCAAGATGATTACATTGAGATGCTTTCTTGCATTGGTTGCCATATTAGATTTGGTGTTGCACCAAATGGATGTCAAGACAGCGTTCTTGCATGGTGATTTAGATGTGGAAATTTACATGCAGCAGCCAGAAGGGTTTGTTGAGAAAGGCAAGGAAGATTGGGTATGCCAGTTGTTAAAGAGTCTTTATGGCTTAAAACAATCACCGAAGGCATGGTACCATAAATTCCACAAGTTTATGCTTTCTCAAGGCTACAAGCGTAGTGAGTTCGATCATTGTCTATATACAAAGAAGGCTAAGGATGGTATTTGGCTAATCCTTATTTTGTATGTGGATGACATGTTGATTGCTGGCAAGCACTTGGAAGAAATTTCAGCTTTGAAGTCAAAGATGGCAAAATCGTTTGACATGAAAGACATGGGTGAGGCAAGTCATATCCTTGGTATGCGCATTGAGAGAGACAGATCAAAGAAGTTGATTTGGTTATCTCAAACAGAGTATATTGACAAGGTTTTGCAACGTTTCAATATGGAGAAGGGAAAGGCACTGAGTGTTCCATTGCCACCATATGTGAAACTTAGCTAACAAGATTGTCCTGTGTCTAAGGAAGAACAAGCTGAAATGGATAAGATTCCATATGCGTCTGCAGTGGGTAGTTTGATGTATGCAATGATTGCTACTCGCCCAGACATTGCATTTGCAGTGGGAGTAGTAAGTCGATACATGTCAAACCCAGGCAAAAAACATTGGGAGGCAGTGAAAGGAATATTGAGATACCTGAAAGCTACAAAGAGTATGCGTATATGCTGTGGGAGTCAGGAGCTAAGAGTAAAGGGTTTTACAGACTCAGATTATGCAGGTGACTTAGACAACAGAAGGTCTACGTCAGGGTATGTTTTTACATTGGCTGGTGGAGCAGTATCATGGCGTTCTAGATTACAAGATTGTGTTACTCAGTCTACTACAGAGGCTGAATATGTTGCAGCATCAGAGGCATGCAAAGAATCAATTTGGCTTAATCGACTAGTAACAGATTTGGGAATCAAAGAAGAGATGCCTGTGTTATATTGTGATAGTCAAAGTGCTATACAATTGGCTCGCAATCCAGTTTATCACTCAAAGACAAAGCATGTGGATGTGAAGTATCATTTCATCAGGGAAATGCTCGAGGATAAGCAACTTCAGCTTGTCAAAGTTCACACCACAAAAAATCCTGTTGATCTACTTACAAAAGGACTTCCCTCAGAGAGCTTTGCGCATTTTCGCAAGCAGTTAGGTGTAGGGTAGTACATCACTTCTCTACATCTCTTGTATATTAGCTTGTATAGTAGCTTCTCTCACACTTAAAGTACCACATTGGACTTTAAGTGGGAGGTTGTTGGGTATAAAGCCCAATGTGGTCGCCCAGGTAAGTGGGCGGGCCGCCAGGTATGTACACATATTCTTTTGTTAAAACCTAATAAGAAATCACTATGCTCTACACATTACAGTAGAGCGAGTTCACCATATCGCCGTGCTCTTCTTCTCGCACTCTCTCTCGCGTCGCACTTCCCCTCGTACTCCTTCACATTTTTGGAGCTCTCATTGTAAAAACACTTATTATTTTTAATAAATCCAGAATATTGTAACTCCTATTTTTTGGGTAAACTTGTAATAGATGAGCCGGGGCTACAAGCTTCCAAATTGTATCAACTTGTCATTACCTATCTTTAGTTAGAGCTCCCAAATTATTAGTTTTGACCACCAAAAACCTTGGCTAAGGTATATAAGCCAATTTTTGTAAGCTATTAGAAAGCTTTGGATAATGAAATACAAAGCGTGAGCTAATTGTTGGACGGATACGCCGCGACGGACGTCAGCACGACGAGAACTCACCTAACATGTAATGTCAGCTAAGGACGAAGCTCGACCCGCAGGCGCGTGGAAGCAAGCATAAGGTGTCAACCTACACTCGACTGACTTCTAACTAATTCCTACAGAGGTCTCTACCAATTGTCTAAGTCACAGCCTTCAAGAGTGCAAAAGAGGAAACTTCCTACAACGCTTTCTAGAGCCGAACACCCATCAAACAATCTAGAAACACCATAGAACTTGAAGGAGACCCTACTACCACCAATAGGCCGCTCTCCCTAAGGTCTATGAACCAAAATCACGACCCAAAACACCCGGTGCAGAAACGCGTAGGATGTTTGGCCGAAATCTGCAGGTCTTCGTTTTCGAAATCTAAAGTGCCTAATGTGTAGTTCTACTCATTGTGAACGCGTGGATATGCTGCAATGCAAAATCAGACAACATATGCTCACCCAACCAACCGATGAAGCTCGTAGAAGAAGCTCACAAAGCCGGACCGTACGCGCGCAATGTTGGTATCGGCGCGTAGCTCTAGTCGGGGGCATCACGCTGCACTTCTCCGCACTCGATTCCGACCACCGTAGCACTCGTAGCGTCAAGACGAAGCTCACACTCTCTCTCTCGTACACAGTACGCTCACTCACAGACTTCAAACTTGTTTTTAAAATGACAAAAGATTTTTTTCATTAAGGTCAAAAAGTGGTATATATACCTTACAACTTCTCAAACCCTAAAGTTCCAAAATCAACCATCTACTCACAATTCGGAAACTTCTGTAAGTCCCAATATTTACAAGGTAAAAGATCGGGTTTTCCTCAATGAATGAATAATTACAAAGATAATAGTCCGACGAGTAGTTAGATGCCGTGGGGTGTGTCCAACTTCTAACATCCCCCCCCTCCTTGTTCATGTCGTCCCCGACATGGCCTTGATCAGCTGCTTCATCTTATCGTTTCCCACATCTTTAGCAATGATTCGTACCTTGCATGTAGGTTCAGCATTGTCGGTCCAAAGATATTTGTATTCATGGTGAAGAACCCCGTATAGAATGCTTCTTCAAAAGCCTGGAGGTGATAGGATGGTAGAAACATGATTCTTTGGTACAGCACATGTATCACCTCCTTGGAAGGCTGACCTAACAGATCGTAAGCACATCTGTATGTATCTTGGAAGAAGAATATGTTGTCGGTCACCTGGCCCGGCTTGAAGGTCTCGAACACTGCTAGGATGGTTCTGCAGATTTTTCTCATCATAATGCATGTAAGGTCAGGTGAGCCAGTGAACAATTTTATGGCTCCCGTTAGGGTTTTCACCATGTATTGGACACTTATTCTCTCACCTGCCTTCACGCCTGGCAGCTTTGGCTAATTCAGCCAAGTGGGTTGGATTCTTTGCAAAATTTCTTGTGCCTTCCACGTCCTAACCCTTGGTAGAGGACAGAAGCTGAGGTTGTCTCTAATATGTTTAGGTGCCTCTACCAAGTGGATTAGGTATTGTGGGTACTTGGTAAGCGAAGCCTTCCTCCACTTTGGCTGAGAATCCACTATGAGCTTAACTCCTTCTAGCCTCGAGGTGTCTGCATTGTAGAGAGGTACTGTTGGCTCTTCTCTGATTCGCATGTTTATTGTTGTTGCTTCATACTTCAGCAATGGATATGGGAGAGAGGGTTGAAGCCACTCGTGCCTGAGATTGCTGGCGTCGATCTTCTGAATTGTCATAGATTTGAAGACCCTCAACTCCCATTCCAAGGCTTCCTTTGTGCTTTCTCTTAGCTCTGCCTCTATTGCCTTACGCATTTTTTCCTCCTCTTCTTGTGTTAGATCCTACGGCTCTTGAGAGGATCCTGCTATGCTTTCCTCTTTCATGGGTGTGTCCACAGGATCTGCCACATTTTCAAGGTCGATGCCCTCATTGGCGGCTAGCCCTGAGCTTTCTGCCTCTGCTTGTTGCTAGCCTTTCAACTCCTCAATTTTCCTGAGGAGTGTCTGCTTTTCCGCTTCAGCTTCTTCGCCCATATTCACGAGGAGGTCATTAAGTTCATCGTTTACTCTTTCCGCCTCCTCGAGCTTTATCTTTATGCTCTCCACTTCTTCTTGTAGGGATTTTTGGCTGTCCTCCATTCTTTTTTGCATTGCGATAGACCCTTCAGCCATCATTAACCTTTGCTTTTTCTCGAGAGTCAGCTCCTTCTGAAGTTCCTGCATTTTCTCTTCATATATTTGACTCTCGGAAATGATTTGAGTCGAGCTCGTAGCTCTAACTCTAGCAGGTGATGCTCACAGCCTCTGGATGGTTTGATCTTTGACTTTTAATTGGTCCTTGAGCTCAAGGACTTCATTCAGGCTTGCTTCTTGTTCTGTCTCTGCCTTTTCCTTGGCATTTCTCATGGCCTCTATTTCTTTTGTTTCTTCTGCCAGCTGTAGTGTCAGATTATCTCATTCTTTTTCAGCATCTCGCAATGACTTGCTGAGCTGCAGACACTCTTCTTTAGTTGCTTGTATTCTTTTTGTTGCTGCCTCATTTGCTTCTTCCATTGCTTGGCAGTTTGTAGAGCCGTTGCCAAGCTGGCCTACAGGTCATCTTCTCTCTCTTTTTGCCTTTGGCTTTGTGCCTACAGAGAATCCACTTCCTTTTTTATATGTTCTTTAGTGGCTTTGAGAGTCGTCATTTCTTCCTCTGAAGCCATGGATTGTGCTCGCAATCCGGCTAGCTTTGTCATCACCACGTCCCAGTCATTGGAGGGTGAGTGTAGGTCTACAGTGTCTGTAGCAATTTCTTTAAGTTCCACTAGCCGGATGCCTTGCATGTAATCTTTATGCCGTGTTCTCGCCAAGTCGAATGCGACTGTGGTGGCTTCTTCCTTTGTATAGCCTGCAGCTAGCAGGTCCAAAAATGCATAATAGGCCTCGTCTAATCCTTTTTGCTCAGACTCAGGCTTGGCCTCTTTCTTTGGCTCAGGTTCTTGCCTTTGCTCTTGCTCCTCAGCTTGCCTTTCTTCTTGTTTGTCCTCAGCCTCCTTGTCTTCTGGTGGAGGGCTGCTAGGAGGTGGTGAGGGCGGTGGAGATGGCTGTGGGCTGGGTTTAGGGCTATCTGATAAAGTTGCCGGTTTGCCCTTTAAGTCCGTGTCTGCTTTTGTTTTTCTTTCCCTTTCTTGGCTTTCTTGTTCATCTAGCAATGTTTGCCTTATCTGCTCCACTTCCTCCTCGGTGAAAGGGACATGGGGAATGTTTTCCGCTGCAGCATCAAGAATCTCGAAATTCTTGATATAATCTTCAAAGCGGTCCCTATGCACTCGTCTGGATGATCCGAACATAGACTCGAGAGATGGCTTCCAAAGTTCGTTTAAATCACCCTTGAGGGCTCTTTCTGCTTGGAAACTCTCCATCAGCCTCTCGAGTCTTGCCGCTTTTTGAGACCTAGTTTCTTTGGCCGGCACTTGAGCAGACTCCTTCTTTCCTTTCTTCTACTCAGGTTGCTCCTCTTCAACTGGCTCTAACCGTCTCTTCAATCTCGTAGCCACCCTTGGTGCTCTTTGTGGCTCATCTTCCTTGTCTTCTTTTGCCCTTAGCCAATCATTCTGAGATGGTGGGTCAGGCCACCTTCCTTTAGCGTGTAGTGCTACATAAACCACCTTGGTTATCAGTTCTCCTGGCACTATGTAGGTTGGCTTTTTGTTTCCCATCTTTACCAAGTTGTCATGTATGTATGCCACATAGTTGATTATCTTTGGGGTGCCTTTTGTCATTGCCCAAGTAAACGTCGTGACAATTGCACCTGGCGGCATCCTGTACTTCTGTGGCCTCTTAGTGCACATGTGGAAGTACTGGTTGTACGACTGGCACATAATTGCCACTTTTGGGTTGGCAATGTCTTCAAAGGTGTAATTGGCCTTTTTCTCTTTGTACACCTTGACTTCGTCCCTTCTTTTGTTACACTGTCTCCTTGATTGGAGAGGTCTAGTGCATGGGCTACAACCCGCTCCGTGATTATGATCTATGTATCTGGTCTGCCTTGTAAATCTGTCACCTTGGCCACTCCATTCTCTTTGATGCTTGTTACAAACTCCCATACTCTATTGATATCCACCCCTGCTGGTATCGCTTTGAAGTAGTTATGGACGTCAATTTTCTCCAAGTAGCCGGCCATTTTGCTTCGTACAAATTCATTGAGCTCTCTTGGCAACATTGGCAGCTCTATTACATTGCCTTCATTGTCTTTGAACACTCCCTGGTAGATCCTTAGGTCACTAGACTCTAACAGATCCTCTTGTATCCAGGTGCTGGTGGTCTTTAATGTTCCTTCGGGAATGACAAAGGGTTCCACCTCGTCCAGATAATCTTTGATTGTCATTCTTTTCTTCTTTGCCGGTGACTTCGAGGCTGCCATAGATCCTATTGCACTCAGTAATCCAAAGTTAGCGTTTTTTCCATATTAGCTGCGAAACTGAGTTTTACTTATCCAAATGACTTGAAAATTGAAATTATAGCTTAAAAGGAACTTGTGAAGCTGTACATGTGCTCACATTGCAAATCTGGCCAAAAATTTCCATTTAGACATCCTACGCGTAGGATGTCTTTTTCATCAGAATTGGTTCATACTTGACATGCAGGTAGTGTAAGGCTCATGGAACATGGCTATATGCTTGGATTTGAATTTGGATATCAAAAAGTGGATTTTTGGGCTGATTCAGGCTTTAGGTCACAATTTGGGTAGAATGTCCATCATAGGTAGCAATTGATGTCCGAATGGGTTGAAAATTGGTATATGGGCTCATTGCACCATGGTATTGACTCCCATGATGTCATTCCTTGCACAGAAGGCTAAATTTATGTTGGAGACATCCTACGTGTAGGATGTCTTTTTTCATCAGAATTGCATGAAACTTATTCTGTGGGTTGTCCTTGGCCTATGGAACATGGCCCTGTTCTTGGATTTGAATTTGGACAAGATTTGATGCTTGTAAGGCTTTGTGAGGTTGTTTTTGGGCTCAAAAAGTGTATCTTGAAGGTGTTGGGGGTCAAAAGTGATTAGAATGGCTTCAAACTTGTCATATGGGCTCTTGATGATGAGGTAATTAGATCTAGAATGATAAAACATCCCTTCCATGCCAAAAAGGTCCATTAGACATCCTACGCGTAGGATGTCTATTTCATCCTTTTTTTCTCCCTGACCACACAGATTGTTTGTTGATGTGTATGTGAGTGTGTTGTGCAAGTTTCATGAGATTTGGACAAGATTTGGTAGGTCAATGGCCCATTATTGCCTCTATGTCCTAACTTTGCGTTTTTCCATGCATATGAGGTCAAATCTGGTCCAAATGTGATGAAACTTGGTGTATGGCTTGTAAATGTCATTCAGAACATGTGCATGACAAAAATTGTTGAGGTTTGTGCCAAAAAGTTCCCTTGAGACATCCTACGCGTAGGATGTCTATTGGTGATTTTTTCAGTGCTAGTGGTCCCAGTGCTTGCCCTTTGCCCCCCTAAGTCCCTTTTGAGCGTAATTTCAACAAAAAAGTCAAATGGATAGAGTATAAGTCATTGTGTGGACTTCAGAGCCTCCGAGCCGTTTTCTGACTTTTGGAGTGCTTTTTGGCAATGAAATTTCTCGATGTTGGTCTCCATAGCTTCCCGATCCCTTCGGGATCCTTGCCGTATGGTTTTTGTCGACTTTGGCTTCACCGGAGCTCCATTTGGCAATTTGTCGCTCTAGAAGAACCCGTGGTTGCGTTTACATACCTTTGATGATTTGTGGTGGTCTTCCACCATAGGACTTGGTTGTTGATGGTCTAGGAAAGCCGCTCGTGAAGTTTGGTGGCAAACGGACTTGCGGTTTGGCCGCAAGTGCATTTTGACGCTTTATGTGTCTGATGCCGTTTCTAAGGTTTAGTGCCGTTTCGCCGATTAGTGCCGTTTTGCCGATTTCTAAACCCACAACCTTAGATTGTTTCGCCGATTTCCCATTTGGTGGCCTCTTGCGGGTTTCTGGGAATTAGGGTTTTTCCTGATGGTTTCCCACTGCCTTTGGCTATCCAGGACTGGTCTCCTAGACTAGGGTAAGCTTCTGATGAAGTCTTGTTGCTTTCGGGTTAGCCGTTAGGCCGCCATCTCTACTTGCAGGTCTCTACCGCTCGCTTTGTGTGTGACCCCTACGCTAGTTTTCACGACATAACGACAAACATGCGCAAAAATCTCAAGGTGGTGAGCCTACCTCTCATGTCTTGAGCTCGTCGGGTAGTCGTGTGCATCGTAGAAGCTGCTGGAAAGTCGATCCGCTCTAGGTGGCAGAAGTTTTCTCCACAAAGTCAATAGTGAAAATGAGCTAAAATTGGGGTGAAATTTTCTTATAATGGAGGTCCCCGAACCACTTTTCATGAAATTTGACATGTGCTCCTATCTTCTTGCAAGATGCGGTTTAGGCTCAAAAATTTCTTGATTTGGACTCCGTTTGCTCTATTTACCAGAAATTTGGCATTTCGGTCAAAACCTGGCAAAAACACGCTTTCCTCTCCAGTCTCATAATTGCACCCCCATTGTACCATAGGTTGTCCTATAGTCACTGATCATCACCATATTTTTTGTTTTTCATTACGACTGTTTTTCACCTGCTTTTTGTATTTTTGAAGTTTTTCGACCGAAAATTAGCAAAATTAAAAGGAAAATAGCAAATCAAACCCAGAAAATCCCTAAAAATCCTAATAAATCACAAACATTACCGCAACACATTATATACACTCACATGCAATTTTTATGGCCGGATTTCTCCGTTTTACCAATATTTTGCCCGAAAAATGGCTATTTCTACTTATATACACACACCTAGGGGCTTGATTTGGCGTTTAGCCCCATATACCTGTAGATTCATGCTGTATAAGGGCATATGTGCTTGGGTTACTCCAGAAAATTTCACAATCAAACAACAACCCTTAAAATAGTCGAAAATCATGCCCTTTTTTGTTGTTTCTGTCATTGGTTCCGCATTTGAGAGTGCCTCTAGAATGCCTCCCCCCCTCCTAGCCGGAGTCCTCCCGGATGACAAGGTTTCACCTCGGAGTATGTGCCGTGCATAGGTTGAAAAAGTTGTGTTAATGCCTGGCCGATTAATGTGGCCCTATTTTATGCATACTCGGTCAATGCATGGAAAAATTAATGTTGTGCAAGAGAAGGGAATAAGCAGAATGCTTATTGGCATTCATTGTCGAGGTTTCCTGCTTTCTTTGCAAGTAATAGTTGTAACTCTACTGCTCTCTGTTTAATTGTCTTTTTGGCAAAAGGCAATTGCTTTGCCGACACTGTTGATGAAGTCGTAGCTCTGTCTAAGGATAGAATTGGCGGGGATGTAATGGCTATGGGCCTTATGGCCTTGACTTTCCATTGGTATTGTGTTGCTTCCTTTTTTTGTAGATGTTTTGGCTCTTGCTTGTTTGCCATTGGTTTGTCTTTCATCGGCATCCACTTATATCGGTTCTCCTTTTTGAAATGCAGTTGTCTGCCTTCCATTGTTGCTTGTACTGCAGGTAGTTTCTTTTGCTGTGGTATCCAAATGTGAGTGACATTTGGGTTATGGCTAAGCATTTTCTTTGGGATCCACATTCGTTTTATGCCCTTGGTTTGGGGTTGAACCATCTGCTTTGTTGGAATACGTTTGTTACATTTTTGTTTTTCTGCCATTGCATTTCTATCGTTCCGCATCCATACTTGTTTAACTTGTTTTGGTAGCCTAGATTTTTGCATTGTGGCCGGTGACTTCACCTGATATTTGGTCTCGGGTTTCCTGTTGTTCATTGATGGCATTCGTGTTTTTGGCTCTGTTGCCAGGGATTGCATGGCTTGCAGTTGAGCATGATGGTGTTGCTGAGCAAAAGCTATCATCTATTGTTCATGTTCATGTTGAATTTTGACATCCTTTGCTTTCCAATCTATCTACACATTGTATGCTTTTTGCCAAGGTTGCCCTAGCATCATTGGGTGTTGTGTGCTTTCATCTATCACCACATAGAATTTGTGTGGATAGACATATTGATGTATCTGGACATGCAATATAGTCCATCCCAATGTTGTCAATGGGTGTGATGTGCTACTTTCCAGCACTTGGGGAGTAGGATGAAGTTGATCTGTGACTGTGAGCTGTTGGTATAATCCGTAAGACACCCCACCCGAATCAAGCAAAGCTGTTGATCCCACTTGATTGTTGCCCACTTTGACCGCAATTATTGGCTCCATTGTTTCCTCCTCCAACTCAGTCAGTCGAATGGCATTGATTCGCAATGGTGCTCCACTTTTTTGTTGTTGTTGCAGAAGCCGTCTTTTTGCAATGCGTTCTTGTGCTTCGGCTTGAGCTTCCTCCCGTACTCTCTCTTTTTCCTTCATTCGTTGTTTTCCTTGATGAATTTGTTGGAGCATCTCCTGTGTGAGTGGTAGATGATACCTCCTCAGTCGACATCCACTAATCCAGTTTGGCATTTCTTCGCCTACTAATGTAGCAAGCTTGACAGCTCCACTTTGTGATAGATCACTAATCACAAATGGTCCCAGTCCTCGCTTTTTAAGTTTCTTGGCATGTTGTTTTAAGGTATAAACAAGTACGTAATCACCTATTTTAAACTCTTTGGTACGCACATGCTTGTCAAAAAATTCCTTTTGTCTTCTCTTTTTACCATAGATTGACGCAACAGCTCGTAAGCGGAGTTCATCTAGCTTTTCAAGATCATCAATCCTTGAAGAGAGCTCATGCCCTGTCCATTCCAAGCTTGTTGCTACTCGTAGAGTTGGGATTAAAAACTCTATGGGTAGTATAGCATTTAGGCCAAACACCATGTTGTATGGTGTTGTTCCTATTGATGTTTTGTAAGCTACCCTGTATGCCCATAGTGTTGAGTGTAGCTGCTGATCCCAATCTGTTCTTGATTCTGACACTATTTTGGTGAGAACCGTGCATAGTGTTTTATTTGTGGCCTCAGCTTGCCCATTGGCCTGTGGATGGTATGGTGCTGATTTCCTATGTATGACCATGAATTCCTCTAGCAGATATTCAATGACTTCATCGAGAAAATGTGTTCCATGGTCACTGACAATTTCTATTGGTAACCCGTAACGCACAAAAACATTCTCATACAAAAATTGTGACGTGGTGCGTGCATCAGCTTTTTGTGTTGCTTTGGCTTCGACCCATTTTGTGAGATAGTCCGTGGCCACAATGATATATTGGGTATGGGTGCGATATGCAGGGGGTGATATAGGTCCCACAAAATCAATGCCCCACTTTGCAAATGCTCTTGCCCCCATCATTGGCCGTAATGGCATCTCGTCTCTTTTTATTGGTATCTTTGTGCGTTGACATGTATCACAACGCTTTACAAACTCTTCGGCATCCATGTGCAATGTAGGCCACCAAATTCCTGCGGTTAAGACAATTTTTGCCGTCTTATCGCCCGAAAAATGACCTCCACTTATTCCACTATGTGCATGTTCTAGAATCAGTAGGTATTCGCTTTCACTTGCACAGATTCTAAGTTGATTGTCCTTCCCCCGCTTATAGAGTTGATTCCCAATTAATTGAAAGTCACGAGCTTCCAGCTCTATAGCTTTTTCCCGTGCTCTTGTGATGTTCTCAGGGAACGTCCTGATGGTTAAGAAGTCAATGATATATTGACTCCATGCAGGTGCTATGTTTACTTGAAACAAAGTTGCGTGGTCCACTGGTCGTTTGGCACTACATACTGTACAATTGGTAACATAGGAATGTGTGTCCGCATACATAGTTGGCCAATAAACCCCTAACTATTTCAGTCTCTAGTGTGTTTTCACTGTTGAACAATGAAATCCACAACCCTGGACATGTGCCTCTTCAAGGTAGCACTCGAATTCTTCCGGATTTATACATAATCGTAGGATTAGGTCCGATCCAAGATGATACAGCCGTCGTGCTATCAACTGGAAGTTTTTTGTTTGTCTAATTGTTTGCTGTTTGGATCTGCATTCCGTATTATCAAACTCACTTGTGAAGGAAAGAATGCTAACAATTTCCTGAGACCATTTGGGTACCATTTCAATGTTGAAAAGATAAGCATCTGGTATGTCATCATCTACTCCTTCAGGAGCTTCCCCGTTGTGTATCCTTGAAAGATGATCTGCTCGCAGATGGGTTTTACCCTTTTTGACCACCACTGTGAAGTCAAATTCTAGCAATACAATAAACCAGCGTACGATTCTCCCTGTATTGCAAGGTTTATTTACTAGGTACAAAAGAGCTTGATGATCCGTGAAGAATACAAATTTGTTTGCAAGCAAATAATGCCGAAATTTTTTTACAGCATAAATCATTCCTAACCCTTCCCTCTCGGTGGTTGTGTAGTTCTTTTCTGCACTGTTTAACTGTCGGCTCGCATAGCAAATCGGAAAATCCATTGTTCCATCTCCAGGTTGAGCTAGAATACTTCCAATGGCATATGCTGAAGCATCAATGTGCACATGGAATATCTTTTCCCAATCTGGTGCCTTTAGTACAGGTGCTGATATAAGGTTTTCCTTCAGGTTTTGGAATGAAATTTCACACTCCTCGGTCCACTCAAAATTGACTAGCAAACGATACAGAGGTTGTGCGATAACCGCATACATGTATATGAACCTTCGATAATAACCGCAGTGCCCCATGAAGGATTGCACTTGTTTCGCATTAGTAGGCCTAGGCAGGTCTACAATGACTTTGACTTTGTCTAGGTCTGTGGTTATGCCATTTCTTGAGATAACGTGTCCTAAGATTCGTCCTTGCTTAACCATAAATACACACTTTTCCAGGTTAAGGCAGATTCGATATGTCCTGCACTTTTCAAAGACCTTTTGCAAATGGTCCATATGATCCTCTCGTAGAAGAGAGTGCACACACAGGTCATCCATGTAAATTTCTAAGAATATTCTTAGGTATTCCTTGAATGCGTGAGTCATTAACCTCCGGAAAGTGGCTAGTGCATTAGTTAAGCCAAATGGCATAACTCGATACGCATAAATCCCCCATTCTGTGGCAAACGCTGTTTTGTGTTGATCTTCTCGTGCTATTGCCAGTTGGTTGTATCCTGAAAACCCATCCAAAAATGAATAAGCCCGTTTCCCGGCCACTCGCTCAAGTACATGTTCTGTGATTGGCAAGGGATAATTATCCCTTATGGTTGTTGCATTCACCTTCTTGAGGTTTACACACACTCAAAGTTTTCCATTCTTTTTGGGACTACCACAATGGGTGACACCCAATCTGTATGTTCAATCTCATAGATGAATTCCGCTTCCATCAGTTTATCAATTTCTTCTTTGATTCGTTTAGCAAATGTGTCATTATATGTATAAGGACGTTGTTTGCTAGGTTTTGCATCCGATTTCAAAGGAATTGTATGTTGGCATATCATTGGATCAACTCCTTTGAGGTCTTTGTAGGACCAAGCGAACACATCTTTATACTTCTTGAGAAGTTGTGTTAGCTGTGCTTCCTCCTCAGGCTCTAAATCATTAGCTATATAGATCGGCTGAGGCTTTTCACCTGGTTCTGCGAGGTCTATCTTTTTTGCATTTTCAGGCCCATCATAAGATTCTTGGTTGGTTCTCTCCCTGATTGGTGGTGTCATGATGATTTTTCTGTCCTGGATAGTAAACTTCCGATAGTGTGATGGTACGTTCATGTTCCCCTTTTCTAACTCCCCTTTACCATCACTATCTTCTTCAGTAGTCCATATCTCTCTCAGAGATCGTTTCAGTTCTTGGTATTTCTGTTTACGCTCTAGTTTGGTCCACTCTTGGTCTTTTGTTGTTTCCCTTTTTTATTTTTCAGATTCTTGTGATTTTGTTTCGGTTTTAGCTTTTCGTACCTGTTTTGTTTCCTCTCGCGTTCTTTCTTTTTGATTTTTTGAGAATTTTCCTGATATTTGATCTTTCACACAATCCTCTGCTTTTACAAGCATCAAATAGTGAGTTTTACCTTTTATCCTAGGCATCAGGTTCTTTTTAAGTCGAGCTTCATAAGCTTTAGAAGCGCATCTAACTGCTCGTTTACCTTGTCTGCTAGTACAGATCCTCCTGATCCTGCACTTTTGGGTTTTGCTATTTCCTTGGGTGCTATGGTTGCTGTGGTGTGTGAGCTTAAGCTAGCTAGATCCTCTAACCTCTCCAATCTGTTCTTTGTATGTTTCAACTCCTCGAATAGGGCTATTTGCTCTCGTCCTTTCCTAGCTTTCCTACCTGCCTTTCTAGCTTTCCAAGTGCTTCTCTGATTTTTCGTTTCTGAACTTTGGGCATCGGTTTTTGGCTCTTCAACTATGGGTTCGTTCATCCTTCTTTGGGCTTGGGCTCGTGTTACCGCCTGAATAGGTATGATTGTTTCATTTTCTGATCCCCCACTGGAAGGTACTGTTTCTAACATGTTCAAGGTGGTTTTTGCTCCTTTGCTCGGGTTTTTAGGGCAATCAGGAATCAAATGAGTAATTCCACATTCTGGGCAATACGCATTGACTCTAATGATTTCATCATGAGGACAGTCTCTCAGCCAATGGTCTCCTCCACACTTGTAACAGGGTCCCTTGGGTTGTTGAGGTGCTCCTTGAGCCCCTCTTTGTTGGTAAGCATGTCTCTGTCCGCCCCTGCCTCCATTGGCTATGAACATCAGTGTTCGTTCATCTAAGCTATATCTTCCTTCTCCTGCAGCCTATGCAGCAGTTGGTGGTCCTTGATTCCCTATCATGCTCCATGGTTCTGGTGTCGAGGGTTCTTCAGGTGGATAATAGACAGGGTTTGCCGCATATCCATTGGGATCTTCATAATAAGCATGCATAGGCACCAAAGCCTTTTCTTCTGATTTAGTTACTGTTGGTGTGTATCTGATACCAACTGGTTGTAATCCTGGTAGGGGTGGTTGTTGCCCCAACACCGGTTGTGGTCTTTCTACACCTACAGGTCGTGGTAAGTTGCATGCTTGATATCTAGGCATCGGTGGAACTTGAGGGGAAGCTACTGGAGCTTGGGGAGCGTAAGGTCTCTCCCTCACATATCCCTTGTTATAATAACATTCCTCGGTCCCATGGTTTGTCCATTTTTGTTCAATAGCACACCACTTGGGCTGTTTAGCTTGGGGTTTGGCGTACAAGTTGATCTTTTTTAGCACTTCATCTACGAGCTGCTCCTGGTTTACCGCTATTTCTCCTTTCAGTGCTGTCTTAGAAGACTTGCTTCCACTTTGCTTTGAAAATGAATCATCATCAAGGTCCTTGAACTCCCCTTCTTTGTAGATTGCACAATTGTCCACAAGGTACAGAGCCTCCTTGGTCAACTCATTCAACATCGTGCTCCTCTTCATATGTAAGTCTTTCTGGAGATCTGCATTCCTTAGTCCTTGGATGAATGTCAACATAAGTTTGGACTGAGTTGGCAGTTCTTCCACAGGACAGAACTTAACATATCTTTTTAGCCTTAGGGTTGCCTTCCGTACAGATTCTCCATCTTTTTGTTTGAATTTATGGATTTATGAGACGGTATTATGAGCTATTCCCCTTTGAGAGAATTCCTCAATAAACTCGTCAAACACTTCCTCCATCGACTCAAAGTCTCTACGCTCCACAGAGTCAAACCAAGTTGCAGCATCATCCTCTAGGGTTAGTCCAAACCCTGCGAATTGGGTTGGAAAATCTAACACCTCTTCGGCTCTAATTACACGCACAAAGGCTGCTACATGATCTCTTGGGTCTCTGTTTCCTGTGTATTTCTTGTTTACCCATTTTTGCACTTGAGAAGGTCTAATTCTTCGATGGTCTACAAATCTTATCATTGGATCGCCCCGTCCAAGTCAATACACCTCCTCAGGCCTTCTGTAATAGGCTGGCTTCTCTCCCAATGGTGCTCCTTAGCCATAATTTCTAACGGTTCTCGCTGGAGGTGGTGCTTCTCTTCGAACTCGTTCTATGGGTGGTCCTCCAGGCTCTGTCGACCCTTGTGTCTTTGGCTTACTCTCTGCTTGATACCTTGAATATTGTGGTGGTTCTTGCAAATCCCTGAGCCCTCGTGCGGCTTGATAACCATCTCGGTTTCGGTCTGGTTCCATTGGTTCACTCTGTTGAAGCCATGCCTCCAATGATGGCTGGTTTGTTGGTTGGTCTACTGGCAATGGGTCAGTCTCTGCACAACTTCTTGCTTTGTTGCTGAATATACCTGTACACAAGCGTTTTAATTTCGGCAATTGAATCAAAGCATTTATTTGCTAGAGGTTATCTTAGTAATGATTGGTATAACTGGAGAGTTAATCTCAACCACTACTGTATTTTATACACTGCTGATGTTCTAGATTAGGTTTGCTAATCTGAAACAGTACTTCCCTCAGATGTTGGTCAATTTACGTGAAAAAGTCTGAATTCAGTCTTTGCTTAGTCAAATGGGCAAACAAGGTCCAAATTCACTTCTGGAAGAAGTTCTGGAACCCTTAAGCCAAATGCAATCTCACTGTCAATGCCAGGTCAAATTTTCTTTGCAGTATGTCCCAATAGACATCCTACGCATAGGATGTCTCCTACTGTGTTTTGCCTGGATTTTTGCATTGTTGTTTCCTCTTGTTGTGTTGAGCTTACAGCTACTTTTACTTTTTGATTTCGACTCCTATTAGCTGGTCAATGAGTCAGAAATCTGTTCCAACGGCATGTTGATGGTATTGATCAGTCTAATCAACTCTAAATTGGACCAAAACTGACTAGGAGGCTTGCCTTAGGCTATATAACACCTTACTATGCTCAAAGTCAAAGTCTGGCTTCATTTTCTTGCATTAGACATCCTACGCATAGGATATCTTTTTCATCAGAATGGATTCAAACTCAAAGCCCAGGCTCCCCTTGAGTTTCTAATCACTTGGGTATACTCAGAATTCAGTTTGGAGTCCCAAATCACTCAGAAGACATCCTACGCGTAGGATGTCTATTTGGCCTGTTTGACCCCATATTTGTCCCACAACTTCCCCTTGATGTCAGTAACCTAGTGGTATTCTTAGATTTTGATTTGGATGTCAAAAGTCCCAAATTTCAGTTGTTTTTTTTTTTTTAGTCAAAAGTGCTAAAGTCCGCTTTGAACCGAATTATCTTACCCAAATGAGGTGAAACCCCTTTCAGTCGTATATCATGCAAGACATGCCCATGCAGCCATCTTATGGTTTTGGTCTCAAAATAATGTTTTGGCATTATTTGGGTAGGATGTCGAGCAATTTCAGTCTATCTGGCCTTATCCTGTCAAGATATGGCCAAATTTCCACTTTCCAGTTGAAATTAGGGTAAACCCTACCTCACTGGTCAACTCAAAATCCCAAAATTCCTCCCAGATTAGCTTGTACACATCCTACGCGTAGGATGTCTCCTGGCTTAAAATTAAAGTTTTTTCTGACAGGAGTGCTCCTGATGCTCTGTAGGTCTATCAGAAACACTCATAGTAATTTTTTGGACTTCAATTAGGCTTTCAACCACACTTTTGCATCTTTTTGCGTCTTTTACAAACTTGTAATGATTCTACCAAGCAAGTGTACATGCATGAAATGCTCTAGATCCCGAATCATGATGTCTTACTTAATATACTCCTACCTATCATGTGAAATGGTGATAATGGTGTTTTTGGTTGCTTTTTGGTCTCTCCGGACTCTCAAGCTCTCCTCTCACCGCTTCTACCACTCCGACTCCTACTCTAGAACTCGACTACTACCTAAACTACCTAAGTCTACCTCCTCTACCTAAGTCGAAGGATCTAGGCCAGACACACGCTTCCTAAACTCCCTCTAAGACCTAGAGACTCCTCCACCCTCTGATCCTATCCAAATGTAAAGCGAGACTCTTGGCAAGCCAAAAATCCCAATCCTCAAGGATTAGTCTCGGTCACCTACCTAAGGTTTTCGTCCCCGGCAGCGGCGCCAATGTTGGACGGATACGCTGCGACGGACGTTAGCACAGCGAGAACTCACCTAACATGTAATGTCAGCTAAGGACGAAGCTCGACCCGCAGGCACGTGGAAGCAAGCATAAGGTGTCAACCTACACTCGACCGACTCCTAACTAATTCCTACAGAGGTCTCTACCAATTGTCTAAGTCACAGCCTTCAAGAGTGCAAAAGAGGAAACTTCCTACAACGCTTTCTAGAGCGCGAACACCCATCAAACAATCTCGAAACACCATAGAACTTGAAGGAGACCCTACTACCACCAATAGGCCGCTCTCCCTAAGGTCTATGAACCAAAATCACGACCCAAAACACCCGGTGCAGAAACACGTAGGATGTCTGGCCAAAATCTGCAGGTCTTCGTTTCCAAAATCTAAAGTGCCTAATGTGTAGTTCTACTCATTTGTGAACACGTGGATATGCTACAATGCAAAATCGGAAAACATATGCTCACCCAACCAACCGATGAAGCTCGTAGAAGGAGCTCACAAAGCCGGACCATACGCGCGCAATGTTGGTATCGGCGCGTAGCTCTAGTCGGGGGCAACACACTGCACTTCTCCGCAGTCGATTCCGACCACCGTAGCACTCGTAGCGTCAAGACGAAGCTCACACTCTCTCTCTCGTACACAGTACGCTCACTCATAGACTTCAAACTTGTTTTTAAAATGACAAAAGGTTTTTTTCATTAAGGTCAAAAAGTGGTATATATACCTTACAACTTCTCAAACCCTAAAGTTCGAAAATCAACCATCTACTCAATCTAACTATCAAAACTGGGATACAATCCGGAAACTTCTGTAAGTCCCAATATTTACAAGGTGAAAGATCGGGTTTTTCTCAATGAATGAATAATTACAAAGATAATAGTTTGCCGAGTAGTTAGATGCCGTGGGGTGTGTCCAGCTTCTAACACTAATGGTGCTCACTTCTCTCCTTCTCGCGCTTCCTACTCCCTCCCCGGTTATCACATTGCAGTCGTGTTTCTTGCATTGCAACCGCATGTAAGAGCTCTATGCATTGACGTAAACACTTCACGATATTTTGTAGCTTTTGGCGTCGCTGACCCGCGGCATAATTTCATTATAAGTAGGAATTTACACTTCAAAATATAAAACTAAGCATATGCGGGGTATTGGGGCATCATTGCTAAGCATTTAGGTGCATTCTGGGTCAAAAAGGACTACGTCAAAGATCCACTGTTGTTAATAATCGTGATTTTGGTACCTGACCTAAAGTGGGATTTGAGACCATAAGCATGTGTGCTTAGGTCTTATAAACATGTCCTAGAAGTTTCATTACGTTTGGATGTCATTTGATGCTGTAACGGATGTGATTTCTTTGTTGATGAGCGATTGGCTTTTGGTGATTTTAGTCACTTGAGTGTAGCGTGAGCTAGATGTGAGTTGTTTGTTGTTTTCCGAGAGATTGACAACCTCTTGTAGCCTCTATGCACTAGTCGAGTCAGCTTCGTCCCATGGATTGACAATTTAATCGTGGTTCTTGCTAAGTCTGCAATAAGATAGGAGTGAGGTTAGACACCCGTCCCACAGGGAGATATAGGTGCCACAAGCATGTCTGTACTTTAGTCCATTTCATTCTCCCAAAGTAGAGTGACAAATTCTACTTGGTGTTTGAGAGACGTCGTCATCACAAACATGAGTCTAAGCATGTATACTATTTAAATTTGTGCACAATTAAAAAGAGATAGAGTCTTATAAGTCAAAAAACATGGGTCATTTAAAAGAAATTTGTACATTTGCTTACTCTAATGTAGCATTGTAAGCATTGACAAGGTTCATACTATCCTTAAGCTCTATTCCTTGCATCCATCTAGCATCTTCAAAAGGATAATTTTTAAACTTAATAAGATACCGTCGGATAATCTTACCATGTCGTAGTACCTTGTCTTCATGCCAAAGGATAGCTTCGGGTTGTAGCACCTCTTCGTGGTCTTCAACTTCGGGAGGGTCTTTGATAATTGGTTCACTTGGTGGCTCTCCTTTGTAGGGCTTAAGTAGGCTCACATGAAAGGCATTGTGTATGAACCAATGGTTGGGCAACTTAAGTTGGTAACCCATCTCATTAATGGGCTTCAAGATTTGGAAAGGACCATAGTATCTTTTTGCTAGCTTAGCATAATACTTTTGATGGCCTGTAGGATTTTTGCCCGTCGTTTGCCTTAATCGAGCCTTAGGAAACTTAAGTAAGACCCAATCATTTTCTTTGAATGTTAAGGCTCTTATGTGCTTGTCAGCAGCTGCTTTTTGCCTTTGTTGAGAGATGGATATAGCCTCCTTAATCTTTTGAAAAGATTCTTGTGGGTCACGGCTATACTCATCGGCAGCAAAGATGTTCCCATGTACTTTGAGTAGCAAGGGACTTTTTTTGGTCTTCCCTCAATGATCTCAAAAGGTTCTTTTCCCATAGAAGTATGTATAGTATTATTGTAAGCATACTCTACAAGACGTAAGTACTTTTCCCATTGTGATCGTTGATCTACTTTGGTAACATAAGTCTTGAGTAGATCCAGTATCGTAAGATTGGCTGTCGTGGGTGATAGGTCGAAGAGAAATTCAATCTTGTTCCTAGATTTTCAAAGATACCTTTTCAGAAACTACTGGTCATTCTAGGATCTCTATCTGACATGATGGATGTTGGTAATCCATGGTGTTTGAAAATCTGAGATATGAAGAGAGTTGCCATTTGGTGTGCCTTAATAGTCTTTTTGATAGGAATAAAGTGTGCTTGTTTTCTAAACCGGTCGACTATTGTTCATATTCCCGTATTCCCATGGATAGACTTGGGCAATCCATGGATATACTCTCCCATGGTGAATTTGGGATAGGCAATGGCTGGAGTAATCCAGGTTGCTTCCCTCTATCATACTTGGTCTTGTGGCATACTACGCATTTTGAAACATACTCTTGTATGTCCACTTTCATGGTAGGCCAATAGAAATACGTCTCTACTTCTCGAAGAGTAGGTTTAATACCTCTATGTCCCGCATAGGGAGGAGCATAGGATTTATACATAACTTTCTCACGAAGGGAATGGGTAACACATAGTATGTGGGAGGAGCATGGGATTTATACATAACTTTCTCACGAAGGGAATGGGTAACACATAGCCTATTGCCATGGAGAAGATAACCATCCTGCAGGTGAATGGTTCCTCTTTCTTCCTCAAAGCAAGGGTTGACATTATGTCTCTAAAGTCAGGGTCAGTAGCATACTCATCTATCATAGAGGATAGATCATTATGAGTAGCTATAGACACCGCATTAGCTTTTGGTCGTCGTGAAAGTGCATCGGCCACTTGATTGTGCTTACCAGCAACATGAGCAATATGGAAATTAAATTGCGAAAGAAAATTTGCCCACCTCATTTGTTTGTTGAAAAGCTTGGTTTGCATCATGAAATACTTGAGACTTTGGTAGTCGATTCGTAGGATAAATGGAGTCCCCAATAAATAGTGCTCCCATGTGTCTGCTAAAAGCTCTTTCTCATAAATGCCCAAGACTCGTTCATCTGTATTGAGCCTTCGGCTCTCATATGCTATGGCATGCCCTTCTTGAAGCAAAATTGCTCCAATGCAATCACCACAAGCATCACATTAGACCTCAAATGGCTTTGAGAGATCCGGAAGCATGAGGACTGGTTGGAAGGTAAGCTTCTCCTTGAGCTTATCAAAAGCATTTTGCTCCTTAGTAGTCCATACATACTTAACGTTCTTCTTAGTTAAGTCATGTAGTGGTCCTGCTATTTGAGAGAATCTAGCTATGAAGCGTCTATAGTATGTGCACATACCAATAAAGCTTCTTAGCTCATGTAGATTCCTTGGGTTAGGCCATGCTTTTATTAACTCTAACTTTGATGGATCCATACCGATACCATCTTGAGAGATAATATAACCTAGGTATTGAATCTCTTGAGGAAAAAATTTGCTTTTTTTTTTTTGTTGAGAAAAAGCTTGTTCTCCCTCAATGCTTGAAAAATCACTTGGAGATGCTGCTTATGTTCCTCCAAAGACATGGAGTAGATGATGATATCATCAAAGAACACTCCAGTGAATTTGCAATGATAAGGTCTAAAATTTTTCTCCCTTAGATGATTGAACGTAGCTGGTGCATTAGCCAAGCTAAAAGGCATGACTAGATATTCATAAAGACCAAACGTCGTGCGAAACGCGATCTTTAGGATATCTTCATCCACTAGCCTTATTTGATGAAAGCCACTTTTAAGGTCAATCCTACTGAAGTAGGTAGAGCCTTGTAGCTTATCAAATAGATCTTCTACCCGAGGCACGGGAAATCTATTTTTGATAGTAGTGATATGGTTTAGTGCTCGATACTCCACACACATACGATATGTACCATGTTTCTTTTGCACTAAAAGGACTGGAGAACAAAAGAGAGAGGAACTAGGCCTCACCATCCCTTTGTCTACCAATTCCTGTACTTGCCTCATGATCTCCTCTTGTTGAGCTTGTGAGACTCATTAAGGAGGCTTGTTAGGCGGTGAGCTTCTTGGAAGGAGCTCAATGCGATGGTCATCATCCCTTCATTTTGGAGGTAAGTCCATAGAGATATCATCGATGAACACACCTTGGAATCCTTTTAGAAAATTAGACAAGTCTAACTCTTCTTGATTCCTACCAAGTTACATTTGATGAAATATTAGGATCTTTTACAGACTCTTTGATAAAAATCATGTACGCAGAAACTGAGCTCTTCATTGACTTATCAAAAGTAGGAGGATTTACAAGTGGAATAGTGCAACCACGCTCACTAGCATCTATATACATGTTCTTTCCCCTATAGAGGTGAAGTAATTTCTCCTTTCAAGGAACTTCATTTTGGCAGCCATGTGATCAAACCATGGTGCCCCTATGATAGCATCCTCATGTTGGAGAGGAAAGATGAAAAAGTCTTCTTTGTCGACATAGCTTTGGACATGAAGCCTCAACTTCCCAATCAAGGGAGTAATAGAGGCTTGCTGTCCCTTAAAATTTGTGTCAGTTGTTACCACATCTCCCATCTCGAAAGCTTGAATGCCCAACTTGGTGGCCAATTCCGTTGATATGAAATTGTGAGTAGAGCCAAGGTCAAAGATGAAGGCATCATGCTCTCTTACCTTTCCCCAAGCATAGGAAAGTGACAATCCTTTGCAATGAACATCCTCTTTTGGAGCTTCGATGGTGGAAGCCCTAGGAGTCTCATTGCGAGCATTCTTCTTGGGGCCAGAACGATAGCCATGTCCTTTCTCCCCACACTTGCAACACTTATGGTCCTTGCAAAAATCTTCAATCTCTTTAGGAGAGAGTTTGTTTTTGCTTTGTAAACTCCCTTCTCCTTGGACCGATTGTTGTTGTTGTTGTTGGAAGTGCCTTGGAAAGAATTTGGTTTTCCCCTTTGCATCATTTTTGTCTTTGTTTTCCATGGGCTTGACATTCCGTCTAGCCCCTCGGTGGAAATTGATGCGTGAAGCAACCATAGTGTGATGGATTACTTCAGTGATAGAACCAGGCCCTTGAGGGTTGATGTATTCGTCCATCTCTTCAAGTAATCCCGCACAGAATTGTTGCTTTTGCTCGGAAAATTCTATCTTTTGAAAGCCAATAACCTTGAGATGTAAATCCCAAAACTTGTCTACATACTTGTGGATAGACTCATGAGAGAGAAGCTTGAAGCTACGCCATTCGGTAAGCACTTTTTCCTTTGCATCTCTTCCAAGGAATTGCTTCATGATGGAAACTCGCAGAGTTTTCCATGTCTTTTTGGCTTCACCGTTGCCACGAAGGCTAGCCCACCATTGACGAGCTAATTTTTGGAAGTGCATAGCTACATGGCATAGCTTGGAGGATTCCGTGAAGCCCTCGTCTCCAAAGGTCGCATCAAATTGTTGGATGAAGGCCAACACTTTGTTGGTAGCACCAAAGGTGCCATCATAGGTGAGAAAAGAGATACTCTTTCCTCCCTCTTTGAACTTCTTTAGTTTTTGTGACCTTCGCCATGCAGGGTATGATTTGTGATGTCCTCCCCTCTTGTATTCTCTAGGAGAATAGCCATATCTTTCATTGGAAGAGGAGGAAGGTGAAGAAGAAGGAGAAGAGGGCGACCTCTTTCTAGCCCTTTTCTTCTTATGTTTCCTCTCTTCCCTTTTGGAATGACGAGGAGAAGGATTGTGTGTTGATCTTTTCCTCTTGGGAGGAGTGGACGATCGTCTAGACCACCGTCTTCGTGGAGCCACATCTTCAGAGGAATTTATAGTTTCATTGCTTTCTTGCTCTTTGGATTACTCCTCTCGAATGGGAGAGAGTCGTGTTTTGGGGGTCTCTTCAAGAGGCCTCCTAAGCTCTCTCTCCTCTTGGAGAGGAAGGGAAATTCCATAACCACAAAGTTGTTGAGTAACTTTGGCTTGCAAAGCAGGGTTGCCCATAGCTTGCTACAACCTAGTAACGAGATAATTTATGAACATGGGGGCATCATCATTAGCACCTTCATGTGCAAAATCAAAGCTATCAATGTTCATTCTACTCTCTTGATTATTGTCAGCCACGTTAACAAAATTTATGTATGTACTTAGTGTATGCTTTGGCAATTCAAAACCTTAGTTGCTACTCCTCTTAGCCTTTGGAAATTGGCTCTTAAGTATCAACACCCACGGCTCGAAGTGGTTAATTATAGAGAGTAGCGGAGTAGGTTTAACATAGCAGAGTTGCCGAGGGCTAGCTCCTTTTGGACTTCTTATGGCTCAATAATGGTAAAGCCGTAGGCAAGTCTAAAAAGACTCCATTATTAAGTCCAAAGCTCCCGAGGTGTGCACCATATCCCACATAGTGGGCTCAACAAAACCGATAATAGATCCCAATTCCACTTACCCTAATATAATTAACAGCATCATCTATTTATAGGTTACTTAAAGACCTCTCTTCTTAGGCAATAAAAGACACTACAAGAGGTACTTCACATTAGCGACGCGCACACTGTGATGCTCAAAAGTGAAAATCCATGGCGTCACTATGGGCTTCGCTATTTTCTTTGTTGCATAGCGACACCCATAGAGACGC
The DNA here is from genome assembly GCF_014529385.1 of Adiantum capillus-veneris. Classification (NCBI taxonomy): domain Eukaryota; kingdom Viridiplantae; phylum Streptophyta; class Polypodiopsida; order Polypodiales; family Pteridaceae; genus Adiantum; species Adiantum capillus-veneris. Next base: position 127,349,146 of record NC_140952.1, read on the forward strand.
TCATAGCGACGTCGACAGGGGTAAAAAATAAACTGAGAGATTACATTTAGGTTTAGGTTAGATTTAAGATTAGATTAGATTTAGATTTATGTTGAGTTTAAGAGTAGATTAGATCTAGATTATATTAGATTTAGGTAGATTTTAGGGCATGTGAATGAAGGCTTTTCCCAAAGAGCAAACAATAGGTACACAACAATATGTATATTCCCATCAGAATCTGAACTCACCCACTAACCATGTTCAATTAGCTCAGAATCACCATATGTTCAACTAGGTTAGATTTAAGATTAGATTTTGGATTTAGTTTTTATATTAAAGTCTACCTTTGGGATTACGGAAAAAAATTAGAGTTAGGCAAACGGTGATCCCTCTCTTCCTCTCTACCAATACGACCTTAAGTTGGAAAGATTTTAACGATATGATACTCAGATTGGAGGCCAACATGTAATGTGCTAAGTAATCCCTTGAACAAGGATCTGCTGTGAAGAGATGTTGAGATGCTGTGAATTGCTATAGCTAGAGAAGATGCAAAGGGGTTTTGTCCACTACATGCACTGTCATGTAGACGTGGGTGTGTAGATTTCTCGTACCCACAAATATAGGCATTGATCAATAAAGGCGAGATAATAACCCGGTGGTTCTGATCTCCGTGCACCTCTAGACCAAGGTGTACGGGGATCGGACATGACTAGAGAATGTGAGGTAGTTTATAGTGTGAACAAAGAGAGAGAGAGAGAGAGAGAGAGAGAGAGAGAGAGAGAGAGAGAGAGAGAAAAGACGGAGGATGCCAATAGAAGATTAAATTTATGTTCGGGTTATAAGGTTTTTACATTCATTATGAGTAGTGACAAGGATGTGGGGCTGTCCAACCGAAACACCTATCTCTCAACAAGGACCTTATGTCCTTGTAATCAATGAAAGCATGCTGTGTGACGGACAAGACGCGTTTCTTTGCACTACCTTCGCAAATTTGGCGAGTTTGATCCATCTATTATAGATCGAGTTGTTGCCAATTATAACTCATCGGACTTTGACCTTCGCCAACAGGCAGCAGTCTTGCAACCCAATAGACGTGTTCGCAAGCACTTTGGTCAAGCAGCATACATGGAGCCACAAGATGTAGCCTCTGACAGCTCAGAGGATGATCATGCATATCACATTCCCAATGAGGAAATGTTTGAGCTTAAGATCAATGAAATGATCAAGACGATCATGGATTCAGAAAGGCTTATTTATGATGATATGAAAAGTGAAGCTGATATGCCATTGTATGATGGAGCACATGTGTCTAGATTGAAGGCGCTCCTGGTTCTTCTCAACATGCAGGCAAATTTTTGATGGAGTGACACTAGCATCATAACACTTTTTAGGTGATCTATTACAATGTGTTTACTTCAATAAAAAACTCTAGATGTATAATGATCTGATAGATTACTTACACAAGTGTACCGCATTTTTTCGTTGTGTAGATTGCTCAAAGAGCACATACTACCAGCTGATAATGTGATGCCAGATTCCAGAGAGGAAGCAAGAAAGATCTTGCAAAACTTGGGGATGGATTACAATTCGATTCACGCTTGTCCTAACAACTGCATTCTTTTCAAAGGGGAATACATAGACATGGAGAAGTGTCCGAAATGTGATTCCGAGAGATATCAAGCAGATCTCCACGGAACAAAAATTCCACAAAAGGTTTTGCGACATTTTCCTCTGCTTCCTCGTATCAATCATTTCTTTGAATGTAAGTCCATGTCCGCCCTAGCATCATGGCCCGAGGAGAATGGATCTTCAGATGGTGTGCTACGGATTCCTACAGATTGTGCAGCCTGGAAACATATAGACGATACATGGCCGGATTTTGCCAAGGAAGCTCGAAATTTTCACATAGGCCTGGCTATGGATGGCGTAAATCCATTTGGTCAAAGATCAACATCTTACAGTGTATGGCCCGTTGTCATCGTCAACTACAACATTCCCACGTGGTTGACTACCAAGAAGGGGCACCTGTGGCTAAGCTTGATTGTGTCGGGGTGGTATAAAGTGAAGAATATGGATGTGTATCTTCGTCCACTATTGGAAGAGGTACAACAATTGTGGATTGGCATAGAAGTGGTGGATATGAGCCGACACATAGGTCAACGGAATGCTTTGATCAAAGGCATTCTAATGTGGACCATGCATGACTATCTCGGACTAATAGAATGCTCAGGTGATTTACACTCAAACTCAAACACTATAAATCTTGGTTTTTCTCAAGCTTATCTATTGTCATGTGTATACATGCAGGGATTCAAACAAGCGGATACAAATCATGTATCACATGTGGACCTAGACTTAATGCACGTCGGGCGTCCTCATTGAAGAAGCAAATCTATGAAGGTCATCAAGAATATCTTCCAAAGAATCATGTGTTATGTGATGGCTTTTTAAGAAGAGAGCCACTGAGGATGTTTGCACAAGCATGGTTAGAGCAGAAGGAGACGTGTGATGACGGTTTGCCCCCAGGGATGAAGAGACTCTCTCTATGGTACGAGTTACCATATTGGCCCAGACTCATGATCAATCACTTGCTCGATCCAATGCACATATTCAAGAATGTGGGTAATCTGTTGTGGAACTATCTGACCGATAAGAAAGATACTTTGGGAGCCAGGGTTGACCTTAGAAATGTGGATCGTATGGAGCAATATTGGTCGCAGACAACATCCGATGGATCGATAAGACTCCCTAAAGCACCATGGATTGTGACAGGAGCCCAAGAACGCAAAGTAAAAGAGACCATTCAATCTGTGCGGACCCCCACTGGTGTAATGCACTCGCTCCAAACATGTTTCACTAAAGAAGGAAAGCTACCCGTTTGAAGTCACACGACTGGCATAAAATGTGTCAGGTATGTTTGAAGTGGATAGTATTATCTATATTATAGATTATAACTTGTCCATGTTTTTTTCTCCATTCAATATTAAGATTAAATGTTCATGTGTTTAATGCAAGTATGGATGATGATGAGTTTCTTTCTTCTTTGTCACCCCAGCAGAGGAGGTGGTACAAGGAGCATCATTGCTCTGCAACACCATCACATCGTTCCACTCCTTCAGTGTCTCCCTCTGTATCAGAGCATTCAGCGTCGTGCTCTGAAGCTTCGATGTTGACAAGACGATCTTCACACTCGTTTAGGCACCGACGCTCTACTGGTGGCAGTGGCGGTTGCTGTGGGGATGCCGCCGCTGATGCCTCGACACCGCCTCGTGTTCGACGAGGCTCCTTACCTTCCCCTTCTTTGCCTGCCCCCACACCAGCCATGGCATCACCATCTATGCCAGGTTTTGTGCGGCTATCGGCCGTTCGTGGCTACACACCACTAGCTACTCCTCCGAGAGTCATCCCAGTCGACACTCCTCACTTTGGGGCCCAGACTCCAGTGGAGACATTTGACGTCCGTACCCCCATCAAGATGCTGCTAGAGACCCCTACCAAGACACTCAGGTTCAGGTATCATAGGCGAGAGGGCTTGTCGTACTTGGTCGACATCAGCGATGGCATCATCTTGGGTGACGAAGGCAAGAAGGTGATCTCGCACATGCGCGGTCTTTGCTCTCAGGTGTTTAGACTACATACTAAACACCTAGAGTGAAGTGCCAAGTGAATTAAAAGATAGAGTCATCAGCATGTTGCATGACGAGTTTCCTATGTCAAGTCGGGATGAGCGCTTCAATGAAGACCTGATGAAGGTTCGAATGCGGGAATACTGCAAGCACAAGCGTTGTGAAGTACAAAAAGAAAAAAAACATGGGTGGAATAGACCAGATTGGCTAGCCAAAGAAGATTGGAAGAATGTAAAGCGAGCAGCGCGTGAGAATCCTGACAAGTGGAAGCAACAAAAGGAGGCAGCCAAAGCGCGAGTAGAGGCAGGGAGCTCGCACCACTTGGGGAGCGGCGGGTGGGCATCATTTGAGGCCGATTTTGTAAGTGTTTTTACATTGCTCTTTAGGTTTGGCAGTTACGTCTATTTGTACTTTTAAATTCTAACATAATGGATTCTTTGTATGTTTTGAACAATGGTCGATGACGGGACGTGACCCCACACTGTACTAGCGCGGTACACAGGCAGGAAGGGCTTAAACGCCCTGATGGACATTCTGAGTTCTCATGGTGGCATGGTTAGTATTTCACTTAACTCTTTTACAGTTGTTGTATTTTAATGATAAGCTAAGAAAATAGATTGTTTTGTAATTATATGTTTATACTTACAGAAGTCTTATTGTTTTTTTTGCAGAATCTGACAGATACGCCGCTTGGACGCGATGAGACGTCTGATTTGACGACGTCAGTCTAGCCGTAGCCAAATAGCATTAGTTTCCTTTTGTCATAGCATGTATAATGAGATAATGTGTATACGTCTTTTTGTAACTATTGAAAAACCATGTATTTTCTCAATAATGACAATGGTGTTGTAACTATTACATTTGCAAAGCTTAACAATCAAGTGATTTTGCCTATGATGTGTACAATTGTCATTGATTTACTTTTGTCAATTTACTTTTGTCAGTTTTTGTATCTTTATTCTGCAAACAATACTATGCATGATGGAGTCAATGGTTATATTGTCTTGTGGGTGACTATCTATACCTTACACTTTCTTTCAAAGGTGAATCTGGGCTTATCTTGGATTCATTTAGGTTTACTCTATTATTGAAACATTCAATATGGTTGATGGGTGAATGCCCTGCCACCCAAAAAAATTTACTCTCAGGCATCGCTATATAAGGCTCTGCAAGGTCGCTATGAGTGTTTCTATAGGAAGCCTGCAACCATCACTATCTGCATCGCTATATGCGTTGCTATATAGCAACATAGATAGCGATGCACGTAGCGACGTTCTCGTAGCGATGCTATTAGCGACGGTCTTAGTGACTCTTAGGAGTATAAAAACCCAATGTATTTCCATCGCTAAAAACGTCACAAGTGTACACAACCTCTTGTAGTGAGAGAAACCAAATGCTCTGATACCAATGTAATGGAATTGGACTATTAACTTGAGAGTAGCGAAAATCAATGAGAGTATTTTTGAGAAATTACTTTGTGAGCATAGTGGGTGAACATAATTGAAGATAACAACATAGACATAGCAATTAGTTAACTTGGCATGAACAATAGTTTTGCAAGAGAGAGAATTTAGAGAACATGACAACAGTTGAGGACCAGATTTATGTGGAGCTGGTCCCCCCTCCAATAGGCATTTGTATTATGATTTCTCCCGTTAAGAGAGACTTGTTACAATACAATCTTTGTGTTCCTTGTGACCTAGGTGATGCAATGAAGATGGAAAGCTTCATGCATCACAAGCATAACATAAAATTTGTGGAAAGCTTTAACTATCCCAAGCCTCAGTCCCAAGACCTCAAACACCAAGGTGGAGAGAGCTAGCATGGAATGAGGGTAGGGAAGAGAAAGAAGAAACATTTCATAGGAGAAAGAATTAGTCCCTCAGTGATCATCAATATTCTTGCTAGCATACATAATAGCATGGTAATGAAGATGGAGAAGATGGCAAGCTTAAGCATTCAAGCATGGCTCTTGGTTGGATTTGCATTCCACAGCCAAGAGTGTTGGTGTAGGCTCTCAGCCTCTACTTGCTTGGAGAAGGAGAGGGAGCTCTTGCACTTTGCACTATGTGCAATGAGAGTGTGTGAGTGTGTGTGGGAGAGTATACCCCTAAGCAACCCCCTAGCTTGCTTTGGTTGACCCCCCCCCCTTGTAGCTCATGCTTGAAGCTCATTTGACCCCTCCAGGCCTAACCAACAGTAGGAGTCATACCAAGCAACAAAGGTAGCCTTGGGACAAGTGTCTCCCTTTCCCTTTGAGAGAGAGAGCTTGATAAATGCTAAAACAATCAATAAAATTTTCTAAATTATCATTGGACCCCTTGGGTGGCCAACCAATAGGCTTCAGGCACACCATGAGGGCAAAATGAGGAGGAACTTGACAAGTGTCCCCTTTTCTTTCTTTGTACTAGGCATGCCTTGTGTGAGTGTATGTGTGTGTGTGTTCTCTCTCATCCCCCCTCATGTAGGGTTGGCCCCCTCCTTGTAGGGATTGGCATTGATCTTTTGCACACCTCAATCCACTCAACCTTGGGCTTGGTTCCCACCACAAGCTTGGCCCTTAAACCCCTCAATCTTGGACCGGGTTCCCACCTCAAGTACAACCCTAGCATCTCAAGCACGACAAGCACCTCAATCTTGGGCCAGGTTCCCACATCAAGCACAGCCCTAGCTTACCTAAGGTCAAAGGACTTTTACACTCATTATTGGAGGTCTTGAATGAAGCTAACCCTATCTTATGCTCCATTGGTTAGCCTTGGTCTTTGATAGACCATCTCTCATTCGGGCCGCTATACCATTGGCTCCGTGTTGAGATAGATCTATAGGCACATGTCTATATCTAAACCCTTGTTCCCGTTTATTCTCCCACATTAAGTGATCAGTTTAATATGAGAAAATCATTTGGGTTGGTTAGATATTAGATTTTATGACATCTCCCACTAGAAAATGTGCTTAACCACTCACGACATGGTGTGACATGGAAAGCAGTAACTCTATCCAGTAACCACTGTGGAGAAAGTGTGCTACCCATAGACAAATCTACAAGAGGTACACTCGAAAAGCATGACAACACCGTCACTGGCATACACTACCACCTTAACTTCCTTTATAACCTGTGTCAAAGCCGTATCTGCATCATGTATACATCTCCGTTGTTGTCTCATACGTCTGAAACAATGACGCCTAATGTGCCTTGTGTGACCACAATGCCAACAACACAAGTATCATGCAATAAGTGGTAGCCACCACACAAAGACTAAAGTGGAAGTAAGTGTAAAGAGGGGCCTCAATTTTTATGCACCAATAAGCAATATCAAATATTAAATACCAAACTCCACAAGAGATGCCGTGGAGGTGGGAGCTACGATATTTAGGCCATTGATTTGCAAGATTCCTCTCTCTCTCTCTCTCTCTCTCTCTCTCTCTCTCTCTCTCTCTCACTCTCACATGCTATGTTATCGCTATTTTGTGTGCACTCTAATCTTGTCTAAATCATCTTCCCCTTACAATTTTTCACTATCAAGTCTATACTTTGTGTGTGTGTGTGTGTGTGTGTGTGTGTGTGTGTGTGTGTGTGTGTGTGTGTGTGTGTGTGTGTCTGTGTGTTTGTGTGCGCGCGCGTGTGCGTGTGCGTGCGCGTGCGTGTGTGGTGTCATATTTTAGGTGTGTGTACTTGGGTTTTGGGAGAGATGGTGAGAGGTTGACAGGTAAGTGTGTGACCAAATGGGAATTGTGGAAGCAACCATTCTCCCCTTCTCATCCCAATATACAATGCACATGAATGAAGTGAAACCAACTATGATATATGTAAAACATTTCTATGCCGCAAGAAAATGGAAACTTTACTTTATGTAAGTTTCTAGAGTTTTTTCAATTTACACACGTCAAACACCAAACCCACATCATGTTGTTAGGAAATAAGACGTAGCTAAATAGATAATTGAGTAGATTACTTAATGGAGAGAGACAGATTTATATACACGAGATTATAGAGTAGAGAGAGAGAGAGAGAGAGTACACACGATATACGTGGTTCACCCAATGTGGGCTACGTCCACGGGAAAGCAGCCACTCAATGGCTTTAGTACTTCAAAACAAGAAGTAGTTTACAAAGGGATTATACCCTTAATGGAGCTCCCGCCTTGCTTCACTCTCACCACCTCACACTCACCTTGTTGCATCAACTTCACACTATGAAATGTGTGTAGAAATGGCCTCCTTTTATAGGCCAAAAGGGCTGCCCTCTCTTATGAGAGACAGCCATGTGTAGCCGCCCTTGTGTGAATAAGTCCAAATCGGACCCTCCAATCCGCCCATGTGTGGCCGCCCTTGAGAAGACAAGTCCGCTTTTCAATTCGGCCACCGGCCATTGAATTCGGCCACCGGCCACCGGCCATTGACTTCCGACCACCGGCCAACCAACCGGTTGTTTTCCGACCGCCGGCCAGCCATAATATTCCGGTGAAAAGGAATATTCCGGCGGAAAAAAAAAGTCTCGGGGGCGGAGGCCCCCGAGGCCTTTAAAGTTGCCCCTGATTCTTGTCCGTGAAAATTTTGGTTTCCAGTGAGTGATTTTCCTTCACGCACGATGGCTTCTCCTCATAATGGGGGCCTTACAAATGTGCGCTTTTACCACAGAAAATTACAAGGGTAAATCAGGCTCCATACTTAACAATCTCCCACTTGGAGACTGATCTCCAAACCAAACCTGTGAGTGCTTTCCATTCTGGCTTCTTATCCTTGAATGCCGATTGAAGATGAGCAAAAGCTCAACTTCTCCTTGTTGACCACCTTTGTAAACATGTCTGCAGGATTTTCACTTGTATGCACCTTTCCTAGCTTTAGCTGTCCCTCTTCCAAAAGAGTGCGTATGAAGTGATATCTCACCTCAATGTGCTTTGTCCTTGAATGAAAGGCTGAGTTCTTCGCAAGATAGATAGCGCTTTGGCTATCACTGTACAAGACACAATTGTCTTGTTTGAATCCAAGCTCTTCTAAGAATCTGTGAAGCCACAGAATTTCTTTGCTTGCCTCCGTCATTGCTACATACTCTGCTTCCGTGGTAGAAAGTGAAACCACTTTCTACAGCTTTGAAGCCCAGCTTACTGCTGTGCCTCCAACCGTGAACACATAGCTAGTAGTGCTCCTTCGAGTATCTTTGTCACCTGCCATATCTGCATCAGCATACCCTTCTAGAAAAATATCAGTTCCTCCAAAATACAAATCATTTGTTGTTGTCCCTTTTAGATACCTAAGTATCCACTTCACAGCTTGCCAATGCTCTTTACCTAGGTTGTCCATGAACCTACTCACAACTCCCACTGCATGTGCAATGTCTGGCCTTGTCCAGACCATAGCATACATTAGAGAACCTACCGCTGCAGCATATGGAACTTTAGACATATAGGCTATCTCCTCTTGTGTCTTTGGACACATATCCTTCGTTAGTTTAAAATGACCAGCCAAAGGTGTAGAAACTGGTTTTGCATTTTGCATTGCAAACCTTTCTAGTACCTTCTTGATGTAATCTTCTTGAGATAGCTTTATTGTCTTCTTCGTCCTGTCCCTTGATATTTTCATACCAAGTATCCTCTTTGCAGCACCTAAATCGTTCATTGAAAAAGATTTGGACAGCTCCTCTTTTAGGTCTTTGATGTCCTGCATATTAGCACTTGCAATCAACATGTCATCAACATACAACATTAGGATGATGAATTTCCCATCTCCCAAATTCTCCGTGTAGACGCAGTGATCCGAGTTGCATCTTGTGAATCCATGATCCAACATCCATCGATCAAACTTCAAGTACCATTGTCTTGATGCTTTCTTTAAACCATACAAGCTCTTCTTTAATCTGCAAACCATTTTCTCCTTACCTTTTACTTCATACCCCTTTGGTTGAAGCATGTAGATTTCCTCCTCTAAGTCACCGTGAGGGAATGCCGTATTTACATCAATTTGCTCGAGATTTAGATCATGAGCAGCCACAAGGCTTAAGACAAACCTAATTGAGTTCATTTTTACAACAGGAGAAAATATTTCATTGAAGTCAATACCTTTCTTTTGAGAAAAACCTTTTACCACAAGCCTAGACTTGTACCTTTTCTTCCCACCTTCTTCTTCCTTTAGCTTGTACACCCATTTGTTTTGAAGTGCCCGCTTACCTTTAGGCAACTCAACCAACTCCCATGTTTGGTTGCGATGTAGTGAGTCCATCTCCACTTGCATGCTCTTCGTCCATTCTTCTTTGGATTCATGTTGCATAGCTTCTTCATATGATTCCGGCTCTCCAGAATCTGAGATCAAGAGATGGTTGAAGGAAGGAACAAACCTTTCTGGAGGTCTACTTGCTCTTGTAGATCTTCGGGGAATAGGTTGAGGCTCCTCATTTGGTTGACGTTGTTGCACATTGTCACCGTTTGCAGTCCTTGAGTCTTCACCGTCCTCAAGCTCCATGTACTCATCACCTGTTTCTTTTGTTTGTTTTCTTTCCAAGTAATCTTTGTACATATTTTGTTCGTTAAAAATTACATCCCTAGTCCTTAAGATTTTACCATCTTCAGGATTCCATAGGCGATACCCAAAGTCTCCTTCTCCATAGCCAATGAAGAAACACTTTTTGGACTTTGCATTTAGATTTGATCTTAGGCTACTATCTATGTGCATGAAAGCCTCACACCCAAACACTTTGAGAAATGCATAATTCACCGGTTTACCTGTCCATGCCTCTTCTGGAACTCCCCCATCCAATGCCGTTGAGGGTGACCGATTGATTAAGTACACAGACGTACTTACAGCTTCCGCCCAAAGCTCAAGCGGTAGGCCTGCATGTAGCCGCATGCTTCGTGCTCGTTCCATGATTGTCCTGTTCATCCTTTCCGAAATCCCATTTTGTTGAGGTGTCCTTGGGGTTGTCCTTTGCCTCCAAATGCCATTGCTAGCACAAAAGCTTTCAAAAGCTTGGCTGCAATATTAGCCTCCATTGTCGGATGTGAGGCATTTAACCTTCGTACCTGTTTCATTCTCCACAAAGGCTTTCCACCTTTGAAATATGGAAAATACATCGGATTTATTCTTCATGACATAAACCCATGTTTTTCTAGTCGCATCGTCTATGAATGTTACATAGTACAATGAGCCACCAAGTGATGGTGTACTTGCAGGACCCCAAACATCAGAATGAACCAACTCAAGTTTTTTATTTTTTCTTTCATTTCCTGATTTTTGAAATTTTACCCTCTTTTGTTTACCATAAACACAATCTTCACAGGACTCTAAGTCCACTTCTTTCAAACCTGGTAGAAGCTTCTTTGTTTGAAGGATTTGCATTCCTTTGGCACTCATATGCCCAAGTCGGTAGTGCCACACCGCACTGTCAACTTCTGTGGTTGCTGCACAAGCTGAAGGTTGCGTGCTAACAGTACACAAGTAAAGTGTACCGACTTTTTCACCCTTGGCAACCACCAAAGATCCCTTTGAGATCTTCCACCGTTTGTTTCCGAATGCAATGTTGTGACCTTCATCTTCCAATTGTCCTGTAGAGATCAAATTTTTGCGAAGAGAAGGAACATGCCTAACATCTTTAAGTTTCCATTCATTTCCGTTAGCAGTTTTGACAGAAACTGTACCTTTGCCGACAATCTCACAAGCTTCATCATCTCCCAAGTATACATACCCAAAATTACCTTTGGTGTAGTCTTGGAAATGTTGCTTGTGTGGTGTCGCATGGAATGGAGGCCCGGAATCTACTATCCAGGAATTAGACACATTGTCTAATGAGAGAATTAGAGCATCTTGCTCTACTTTACCTGCCACATTGGCCTCCGATGTTGGCTTGTTGTCTTGAGACTCTGTCTCCTTCTTCTTCTTGGACCAGCAATCCTTCTTGACGTGGCCCTTCTTGCCGTAGTTCCAACATTCAAGAACTGACTTTGTGTGTGACTTGCTCCGCCTTGAGCGATCACGACCCTTTTGGTTTTTGAACCTCTCCTTAAGCCTTCCTCTTGTTTCCACTGATAGTGCAGCACTTGATGATTCTCCTGTGCTTCTCCTTCGCATTTCCTCGCTTAGGAGAACACCCACAACATCATCAAACTTAAGAGTATTTGTGCCAGAGATAGAATTACTTACAGCCATCACAAGGCTGTCCCAACTATCCGGTAGAGATGATAGTATAAGGAGAGCTCGCACTTCGTCAACTTCGAAATTGATTTTCACTGATCGAAGTTGACTTATGTTTGTGTTAAAGTTATTCAGGTGTTCTGCAACTGAACCATTCTCTGCCATCTTTAGATTGAACAAGCGCTTCATAAGAAATACCTTATTGGATGCCGATGGTTTCTCGTAGAAGTCGTCAAGTGACTTCATCAAGTCCTCCGTGGTCTTCATCTCCGAAACATTGAAGGCCACCGTTGACGCCAAGCTTAACCAGATTGTTCCCAGTGCCTTTCGATCAAGGACAATCCATGCTTCATTTGCCATTGTTGCGGGCTTCTTCGCAAGACTGCCTAGTGGCAAATAGAGGTCCTTCTGGTAGAGATAGTCTTCAATCTCCATCTTCCAATGTTGGTAGTTTTTGCCGTTGAACTTCTCAATCTTGAGCTTCCCTTCCTCCACCATAACTCCCACTCGATTCAAGGAATCCTTTCCTTGAGATAATTTAGCTACGAGCAAACCTTGCTCTGATACCAGTTGTTAGGAAATAAGACGTAGCTAAATAGATAATTGAGTAGATTACTTAATGGAGAGAGACAGATTTATATACATGAGATTATAGAGTAGAGAGAGAGAGAGAGAGTACACACGATATACGTGGTTCACCCAATGTGGGCTACGTCCACGGGAAAGCAGCCACTCAATGGCTTTAGTACTTCAAAACAAGAAGTAGTTTACAAAGGGATTATACCCTTAATGGAGCTCCCGCCTTGCTTCACTCTCACCACCTCACACTCACCTTGTTGCATCAACTTCACACTATGAAATGTGTGTAGAAATGGCCTCCTTTTATAGGCCAAAAGGGCTACCCTCTCTTATGAGAGACAGCCATGTGTAGCCGCCCTTGTGCGAATAAGTCCAAATCTGACCCTCCAATCCGCCCATGTGTGGCCGCCCTTGAGAAGACAAGTCCGCTTTTCAATTCGGCCACCGGCCATTGAATTCGGCCACCGGCCACCGGCCATTGACTTCCAACCATCGGCCACCGGCCATTGACTTCCGACCACCGGCCATCGGCCATTGACTACCGGCCAAGTATAGTGCCAAGATTTTCCAAAACTGTAGTCCAAAAAGCACTACAAAATTTGAAATCTCTATAAGATATTATTACTTTTGGCAAACCATGATGAGAAAAAACAGCTTTAAAACAAAGAAGTGTAGCTTGATGTGCAGTGAGAGTTTTCTTACATGGAATAAAATATGCTTGCTTAGAGAACTTTGAATAAAAGTAGCCCACTTAATATGTTTTATCGTCTATAGGGGTTGAGATAATAGGTATTTGATATTTTGCTGATTCGTTTAAATTATCAAGTCAGCATCCATTAGATAATGTTTCCAAATTTTGAGAGTATGCACTAGAATAGTCAATTCTTTGTCATATGTACTAAATTTGGACTTTCAAATGCAAGTGGATGGTTATCTTGCATAAGAATTGCATCGATACCTTTTCCATTACCATTAGTGACTAGCACAAGAATGGTTGGTCAAAATTAGATAATTGTAACACAGGTGCGTTAGTTAAAGCATTCTTGAGTGCAGTGAATGAGATTTCTTGTAAGTGAGTCCATATATACTAGATGTTTTTCTTTAGCAGGACAATCACATAGTGAGATTTATAAGAAAAATTACGAACAAACTTTGTGTATTAACTACATAGACCAATGAGAGAACGTAGCTCATGCAGGTTTTTGGATCTAGGCCAGGATTGTATAGCTTCAATTTTCTTGGGGTCTATATGTATTCCCTTTTCTAATACAATGTGTACCAAATACTCTATTTTAGATTAGAAAAATCAACTCTTTTTGGGATTCAAGTATAGGTGGGTTTGTGACAGAAGATCAAAGACACGTGTTAAATGCTCATTATGATCTTGCTCAGATTTACTAAACATCAAAATATCATCAAAAAATACAATACCAAAGTCTTGATGGTCAATGAAAATACGGTTCATCATACGAGTGAAGGTAGCTGGTACATCTGGTATATTTATCAGACCAAATGGCATGACAAGAAATTCATAGTGCCCTGTTTGTGTTCTGAATGCAGTTTTGTAGACATCTTCTTCAAACATTTTAACTTGGTGATACCCCGATTTAAGGTTTATTTTACTAAAAATGTTTGCCCCTTTAAGTTTGTCCAGTAGATCATCCACTCTAGGAATATGATATCTATTTTTAATGGTGATCTTGTTTAGAGCTTTGTAGTCAAAACACATACGAAAGGTTCCATTTTTCTTCTTAACAAGAATTATTGGAGCTCCATATAGTGAACCACTAGGTCTAATAAGGCCCCGGTCAAAAGTAAATTTGTGATTTGATTTTTTATTTCCCTGTGTGTGGTTGGGTTTACACGGTATAGTGATCTGCAAGGAGATTCACTACCCAAGATAATATCAATTTTATGGTCTTCAAGACGTGATGGTGATATTCCAGGAGACAGATCATGCATGAAATAGTGTTTAAATTTTGAGACAAATTCATTGTGTGAAGAGTCTTGAGGAGTTTCATTTTGAGCAGATCGTTGATTTACAAGCACTAGATATGTTTTTCCTTGGTTTAAAGTTGCTCATTTGGCTTGAGTGTGAGAGAGAAACGAATTTTTTTGATGTTCTAGGATTGCTTGGATGGAGTCGGTTTTGTTTTCATGGGTGTGAGTTAACTTGGTTTGTAATTGATTGATGGGTTAAATTCATGTCGAAAAGGCATCCCCAAAATCATATCAATACCATGCAAGGGTGCGACTATAAATGTACATGTATGACCAATGCAAACTCTGACAGTGACTTGAGTTTTACAATTAAAACATTGATTATTAAAAACAGTTTTCACTTTATGAGGTGAAGAGAGTTGTGAAAGAGAAAGTTGTTGTGCCAATCGTGTAGAGATGAAGTCATGGCTACTACCATCATTTGAGAAATCGTGATATGTTCACCTTTAATTTGCCTTACTTTGAGAAAAGTGTGTGGAGATATAGGGATACTTGGAGAAGGATCGTCATTGGCATCATACTCAAGATCATAGCCCTCACCATAATTGACCTCAACTTCATTGTCGTTGGGATTGTAAGGGTAAGCCCAACTTGTGGCAACCATGTGGGAAAGCCTTCTAGCCACCTAGGAAGGATAAAAGATGACTTGTTCCAAGAGCAAGAGGGTGCAAACACTCTAGCCAATGATTGTAAAGCACCAAGCCTATATTAGAGGCTATTTTCTAATGAAGCATTGCACTTTGATGTTTACTCATTGTGTCTATACTCTACCTTTATGATCTTGCATTTGACATCACCTAAACCCTAATCCTAATCTCTCTAACCCTAATCTCAACACCATGGTAAAGCTAAGGCTCCATCCACCATAGCCCATGCTAACCATTGGTGATTAGGGAGACACACTTCTGCAACCATTTTTCCCAACAAATGGTATCGGGGCCGTATCGGGGCCAACGGTATCACACCTAGGCCAATCAACCTTTTCATTTGATTTCCATTAGTATGTTAATTAATCTCTTACATTATTAATAAATTCCACCACATGATCATCGCTTGGGATATGAACATGCTCCACTACCCATTTAGGTGTGAGAGAGTTGATTCCGCATGTCCTTTGCATATTTTTTCAATTAGTCTCTGCATCTCCTTGTACAATAAGCATCCTTTTTTGGTCCCTTGTATTGGTACAATTGGCGTTCATAATTTATGTGTGGGTGTAGCCCTCATCAATAGCTTTTCGTAGCATTTCTCAGAGCCTAAAGTGGCCAAAGATTGTCATTTGAATCGAATAATTAAGTTGACATCCTTTTGAAGCTCACTGGTTTTCTGTAGATCCAAATTTGTGTGTGTGTGTGGGGTTTTGAGTTCTTTAATGCTCAACTAAACCATTAACTCTTACAACCTTTTCTTTTTGGAAGCTCAATTTTGTCAAAGCCATTGGTGAGAACCTCCTATTCTCATCTTTTTTTTTATGAGGGAAAGGCAATTCAAAGGGGATTTTTTGTGGCTCTTCTTGTGTGTCATTCAAGCTGCCCAACAAAGCGCACTAGGCTATTAATCTCCTTGCCTGCAGACTACATCAGCTACCGACCTTACCATTTGCTACCCAAAAGCTACAATACTCATCACAAACTACGATGTGTGCAGGACTTAGCAATGTTGCTGAGTGCTCTCGTGCTGACCATCCTTGGTTCTTCATCATCTGCCCTGCTTTTGGTGCTCCCTATAAAAGGATTCTTGGATATTATATATAATAACGCCTACAGATCCTCATCTTCAACTCTTGGCACCGCACACAAGCCCTGGAACTAATCGCTATCCATATTGAACTCTTGTTCATCGGCACTTAAGCTACATAAATTTTTGCTCGCTACGGCATCAAAGTCACTTTTGCAAGCACCCAAATTTCTCTTGACACTCACCTACCTTTGTCAACATCCCTTTCTTGAATTGAAACTTCGACCTTGGGTTCCCACGAGCCAAAAAAACCCTTTTTTTCCAGAACCTTCATTGCTCCAAAGCCCTCGGCCTCTAAGCTAGGGCACATTCCCATGAGTAGAAGCTTCAAGCCCAAGGTCTAGAGCTTCCTAAGGCCATGCTGCCACATCTAGCAAGCAGCACCAAAATGACAAAAGCCAAGGGCTCTTTCCCGCAAGTTATGAGCCGTGAATTCTCACTTGTATTCTTTGAGATGTATGTCAACACTCATGTCATGAGAGAAATTTAGACACACGGGTTTAGATATTGCCTACACATTGAGTGTATGGTAAGACCGCCCATCATCAACATGAGCACACACACAAGCAGGATAAACATTGAAATGTATGTGTACACTGCACTATTAGCGAAGAAGGCCACACTCTCAACAAACCAGACCAATGAAGAACGACATCAACATAAAGATCAACATATAAAGATGAAGATGACAACCAACAACATCGACAAAGACAGGAAGACAAATTTTGGAGGGGATACACATGTTTATTACTTCACATAAAATGAATAAATGAATTATTAATTTTGTACTTATGTTAAGTATGAAGCCCGATTTACCCCTGGTAATTTTTTGTATTTAAAACGCACATTTGTAAGGCCCCCGTTATGAGGAGAAGCCATCGTGCGTGAAGAAAAATCACTCGTCGGAAATCGAAATTTTCATGGCCAAAAAGCTCGAGACTAGCTTTGTCGGAATATTTCTTTTGGTCGGAATTTTATGGTCGGACGGCGTTCAAAAAGTGGTCGGAAAGCGATCGACCGTTGGCCGGTTGTCGGAAGTTAATGGCCGGTGGCCGATTTCAAAGGAGGACTTGTCTTCTCAAGGGCGGCCACACATGGGCGGATTTGAGGGTCCGATTTGGACTTATCTACACAAGGGCGGCTACACATGTCTGCCTCTCATGAGAGTGGGCAACCCTTTTGGCCTATAAAAGGAGGCCTCTTCTACACACAAAAATCGATTGTGAAGCATTGTGGTGCACTGTGAATTTGATGCAACAAGGTGGGTGTGAGGTGGTGAGAGTGAAGCAAGGCGGGAGCGCTTTGTAACCTACTTATTATTTGAAGTACTAAAGCCATTGAGTGGCTGCTTTCCCGTGGATGTAGCCCACATTGGGTGAACCACGTATATCGTGTGTTCTCTCTATCTCTCTCTCTACTCTTTAATCTCTTGTGTGTGATAATTTGTCTCTCTCCATTAAGGAAGCTACTGAAATATCTATTTAGCTACATCTTATTTCCTAACAATCAGTATCAGAGCAAGGTTTGCTCATAGCTAAAGTATCTCAAGGAAAGGATTCCTTGAATTGAGTGGGAGTAATGGTGGAGGAAGGGAAGCTCAAGATTGAGAAGTTCAACAGCAAGAACTACCAACACTGGAAGATGCAGATTGAATACTATCTCTACCAGAAGGACCTTTATTTTCCACTAGGTGTCTTGCAAAGTAGATTGAATACTATCTCTACCAGAAGGACCTTTATTTTCCACTAGGTGTCTTGCAAAGAAGCCCGCAACAATGGCATATGAAGCATGGATTATCCTTGATCGAAAGGCATTGAGAACAATCCGGCTAAGCTTGGCGTCAACGGTGGCCTTCAACGTTTCGGAGATGAAGACCACAGAGGACTTGATGAAGTCATTTGACGACTTCTACAAGAAACCATCGGCATCCACTAAGGTATTTCTCATGAAGTGCTTGTTCAATCTAAAGATGGCAGAGAATGGTTCAGTTGCTAAACACCTAAATGACTTTAACACCAACATAAGTCAACTTCGATCGGTGAAAATCAATTTTGATGACGAAGTGCAAGCTCTCCTTATTCTATCCTCTCTATTGGATATTTGGGACAGCCTTGTGATGGTTGTAATAAGTAATTATATTTCTGGCACAAATACTCTTAAGTTTGATGATGTTGTGGATGTTCTCCTAAGCGAGGAAATACGAAGGAGAAGCACAGGAGAATCATCAAGTGCTGCACTGTCAGTGGAAACAAGAGAAAGGCCTAAGGAGAGGTTCAAAAACCAAAAGGGTCGTGATCGATCAAGGCGGAGCAAGTCACGCAGAAATTCAGTTCTTGTATGTTGAAACTGCGGCAAGAAGGGCCACGTCAAGAAGGATTGCTGGTCCAAGAAGAAGAAGAAGTCAGAGTCTCAAGACAACAAGCCAACATTGGAGGCCAATGTGGTAGGTAAAGTAGAGCAAAATGCTCTAATTCTCTCATTAGACAATGTGTCTAATTCTTGGATAGTAGATTCCAGGGCTTCATTCCATGCGACACCGCACAAGCAGCATTCCAAGATTACACCAAAGGTAATTTTGGGTATGTATACTTGGGAGATGATGAAGCTTGTGAAATTATCGACAAAGGTACAGTTTGTGTCAAAACTGCTAACAGAAATGAATGGAAGCTTAAATATGTTAGGCATGTTCCTTCTCTTCATAAAAATTTGATCTTTACAGAATAATTGGACGATGAAGGTCAAAGCATTACATTTGAAAGCAAACGGTGGAAGATCTCAAAGGGATCTTTGGTGGTTGCCAAGGGAGAAAAGGTTGGTATATTTTACTTGTGTACTGTCAATACGCAATCTTCAACTTGTGCAATAGCTACAGAAGTTGACAGTGCGGTGTGGCATATCAACCTGGGCATATGAGTGCCAAAGGAATGGAAATCCTTCAAACAAAGAAGCTTCTACCAGGTTTGAAAGAAGTTGACTTAGAGTTTTGTGAAGATTGTGTTTATGGTAAACAAACGAGAGTAAAATTTTGAAAATCAAGAAATGAAAGAAAAAATAAAAACTTGAGTTGGTTCATTCCAATGTTTGGGGTCCTGCAAGTACATCACTTGGTGGCTCATTGTACTATGTAACATTCATAGACGATGCGACTAGGAAAACATGGGTTTATGTAATAAAGAATAAATCCGATGTGTTTTTCATATTTCAAAGGTGGAAAGCCTTTGTGGAGAATGAAACAGGTACCAAGGTTAAATGCCTCAGATCCGACAATGAAGGCAAATATTGCAGCCAAGCTTTTGAAAGCTTTTGTGCTAGCAATGCATTCGGAGGCAAAGACAACCCCAAAGACACCTAAACAAAATGGCATTTCTGAAAGGATGAATAGAACAATCATGGAGCAAGCACGAAGCATGCGGCTACATGCAGGCCTACCGCTTGAGCTTTGGGCGGAATTAGTAAGTATGTCTGTGTACTTGATCAACCGATCACCCTCAACTGCATTTGATGGGGGAGTTCTAGAGGAGGCATGGACAGGTAAACTGGTGAATTATTCATTTCTCAATGTGTTTGGGTGTGAGGCTTTCATGCACATAGATAGAAGCCTAAGGTCGAAGCTAGATGCAAAGTCTAAAAAGCGTTTCTTCATTGGCTATGGAGAAGGTGACTTTGGGTATCGCCTATGGAATCCTGAAGATGGTAAAATCTTCAGAAGTAGGGATGTTATTTTCAAAAAACAAAATATGTATAAAGATTACTTGGAAAGAAAACAAATAAAAGAAACAAGTGATGAGTACATGGAGCTTGAGGACGGTGAAGACTCAAGGAGTGCAAACGGTGACAACGTGCAACAACATCAACCAAATGAGGAGCCTCAACCTATCCCCCAAAGATCCACAAGATCAAGTAGACCTCCAGTAAGGTTTGTTCCTTCCTTCAACCATCTCTTGATTTCGGATTCTGGAGAGCCAAAATCATACGAAGAAGCTATGCATCACAAATCCAAAGAAGAATGGATGAAGAGCATGCAAGTGGAGATGGACTCATTACATTGCAACCAAACATGGGAGTTGGTTGAGTTGCCTAAAGGTAAGCGGGCACTTCAAAAAAAATGGGTGTACAAGCTAAAGGAAGAACAAGGCGGAAAGAAAAGGTAAGAGTCTAGGCTTGTGGTAAAAGGGGTTTCTCAAAACAAAGGTATCGACTTCAATGAACTATTTTCTCATGTTGTAAAAATGAACTCAATTAGGCTTGTCTTAAGCCTTGTGGCTGCTCATGATTTCAATCTCGAGCAAATGGATGTAAATACGGCATTCCCTCATGGTGACTTAGAGGAGGAAGTTTACATGATTCAACCAAAGGGGTATGAAGTAAAAGGTAAGGAGAAAATGGTCTGTAGATTAAAGAAGAGCTTGTATGGTTTAAAGCAAGCATCAAGATAATGGTACTTGAAGTTCGATCGATGGATGTTGGATCATGGATTCAAAAGTTGCAACTCATATCATTGCGTCTACACGAAGAATTTGGGAGATGGGAAGTTCATCATCCTAATGTTGTATGTTGATGACATGTTGATTGCAAGTGCTAACATGCAGGACATCAAAGACCTAAAAGAGGAGCTGTCTAAATCTTTTTCAAAGAAACATTTAGGTGTTGCAAAGAGAATACTTGGGATGAAGATATCAAGGGACAGGATGAAGAAGACAATAAAACTATCTCAAGAGGATTACATCAAGAAGGTACTAGAAAGGTTTGCAGTGCAAAATGCAAAACGGTTTCTACACCTTTGGCTGGTCACTTTAAACTAATTAAGGATATGTGTCCAAAGACACAAGAGGAGATAGCCTATATGTGTAAAGTTCCATATGCTGTGGTAGGTTCTCTTATGTATGCTATGGTCTGGACAAGGCCAGACATTGCACATGCAGTGGGAGTTGTAATTAGGTTCATGGACAACCCAGGTAAAGAGCACTGGCAAGCTGTGGAGTGGATACTTAGGTATCTGAAAGGGACAACAACAAATGCTTTGTATTTTGGAGGCACTGATATTTTCTTGCAAGGGTATGTTGATGTAGATATGGCAGGTAACAAAGATACTCGAAGGAGCACTAATGGCTATGTCTTCACAGTTAGAGGCACAGCAGTAAGCTGGGCTTCAAAGTTGCAGAAAGTGGTCTCACTTTCTACCACGGAAGCAGAGTATGTAGCAATGACAGAGGCAAGCAAAGAAATTATGTGGCTTCACAGATTCTTAGAAGAGCTTGGATTCAAATAAGACAATTGTGTCTTGTACAGTGATAGCCGAAGTGCTATCCATCTTGCAAACAATTCAGCGTTTCATTCAAGGACAAAGCACATTGAGGTGAGATATCACTTCATATGCACTCTTTTGGAAGAGGGACAACTAAAGCTAGGAAAGGTGTATACAAGTGAAAATCTTGCAGACATGTTTACAAAGGTGGTCAACAAGGAGAAGTTGAGCTTTTGCTCATCTTCAATCGGCATGCAAGAATAAGAAGCCATGATGGATAGCATTCGTCGCAGGTTTGGTGTGGAGATCAGTCTCCAAGTGGGAGATTGTTAAGTATGGAGCCTGATTTACCACTTGTAATTTTTTGTATTAAAAATCACATTTGTAAGGCCCTCGTTATGAGGAGAAGCCACCGTGCGTGAAGAAAAATCACTCGTCGGAAATCAAAGCTTTCACGGTCAGAAAGCTCGAGACTGGCTTCATCGGAATATTCCTTTTTGTCAAAATATTATGGCCGGACGGCAACCGAAAAGTGGTCGGAAAACGATCGGCCAATGGCTGATAGTTAATGGCCAGTGGTCGGAAGTCAATGGCCGGTTGGCCGACGGCCGAATTCAATGGCTGGTGGTCGATTTCAAAGGAGGACTTGTCTTCTCAAGGGCGGCCACACATGGGCGGATTGGAGGGTCTGATTTGGACTTATCTACACAAGGGCGACTACACATGGCTGACTCTCATGAGAGAGGGCAACCCTTTTGGCCTATAAAAGGAGGCCTCTTCTACACACAAAAACCGATTGTGAAGCATTGTGGTGCACTATGAAGTTGATGCAACAAGGTGGGTGGGAGGTGGTGAGAGTGACGCAAGGCGAGATCTCTATTAAGGGTATAATCTCTTTGTAACCTACTTCTTGTTTGAAGTACTTAAGCCATTGAGTGGCTGCTTTCCCATGAATGTAGCCCACATTGGGTGAACCACGTATATCGTGTGTGCTCTCTATCTCTCTCTCTACTCTTTAATCTCTTGTGTGTGATAATTTTTCTCTCTCCATTAATTAAGCTACTCAAATATCTATTTAGCTACATCTTATTTCCTAACACTCTAGGACTACTAGTGAACCTACTAAGTCTCTTTTGTGAACCATAGTGATGAATTCGATTGAGAACCGCTATGATGTGTCATGAGACGTTGAACCATGGTGATGAATTAAATTGAACCTCCATGATGAATCAAGTAGATGAATCATGTTAGCTTATGAGTACATTATGATATGAACACATGAAGAAAACTCAAAAACACAAATCTTTGTAAAAATCCCAAGTTTGGCTTAACGGAGCGATTGTAAGGGTAAGCCCAACTTGTGGCAACCATGTGGGAAAGACCTCTTGCCACCTAGGAAGGATAAAAGATGACTTGGTCCAATAGCAAGAGGGTGCAACCTCTCTAGCCAATGATTGTAAAGCACCAAGCCTACATTAGAGACTATTTTCTAATGAAACATTGCACTTTGATCTTTACTCACTATGTATATTCTCTACCTTTATGATCTTGCATTTGACATCACCTAAACCCTAATCCTAATCTCTCTAACCCTAATCTCAACACCATGGTGAAGCAAAGGCTCCATCCACCATAGCCCACGCTAACATTGGTGATTAGGGAGACACACTTCTGCTACCATTTTTAACAACAGGGATTAACATATTCTATATGGTTAACTTGTGCACTGTTTGGGCGATTGTTGTTGAATGGTCTTTGGTTGTGGTTGCGTGCAACTCCATTGGAATGGCCGTTGCTTTTAGCAAGGTTGTTTGTGCACTTATATGCATAGTGACCAAACTGAAAACATTTGAAACATTTGATCTTTTTATTACCATTGGAATTGATTGGGGCGTTGATTGTTGGAAGGATTCTAGTGGCCCTTTGTTGCATGGGATTTTTGTTGTTGCCATGAGGTTGAGAAGAGGTAGCAGAGTTGTCAAATCTACATCTCTTGAAGAAGGTACGACTCTGGTTTTTGTGCCCATCAAAGCTAGAAGAAGAAGGAATTTTCTTGTTACGATTAGTGCTAGTAGATTGATCAACATGAAGTTGATGTCCATCTTTCTTTTTCTCCGCATTGAGTGCCAAATTGATGGCTTTTGATAGTGAATATGGCTCAAACATGTCCACTTCAACACCAATTTGTAGTGCTAACCCAGATATATACTTACGCTTTAGTTTCTTGCGACTGACATGTTTGTCGTTCGATAGCTTGAAGCTAAATGAGAAAATTCCAAAAATAATCAGTGTAAGCCTGTACATCTTTATTTCTACCTTGGCGAATTAAGTTCCATTGGCGACATGCTTTAGCTTTGTACTATGTGCGTAAGAAATGGGATAAAAAAAACTTCTCGAATGCATGCCAGGTGGGTGGGAGCTCTTCTACCGTGTTGTTTGGTGGCATTCCACCATAGTGTAGCATTACCGATAAGGTGATTTGATGCACACTTTTAACCATGTCACGCTCAGGGGAGTCTTTTGGAAGTAGTCGTCTAGTTTACTAACCCATGCCAATATCGTGTTGGCATCTTTAGCGCCATCAAAATCTTTAAATGTGAAAGCTTTTTTGCTAATTTTATTTTTCTTTGGAGCAGGTGTAGATTCAACGCGGGCAGCATGCAACAACTTATCTTCTAGTTCCTACCTTCACATGCGTTCATATGCAAGTGATTGAGGCAAGTTTGCAAGCTGTTTCGCAACAGTGGGTGGCTATGGAAAATGGGCCATGATGGCGTGCTTTACTCTCTTCTTCTTTGTTTTTTGGATTTCTTTTCCTTTTTTAATATATATATATATAATTGCTATATGTACAAATGTAAACGATTGGTATGCAAAATAATGAGAAAATAAGGAAGGTAAATGAAGTAATTTGATGATGGTATTCACTCCAAAAGTGCAATACCCAGGCACGATTGAGGTTTGGCGATCAATTGAGCAGTTGACATGTGAGAAAATTGAATTTTTCCTGGCGTCCAGAGTCCCTCGGTCCAAATGGCAGTGGCAATCAATATAATGTTGTTGAATACAAGGTCGGTGAAATCCTCGGTGATTAAGACCCTTAGCTCGGTGGTAGGTTGAATTGGACTTTGAAAGCATCGGCAAAAGGCTTTCTAAAAATAAAATATTAAGTGGTGGTAATGTAGTTGGTTACTGATCGGATATCGCCAGTAGGCAATGGGCACGGTGGATGGCCAAAGATGTTCTTATGTTGGGCGACCGACCAAGACAATGAGTTAGATGGGGATGGAGGGCATCTTAAGTGGCTAGGCATGCAAATGGGTTGCCGGCCAACGCTTTAATAAACACCTTTTTTAACTAATGTTAACTTAAACTGCATGTTAATAGTGAACTCGCACCGAGCAGGAATGGGAAAGAGACCTTGTGAAGGTGCGTGATGGTGACCTATAAAGAGGGATTCAACATGCAAGCAAGAAGAGGGAAGTGTTGGCTAGGCATGGGCACCCCTTTTGATGCAGATTTTGTAGAGTTTGGGAGTGGTCGAATTTCGACTTGTAGTGATTGCAAGGGATGACTCCCATGGTAGCCCTCTTGTCGAATCTCTCCAATTTTCTTCCGTAGTAATAATGCTTGGCTCCGGATACAAAAGATTGTAGTTAGTCTTTAATTTTTTGAGATCTTGGAGTTCACTGCAATTCTCAAAAAGTTTGATGGACTTCAAAATGCTTAATGGCCATTGGCTTCAAGTTCTTGTATAAGCCTTGATAGCTTTCGAAAGGCTCTTGAAGCTGTTCTTTACCTTATCCCCACTTCATATCTCCACTAAGTCGATAGCCAAATTCATTAATACTACTTCTTCTATATCTTCAAATTCTCTTGCTTCTTAACTCTCACTGTTTTGTCTTGACAATCCACAAGAGTTAGCCATCAACTTGAATTTTAAACTTGTCATACCGAATCTCGATCATCAATAAGAAAAATCAATTGTTTGGTTTGCCAATCAGTCACCGATTAGCCTTGATTTGTGACCTTCATGCTGCTGATTTTCAAATTGCTCCTTAAAAATTGAAATCAATTGCAGACTTCCCTCAAACCACCTCGCTCTGATACCACTGTTCGGATGAGAAGGGGAGAACGGTTGCTTCCACAATTTCAAATTTCTCACACACTTACCTATCAACCTCTCACCATCTCTCCAAAAACCCAAGTACACACATCTAGACTATCACACCACACACTCACACACACAAAGTACTTATAGTGAAAGATTGTAAGGGGAAGATGATGTAGACAATATTAGAGTATGGATAACATAGCATGAGAGAGAGGGAGAGAGAGAGAGAGAGAGGAATCTTGAAAATTAATGGCTTAAAGATTGTAGCCCCAAACTCCATGGTATCTCTTGTGGAGTTTGGTATTTAATATTTGATATTGCTTATTGGTGCCAAAAATTGGAGGCCCCTCTTTACACTTAGTTCCACTTTAGTCCTTGTGTGGTGGCTACCACTTATTGCATGACCTTATTAGGGTGAGTTCTCACTAATCATTTACAAGCGAGCCATAGTGGCTTATTGGAAAAATAAACTATAACACTATGCAATAAAAATGGCTGAGAATAATTTATTATCAACGCCTTCTCCTCAACTCCCAGAGTTCCAATCTACATAACGTCAACTCACCATTACTAAAAATAGAAAGACAACACAATAATTAACCACTATACACCAGCTATCATACAACAAGAGGGTGCCCAATCTCGTAACATTGCAAATGAACACAATAATTTGGCTTTGGTAAATTGTGTTTAGCCATTGTATTCAGTTTATTTAAAGTGGCTAGAATCTCTAAAACTCTAGAACCTTGTAGCTTTGTTAAGGCACCCAATTCATTTGAAGTGGCTCAAATCTCTAAAGTTCCAGAACCTTGTAGCTTTGTTAAGGCGCCCAATTTATTTGAAGTGGCTTGAATCTTTGAAACTCCAAAACCTTGTAGCTTTGTTAAGACACCCAACTTCTTCACAATGCTCCTTATAGTGGGTGCAATTTCACCCAGGGCACGATCTTGGTCATTGCATTGCCCCTAGGAATTCCCAAGACCTCTGTCCAAAAATTCCCAAGAAACTCCAAGACTTGTCATTGACTTGCCTCAATCCAAGCTATGGCTGTAAGTGCACTTGATTTTCCAAGATATTTGAGTTGTCGCTACCCACTCGTAGGCAGACTTGATTTCTCTCAGAGGTTTGAGAGCTTGTCTCTTGGTTAGCCCCCACCCAATTTCCGGGCTAGCCTCTTTGCACTAGGCATGTTACTAAGAGGAAGAGGTGTCACAATAGCTTCATCATCATTGGTTGAATTAGATACTTCTATGTGAGGGGAGCTTGCACCATTGGTTGAATATGCAAGAGGTACAAGTGTAGTGCAGGTTAGGTCCATTTTACTGCACATAGATACACATGGAAGAAAGGAATGCTCAAAGTTGAACCACTTCTTTGTCCATGCTCATGTTTATAATTACTATATCATTCACTCTCTCCTTCTCACCACAATGAGAAGAACTTAAAGTTTAAGGGTATTTCAAGTATTTCCTAAGTACCATTGCCTCTATATGTGACACCAAGAAGTCATCGACTCATCATCTCAAACATGTTATCAAAAAGTAGTGCATGATGCATGTGTCACAAACTATTTTAAAGGGACAATTTTGCAACAAAGGTCTCTCTAAAACCTATTCAAGGGGGTGGTAAAAATAGTGACTGGAGTTTTGTCAACTTATCTCAATAGATTCTCTTCATCTCAACTATTACACTTGAAATTTACCAACTTGCGGGAATAAGGGATTATGAGAAGACGTTGTTAAGAACTCAAATTTTAAGACATTGCAACCAAGGGCTCTCACAAGAGTGGTAAGAATAGTGACTGCAATTTATGTCAACTTATCTCAACATATTCTCCTATCTCAACTATTACACTTGAAGTTTACCAACTTGCAGGTATAGGAGATAATGAGAGAGAGGGAGACAGAGAGAGGGACTAATCAGCAACAATTTGATTGCAACTCATAACATTGCAAGTTTACCACATCTCCTATTGCCCATAAATCTATGTTTTATTTGTGAAAGAGAGAGATTTTTCTTTTATTTTTTTGATGCAAGGGAGTGCTTATGAGAAACATATTGATTGGGGTTACATTGACTTAGATCAACATTTTCTTTCTCCTTATTCTCTTTATCTCACCTATTGCGATTGAAGTTTATCAACTTGTATGCATAGGAGACAATGAGAATTTGTGTGGCCCTCTCTAGTAATCACTCTAAGGCACTTGCCAATCTCTTCAATTGGGAGACCATATGATTGGCACAAAGGGCTCTCTATTCAAAAGGGGGCTCATGTATATTATTATTATTCACTCTCTACATATAGAGTCTACTCTCTCCCTCTCCCCACAATAGAAAAAACTCACAATGAGAGAGAGAGAGAGAGAGAGAGAGAGAGAGATAAATGTGATTATATTCACTTGAAGTACCTAAAGATTTCTTGGTCTTTGCCAAAGAGAGAGAGAGAGAGAGAGAGAGAGAGAGAGAGAGAGAGAGAGAGAGAGATAAATGTGATTATATTCATTTGAAGTACCTAAAGGTTTCTTGGTCTAGAGAGAGAGAGAGAGAGAGAGAGAGAGTTACAAATGACCTATCAACTCTTTACTTCACTAACAATAATTTTTAATTCCATTAGAGATATACCAAGAGCCACTACATAAGTTGAAATCTACTTATACGAAAGGAGACCTATGTCGTACAGATGAACACCCAAGTCAAACTACTAAAGAGCTCCACCAAACCAATGAAGCTACAACTACAAGGGAAGAGAATAGTGTGAGGTCTCTTGAAACTACTCTATCTATGCCAAATCCTCTCTCCCTCCCTCTCTCTCTCTCTCTCTCTCTCTCTCTCTCTCTCTCTCTCTCTCTCTCTCTCTCTCTCTCTCTCTCATCCCCCATATGATTTGGTCTATAAAAATCATCCTTAACCATTCAATAATGTATTCAATATATAATGAAAGCTAAAATGACATATAACATTTTCTAGTTGCAACTACTTTGTTACCATATATATGTGGTAGTTGTAAGTGTGTGAACACACTTACGACTGCCGGGGCATTTTTTCCCTCACTAGGAGATTTTTCCCCACGTGCATTGCATATACGCCCATCATTCTAGGTCTATATATGTTTCCATTACACACTAAGGAATACACTCTCTATTGTGTGCCTTGAGCTTCCTTCATCTTCTCCAAGCTGTGTGTGTTTTCTTGCAACCCTAATTCCAACAATTGGTATCAGGGCAGGTTGCGTTCTCGCAGGCTTAGTCACCAGCAACTCCAGCACATGCCTGCTCACTTTCTTCGATTTTTGTGAGCTTGGTAAGCATTCGAAGGTTGATATAAATTTCAAGCAAGCTCAAAGAGCTTGTTTGCTCAGAATTTTGATTCGGGCTCATTTCGGCCTTCGTTTCCACTATAAGCAGTACTACATAGGCTATTTCGTCATTTTGTGCAAAATTTCTGTCAGTATCGTTTTTTGCATAGCAGGTCCCTTACAAGCTTCTACGGTTTGTGGTATATAGCACGTGTTGTTCCCGCTTCGTTTCTCCTCTTTTCGGACAGTTTTCACACCAGGTGCAACATTTACCATGGCTGGCAACACAAATGTGTTCAAGATGTTTGCTGCTGAGGACATATTGGATGGGGACAATTACCCTATGTGGGCTTACATGATGCAACATGTTCTTGTGTCAAAAGGTGTGTGGAATATTGTGCAGGTCATTGATGTACATCCTAGTTCTGAGGATGTAGGCGATGTTGAGGATGTTGCAAGTCTTGCTGCAAGGATTGTTGATGTTAGAGTTGTTTTGCCTATGATAGAACAAGCTCGTTGGCATGTAAAGGATGCACATGATCATGTGTGGATTGAGTGGTCTGTGAAGCGCACCATTCTCCTCACATTCGTTCAGCGAAATCTGCAAAAACAGGCTTGGGATATTCTGGCTGGTCTTTATGCAAGCTGCAATGAGGCATTGCATTGCTATGTAAAGAGATGGAGTCGAATATTATGCATGAGGAAGATGATATGGAAACTTTACTTGCTAGTGTCTAGGATATCAATGAGAAACTTATTTCTACAGGTGAAGTCATTTCAGGCAGCTCCCTTGTGCAGACTATTCTTGATGCCTTGCCATACTCTTACCATACTTTTTCTAGTACTTGGAGACTCATGACCCAAGGAGATCCTGATGCATTGTGCACATTGCTATTGCAAGAGTCACTTTCCATAAAAAACAACACTAGACAGCGTGCATTTGAACAGGCTTTTATTGCTGCTCAAAGAAAGGGTGCTAACAACGATGCAGCCACTTCTTATGGTTCTTCTACGAATGGAAAAGCACCTGCTCCTAATGCCTCTACTGACAGCAGTTCATCTGGAAATTCTAGTGATAAGGGAAAAAAGAAGATGCGTTGCCATTATTGTAAACCTAATGATCACTTGATCAAGCAGTGTCCTAAGTTGAAGGCCAAAGAGGCTAAGGAGAAAGAGGGTGGTTCCACTGCAAATGATGGTTTCACTAAAAATGCAGCTATTGTTGAGTCTTTTGTAAAAGGAGACTGTGATGTTGATGTTGATGTTGATGCAGAATGGGCTTTTAGTACAGAGTGTACCCATAATCTTGTTGTCCATGATGCATGCATGTCAATTGCTATAGATTCACATGTGTGGTATTTTGACAGTGGTGCTACAAAGCACATTATCTCACATTGTGATTTGTTCACCTCTCTTGAGTCCCTCGCAGGAATTCAGTTACTTGTGCCAACAATGCCTCTTATCTAGTCCAAGGAGTTGGAAGATTGTGCTTACTGCTGCAAAAGGCATTTCTTTCACACTTGTTGATGCACTTTATGTACCTAGGATCGAGAAGAATATTTTATCTATATTTGCACTTGTTAGACTTGGTCTTGTAGTAAAATTTGTGGATGACAAATGTACAATACATGATCTCAGTTTCGATGATGAAATTGTTGCATCTAGCATTTTATGTCGTGGGCTTTATAAGCTCACTTCGTATGACAAGTGTGGGTAGAATTTTGCAAATGCAGTTTTGGATTCAAAGTCTATTTGAGATGCAAAACTTTGGCATGCACGTTTTGGTCATCTGAATTTTGCCAGTTTGCTGTGTTTGCGCGCTTGCAGAAATTTGATGTGGTTGCTTCTTTGCCGCCTCTTGAAGCACCTGTCAAACACGTTTGTGAAGGCTGTATTTTGGGTAAGATGCATCGTTCCAAGTTTCCACAAGATGGTTTAGTTAGGGCCACATGCAGGTTGCAACTTGTGCATAGTGATATTTGTGGGCCCATGCAAACTCGTCGTTAGGCAATTATCTTTACTTCGTGACTTTCATTGATGATTACTCCAGGCATACATGGGTATTTCCGCTCAAAGAAAATTCCAAAGTATTTATGTGCTTCAAACAATTTCTGGCTATGGCTGAAAATGTCTCGAAATGTACTATGGGCACCCTCCATTTTGATCGAGTTGGGGAGTATATGTCTCATGAATATAATGCATTTATGGCTAGTCGTGGGATAAAACACCAATGTACAGTGCCTTATACGCCTCAACAAAATGGTGTTGCTGAGAGGAAAAACAGGTCACCTACGAAAATGGCACGATGTATGGTCAAAAGTAAGCTTTGCCGCATTTTTTTTGGCTTGAGGCCATCATTTGTTCCACTTATGTACTAAACAAGTGTCCTATGAAAGCTTTCTAGCCTATTACTCTATGCGAAGCATGGTGTGATAGAAAGCCTTCTATTGAGAACATGCGTGTTTTTGGCTGTTTGGCATATGCTTTGGTGCCACAAACACAGCCCAAAAAATTGGATGATAAGGCTGTCAAATGTATTTTTGTTGGTTATAGTGCTGAAAGCAAAGGTTACAGGTTGTATCATCCACAAACAAAGTGTATTTTGGTTTCACGAGATGTTGTGTTTGTGGAAGATTCTATTTAGCCCTTGCTGTCATGTACTAGAGATAGTAATGTTAGCTCACAGGACATTCATGACATTTTGTTGCCTCTTTTCAGTGGTGGAAGTTCGAATGTAAATTCCAATGAGGCAATTGTATAGCCTATGGGGGTTTCTAAAAATATTACGGATCAGCCTATTATTGATGCAGATGTACATGATGTACCTGATGAGGAAAGGGACGACAGGCTAGAGGTATGCCAAAATGGCTGGTGCATACATTGCGTGATAGTAAATTGGATGCACCTTTCTAGTCGCACTCGTTCAGGCTCTTGCGATGTATCTTATGCATCAGATTGTTATGATTTGGCTGTGTCTAGCTTACATGATGTTGACGAACCTCTGTCTTATGATGAAGCACAAAATTTGAAAAATTGGATGGCTGCCATGCAATCGTAATATGATGCACTTAAGGAAAATGACACATGGACTTTATGTGATTTGCCTCCTGGAAAAAAGGCCATTGGTACAAAGTGGGTTTACAAGTTGAAACGCAAGCTAGATGGTGAGATTGATTGCTATAAGGCTTGACTTGTTGCAAAGGGTTATGCACAACAAAAAGGCATAGATTATGAAGAGGCTTTTGCTCCCCCTTGTCGTATGACTACTGTACATTTTCTATGTGCATTGGTGGCTCATTTTGGTTGGGATGTACATCAATTAGAAATTGTTACTGCTTTCTTGAATGGTGACATATTTGAGGAAGTTTATGTAACGCAGCCTCGCGGTTTTGTCAAGACAGGACAAGAGGATAAGGTGTGCATATGTAGCAAAGCTTTGTATGGGTTGAAGCAATCTCCTCGTGCTTGGTATGAGAAGGCTGACACTCATTTGGCCAAAAGAGGCTTTCATAATAGTCCAACAGAAAGCACATTGTACGTAAAGCGTGAGGGTGATGTACTTATCATTGTGGTTCTTTATGTAGATGATTTGCTGATCAATGGACCAAATCAGAGACATATTGTTGGTTTTAAGGCTGATTTGAATGCTACTTTCAAGATGAAAGATTTGGGGCTGTTGCATCATTACTTGGGTATACAGTTTAAGCAGTGTGATGGTGGTATTGCCTTGTGCCTAGAAAAAATTAAATAGAATCTTTGCTATGTGAGTTCAGACTTGAGGATTGCAAACCTATTGCGACTCCCATGGAAACAAGTTTAAAATTGAGTCTTCATGATGCTTGTGATCCTGCAAATGTCACTCTTTACCAAACTGATGTTGGATGCCTCATTTATGTATGCAATATGAGGCCGGATATTGAGTTGTAGTCTCACAGGTCATCAAATTTATGCATAGCCTAGGGTCTAAGCATTGGCAGGCTGTCAAGAGTATTTTCCGCTACTTGAGTGGCACTTTACATCTTGGATTGTTTTATCCCAATGGGGGATCATTGCTGCCAGACTTACATGCTTTTTCGGACTCAGATTGGGCTGGTTGTTTTGACACACGAGTGTCCACAAGTGGTTTTTGTTTCATGCTTAGCAGCTCATGCATATCATGGCTGAGCAAGAAGCAACCTACCGTGGCCACTTCCAATTGTGAGGCTGAGTACAGGGCAGTCTTCACAGCTACGGTTAAGTATGTATGGCTCAGACGCCTTATGGATGATTTGGGTGTTGGACATGACACTACCAACACTATCTACACTGATAGTCAAAGTGCATTGGCAGTTGCGAGGAACCCAATTTTTCATGCTTGCAGAAAGCACATTGAGGTGCATTACCACTATGTTAGGGAGAGGCTCACAGTAGGAGAGATCAGCTTGGCTTATGTGCCAACAGAGGACAACCTTGCAGATATTTTCACAAAGGCATTGTCTCATGCGAAGTTTGAAGCTTTCTGCAAAGATTTGGGCTTATTCCCCTTTGTAGATTGATCATGTCCTCAGGGCATGGAAGTTCCCTTTACTCATGTGCCAACTCTCGTTCACCTCATCACTTCAGGGGGGATTTGTTACCATATACATGTGGTAGTGATGTGTGTGAACACACTTAGGACCGTCGGGGCATTTTTTCCCTCACTAGGAGGTTTTTCCCCCCACGCATTGTATATATGCCCATCATTCTAGGGCTATCTATGTTTCCATTGCACACTAAGGAGTACACTCTCTATTGTGTGCCTTGAGATTCCTTCGTCTTCTCCAAGCTGTGTGTGTTTCACTGCAACCCTAATTCCAACATCCTTAACATTTAAGGTTCTCAAGATTGACCAATAAATCTCTATAATCTGTGCATATCTGTCTTAAAAGTCATCTTTATAAATAATTGCAAGGAACGATTCTTATGCTAAGTTTCTATAAAAGTCACTCTTTGAAATATCAAAGTGGGCACAACATAGTGAGCGTTGTGCATGCACATACAGTTTGTGGTGGGCACCCCAGGGAAATGCTAGTTCTATGTGGCCTGCAACAATTAGTTGTACTTAGAAAAAAATAGATAGGTCCTAGTGATTTTTTTCCGAGGTTTATTGATGTAGAATGTTGTTAATTAGTGATTGGTCAAAATTGAATTTTTTTTGTCTTTCTAGGCTCGTGTTTTTTTTGTCATAGTGTTTTTATAGCCTTGAGAAATTATTAGAAATAGGGTTGCAGGGAACACACACAACTTGCAGAAGATGAAGAAGCTCAAGGCACACAACAGAGAGTATGTATTGCTTAGTGCACAATGGAAAGATAAGTTAGCCCTAGAATGATGGGCGTATATACAATGCACAGGGAAATAAACCTCCTAGGTAGTGAGGGAAAAAATGCCCCAATGGTCCTAAATTTGTTCACACACATCACTACCACATATGTATGGTAACAAATCCCCCCTGGGAGTGATGCGGTGAACAAGAGCTAGAACCTAGTGTACAGGGAAGTACCATGCCCTAAGGACATGATCAATTCACAAAGGGGAGTAAGCCCAAAGCTTTGCAAAAAGGTTTGAACTTCTCATGAGGCAAAGCCTTTGTGAAAAGATTTGCAATATTGTCCTGTGTCGACACATAAACCAAGTTGATCTCTCCTACTAAGAGTCTCTCTCTGACATAGTGCTAATGCACCTCAATGTGCTTTGTGTGAGCATGAAAAACTGGGTTCCTCACAACTACCAATGCGCTTTGACTATCAGTGAAGATGATGTTGGTAGTGTCCTCTCCAACACCCAATCAACCATAAGGCATCTGAGCCATACACACTCAACTATAGCTGTGAAGATTGCTATGTACTCAGCCTCACATTAGGAAGTGCCATAGTAGTTTGCTTCTTGCTCAACCAGGATATGCATGAACTGCCGAGCATGAAACAAAAACCACTCGTGGACACCCGCGTGTCGTAACAACCAGCCCAATATGAGTCCAAAAAAGCATGTAAGTTTGGCTGCAATGATTCCCCCTTAGGATAAAACAACCCAAGATGTAAAGTGCCACTCAAATAGCAAAAGATCCTCTTGACATCCTACCAATGCTTAGACCCTGGGCTATGCATAAATTTGCTGACCTATGAGATTGCAAATCGAATATCCGACCTCATATTGCATACATAAATAAGGCATATAGCAACAATTTGATAAAGAGTGACATTGGTAGGATCACCGACAACATGAAGACTCAATTTCAAACCCATTTCCATGCGAGTAGCAATAGGTTTGCAATCCTGAAGTCCAAACTCACATAGTAATGTGTCTATGTAACTTGTTTTACACAAGGCAATACTACCATCACACTCCTTAAACTGTATGATCAAGTAATGATGCAACATCCCCAAGTCTTTCATCTTGAAAGAAGCATTCAAATCAGCCTTAGATTCAACGATATGTGTCTCATTCGGACCAATGATCAACAAATCATCCAAATATAGGATTGCATGAGAAGTACATCACCCTCTCGCTTTACATACGAAGTGCTTTCTGTTGGGACTATTACAAAAGCCTCATTTAACCAAATGAGTCTCAACTTTCTCATACCAAGCACAAGGAGACTGCTTCAACCCATGCAAAGCTCTCTTACATTTACATACTTGATATTCTTGCCCTTTCTTGACAAAATTGTGAGGCTTCATTACATAAACTTCCTCAAATATATCACCATTCAAGAAAGCAATAAAAATGTTTGATTGATGTACATCCCATCCAAAATGAGCTGCCAATGCACATATAAAATACATAGTAGTCATACGACAAGTGGGAGCAAAAGTCTCTTAATAATCTATGCATTTCTCCCGTGCATAGTGTTTTGCAATAAGTCGAGCCTTATAGCGATCAATCTCACCATCCGTCTTACGTTTCAACCTGTAAACCCACTTCGTACCAATGGCCTTTTTGCCAAGAGGAAAATCACATAAATTCCATGTGTCATTTTCTATAAGTGCATCATATTATGATTGCATGGCATCCATCCCATTTTCAATAATTTTGTGCTTCATCAAAAGACAGAGGTTCCTCCACATCACATAAACTAGAAACAACCAAATCATAACAATGTGATGCATAAGATGCATATGGCAAGAACCTGAACGAGTACGACTACACAAAGGTGCATAATGCATTTGATAGCCTTATCATCCAATTTTTAGCACTACGTTTGTGGCACCAAAGCATAAGCCAAACAACCAAAAATCCGCATGCGAACAATAGATGGTTTTTTATCATGCCATGCTGTTAAGTACATAAGTAGCACACATGATGGCCTCAAGCCAAAACGAACATGGAAAAGCTTGACTCTTAACTATACATCATGCCATCTCCGTAAGTGACCTATTTTTTCTCTCAGCAACACCATTTTACTGAGGTGTATATGGAACTGTACATTGGTGTTTTATCCCACGACTATCCAAAAATACATTAAACTCATGAGACATATACTCCCCCCCTCGATCTGAATGGAGGGTGCCCATGTACATTTAGAGACATTTTCAAGCATAGCCAGAAATTGCTTGAAGCACATAAACACTTTGGACTTAGCTTTAAGTGGATACACCCATGTATGCTTGGAGTAATCATCAATGAAAGTCATGAAGTACACGTAATTGCCTAAGGACGGAGTTTGCATAGGCCCACAAACATCACTATGCACAAGTTGCAATATGCATGTAGCCCTTAACGAACCATCCTTTGTAAACTTTGAATGCTGCATCTTACCCAAAATACAGCCTTACAAACATTCTTTGAAGGTGCTTTAAGAGGTGGCAAAGAAACAACCATATCAGATTTTTGCAAACGCAACAAACTGACAAAATTCAGATGCCCAACACGTGCATGCCAAAGTTTTGCATCTGAAATAGCCTTTGAATCCACAAATTCATTTGCAAAATTCTATCTACACTTGTCATACAAAGTGGGCTTATACAACCCATGGCACAAAATGCCAGATGCAACAATTTCCTCATCAAAAATGAGATCATGAACTGTACATCTATCATCCACAAATTTGACAACAAGACCAATTATAGCAAGTGCATATATAGACAAAATGTTCTTTTTTATCTCAGGCACATAAAGTGCATCAACAAGTGTTGTGTAAGAACTGCCATTCATAACAATCAACACAATCTTTCCAACTCCTTTGATCGGATAAGAGGCACTGTTGGCACAATTGATTGTATTCCCATGAGGGACAGCCTTGAGAGAGGTAAACAAATCACGATGTGAGGTAATGTGCTTTGTAGCACCACTATCAAAGTACCACAGAAGTGAATCTACAGCAACTGACAACATGCATCATGGACAAAAGGATCATAAGTGCACTTTGCACTAAAGGCCCACTCTGCATCTACATCAACATCACAATCTCCTTTCACAAAAGATTCTACAATAGCTGCAATTGCAGTGGAACCAACCTCTTTCTTCTTTGCCTCTTTTGCCTTCAATTTAGGACACTGCTTGATAAAGTGATCATTAGCCTTACAATAATGACAATGCATCTTCTTTTTGCCCTTTTCACCAGAATTTGTAGAGAGCCAACAAAGACATTGGAAACAGGAGATTTGCACTCGCTGGAGAACCATGAGAAGTGGCTATATTGTTGTTACCACCTTTTCTTTGAGCATCAACAAAAGCTTGCTCAATCGCACAGTGTTTAGCCCTGTCCTTTCTTGAAAGTGACTCTTGCAACAACAATGTGCATAATTTGTCCAACTTGACAACATCAAGATTTCCTTGGGTCATAAGTATCCAAGGACTAGCAAAAGTCTGGTAAGAATCTGGCAATGCATCAAGAATAGTCTGCAGAAGGAAACTGTCAAAAATGACTTCTCCTACAAAAATGAGTTGCTCATTAATATCCTTGATACTAGAAAGAAAAGTGTCCATGTCATCTTCCTCATGCATAGTCTTCAATTTCAGCTCTTTATACAATGCAATTTTAGTGTCGTGCAACTTGTATACAGACCAACCAACTAGAATGTCCTAAGCCTATTTTGCAAATTTAGCTGAACGAATGTGAGGAGAGATAATGCAATCAATGCATGAGCGTACGCATCTCTAACATCCCAACAAGACTGCTTAGAGGTAGGCAAAATAGCTCTAGCAGTAACAATCCTGCCCACCAAAACTTGCAACATCCTCAATAGCGCTTGTATCCACAGAATTAGGACATACATCGATGCCTTGCACAACATTCCAAACACCCTTTGACACAAGAACATGTTGCATCATGTAAGCCCACATTGGGTAATTGTCTCTGTCTAATTTATCCTCAGCAAAAAACATTTTGAAAATATTTGTGTTGTTGTGAGTCATGGCGAGTACCTGCACCTAATGTGAAAATTCCCCGAAAAGAGGAGAAACAAAGCGGGACTAACATGTGCTATATAGTAGAACCCAAAGAAGACTGTAAGGGACCTGTTATGTAGAAAATTGCATTAAAAATTTTGCACAAAAGGACGAAATTGTCTGCACAGTACTGCTTATAGTGGAAACAAAGGTCGAAATGAATTCGATTAAAAATTCTGAGCAGACCAAGCTCCAAGCGCATACCCAAAGTATTTATTTCCCTGCTAATGCTCACCAAATCTCACCCAAATTAGAGAAAGTGAACATGCAAGTGCTGGCAACGCTGGTGCAACCTGCTCTGATACCAATTGTTGGAAATAGGGTTGCAAGGAATACACACATCTTGGAGAAGGTGAATGTAATGGGGTTGTTAAACATGGACCCTGGCTTGGCTCTGTAGTGCCTCTGATGTATCCTTGATAACCTTCTAGCCCCAATTACATGAAGAAAATACATGTACAGACTTAGCCTCTCTCCATCACATCATTCAACATCCATCTTGTACAGTTACAATGAAGACAAAGTTCAAATACAAATAGGAGCTCAACAAGAAGAACACAAGAAACAGAACACTATACACAGGTTGATAGATAACGGCCACCTGTGTTAGTTAGCTTGATCCGCCTTCATCCTACAACCCTCCTCAGGGCACCAAAAGATACATACTCTTTTCCAAAAAGACACCCCTCAAAATATGTCCTTTCCTAACTTATGACTAACTATCGCTTGACAATTTACTAACTGACTCCCTCCCGACTAACAAATTACGGATTGCTGACTAACTACTTCTTGATTACATACTGATAATACAATATAGGCCCTTTTCCACCTGACACACCTGATGGACACAAAAAGGAACTTTTTGGAGACACGGGCCCACTTATCCCTTGATCAATCCTCTTCAGTGTCATTAGGGAAAATTCTATCTGCATCAACCTCTTTTTGCAGATCTTCCTAACCATCCTTCATAATCACATAATGTGCTAGGTTGTCAATGATTGCTCAGCTTCATTAATTTGCATGTCCCCACCTTCATTTGCAACTCTAGAAAGCACTTGAAGGTTTGATCACTGATTATAGTCAATTTGTTGTTCGTTAGCAACATCCTCAGCCCTGTGCTTTGCCTTTTTAGTGCCAAACAACTTCCCTTCACCAAAATCACCTCCAGTCACAGATTTAGCAATACCTTCAACTAGCAAAGCAAGATTTGAACCTTCTAGAGTCTTGTCCCCATCTTCATCTTCATCAAGGAAATTGAAAAGACCTGTAGAGCACTTCTTGGCTTTCAAGAAGAAATCCTTAGTCACAAGAGAACCAAAAGACTCATGA
This sequence comes from Adiantum capillus-veneris, assembly GCF_014529385.1. NCBI lineage: Eukaryota > Viridiplantae > Streptophyta > Polypodiopsida > Polypodiales > Pteridaceae > Adiantum > Adiantum capillus-veneris. The sequence continues at coordinate 127,388,580 of NC_140952.1, forward strand.
TTCATTTTGGCCTACTTCTCAAGAGGAAAGCCATATCGTTGCTTCAATTCCTCATTCTGAACTTTTAATAATTTATACTCTTGCTTATTCTCCTCTCCAAAAAAAACTTTATAGGGCTTAGAGAGAACATTTGTAATTCTCTTACCCAACTCTGCCCAAATTTTCCCCCCTTTCTTCCTCAGCTCCATCTTCATGTTCTCCACATCCTCAGTAGGAAGATACCATCCATCAATCTCCAATTCATCATCTGTGCATTGTTGAATCTTCTTCCCGACATCCTTGCATGTAGCTACCCGATTAAGGAGAACACAATTATCCGCTTCCAACCTAGCATTGGTGGATTCCAACAAATTTACCTCTCTTTTTAACACATTAGTCCATTCTTGCTGCCACTCCTTATACAATTTAGCATTACTCTCCCTTTTGCTCAGTTGCTGCTGACTACAATAAAACTATTTCCTTTCTTCCTTCTGCTACAACTTCTCTTCTGTTTCCTTAAGCTTTTCTTGCAACTTCTCCAACTCAGCACTGCTCTCACAATCTTTTTGCTTAACACTTGCTTTAATTCCTCAACTTCCATAGTTAGCCTCTCATTTGCCTTAAGCAAAATTTCAGCATTGAAATTTTGTTTATCTATAAACTCCTTCAACACATTTGATGCTTCAAACACTTTGGAGTACGAGATCTCAGTGAAAGCTGGTTCCACTGCCACATTCTCCTCTGCTTCAACATTTGCAACATGTGGTTCTTTCACCAACTTTGATACATCTTCCAATCTTCTCTTCTTAATCTTGATTGGCTTCTTGATAAAAGTCGGAGTAGATGTAGCTACCTCTGTTGAAGACAAAAGATTTGCCTCCCAAAGATTCGGGAGCCCAATATCCTTATCAAAGCCCACAATTTCCATACAGTCTTCATGAGAATAACTTGCAGTAAGCAAATCCTTGTATGTCCTCATGGTAGAACTTTTCTCAACATGTTCTCTGAGTTTCATAGTACCTTTCCCCTTGTTGCTTGTTGCTTTCTCTATTTTAACATGATCATCTCCTTCGTGTCTCTCGCATTCCTCTTGGGCAGGTGGCGACGTCAAACTTCTCAGTACATCCATGCATGAAAATAAATGCAATGATTGGACCAACTTTAGTTGACCTCTGCACCTTCTTCTTATCTTTAGTAAACACCTTCAAATGGATGCGCTCATAGAGCATTTTAGCCCATCCAAATTTCCTCCCCTTCCTGCTGCACCCAAAATAACATAGTTTTCCCTAGAAATATAATCCAACATCACCAGCAACATGAACCTTTCCAAAAACCACTTCAACTAATGCATCCGTTGAGGATTCTTCACATTATTCAACGCAAAATAGTGTCGAGTCCCCTCACTTTTCCCAAATTCCTCATCCATTAACTCTTCTGAAGCCTTGTCAACTACATTGCTTACACCTTCTGGCAAACCAAAACCAGTAGACACTAATGCAACTGACAAGTAAACTCCATGTCCAACCAGTCCATTAAACTCCACTTGTTTCTTTACAAACATGCTGATTTGTGTTGTAAACCGCCAAAGCGTCCATGGCAACGGGGCATTATCCAGCAATGTTATTGATTGGAGCCACCTCTTATGATGCAACTAGAATGCATCAATCAACAAAGTGATGTTTGCTTACTTGTTTACCCTTTGCATATAGCGGAGACGGCCTGTGTGTTGGGTCATCCTCCTCCTCACTATTGTCCACCATAGGTGCAGGACTCATTAGGCGTGAAGAATTCAAGCTTCACCTAATTTTCATGTCGTCTTGGTCTGTTGATTCTCTCCCCATAGATGACCCATGTGAAGCAGCACTCTCACCCATGAGAAACCCCTTTTGTCCTTGCATGTCTCATGCTTGCACTTTAGGCCACTCACGCTTGAGATGTCACCTCCCTTATCAGAATCAGGTGGTGGTGAAGAATACGTGCACTTGGGTGCGTTTATAATCATATTTCTAACACCTAGTTCAAGGAAATTAACTGCCACATCATCACTGTAGCCACTTTGAGGTACAGTCCCAATAAAGAGCTTCAACCTATAACCATTGATTGGTTTTCCAAATGGTTTCCCAAGGGCATCCTAAAGAAGGAATGTTCCCGGACCTCGTACTTTAGCAATCTAATAGGGACCTACATACCTGAGCTTCAATTCACCAGACATGAGATCCATTTATTGTTGTAAACCATAACCCAATCTCTCTTTTTAAAAATTTTGAATTTAGTGTTCATAGTTATCCATGCTTGCCTTCTTTTCTGGATTGCCTCTGCCAAGTAGGCACTAATCAACCTGTCCTCCTCCAACTTGAGTAATAATCCCATCCTATAAGGAATAGATTCCTCTGAAGATAACTTGTGATGCATTGCTATTCTAAACCACAAACTTTATTGGAACAATAACCTCTAATCCATACACAAACCTAAAAGGTTTCTGAGCAGTTGTCACCTTGAAAGCTATCCTAAATGCCCACAAAGCTGAATCAAGTTTGACATCCCAATCCTTTCTCTCCTCAACAATCTCCTTCAAAATTTTGATCAAAGTCTTATTGGTATTCTCTGATTGGCCATTAGCTTGAGGATAATAGACAATTGACTTTCTGCGAAGAATCAAGTGCAATTCAGTCAACTCTTTGATGACTTTCTTGATGAAATGTACACCTTGATCTAAAACCAACTCCACAAGACACCCAAATCTTGTGAGAATGTTCTTGTAGAGAAACTTAGAGACATTATTGGTCTTGTTGTCCCTCAATGCAACAACTTCCACCTATTTTGTAGCATAGTCTGTGGCCACCAAAATATACCTGTTCTGAGTGAACCTTGCAGGAGGTTTGATAGGACCCATAAAGTCCAATCCCCACTTTTGAAATGGTTCCAAAGGCAAAACTGGTTGCAAGCTATCCTAAATGCCCACAAAGCTGAATCAAGTTTGACATCCCAATCCTTTCTATTCTCCTCAACAATTTCCTTCAAAATCTTGATCAAAGTCTTATTGCTATTCTCTGCTTGGCCATTAGCTTGAGGATAATAGACAATAGTCTTTTTATGAAGAATCGGGTGCAATTCAGTCAACTCTTTGATGACTTTGTTGATGAAATGTACACTGTGATCTAAAACCAACTCCACAAGACACCCAAATCTTGTCATAATGTTCTTGTAGAGAAACTTAGCTACACTACTAGTGTTGTTGTCCCTCAATGCAACAACTTTCACCCATTTTGTAGCATAGTCTGTGGCCACCAAAATATACATGTTCTGAGTGAACCTTGCAGGAGGTTTGATAAGACCCATAAAGTCCAATCCCCACTTTTGAAATGGTTTCAAAAGCAGAACTGGTTGCAATGAAATTCTATCTGATTTCTTTGGCTTTTCATCTCTTTGACATACCAAAGATTGCCTGCAATATTCAAAAGCATCCTTGTAGACACTAGGCCACCACAATCCAACATGAAATTTTTCTCTTGCAGTAACTTCAACAAAGAAATGTCCTCTAGAGTTCCGTGAATGAGCCTCAACCACAATTGTTCTCTACTCCCAGCTTGATACACACCTTCTAGTCACCTAATCAATTCCCCTCTTGTATAGGACTCCAACTATGATAAAAAATGACATGCTCCTCAATGCCAACGTCTTCCTTTGATCTAGAGCCATTCCCTCTAGAAAAACCCCATCAATCAGGAATTGGAGCATATTCGCATACCAATCCTCTGTCAAACTCCCTACTGACACCTGCATCACAAAATTCATCAATGTCCTCTCCTGGTTTTTCATGTCTCCAATCTGCTCAAACAATCAGCTATGACATTCTCTTTTCTAGGAGTGTGGATCACTCTATAATCAAATTCTTCAAGTAGGAGAACCCATCTTGGTAATCTTCCTGATAATTGGGGTTTGTTGACCAAATAGATCAAAGCATGATGATCTACATGAAATACCACCTTATTTGTTAATAAATAATGCATGAACTTATTCAAAGAGTACACCATTCCTAATCCTTCTCTTTCAGTCCACTGAGTAGTTCCGTTCTGCTCCTGTCAGGACCCTGCTTGCATAATACACTAGCTTGAACCAGTCCTTCTTAGTCTCCTACATCAAGACTGCTCCAATTGCTGTGTGACTTGCATCAACAAAGATATGGAATGGAAGATTCCAATCTGGAGCAAACAAAATAGGTGCCACCACCAACATCTTTTTGAGAAACTCAAAACCTCTTTGTTGATCACGATCCCAGTGGACATGGCATTCTTCTTGGTAAGTTTGGTAAGAGGTGTACACACATGAGCCAAATATCAAAGAAACTTGTTATGCCGCTTCACTTATCCTAGAAACCTTGCCAGTTGTTTCAATGTCTTAGGAATTGGAGCCTTCAAGATAACCTCCACCTTCTTAGAACCAATAGCAATCCCTTCTTTAGCAATGATATGTCTCAACTAAACTCCTTTACCCCCATTGCAAAGGCACACTTTTTTGGATTCAAAAAAATTATTGCTTCCCTACATTTATGTAAACAGAGCCTCAAATGTCTAATATGTTCCACCTTTTTCCCAAAAAAACTAAAATCATCTAAGAATACTCTCATTATCTTTTGGAGAAATAGAAAAGCTCTATGTACGATTGTCAAGCGGCTACTCAGCTACGAATTATAATCCATTTTTCTCTTGATTCAGTAATCCAAATTAAGTTTTGAGAATTGCATTGTGTTTCTTGTCTCTTGTTCTTTCAAATAAGTATAAGCATTTCTAGCTTTGTTGTGGTTTTCAACTACTTGTTTGTGAGTCTTATTGTGGATTTCAGTGCTTAAATCACTGTTTTTTGACATTTTGTCCATAGGAAAATGTTATTAGGCTTTAAGAAAAATTGTTTATGCTATTCTATTGTAGTTTTTATGACCTAGTAATACATGATGGATTGTGATTTTTGTAGCTTGTCAATTGGCCACCAGACTTTGTAGACTTGTCCCTTTACCTAATATAGCTTCCCTTGAAGTTTTGTGACAATCCAAGTCCGTTTAGTCATCAAAATGACGTGGTGAGCCAGAGCGGTGAGATAGGACATAGGCAGTGGTGGTTAGCTTTTGAGTTCACAAGTTTGCTTGCTAAGTTCACTTCTTGAGGGATAAGAACCTCTCTTCATAGTCACTTGGGTCCTCTCAAATTGTTCCAACAATTTGGAGGGAAACGATGTCGTATCCATACTCACCACAAACCGTGGTAGGAGTTATTTCATGTACACATATGTCCAACATGTCTAGTATCTAGCCCCATCCAAAAGGTTCAAAGAGATGTTTGGGAAAAGGTTCTAGGACATACGCTTTATCCTCTACAATATACAATCTTTCCTCTCAAGGTCTCCATATTCAGATACACCACACATTCAAAGGGTTTTTTTCATTGTGGCCATTTAGGAATATCTGATGCACACTTGATGCTTGATCCTCAACTATGTCATCATTGTGACATCTCTATAAGAGTGGCCTTTCAGGTTTATCTTGTTAGTTGCTTGGTTGTGCCTTAGGTAGATGTGGTTGTAACCCAAATATTGAACCATTTTTGGTTTGGATGAATGCACACCCCATAATAATATCAAGTTTTTTACCCTTGCCAAAATTTACTATGGAAAATGTGTGCTCATAGCCTATTCCACAAGAAGTGACTATCACTTACTTCAACTCCGCTATTTGTCTTTCCACATAGCCATCTGTTAATTGCAGCCTCATGCATGTTTGTCTTAGGGCTGGTTTTCCCTATTTTTCCATATTTAATTGTAGCTATGGCTCTTCTATCCCACTATCTAAGATGGCTATCAATTTGACATTAGCGTATCTATCGGACTGGTGATGTTGTCATCTTCTTCTTCACAATTTTTTCCACTTTGTTTATTTGTAATAGGCTTTGTGCTCTTTGCTTTCACACAATTTGTTTCATGTGATTTTGTTTTGATGGTTTTAAAAGGAAAATTTATGCCCATTTTTCCAAGTTCTTTCCCGCTTTGACCCATACATGATATTATGGTGCACTGGATAAGCGTAGACACCAATCATTGTAAATTTCTTGAGTCGATCATTCTTAGTGATGGATTCCATTGTGAGGGTATGACTCTCACTTCCAATTTGGATTCCCGCTCTCCCATATGTATGATGGTGGAGTCTTCAATGAGAGTGGCTTACTCTCTTTTGATGCTACAAATCTAGCATCATTGTAGAGTGAATGGATGTCAAGGTTTATGTGCTCATTCTCCTCTATGTTTCTTTCAAAGATTGAGATGGATTGATATGTTGTGTTTTCTTCCTTTGTGTTTCTTATCGCTTCCCATAATTCATGTGGCCGTGGCTCTTTAACCTCTTGCATAATACCATCAAGTATGACCTATTGTCATATGTGGTGTTTGAAACCATGTGTTGTCAATTAGAGCTCTTGGTTCACTTTCTTGTGCATGTGCATTGATTTTTTCCTTTGGCTCGTCACCAACCCAAAGTTGAGTTTCTCTTTCCATGCCTTGTGGCTCTAGTTTTGTTTGAGGGATTTTTTCCTTGGTATTTTCCCTTAGCACCTCAAACTCACCTACTTACCTTTTAGGACTGTATTGATCAAAGGGATAGGTTGGTGACATTATGGCTTGTGAAGTTTTGAATAGTTTCTCGCACATCATTTTTAGTCAACCTCACCATATGGATATATCATCCATCTTTGCTTGGAAGTTTGGTTTGGTTTAAGCCTAGCCTCGTCAGATGACATCTAATGATTCAAGGACCTTGTCCACAAACATTGATCCTCTTGAGTTAATTGGAGGGGGGTTTGTGTTGTTCTATGGAAGCTTCTTTTCCTAGCCATTGTTGCAGTTACTCTTGAGCTTGAGAAATCTCTACTACCATCATTTCTTGGTTGCACTTTTATTTGGTTGTTAACATGTCCTTTTTAGCTTTCCAAGGCCTACTTGAGGTAGAATAGATCTTCCATCAATTTGTGCTAGATTTAACACAATTGTTCTCTCTTCTTCACTCTTTTCATTCATGGCCCTTCTCGAGCCTGAGCTCTTGTTACCATGTTGAGAGGAGAAATTTTCTCAGCCTTTAACCCACTTATACTAGGTATAATTTCTATCATGTTCATTGATGTTTTCCCTACTCTATCAAGATTTATAGGGAAATCTTAAATGAGTTGTGTCTAGCCACACTCTTAAAAAATCTAGATAGTGTCATTGTTTCTCGTTTATATGGATAATTTATAATCCAATGATTATCTCTACACTCATGGTTGTGGTTGTGGTTGAGTGTATATAACAAAAAATCTAGTGTCATTAGAATGTGGTGGTTGCTATCCCAGTAATAGTTGCAGTCTCTTGGCACTCAACACAACATGATTTTGTCCCACTGGATATCTTTGTACTAATGCTTCGTTCATTGGTGAGGGATTTTATTATTGCTCCAGCTTGTAGTAGCATATATTGGTTTCATGGTTGGTCTAGTTTTGCTCAATGGCACAACATTTTGATTGTTGAGGTATATTTAGCACTACATGTTTTGTTTGTGTGTAGCACTGATTGATAGGATGATTGCCTCCACAAATATCACACTTCCTCATTTGAGATTGTCTTAAAATTTTGTACAAGTTTGAAGGCTTGGTTCATCCTTCCAACTACCTCTTCAACTATTTGTTTGGCTAATGACTGGGCTATGTTGGTTTTTTGAGATGTAGCTTCAATAGCAATGGAACTCATTTCAATGATTGAGGCATCACAGTTTTCTGGTATCTTGCCATACGATTTGCAATTGTGCACAAGATACAAAGCTTCCTTTGTTACTCCTTTTAGAGATGCAAAAACCTTTAAGTGAAGATCCTTTCTTAGTGTTTTGTTTTTTAGACCTCTAATCTAGTCTATCTTGTCGTGGTTCCTCTTGCAATGTACACCTCTCAAGATACTATTTGAATCTTAGAGAGGCTTCCTTTACCTTCTTGTTATCCATTTGTTTTGGAAAGCATATATTTGTGACATAGTGTTATGATTTATTTCCTATTTGGAAAATTATTTTGTGACTTTCCTCAACAAGTTTTCTATACTAGAAAAGGCATTTCGATTCAATGGTTGAAACCATGTCAAGGTTGTTTCTTCCAAGCTCAAGCTAAATCCTTTATATTGAGTATGACAATCATGCACTTGCTTTGCTCTCAAGACTTTCTTAAAAAGAGATACACCCACATTAGGATCCCCTAACCCACCACAATTTTTGTTCACACATTTTTCTAGCTGAGATGGTCTTGTTCGTCATGATTCGGTCACATATCGTATCATGTTTGGGTATCTTGAGAAGATATATCTTCCTACTACTTAACGTCTCGGAGGAAATCATGGTGAGATCCTCTCTTATGTCTACTTTGGCACTGAACTTGAAATGAAAGAAAGAAAAAAAAAATCAACTAATGTGTGTTTTAAGCCTTCAAAAATTAATAACACAAGCATGTAAAGTGATAGAAACAATAGATTTGATAGTAAATAACAAATGGAAGCCCTTACAAATGACAAAAACCACTAGTGCATTCAAAATAGCCTAGATAGTCATGCATAGTCCACATCAAAATCCTCATGTATTTGGATCCCATTCCATATCATTTCAAGTTCCTCTATTAGAGGCTTTATGTAAACATCCACGTTTTTCACTTCGTAAAATCTGAAGATTGTAAGAGAAAGCAACACAATCCCCTTGTTTATTGCCATCCATGGTAGGATATTATAGTTGACCAACACCACTCACCATGTGCTCCATGAGGTAGATCTCATGTTGAAGGGATCGACACCATCTATTCCAAGCCCAAAATGCAAAGTGCCTAGGGTTGCCTTGAAGTTGCTCCACATGTCTTTGATGTGCTGCCATGTTGGAAAATCTATCAAAACTCTCATCTTCCAATCTGAGGATCGGTGTGTATGGTATCATAAAATTTGCGTAGAAATATCCTTGCTCTAAAACATATGTTGGATGCATGGTATGATATACTTCCTTTCTAATTGCCTCTACTTTGTAGCTTTCTTCTCCACACTTTGGATAGCATGAAGCTTCGACGTGGTCACCAATAAACAAAATTCAAATGTTTACACATGCATGGATGCACTCATAATCCAATCCAAGTGACTTGATAAGTTTTCATGCATGATGTCTTGACTTGGGAAGTAAATCTACATTTGGCAATAAATTTTTCATAAGCTTGGCAAGGAAAATAAGGATCATGCCAAAATTGCTAAAAACTATTACTAGTAAAAGATATAAAGTCCACTTATTGTAGGAGGCTGGTGAAACTTGCGTTGCTCCAACTATACTTGGTTTGCATGTTTAAAATCTCTAAACATGCTTGTAGGGGGGAGAGGTGTGCATGTCGCATCTTTAAGCACCACCTTCCCTTTGTCTTCATGCATTGTATATATAGAGAAAAAGTCATTGAGAAACTCCTCCATGATACCATCCTCCACATCGTCATGGTGAAACGGTGGACTAGTTTCATTGACGGATTTGTCTTGAAGCAAAGGGCTATCCTTTCTACCACCACTCATGGTGGTAGGATATTGCACTTGATGATGCTTTTGGAAAATCTTTTTCATCTACCTTTGGGTTCCCCCCCCCCCCCCCCCCCCCCAAACACCACAACCGAGTAGTGTGATAATGAGTTCACCATAGGTTCACGATTGACGTGCTCCTCATCGTCACTCTCATCCTCAGCATTGTCCAAGCATGAAGGGCCATCCCAAAAGCCATACTCTTTCACATGGTGCATACAAATACACCGAAGACATACTATTTGCCCCTTGCACCTTGTACAATGATACAAAACCTTCTCCACTAACCAGTCTAACACTCAAATGCTTGGTGGTGAACCCACTAAACAAAACAAAAAATAGAGGTATGTAAAAAATCTCAAGACACGGCTGAATAATATTTAGGAATAATTATCAGTGCATTACATGATAATTATATGCATTTCATTGACACTTGCATGAGAGATACCCCTCAAGTTTGTCCAATTCCTCCTTTACTTGCTTTGCATAACTAGGGTTTAGACTATACCTCTACTACACGACAAGAATTGCATCTATCTTCAAGTTAATCTTATGTTCACAAAAATCTAGATCAACTCCTTTCATATCACTATAGTGCAAGAAAGACATCCTTGTATTCCTTGAGTAATCCGGGGATTTATAATCACCGAGCTAAAAAAGCCGAGCATAGATAAATTCCGAGCAAATCTGAAGACAAATTAGAACAAGCTCAACAATTTTGGAAGAAAATAGTCATGCCATGCATGTTGTAACCACCACCATAAATCAACGATTCTTTGTGAGAAATCCAAACTTTAGAACCATTGCCTTAACCAAATAGTTGAGATATGGACAATCTCATCATCTCCATAAACAAAAGGAACTTCCATGCTATGCTCCTAGCCATCATTAAAGTATTAAGATCCCAAGGCAAAAATTCGGCCCTAGATAGAGGACTCCCTTTCCTCCAGGGCTACTAGCTTAGCTTGATTTGCATCAAGATTTTCCTTTATGCTTGAGACCAAATGCAGAAATCTCATCAAAAGAGTGCTTTTGTTGCTCACTCAGCTCAATTTTGTTTCTGTTGAGCTCTTTGATCATTTATGTGACCTTGGCAGCTACTATTGACTCCTCTTCAAAGTTGCCCATCACTTCTAATTTGTGCCTTTCAGAATCCATCCACACCATGAGCTCTACACTTCCCATAGAAAATCAATTTGCTCCTTAGGTTTAATCACTTGCCATTTTTGTTTGCAAAACAACACTTGTAATGTCGAATGGAATCCAACATAAAAGAAGACAACGTGACTTTATGCACTATTATCTATATAAACGATGAGCCACATTGCACAATGATGTGTACTTCCCCCTTATATGAGCTTCCAAAGTATGCATTCATACTCGTGGTACATGTGTGCCTAAGGGAACATGCACTCACATGCTTCCAAATACGGTTTAACCACTCAAGAACATGTTAAAGGCTATAGGTAGGAGAGCATTGGGCCACAAATTGAAGTGCCCACCCACAATTCAAGGTAAACCAGGCACGCAAACAAACTGCAGACATCCAATGGTGGTCATGAATGGCTATAAGCATAGTTCATGGCTGAGATGGCACTTCGATGCTTGAGGTGAGAGCAAGGTTTGAATTCACTTTCCAAGTAAAATCAAAATAGAAAGGGGACTCCGAGGTGGGGGGAGGGAGGCAACATCGGGGGGGGGGGGGGGGGGGGGGTACAACATGCAATGATATGCACCTCCAATGAAGAATGAAGTGTACGTCATATTCTTCCTACTCTTTAATGTGAGCGAGTGTGTGACTTGACCAATGCATTTGTGTGTTTAATGCCGAGCATTTAGAAGGTGTGGGACGCGTGTCTAACCTCACTATCTTATCTTATTACAGTATTAGCGAGAACCACGATTAAATTGTCAATCCATGGGATGAAGCTGACTCGACTAGTGCATAAAGGCTACAAGAGGGTGTCAATCTCTCGGAAACAACTAACAACTCGCATCTAACTCAAGCTACACTCAAATGACTAAAAGCCAATCGCTCATTGGCAAACAAATCACATCCGTTGCGGCATCAAATGACATCCAAACATAGCAAAACTTCTAGGATATGTTTATAAGACCTAAGCACACATGCTTATGGTCTCAAACCCCACTTTAGGTCAAGTGCCAAAATCGTGATTACAACAGCAGTGGATTTTTGACCTAGTTGTTTTCAACCCAGAATGCATCTAAATGCTTAGCAATGATGCCCCAATACCTCGCCTATGCTTAGTTTTTTATTTTGAAGTGTGAATTCCTAGTTATGATGAAATTAGGCCACGGTTCGGCGATGCCAAAAGCTACAAATTACTGTGATGTGCTTACGTCAATGCGTAGAGATCTTACCTGCGGTTGCAATGCAACAAAGACGACTGCAATGTGACAACCGGGGAGGGAGTAGAAAGCGCAAAAAGGAGAGAGGTGAGCGCCTTTAGCTCACGTTGTGTATTTCATTACCCAAAAACTTAATAATAACTTACAAAAATTGGCTTTTATACCTTGGCCAAGGTTTTTGGTGGTCAAAACTAATAATCTAGGAGTTCTACCAAAGATGGGTAACGATGACAGGTTGATACAATCTGGAAGCTTGTAGCCCCAGCTCATCAATTATAAGTTTTATCCAAAAATTAAGAGTTACAATATTCTCGATTTATCAAAATAATAAGTATTTTTACAATGAGAACTCCGAAAAATGATATTTGTGGTATCTGTGTTAGCTTGCTACTGACATTCCCCCCCTCCTCGCCTGTATCGTCCCTTGACACAGCTTTATGGATTGAAGTAGTCTCCGGGTTGACAGCTGGCGAGGCAGTCTTTAAGCGCACTGAGTGCCTTTTGGTATCTGTTTCGCTCTTTATCAGGCACTTGCAAAAACTGCATGGTTACTTTGTTCTTCAGCTCCACTGTTGAGTAGCCTACAAACCTTGATGTCAGGTTGTTGATCACTAGCCCAAATATTTTCGTTTGCCAAGTGAAGAAACCTGTGTAAAATGCTTCCTCGAACGCCAGCATATTGTGAGAAGGTAGAAACATACACCTGGTGTAGAAGCCATAGAGGACTTTTTCGGAAGGTTGGTCACTGAGATCATAGCACAACCCTTTGTTACCTTCAAGGAATGACATCCAAGGGGCGCCTGCTTGCTCTGGCTTATTGAACACTTTGATGCAAGTGAGCAGCATTTGGCAGATTTTGTATAGCATAGCATAGCACATGACAAATCTGGTAGACTTTTAAAGAAAGACATGGTGCCCTTTAGGGTTTTCACCATGTATTCTTCAGTCGGTTCTCCCTTCTCTGGAGCAGGCAATCTGGGGTAATTCAGCCAAGTTGGCCGCTTCTTTAGCAGTGCCTCATTTGCTATCCAAGTCCTTACTCTTGGTACAGGACAAAAAGTAGGATCCTTTTGCAGGGCCGCAGGTGCTCTTGTGAACAGAATCAAGTACCTAGGATTCTTGTTCTGCCAGCTCAACCTCCACTTCAAGTGCTCTTGATTTACGCCCTCAACTTTCATGTCGGTGTAAAGCCTTTCTTTTACTTGCAGCAACTCCACTTTAATCATAGGATAGGGCAGGGATTGTTGGTGCCATTGCGTACTTATTTGATTGGGAGTGAGTTGTGTGACATTGACAGAATGAAGTACTCTCAGCTCCCAATCCATTGCTGCCTTCCACTGCTCATCTACCTCTTGTGTAACTTCTTCCTTCAGTGCATCTTCTTCAGCCTTTGAGAGCTGGACCATTGGCACTGTGTCTGCTTCGATAATGGGTACTTGAAATTCTTCCTCGCCACTCAACTCTACTGCGGACTGTGTCTCCATCTCAGCAAATGATACTAAGGGGATTTCTACCTGAGGTTGCTCCAAAGTTCCTGCCTCTTCTTGTGTTTCTATCCTTGCCTCTCTCATTAGTTGGTTGACTCGTTTGAGTTCAGCTATCTCCTTCAACATCTCGTTTTCTCTTTGGACCCGTATTAAAGCCAGGTCTCTGCGTTGAGACTACTCTAATTTTAGCTCCAGCTCGAGGTCTTTATTCTTCTTTTCTAATGCCTTGTAGACCTCGTTTGTTCCTTTGAACAAGGCGACGGCTGGATTCTCTCGTATTTGCCGCAAGAATATCGCCTGATCATTGATTCGTTGTTCTGAGTACTGTAGGGAAGCATTGGCTACATCTAACTATACCTGAATCTTTTGAGCTGATAGGGTGGTAGTTAGAAGTTCATTTGTAACTTCTGTCAGCTGATCATCCTTTGCATTGCATGCATGTGACAGTTTTATGAGTAACTCACCCAGTTCCTCCATTTCTTTCTGTTGCTCATCTCTTGCGAGCTGAGGTTGTTCAACTTTCGCTCTCAACTCCTGCACTTGCCTCTGTAGATTGGTGATGACATTGAGTTTGTCATCCATCTCCCCTTGGAGTGCGTCAATCACCATCTCTAACTCTTTGGCCCTTGTGCTACGGCCAAGTGCTACTGAGCGAAGTCTTTCTGTCATCTCCTACATTTGCTTAACATATTTGTTAAGTTGCAGGATGACTTCATCATTCGATTGCCAATCTTCACTTTGTGTTAGTTGTCTTGATGTTTCTGCAGATTCTTTTACCTCTGGTTGCGTCATGGCTGCTGGTTGCTGTTGTTGCCCTTGTGGCTGCTGATCTTTTTTCGTTGAGGTAGAGGGTGGTGCCTCGGCCTTATCTTGTTGTGTTGAGGTAGAGGGTGTTTCCTCGGCCTCTTTTTCTCTTGTGTGCTCAAATTTTGCAGTGTCCTCTTCTGGTACAGGACTGGCTGCTTTTTCTGTCTCTGGCTCTTTCTCTATTTGTTGCTCTTGAGTAGAGGCAGCTGCTTGTTGTGCTGATTCCGTTGCTTCTTTCTGTTCAAGTTCTTGTGTAGATTCAACTGCTTTTTCCTGTTCAGGTTCTGCTTCTTTTGTTGGCTCATTTGTTGTGGTTCTAACAGCCGGTGATGGTGGTGGGCTCGGCATTGGGTGATCTTGGTGTTTAGAGACAGGAGAAGAGATGCGGGGAGACACATTACCTTGACCATCATGTTGTTCTTCTCCTTGTACTTTCTCTGCTTGCGCTTGATGTTCTGCTGCCTCTTTTGATTTTCTCACCACTTCTTGGGCTTCCTTTAGCTTCAAAGCTTGTGCTTCTTGATACATGTTTTCCAAGGATTCCGTGGGATCTTCAACAAAGTTGATGCATCTTATCTACACTTCACCACTCTAGCACATAGAGCTAGTTTTGACCTAGAAAGGTGGAAAGCAGTCATAACCATGCATATGAGGCATCCACATCAATCCATGAGTTCCCATACATCATATGATAACATTCCAACACCATAAACATGATGCAAAACAACTCCGCCCTTTAGGTCAACCATAAACCATAACTTCACACATATGCAAAAATAACTTTTTGACATTTTCGGAAGCATGCAAAACATGAAAATGAAAGTGTTTGACCTCAAATCAATGCATCAAGTTCAGCTCCATAATATAGACCATCATGTCACTTTGACAATATGGTACTCACACAACAAACGATAACCCCCAAAAGAAAGTCACTTTATTCATATCTGCCTATGCGATTCGGAATGTTTAACCATATACTCCCATGTAAGTTTAGGGCCATCTAATAATTGAAATCAACTCACCAAAACAAACCATAAAACGTATCAAAACGGCTCGGTTAACTCACGACGTCATATGGTATCCCCCTTTTATAGCACTCCTATGCGTGTAGGTAAAACTGATAATAGAGTGGTTAATAACTCGCATTCCCAAAGTGATAACAAAGACCTAAATTCATTTATCATCGAGTTTCATCAAGATTTTCAATTGGTTAAGTGTATTTGCCCATCCAGTGAATCTATATAGTGGTTCTCCAAGGAACCTGGAGTCAAAATATTTGGTTGTGTAGTGGGCAGCAATCTGTTTTTTGACCAATCTCTTAGCTCATGCGTGTTTTTCACATGACACATAAGAGAAAAAATGTTCTAAATGATGTGTTTTATCTATGGTATAAAGGGTTCGGGCTGATTCATAAAAGTTTGCGATTTATGACCAAAACAGTGTTCCTATCGCTTTTATGACGTGAACGAAAATGAAAAGCGCTTTTTTTGCACGTGCGTAATCATAAACGCATCATGTGCATAAATCAGCGTGTTAAACATGATGAAACAATCATGAGGTAACTTTGTATGTACTTGGTTAATCCATACATGCACTCGTATGCAAAAAAAAAAAATCACCTAGGGTGACTACGCATAAAAACGATATAGAGAGAGAGAGATGATGACTATGGAGTTTATGGTTTCTCACCGTGCTTTAGAATCGATTAGGGGTTGTCGAAAGGCTTCTTGCTTTGCCGCAAGAGAGTGGTGATGAGAGCTACGTAGAGGTATCCACCATGAAAACTTCCGAAGAGCACGTACACCGTGAAACGAGAGAGAAGATAATGAGCAAATAGAGAGAGAGTATCCTTCTTCTTCTTCTTCACGAGAGAGAAGAAATTATGGAGATGGTGATGAAGAGCTTGCACCACTCCGTATAATAGATAAGTAATTCCGACGTCAAGGCAAGAGAGCTTCCAGGTCTGAGAGTATATCTATCTCTTCAAAGTGAAAGAAGAAAGGTCTTTATATAGGCTCTCAAGGCCAAAAGCACTAGCTAAGAATAGAGTGAGCGTTCGCGGCTTTTCAAAAAAAAAAAAAACTTTTTTTTTTTTTTAGGACACGAATTTCGATGCGCGATTTAGAGACTCCAAGAAGAAGTTTGGCCTCCAAGATCAGAGTTCTAAACTAAGCTCCTCCTATCTTTTCTAAAAAGACTCTTTCTTTTCTAAAAACAAGCCTTTGCTTTTTGGTGGTCAACTCTTCCTACTTACCATTCAATTTTTACATTAAATTTGACCATCCAAGCAGTATCTAACCAACTAATGGAAACCGTAGCTAGACTACGCCACATTGTAACATCCCGACATAATTACGACTTTACAATACTGTCAATCAAAATTCGACGAAATAAATATTGGAAGTTATTTTTCTTATTTTTAGAAGAGACCCAAAAATTGGGGATCTTACAACTGTGGCCGGTTTGCCAGCTTAACCAATATTCTAACTTTTTCTCCCGTGGCACTTCCCCATATTAAATAATCAGTTTAACATGAGAAAATCGTTTAGGAGAATTAGATATTAGTTATTATGGCATTACCTCTCTCTTGAAAGCATATTCATCCTCGACTATGGGGTAGAGAAGATAAAGCATATTCATTAGTCCTTTTTCTAGCGGGTAGAGGATCCCTATGTTACCCTATGACATCGTTCCAAAATGGATGACTAGTCCATTTGACGCTTGAGAGCCTAAGCTGCCGCAAGCATGTCTGCACATTAGTCCTATCAATCTTCCATAGTAGAGTAACAAGCTCTACTTGGTGTTTGGGAGACGTCGTCTCCGTAAACTTGAACTAAGCATGCATACTACTTCACATTTGTGCACAATAAAGAAAAAGAGAGTCTTATAAGACAAAAACTTAGTTCATTTTTAACATTTGTACATTTGCTTACTCTTGGGAAGCATTGTAAGCATTGACAAGGTTTAGGTTATCCTTTAATTGTATGCCTTGCATCCATCTAGCATCTTCAAAAGGATAATTCTTAAGCTTAATAAGATATCGCCGGATAGTCTTACCACCTCTTAATACCTTGTCTTCATGTCAGAGGATGGACTCCCGGCTGCAGCACCTCTTCTTGGTCCTCAATCTCTGGTGGGTCTTCAATAGTTGGTTCTTTAAGTGGCTCTCCTTTGTAAGGCTTTAATAGGCTCACATGAAAAGCATTGTGTATGATCCAATGGCTCGGCAACTTGAGTTGATAGTCCATCTCATTGATTGGCCTAAGAATCTGGAAGGGACCACAATACCTTTTTGCTAACTTAGCATAGTACTTTTGGTGTCCCGTAGGATTCTTGCCCATCGTGTGCCTTAATCGAGCCTTGGGAAATTTGAGTAAGACCCAGTCATTTTCTTTAAAGGCTTGGGCTCTAAGGCTTGGGCTCTTCTGTGCTTGTCAGCAGCAGCCTTTTGCCTTTGTTGTGAGATAGAGATAGCATCCTTAATCTTTTGGAAAGATTCTTGTAGGTCTCATCTATACTCATCTGCAGCAAAGATCTTCCCGTGTACCTTAAGTAGCAGGGGACTTTTTGATCTTCCCTCAATTACCTCAAAAGGTTCTTTTTCCATGGAAGTATGTACAGTGTTATTGTAGGCATACTCCACTAAGGGTAAGTACTTCTCCCATTGGGATCTTTGCTCTACTTCCGTTACATAGGCTTTTAGTAGATAGAGAATTGTTAGGTAAGCTATTTCACTTTGGCCATCCGTTTGCGGGTGATAGGCCGAAGAGAAGTTTAGTCTTGTTCCTAAATTCGCAAAGAGACCCTTCCAAAAATTACTGGTCATTCTAGGATCTCTATCCGACACGATGGACATTGGCAAGCCATGGTACTTGAAGATTTGTGAAATGAAGAGAGTGGCCATTTGATGGGCTTTGATAGTCTTTTTGACAGGTATAAAATGAGCTTGTTTATTGAACCTGTCTACTATCGTCCATATTCTTGTATTCCCATGGATAGACTTAGGAAATCCAAAGATAAAATCCATGGATATGCTCTCGCATGGTGAATTAGGTATTGGCAAAGGTTGAAGCAATCCAAGTTGCTTCCCTCTATCAAACTTCATCTTTTGGCATACCACACATTTAGGAACATACTCTTGTATGTTTGCTTTCATGGTAGGCCAATAGAAATATGTTTCAATCCCCTTTAGGGTAGGCTGAATCCCTTTATGCCCCGCATAAGGAGGAGCATGAGATTCATACATTACTTTCTCACGGAGTGAGTTAGTAACGCATAGTCTATTGCCATAGAGAAGATAACCATCTTGTAAAGTAAATGGTTCCTCTTTCTTCCCTAGTGCAAGGGCTGAAATCACATCTCTAAAATCGGGATCAATAGCATACGCATCTATCATAGAAGATAGATCATTGTGAGTTGCTATGGAAATCGCATTCACTCTCGGCCGTCTTGAGAGTGCATTGGCTACTTGATTATGCTTGCCAGCAATGTGAGCAATATGAAAATGAAATTGCGAAAGAAAGTTTGCCCACCCCATTTGTTTGTCGGAGAGCTTGGTCTGCGTCATGAAGTACTTAAGACTTTGGTGATCCGTTCGCAGAATGAAAGGAGTCCCCAATAAATAGTGCTTCCATGAGTCTAAGGCATGTAGAACTGTGAGGGGTTCCTTTTCATATATGCCTAGAGCTTGCTCAACAAGGTCGATCCTTCAACTTTCATAGCCTATGGCGTGCCCTTCTTGGAGCAAAACAGCTCCAAGGCAATCACCACAAGCATCACATTGGACCTCAAATGGCTTTGAGAGATCCGGTAGTGTAAGCACAGGTTGAGAGATAAGATTTTCTTTAAGCTTTTCGAAAGCATTGTTCTCCTTAGCAGACCATGTGTACCTAGCATTTTTCTTTGTTAAGTCATGTAATGGTCCTGCTATTAGTGATAACTTTTCTATGAATCATCTATAGGATGCACACATACCTATAAAGCTTCTTAGTTCATGAAAATTCCTTGGTTTAGGCCATCCTTTTATTACCTCTAACTTTGATGGATACATTTGGATGCCATCTTGAGAGATAATGTGACCTAGATACTGAATCTCTTGTAAGAAAAAATCACTTTTCTTTCAATTAATGTAAAGTTTATTCTCTCTTAAAACATGAAATATTACATGGAGGTGTTGCTTGTGTTCGTCTAATGAATTAGAGTAAATGATGATATCATCAAAGAACACTCCAGTAAAGTTTCGGTGAGGCATGAATAGCTTCTCCATCAAGCGGTTGAATGTGGTTGGTGCATTGGCCAAGCCAAAAGGCATGACAATGTATTCGTAGAGACCAAATGTAGTGCAAAATGTGGTCTTTAAAATGTCTTGATCAACTATCCTTATTTGATAATAGCCACTTTTTAGGTCAATCCTACTGAAGTAGGTGAACCCTTGTAGCTTATCAAAAAGGTCTTCTACCCGTGGAACGGGAAACCTATTCTTGATAGTGATCCTATTTAGTGCTCTATAGTCGACACCCATATGATATGTGCCGTCTTTCTTTTGCACTAATAGCACAGGAGAACAAAATGGAGATGAGCTAGGCCTAACCATGCCCTTCTCGACTAACTCATGCACTTGCCCCATAATCTCCTCTTGTTGAGCTTGAGAAACTCTATAAGGAGGTTTGCTAGGCGGTGAACCTCCTAGAAGAAGTCCAATTGCATGGTCATCATTGCCTTGTTTAGGAGGTAGCTCACAAGGGATGTCGTCAATAAAGACATCTTGAAACCCCTTGAGAAAATTGGATAACTCTAATTCCTTTTGGTTGTGTATATTTTCATTTGCTAAAACATTAGGTTCATTTTGAGAGTCTTTAACAAAATTCATGTTCACGGAAATAGAGCTCTTTATTGACTTATTGAAAGCTTGTGTATGTACAATGGGTATGGTGTTACCGATTTGCTTGGCATCTATGTACATATCTTTTTCCCTGAACCTAAAGGAGATTCTCCTTTCAGGGAATTCAACATTGGCAGCCATGCGATCAAACCATGGTGCCCCTAGGATTACATCCTCACGCTTGAGAGGAGAGATAAAGAAGTCCTCTTTGTCCACATAGCTTTGGACATGGAGCCTCAATTTCTCGATTAAGAGAGTGACTGCAGCTTCTTGCCCCTTAAAAGCACCGTCTGCAGGTAGGACATCTCCCATCTTGTAAGCTTGTATGCCTATCTTGGTGGCCAACTCTGTGGATATTAAATTGTGAGTAGAACCAGGGTCAAAGAGAATAAAAGCATCATGTTCTCTTACCTTTCCCCAAGCATAGCATAGAGGAGATCCTTTGTGGTGAGTTTCCTCCTCTTGGATTTCAACCAAGGTAGCCCTAGGAGGCTCATGGCGGGTGTTCTTTTGGGGACAAGCGCAGTACACATGCCCTTGCTCGCGGCACTTGAAACAACGATTATCCTTGCGATAACGCTCAAGCTCTTCAGGAGTGCCCTTAGGAGACTTTTGGACATTGTCCTTCCCCTTAGGCTCATTGGAACCCTTGTTTTCCGTGGGCTTAAAATTTCTCTTAGCCCCTGTTTGGAAATTAATTCGAGAGGCCACCATATTATGGTGTATAACCGCCGATATGGTGCGTGGCCTTTGGGAGTTGACATACTCCGCCATTTCTTCAGTTAAGCCCGCACAAAATTGTTGCTTTTGCTCTCCAAAATCCAAATTTTTGAAGACAGTGGCTTTGAGTTGTAAGTCCCAAAACTTGTCTACATATTTGTGAATGGATTCGTAGGGAGAGAGCTTCAAGCTTCGCCATTCGGTGAGTACTTGTCTTTGGCATCGGTGGCCAAAAACTGCTTCATAATGGAAGTTCTTAAAGCTTTCCATGTTCGTGGAGCTTCACCGTTGGCCCGTAGGCTAGACCACCATTGTCTGGTGGACTTTTGAAAGTGCATTGCTACATGGCGTAGCTTAGAGGACTCCGTGAAGCCCTCATCTCCAAACGCCACATCGAATTGTTGGATAAAGGCCAAGACTTCACCAAAGGTGCCATCGTAGGTAAGGAAAGAGATGCTCTTTCCTCCCTCTTTGAACTTCTTGAGCTTGGACAACCTCTTCTTCCATGCGACATAGGATTTCCTATGGCCTCTTCTTTTTGACGGTTCAAAGGTTGCACCATCACTTTCTTCAGAAGGTGAAGAATTTGAGGAAGATGGAGAAGAGGGTTACCTCTTTCTCGCCTTTTTCTTGCCTGATCTTCTTTGTCTTCACCATCACTTTCATAAGAGGAAGAGGATGAAGAAGATGGAGGAGAGGATGTCCTCTTTCTTGCCTTTTTCTTCTCTTGCTTTTTGTCACCCCTCTTTGAATTATGGTGTGGAGAAGCATGCGATGGTCTTCTCTGTTTTGGAGGTGATGGAGAGCGTTTAGCCCGCCATCTTCGTGGAGCCATCTCCGCCGAGGTGGCAGGAGACTCACTTCTTTCTCGTTCCTTTGGTGGGGCTCTTGAATTCTCCTTTGAGAAGGAGATGCGTCATCAAGGAGCAAATTTTTGAGCCCTTCATATGGATCCTCTTCTTCTTTCCAAATCGGAGAGAGGCCTCTTTTGGAAGTCTCACAAGGAGGCTTCCTAGGTACTCTCTCGTCATGGTGGAGAGCTTGGAGAATCCCGTGAGCACGAAGCTGCGTTGCACTTCACTTTGGAGGGATGAATTGCCCATGGCTTGTTGAAGCCAAGAAACAAGATAGTTAACAAGCATCGGGGCATCAATAGTAGCCTGCTCATTAGCAAAATCAAAGTTAATTTCACTCTCTGTACTATGGTCAGCCATTCTAACAACTTTTAGGTGTAAACTTTTTAGGTGTACTTTGGCACTTCAAGCCCTAGTCGCTACTCCTCTTTACCCCTTTAGAGAAAGCACTCAAGCTACTGTACCCATGGCTCAAATACCATTAATTGCAAGGAATAGAAGAGAGGGTCGTTCAACACCAAAACAATATTGACTCCTGTGAAGCTTCTAATAGCTCAATAGTGGTTAAGCCATAGGCAAGCCCCATAGGACTCCACTATTAAGAACATAGCTCTCGACGGTGATGCCCCATTAACAACACAAAGGCAGGCGCACTGTAAGGCTGAAAAATCCCTATTCTACTTACTCACATGCAATTAATAATACCAACCATCTATAGCTAGCTTGAGGACCTCCCTTCTTGAGCAAGAAAAGAGAAACCTTGTGCTCTGATACCAATGTAACATTTAATGGCCTAGTAACTTGTGTGTAGCGGAAAATAGCATGAACATAGTGAGCATTTCATTAGAATAGATTCCTAATGAGAATAACAAGAGCGCTTGGGTGGAGAGAGCAACAAAAAGCATAACACCTAGTTAGATAGTATGAACAATACTTCAAAAGAGAGAGAAATTAAGCGATCGACAACAGTTGAGGACCGGCTTTGCATGGAGCCGGTCCCCCCTCCAAAAGGCTTTGTATTATGGTTTTTCCCATCAAGAGAGACATTTTACAATACAATTCTTTGTGTTCCTTCAATACTAGCCAGTGCAATGAAGATGGAAACTTCAAGCACTAAGCAAAACACTTATCAAACACAACATCGATTCCCTCACGGTCTCAGACCCAAGACCTCACACACCTTCAAATATGGTGAGAGCTAGTGGGGTATGAGAGTAGATTGAGAGGAAGAAGGAGTAGTCTTACGAGAAAGATGTACATCTCCTCACATAATCACTCATATTAGCATAGCTTAGCTTAGTAATTAGCATGGTAGAGGAGATGAGCATGCATTGAAGCTTGGCTCTCGGTTGGATTTGCATCACAAAGCCAAGAGTTGTTGGTGTAGGCCTCCCTTCTCACAAGCTTGGAGTAGGTGATAAGCTTTCCATTAAAGCTTGAGAAGAGAGAGAGAGTCTTCTTACTCTACACATGAGCTTGTCTGAGTGTGTGTGGATAATTGCCTTTGAAAAATCATCCCCCTTTCTCTCTTGGTCGACCCCTCTTGCTATTTGCTCTTGCTAGCACCTCATTGGACCTCTCCCAGCTTAGCCAATGAAAGTTAAGTAGCATAAGTGATAGTCTTCTGACATGTGTCCCCCTTTCCCCTTTTGTGAGAGCTTTAGGTCATTAACTCTCATTGGACCCCTTTACCTCCTGGCCAATAGGAATCAGGCAAGCCATTGGGCTGCTGAATGCTCATTGGACCCCTTGGGAGATTGTCCAATAGTCTCCTAGAGAGCTTAATTCCTATTGGTTCTTTTATTAAGTGTTTTTAAATTAATTAAACTAGATTTACTCTAGCCTAATTCTCATTGGTCCACCTCCAAGACCATCCAATAGGATTTGAGTACATCTTGTTGGCATCTGGCCTAGGGAGCTGACATGTGTCCCTCTTCCCCTTGTGTACAAAGGAAGCTTGTGAGTGTGTGTGTGTGTGTGTGTGTGTGTGTGTGTGTGTGTGTTTCTCTCTCATCCCCTACTTATTGGGCTCGCCCCCTCTTATGTAGGAGTTTGTGAAGACTTTTTGGGACACACACAAAGCATCCAATTTCCTAAGCCTTTGACCATTGGACACAACCTTTGAATTTTGGAACCTTAGCATTTTGGAAGCCTTAATGGGCTCAACCCTAAGGTCTTTGGAGCCCATTGTTGCACATAGATCTTTTGCAAATGGCCCCCCCTTTGGATCCCTATTTTCCCTCCTTTAGATCCCTATTGTGGTCGATCTGCCAGCTTAACCAATATTCTAGCTTTTTCTCCCCTGGCACTTCCCCATATTAAATGATCAGTTTAACATGAGGAAATCATTTAGCAAAATTAGATATTAGTTATTATGACAGAGCATGAGCTACAAAATAGACTGCTTCATGTTCCACATTTGGACATTGAAGTATTACAAACCTTACAAGAAATTGCATAGGGTGAATCCTTATTCTCAAGAACTTTGCATTGCATGTGCTATGGCCAAATGGATCTGTGGTTTTTGAGATCAAGATGGTGATAAGTGAAGCTCACTCTAATGGGTGGCAATATCTTGCTCCCCGTGGTGGTGAAATTGCTGCTATATTGTAAGGCAAGGCGATGAGAGAACTATAGGGCATCGTGACATAGTGTTAAGTCTTCGAGATGGGGACTTAAAAAGGATTTCTAATTTGCATCGATCATACATGCCTCTTATGTATGTTCTTTTGTTTCCAATGGGAGAAGATGGATTGGATGCTTCACTACAAAGAGGATCTAGACAAAAAAAATTACACAAAAGCAACACTATAGTTTTTGAATACATATAAGAAATGACACTATTGAGTGTCTCTTGCAGGGTGGGGATTGCTCCAACAATATATTGTGGATGCATATAGTTCAGTGGAAGACTCACTTTTGTTGTGGCTAAGAAATAGTATGAGGACACTCCGTGATGAGGTCTATCAGGGCTTGGCTGATATGGTTCAGGTTAGGGATGGTATCGATATTGTTTTGCGACAGACTATCAATGTTGTTTTGGGACAGACTATTGGGCGTAGAATTGTCTTGCCCTCTTCTTTTACTGGATGGCCAAGATACATGTGCCAATTGTACCAAGATGCCATGGCAATTGTTCGTAAGAGAGGAAATTCCAATCTCTTCATAACCTTTACATGTAATCCATTATGGAGAGAAATAGAAGAATCGTTGCTATCAGGACAAAGTGCTTTAAATCGTTTGGATCTAACTGCATGTGTATTCTATCAAAAGTTAAAAGACATGCTGCATTTGCTCATTAGAATGGCTATCGTTGGAGATGTTGTAGGCCATGTATGCATGGAGTTTCAAAAGCAAGGTCTTCCTCATGCACATATATTATTGATTTTAGCATATGAATACAAATCAATGGAAGCGTCCCACTATGATAAGTTGCTATGCACTGAGCTCCTAAACAAAGATCTAGTTCCAGAGTTGCATGGTGTGCTTAGTCGTTGCAATATTCACGAAGCATGTGGTCACTTGAATTCAAATGCTTCATGTATGGTTGAAGGAAAATGTCGGTTTAAATATCCACACAAATTTAGTCTATCTACAAATGTGGTCACTTGAATTCAAATGCTTCATGTATGGTTGAAGGAAAATGTAGGTTTAAATAGCCACACAAATTTAGTCTATCTACAAATGTGGATGAAAGTGGATATCCTTCGTATATGAGACGAGATAATGGAAGTTTTGTTCAATTAAGATATTGCATGCTAGACAACAAATGGGTTGTTCCATACAACCTACTTTTATCGTTGAGATATAAAGCATACATCAATATTGGAATTTGCTCAACCATTTCTACTGTAAAATATTTGTACAAGTATGTCTAGAAGGGTCATGATTGAGCCACTATGGTGCTACGTGATCATGCAGGTGTTTTTGACAAAATTAAGAGCTATCATGTTGCACGCTATGTTTCTGCATCTAAGGCTATTTGAAAAATTTATGGTTTTGATAAGCATGAAGAGAAGCCTGATATCCAAAAATTGCAAGTTCATCTTTCCAATCAAAATATTGTGAATTTTAGAGATTCAGATGATTTGACAGTGCTAGTAAATAGCAACAAAGTTCAGAAGACAACACTCACTAAGTGATTTGTCGTAAACCAAAATCATCCTCGGGCCCATATACTAACATATGCTTACTTTTCTACTATGTGGTCTAGAACAAGATTAAAAAACAATGGACACAGAGACAATTGGGGGATACCATTGGAAGAATGTACAACATCATTACCACTGTGGGAGATGTTTACTATTTACGGATTTTGCTAATCATATGTAAGGGATGCAAGTGTTTTGATGACTTGTAAACATATGAAGGACATGTTTATGGTACATTGAAAGAGGCTTGCAATGCTAGCGGGTTATCACAAAGTGATGAGGAGTGGATCACATGCTTGGAAGAAGCCTCTTCTTTCAAACTAGATTGCAATTGCACCAATTGTTTGCTATTATATTGGTATACTATAAGCCATTATGTCCAAGGACATTGTGGGATATGTTTTCCAATTGAGGTTTTTGAAGACTGTGCATATGCTATAAACATGCAAGTTCAACAAGAATTTGCTAAAAGTCAGGCACTTTGTAATCTGTAAGAGACTCTCTAACTGTTCTGGGTGCCTCCAATTGATCCAAGTGTTATGTCTTTAAGTAGTCGTAGTGTGTTAGCAAAATGTAGTATGGCGGAAGATATGGAAAGGTCTTTAAACAATGGCCAACGTGATGCTTACAATTGTGTGCTACAAGTGATGATCAAAATGGAGGGGGTATCTTCTTTCTAGATGGTCTAGGAGGGTCTGGAAAAACCTATCTTTATAACGCATTGCTTGCACAGGTTTGAGGTGAATGTAAGGTAGCATTGGCATGTGCATTATCTGGTATTGCAGCTTTGCTTCTTAAATGGAAGAACTGCACATTCAAGATTTAAGATTCCTCTATAATTGAATTTTGAGTCAACATGCAATATAAAAGTGAATAGCTAGCTTGCTGCTGAGAAGAACAGTTTTGATTATATGATATGAAGCACCCATGACTCATCTCGCCATGCTTTTAAGGTAGTAGATAGGACACTCATAGATGTTTTACAAACATACATCATGTTTGGTGGAAAGGTAGTTTTGCTTGGAGGTGACTTTAGGCAAATTCTAACAATTGTACACAAAGGTAGCCAAGCAAATATTGTGAATGTGGCATTCTACCATTCATACATTTGGAGACACACGAGAATATTTAGGCTCACTTAGAATATGAGTGTGCAAAATTGTATGATAGATGTAATTGAGAAACAATTTTCACATTGGGTTCTTGATATCAGTAATGGGAATCTACACGATGGGGGAATATTCAACTATGTCACTTTGCCTGCGACCGAGTATGTTAAGAACCATTTGTGCGATCTTATTGAGAGCATGTATGGAGATATTCATAGGGTCAAGGATCATGCATGGCTCTTTAAAAATAGGGGAGTTCTTGCACTTCGCAAACAAGGATGTTGATGTGGTCAATGATTATACTCTACGCAAGATGTGTGGACATTATAGGGCGTATCTGAGTGCAGACTCACTATGTG
Organism: Adiantum capillus-veneris; assembly: GCF_014529385.1. NCBI lineage: Eukaryota > Viridiplantae > Streptophyta > Polypodiopsida > Polypodiales > Pteridaceae > Adiantum > Adiantum capillus-veneris. The sequence goes on from NC_140952.1 coordinate 127,415,888, forward strand.
AATTAGAAGAAAACAACGCTTTGTATACAATTGAATTTTTTAATAGCTTGGATTTAGGTGGAGGCTATCCACCGTATGTATTGTGTTTGAAAGAAAATGCTTATGTCATGCTATTGTGCAATTTGGATCCAAGAAGGGGACTTTGTAATGGCACAAGGTTAATATACATGTAGTTTCATCATAGAGTCATAGAAGCACAGATAATCATAGGTTCCAACTTTGGAGACCGAGTATTTCTTCAGAGGATAGATTTCATTGCTAAATTCTCAAGGACTACCTCGCCTCGCCAAATGAGCCCTAGACAATTTCCTATAAGGCTGGTATTTGGAATGACCATAAATAAAGCACAAGGACAGACATTGGGCCTCTTGGGATTATATTTGGCACCACCCGTTTTTTCACATGGTCAGTTATATTTGGCAATGTCACATATTTGAACCTCAGTTTTTGTTAAGGTTGTGATCAAGGATGGTAATGAAGTAGAGTAGTCTCAGACTCCAACCATTGTATTCAAAGAAATGTTGCAGGTTACAAATGTAGTGGGGTAAGCATGCACATATGAATATTGAAATTGTATATACAAGACATCCTCTTTTACATCATTTCTCCTCAAAATGATGTAAGGCTCTAGGCTACAATTTTTCTCAAAGTGAGACTACAATATTTTGTTGCATCGACTCTAAGCAGTTCCAATTTAGGTCGTTGGGCTATCCATGCCTTAGAGGTGAAAGAATGCCTCTTATATATGACAAATTGCAAAGGAATAGAGGTAATAATACACGATTGCATGTGATGTCTTCATTAATTGTTTAATGGGATTGACCCTGAGCTATATTTGTTCTTAATTAGATAATATCTACTTTTCTTTGCATTTGACTTCAACACTATGTTTTTTGGACCGGCATCCATCAAAGACAAGGTAATTGTATATAGGTCAGGTGACATGAGTCTCTCTCTTACTTTTTTTAATCAAAATTTCTTTTTGTTAAATGAGATTGGTTTTTGGTAAATAAGTGTGGCCCTAGTCCTTTTAACGCTCGATTTTACTTTTGAAATAGTATGAGCTTACACCTTGCACATCAAAATGAAACAATGGGAATTTGAAGGGATTGTTGTATGTCAAGAAGTTTATGGCAAGAGAACTGACAAATTGCATGTCACTTTATCATTTTTTGAAGAATATAAGTTTCTTTTTAAGAGAGCTTGAATATCTTACTTTATTTGTCTTTGTTTGGTTAGAGATGGCCTACCACTCTACAGTGACATGATTGAACATGTACCCACCAAAATTTGTCTATTTTAATCACCTATTTTGCTTATGATAATCAACTATTTCACAAAACAATTCACACGAGTTACACAATTTGTTATAGATCCACGGTTTTGGAGAGGACCTTCACATGTTGATGATGTTGTTCGCATCATTGAAGACTTTGAAGTTGTTCGATACGGCAAAATGAGACTTATTAAATATGGTTTATATTTTTTTGTTGTGTAGTTTATGATCTAACATTATGTTTTTGTAAACAGGAATTATTATTATTGATGGTATAGTTTGCTAGGTGTCTACCATCATATTGATGTCTTGCAGGGATATTATTACATTAAAGTTAATATTAACCATGATAATGGCCATGCATATGTGAGTCTTCAAGAGGTGGGGACCAACTCCCATTAAATACACATTATTCATATGGTGACAGTTGTCCCAGATGGAGGATAGAGATGTATGTGTTGGGTCGCCCTCCTTGATGCCTTGGGTGAAGTGTGTGTCGCATTGGACCTTGGATAAAGTGAATACCAAGTGATGCTTCCAAGAACTTATTTTATTGATGTTGATGGTCATTTATGTAGCTTGTCATACAATGAGTGTTGGAATTTATGTAGCTTGACACATATCTTAGAATGTACTCCTCTCCCTCTCTACAGACAAACTTTTAATTATGGTTTGAGGAAAAAAAATGATGATGTTATAGTGCAAGATGTTGTAGAGTACATGAATTTCTTGAAGTTGAATTTATTGAGTACTTGATATACTATTGATTTACCATGTCCGTGTTAAAGGGAGAGAGAGGGGTTGTGGGGTGGCTCAAATGTAGCTCTCCCTCATACACATCACCACTGTAAACGATAGCAAAGAGCTTTCATTACTTTAACCTTTACGGTGTGTGTGTGTGTGTGTGTGTGTGTGTGTGTGTGTGTGTGTGTGTGCACGCACAGAGGACACACACACACACACACACACACACACACACACACAGAGGTGGGGTGGTGAGGGATGCCAACAAGGGAGAGACAGAGAGAATGTGATGTGTGTCATGGGGAGATGTATAAAGACACACATACACACACACACACACACACACACACACAGTCACACATTTATATATGCACTTAGGTACATACACACATGAGTGAGCTTCAGAAACTGTATAGAATTGGTTCGTTGGTAAAAGCGAGCAAGATCCATCATATATATATATATATATATATTAGACACACACATGTAGGTACGTACATACTAAGATGAGTGAGCTTGAGAAACTGTACAAGATTGACCCATTGGTAAGAGTGAGCGAGACCCGTCGAAGAAGGGTCACGTGAGCTCATATAACTAAAGCATGAAACTTTGAAGAGCTTTACATATACTCATTTCTCCATTCTTTTGTAAGGCCTCTTTTAGGGGGCCAAAAAGCACCCGTTGTACACAAGCTCAAAAAACCTCAAATTTCTCTCGAAAGTTAGTGCTAACAAAGCCCATGAGATTGATGCCCTTGTCAAGATTATTCTAATGGCAAAGTGGTGCCATAACATGCATCCCATGTATTGCATTCTGTTATTAGTCATTGGTAGCAAGCAATGCTCACATATCCGGGTGTGTTGTATATATTTCATGGGGCTGAAAATGAAAAGGCTTGATTTTAATTTTGATGGGCATTAATTACTTGATGAGCCTAAGGAGCTTTTTTGAAACGAGGCCATGGGGTTTAAGCCACTTGGCTCAATCCCCATCCTCCATTAGGAATTTATAATCCAACGGTTTTGTGCTCCAGCTTTCAAAAGCAGCAACGCAATGAACCAAAAGCTTTGCACACAACACGAGATTCGAGCACAGAGGAGATGAAGCACGAGCACAAGGTATGTTGCTGTAGAATTTATAAGCTTGTAGAAAAAAAATAATGGAGTTTAAAGGATGAGGTGCTAGCTAGACACAAAAGCTGAGTTGTCCATCTTGGTCATAGCCAAGGTAGCCGTCAAGATGATGGCCTCTGATCCAGCACATCGGCAAGCTGCTAGTAAAGCCTCTTAAGCTTTTTGTCAAAATGTTGTCCCTTAGAAAGCATTAATTACAAAATATGCCAAACATGGCTGTGGAAAAAAATGATACAAGCTGTTTTCACTAGATGCAAAGGCAAAGCCACTCTCCAGATACAATCACATTTGCCTGCATCTTGAAGGCCTGGCCTTATGCGAAACTTTGACATGGTTCAGAGCATTCACGATGAGATTTCTACTATGGGGCTGTTGGAGAAAAACGTTATGTTTAGCAACATGATGGTCTCTGACCCCAAGCCAATAATGCCTCTAAAGCTTTCTGTCAAAACCTTGTCACTTGGAAGCCTATGGCAAACTTGAGTTATTTAGAAATTTCACCAACAAACTTGTAAGCTTACCTAACACACAACACGTAATATCTTCCAAATTTTTTTAAATCTTGTCTTTTGGTTGCATCTTGAAGGCTAGTTGCCTTATGCAAGACTTTGATATGGGTGAGATAATTGTTGTTGGTCAAGGGATGCTAAAGAAAGATGTCATGCTTGGCGATGCTTTGGTCGATATGTATGCTGATGGGCATCCTCATTTTGACATCATCTCTTGGAATGTATTGATTCAAGGACATGTCAACATGGCTGTGGCAAGAAGGTTCTATGCTATTTTAAGTAGCTTCGTGAACAACGTTGTTGGAGCCCCATTTGTCCAACTGTTGTAATGAGCCCATCTTGTAAAGCATATCAAATTCCTATTTTATGTCAAAGACGTCTTATCATTTTGATCCATTCGTGTAGGTTATGTAAAGATTAATCAGTTAGTCAGGACTCAGATTTGTTCCCACTTTGTAATAAGGAGTAAGAGAACTCCATGTACATTTTTGAGCTAAGGTGACTTAAGTATAAAAGTCACCTTAGAACCATTTTTGAAGAACATTTTGAATATTAATTCTGTGTTGTACGAGTCTGAGAGAGAGAGAGAGAGAGAGAGAGAGAGAGAGAGAGAGAGAGAGAGAGAGAGAGTGAGTGTGTCTTATCCTCTTCGCTACGCGCTTCTCCCTCACTGGATTCATGACGTGACCACACCATCGCGGTAGTCTTTCCTAGAGCTACGCGCCCATGCCACGCATTCACCTTTTCGAGCTGATCGCGATCAATCCTTCCTCGAGCTTGTTTTGCTTGTAAGTAGCACAAACAGTGTCTCTTTTCAATAATCAAGTGCTTTATGGAATGAGAAAGAGATTAGCTACACATAGATACTCATAAACTTAAGTTTCGCCCACTTTTGGATTATGACCTGTTAGTCTATCGCGACTGTATTCGAGATAACTAGCGTTCAAATCTGGTGAGATTAGACTTATAGGTAAGTATATCCTAGTGAGAGGATGGTGCCTAGTAAGTTTGATGCGATTCCGAGTTCATTGGAAGTGTAAACGGAGTTGTGAGAGTTTAGGGATAGAGTGGGTTGCATTCTACCAGGATTAGTGATTGATGCATCATAAAAGTGCGTATGTGTAGATTGGTCTCAGCCTGACAAGCTAACGAGATTGCCTACATGCCCCTACAGTTAGTCGTGTCATTGGATGATAAGTATGTTGTCTGTGTCGTGCTCATGAGTATGAACAGGAGAGTAGTTCTACCCTAAAACATTGGCGCCATTGCCGAGGACACAAGACCTTAAGTAGGGAGATCTACGTCACTTGTGTGATGGTTCGCTTACTTTAGTTTTGACTAGAGAGAGCTTAAACTTTTAGAACAAGATCCAGGATAGAGTATCCTGAGGTCTAGTGGATAGCCAGGAAGCCTGTGTCTTGCCGAGGGTCTGCGACTAGTTAGATTTAGTTAGTAGGATAATGTGGAGTTATGGTTTTTGGTTTTGAATGCTTGTTATACTTGTGAAGAAATAGAGTAGAAAAACGCTGTAAAAACGCAAAAAACAAACAAAAAGAAGAAACAATAAGGCTGTTTGCTTGCCTTGAAAGCAAAACCCACCCCATATACCCTTGAAGGGGGTGAAAAGAATCGACATTGAAATTTATGATCCAACACTCGAGAAAACATAAAAACTGCGACCAAAACCAACAAAAAAGAAACAGGTGATTGTCATAAGGAAACACTAAGTGAACCTAAAGAGGCCAAGAAGAGATATAACCATTAGCCTAGGGTAAACTGACTGTGTCATGATGAGCACGAAATTACACAATGCTTGCGGGAAGAATGTATCATCATGGAAACGATGGGATTCTGAGGTTGTGTATAGGCCCAGAGGAGTACGAAGCGTATCTAGAGGAGGCCCATACACAAACAGGGGGATTCCATAGAGGAAATCAAATGATGTATGAACAATTAAGAAGACTTGGAGTGTATTGGCCAGGAATGGCAAGCGATGTAGCTAATTACATCAAGAAATGCGACTTTTGCACATCCAATACCACTGTGGATTATGCCACATTATACCAAGTGACAGTAGCACCCGCATGGAGTCATGCTATTGTGGAATATTTGACTAATAAGGAGCTGCCAGGAGATTGGTCTAAAGCCAGACAAAAGGCTTTACAAATCGAAGCGAATAGGTATACCCTCATTAGTGACCAATTGTATAAAAGAGGAACTGATGACCAACTGAGATTAGTTCCTCATGAAAATGACTACTTTCCATTATTGGAACAAGCTCATGCAGGCATAGCAAGAGGTCATTTTTCAGCAGAGAGAACCGTAAAAATCATTATGGTTGCAGGTATATGGTGGTTGACCATGATTCAAGATGCAGCAAAATTCGTGAAAAGATGTGATGAATGTCAACGCACTAAGGTACCAGTTAAAAGAGACGAAATGCCTTTAAGACCAATGATGAGTGCTCGAGCATTCGCTAAATGGGGATTGGACTTTGTTGGTCCTATCACTCCACCAATGTATCGTTCACAAGCACAATATATCATAGTGGCCACGGATTACATTACCAAATGGGTGGAAGCAAAAGCCACAACGAAAGCAAACGCTAGAACCACGTCACAATTCTTATATGAATATGTGTTTACACATTATGGCCTTCCAATCGAGCTGGTGAGTGATAGAGGGACACACTTTGTAAATGAAGTTATCCAACATCTCTTAAATGAGTTTATGGTAATTCATCGCAAATCTGCACCCTATCATCCACAAGCCAATGGCCAAGCGGAAGCGACCAACAAAATATTGTGCGCAGTTCTTACGAAACTGGTTAGTGAAACAAGAACAGATTGGGATCAGATGCTCTATTCGGCATTGTGGGCTTATCGAGTTGCATATAAAACAACACTCAATGCTACACCATTTAATATGGTATATGGGTTAAATGCAATATTGCCTATTGACTTTTTGATCCCCACACTAAGGGTAGCCACACAATTGGATTGGACGGGGCATGAACTTTCAGAACGGTTAGAGGACCTTGAAAAATTAGATGAGTTACGACTCAATGCTGTAGCGGCCATATATGCAAAAAAAAGACAACAGAAAGAGTTTTTTGACAAACATGTCAAGAACAAGGACTTTAAAACGGGCGACTATGTCTTAGTATACACCCTTAAACAGCATGCCAAAAAGCTAAAGAAAAGGGGAATGGGGCCTTATTTGATCCAAGAAATATCGTCCAGCGGAGCAGTAAAACTGTCGACACTAGATGGAAAAGAAATGCCGAACTGGATTAGTGGGTGTCGTTTAAAAAAATATCATCTACCTTTAACACCGGAAATGTTGTTTCAACTGCATTATGGAAAAACCTATAGACAGGAACAACAAAGAATTCAGGACCAGGCACAACAAGAAGCAAAGGAACGGATTGCTAAACGAAAGCAGTTTCTTAGGACAATAAACATGGTCACCCCAATGATGACTGACGAATATCCTCTTTCAACATCCCAACCAATCGAAGCGGATATACAAAGCGACGAATTAGAAAAGACCATGACAGACCTTAGGGCTCAGGACGATAGCATCATTGACGATGTGGAAGATACATGGTGTAGTCCTTACATAAAAGCTTATGCAGGCACAAAACAAGTGGAAATCTATGCATTGCTTGACACTGGAGCAAAAATGAGTGTCATCAGCTCTGAGCTCTTTCAGAAACTTGGACCAATGAAGACGATCCCAGAGACACACCGATTGAAAGTAGCATCGAGAGATGAAGTGACCACGTTGTGGTCTATTATAATACCAATCACACTGCAGGCACACCCGTACACTACAAAATTCCATGTACTGCCAGCAAGTAGATCAACAACGCCGTGTATCTTAGCAGTGTCATGGATGAAAGCTAACAGGGTATTCATTGATTTGGATACTAATGAAGCACTGTTCAGAAATGAAAACTTTTCAGAACCCTTCTTATCATATAAACAATTCATGTCAAGGAGGAAACAAAAGACAATACAACCGCAAAGATCTGCCAAAACAACAAACAAAGTTTACAAGTCCAGCAACGTCTTATCAAAAATCAACAACCATGCAGGAAACCAGGCAAGTTTGGGTACGGCGTACAGAGATGACCGAGGCACAATTACATCAAAAGAGGAAATACAAAGTTTGGATAAGGCACGACAGCCTGATTCCTATGAAAAAGGAGTCAGAAGAACAGACAAAACATCGAAAGCCAGCAAAACTTCAAAGAACCATAGTCAATCTGTCGAATACGCAATGGACTATATTGGTATGGCGGCCAAAATTGCCAATTCAAAACGGGCCAACAACACCAGAAGGGAGGCCAAAGGTGAAAATCGAGCAGTTATCTACAACTATCAAGGTCAAGCAACACCATGCAAACAGCACGAGGAAACAAACAGAATCAACAACAAAAACTACAAGGATCTATAAGACCCAAGTCATCAAAGCAGAAAGAAAGAATGTTCCACCAGATACGACAATATCGACTTCAAAGGAACCACATACACCAATTCAAAACCAGTGGAAAACAATCAAACAAAGAGCAGCAGATTTACAACTACTCCTTGCAGATATGCCTTTGCTAGATGATGCTAACATGGTGATGCATAGTCAGGTGGTTCCTGATGAGGATGCATATGGCACTCAGGTTGCTGACAGGGATAGGTTAGCACACATAGTGCATGTTTCATCAGCTTTCGGGTCTCTCATGTCTGACCTTTTGGTCTCGAGACCTGATCTTGCTTATGCGGCAGTACGCACGTCAGAGTTTGAGCTCTTTGTTACGAGATTTGATGGGTCAAATTTCGCTTGGTGGAGCTCGCATATGCTTGATGCATTGACTTGTTTGGGCCAGGCATTGCCAATGCAGGGCAAGGATGCGAGGCCAGAGTCCATGTTTGACAATGCGTGGGAGGACTTGGATGCACTAGCGCGGTCGACGATTATGTTGAGCCTAGTAGAGTCAGTCTATTGCATAGTTATGCATGCACGTACAACTAGAGATTTATGGCAGTTGTTGTGTCAGAGATATGGCACCTCACAGTCCAGAGATACGCCTAGAGCGAGATGCAGGTCTCAGAGACGGAGATTGCACACTTGTTGGCATTGTGGACACACATGACACATTCAAAGGCGTTGTTTTCGCAGGATGCGACAACGCAAACGTCAGTACAGGTTGGATGCTTCAGCTTTGACTACATCGGAGGCAGATGTTGTGTATGAGGCTACACACGACGGTGTGGTTGTTCTTGCTTCCATGTTTACTCCTGAGGTTCTCATGTCTTGGGATGGCACATTACCTTCGCAATGGATGCTTGATACTGATGCTTCATTTCACGTCTCGCCGAGACGTGAGTACTTTTGCTCGTATGCTAGCGGTTTCCTTGGACATGTGTGCTTGACTGATGGTTCAATCCATGACATTGTTGGTGTAGGAGATGTTCGGATGTCATTGCCGAGTGGAGCAATGCTAGTGTTGAGGCATGTTCGCCATGTGCCGAGTTTGACTCGGAGTTTGGTCTCTGTGAGTCAGTTGAGAGACAGTGGGTGCCATGTTGTGCTAGATGAGCACGGTTTTAGTTTGCATCGTGGACAGCTTGTTTTAGCTAGAGGTGCTAGTGTTGATAGCACATATCCGATGCATGTTAGTCACGTGAGAGATGGCACTATCTCTGTGACATTGTTGCAGCCATGTAGGTCGTCACTTGATACCTGCATCATGAGTGTCATCGTAGCTCTAGCCCTAGTGGTATGCATGTTGCATCTACACTAGAGCATGTTTGGAGTAAGCCACTGGGTATAGGTTGAGAGTCGTCTTCTCTCACCTCTTGTATATACTAGTTGTAGGCTAGTCTTCTCGCCACTTATGGGCACACGGCCTTTAGTGAGAGAATGTTAGGTAAAGGCGGTGTGCCTCACCGTGCTTTGCCCGTGTCCATCGGCCAGTGTCCGATTGCCCACATTTATTTCCTTATTCTTTATACATACAAAGAATAAGGAGCTCTCACTCACATTCTCACATGGTGCTCACACTGTGAGATTTGGGAGCTCCACCCCACATACTGTGTCGTGCTCTCTCTCTCTCTCTCTCTCTCTCTCTCTCTCTCTCTCTCTCTCTCTCTCTCTCTCCCCTTCGCACTCTCTGTGCACGCGCACCGCATCCGCGCACTCACACCTAGCTGGTGTATAGATCTGACAAAAAATCAACCCGCAAAATCCTTGCAAAATTCAGCCCTACTGTGTATAACCTGAACCAAATCACAACCCACTATGGGTGATAGAACACATCGCAAAGGGGTGTGAGAGAGTATGCCTCTACCCACCCAAACTTGCTCGTAAAAACTTGCAATAAATCAACCTTGTTGTTGGATTGTACTCAGCCCAAAAAAAGACCAGAATAAGCCATTCTCAAACGGGAAGGGTCTCTGTATCAATCGTACTGGAGCTCATGTTGTTGAACTTGCTACTGGCAGCGTATTGTTTGTGAAATATAGCTTCCAATTCTTTGAGCTCTCTTTTCGAAAGCTTGCATAGGCAAGTAGTTGATGTGTTTGCTAATCACTTAATATCGGACAACGCATTCACCAATGCCCAGTGGATGGCTTGAAACTGCAGCACCATATGGCCGTCCAACATCTTTAACGTCACCAACTGGCCCCTCATGCGAGAGAGAGAGAGAGAGAGAGAGAGAGAGAGAGAGAGAGAGAGAGAGAGAGAGAGAGAGAGGAAGGGACGTATCTCAGTGTGTAACGATATAGATGATATGAGAAAACATGTGAGACAGAAAACTTCTACACAATAGAGCTGGCTGTAACAATTTAATGTATTGGGATGTTTAATAATATGCATACCACCATTTTGTAAGCAGTTATACAACATGCAATCGATCGATAGGTTTTGATTTGGGCTAATACCTTGGACCTTAGACACCAAGAAGCGTAGAGCGTCAACGTAGAACTGCAACTGGACAAGGGCGAAGGGGGTGTTCGTGGGATGGGAAGAAACTAAAAAAAAAACCACTAAGAAGAGAATGGATTATGAAATAGCAGCCTCGAGCCCTTTAATAGTGAAGCTGCTCAGAAAATGTAAAATTAGAACTTGAATGGAGGATCCACTCGGATTCGGTGACTTGAGCCAATTTCCTCTAATCAAATTTGAATTGAATGCAAATATGGTTTGCAAGACGGTTGTAGAAAAGCAACCAAATCTCTTCATGTAGTGGACCCTTGACATAGAACATAAAGTTAAATTTATTTCTCTTTATGCTTTATCAATATCCTGTATCTTTTACATTTGTCTTAACTCCTGTTTTGTGTCTAACAGAGAGGACATACATCCACAACAGTGGACGTTTTGACTGCACAAGCACAACTCTAGCTTGAAAACATTACAAGGTCCGTTATCTGCATCCAATTTCCTATGTTTATACATTTGCTTGGTGCAACACATAAATGCTACAGGACAGGGCACGGCTTCCATTTCTTATTATTTTTGGAGAGACCACAATGCCAACTCTCCACCATACTTTTGTATGACACTTCTGGATGATGTGCATTGTATACTTAGCATTTTGATTCTGTGGCACTTCATTGCAAGACAAAATGTTTAACTATTCACATTGCTTTTCTATAGCTTGACTCAAAGATAGACGTATAGCTTGGACAATCAACATGTTCAACATTGCACGTCAATAAAGCAATTCATTTATTGTTGCAATCCATTGATGCTTTGTCCATTTTCTTGTTTACTTCAGTGCTAGATGTTTGATGTCAATGTGCGTATATCATGTTATGTTCTATACCAATGCCCACCGGCAAGGCCTAAAATTGACACGCAATTTTCAAAGCTCCCTTTCATCATATGCTTTGTGTAATGCGATCAACTTACATAATTAACCATATGTAACGTAATTTTAAGGGTATAAACACAAAAAAATGACACACAATTTCAGATTCTAGCATGTCAAATGACGGGAGGTTTTCTTGAAGCACCTGTTTTGAAAGGCAAAATAGCCATGGAGAAGAAAAACAGGTGTCAATTTTAGGCGCTGCCCACCGGGCCACTTCGAGGACGCAGGAAACCCTAATGCCCCATCCGGCCCCCTAGCCTATAATATCGAGGTGAAAGAACTTCCGTTCAACTGAGACGATGCGCTAGCAGCCACGGTCGAGGTAAGCTCCTGCGGGGGTCATGACTTTTGTTCGTCAGTGCTGGGCGGAAGCCGCTCGGTCATTCTGCCCTTGCTTGCGCGGCGCCGATTGGGGCACCCACATCCCGCCGGCCAAAGCTGAGAGAGAGAGAGAGAGAGAGAGAGTGCTTGCAGGCCCAGGGATGAAAGACGACCTCTGATAGGAAGTGCCCTATGACACACTGTTTCTCTGGCTCTGCTGCGCGTCGGCGTACGCGTGTGTGAGATTGGGGGCTTCTTCCCCCTCGCTTTACCTCTCGGAGTTTCCAATCCAGAATGCTGTACCCGAGCAGAGTGCAGCGGGGCTTGAACCCTTAATTAATCTCATCACAGTTGTGTGCCCTGCAAAGCAGTGCTGGAGTGTATGATTTTTCACGGGTCGCTGAGGGCTTGCCAAGCGTGGGTTGAGCAAAGCTCGTGTATACTTAAACGATGCAGGATTTCAGATCATAGAGCCCCTCCGTGTCGTGGTTTAAGACAGAAGAACGCTATTCCCCTCGGGCTCTCTGTGAGAGCATTTCTGAAGTAAATGAAGGACTCGTCTGCTGCCTTTTAATTTTTAAGGTGGACGAGAGAATACCCCTCAATGTTAATTGTGGACAAATTAATGATTTAAGGCTTGCTGAAGTTGGGTCTGACAGCCGTTACATAGATTTCTGAATGATCCGTCGCAACCTTTACCTAGGAAGTGTACATAAATCTTGTCAAATCCTTAGCAGTCGCAACCTTTACCTCGGAAGTGTGCACAAATCTTGTCAAATCCTTAGATGGAATTCCATTCTATATGTTCCTTTTGTATGCTTCGGGTCACTTGCGCTGTTCATGATTTGTGCTGCATTTGTGTGCTTCATGATCTCTATATTCTGGCGTCTGTAGCAATGTAATGGGCCGTCTTTCTGTGCCTCGATTAGTCTGAACTTTGTGACGAAGATATTGTTGTATATTCTGTGTTTATTTTTTAGCCTGTGTTTAAGACTTCAGGTCAAGGTTTTTGCCAACATTTTTTTCAACGTGAGGAGTTTTGAGCTTAACAAGAAACCGCATTTATGTAGTCAATTGGTGTCGTACCTCCCTTAGAAGCGTAAGCATCTTTTCCCATTTCGTGGAAGCTACATCATTTTACGAGAGGGCCTTTGCTATGCCTAGCAGTCCTTCCCCTCTATTAGTGCACGATAACGCATCACAGAACTATTTTTTCTTTGTTGGATGGGTCCTATATCTGCTTGCATGTGATGTGCAATTGTAAACGCAGGTCTGTCTTTTTGGCATCTCCAATCTCAGAGAGAGAGAGAGAGAGAGAGAGCGCTGTAGGTGTATGTTGAGAAGGATGTGTGTAGTATAATAAGGTAATTAAAAGTGAAACTGGTCTCCTCAAGGGCGAAGATAAAGGTAGTTATGATGTTTGGTGCAGGTAATGAAAATTTCTACGCAAGGTGGCCAACATGGTTCCAAAATTGAGTCCTTGCCCTACAGGGTTGAAAACTCCTCTCAATTCCCAACTTTATCAAGCCATGTGCATTCCAAGAGTACATGTCCAACCATTAACTTCTCCAGTGGTTGTCAGGCTAGCATTAGCCTCTATGCTTACTTGTGACTGTGTGGCCCATGACGTAGAAGAGGGCAGAAGATGGGAGCTGGCGATGGCAATACACAACGAGTCTGCGGTGCAAGATTTTCTTGACCAGATTGCTTTGTGAAGGATGAGGCAAAGCAGATTGATTGCCTGGGTCCGTAATCATTCAAAACTTGAAGCGCTGTTGGATTCTATCCAATGATGTGATGGACTACCATAGGCCTAATCAACATTGAAAGTAATAAAGTCCTCTGTTTCCTGCCATAATTGAAGTCTAATGAGTTAATGAATTAAACCACAATAGTGAAAAGCCAACTCAACAAAATAACAATAACATGATGGAGTAAGCCTATGCCAATGGGTTTGAATATTCATGTCATGGTGTTTCCTTGGGCTAATATGCATCATTGCAGGAAAACTTGATTCATCATCGTAGTTCAATGTTCCATGCTACATCATTTGAAAACATTGCTATGGTTCATAAGTCACTTAGGTACACTAGTAGTCTTAGGTAGTACAAATTTTTTCCTTTCGTTCATCTATTTGTGTGAGGTTGCCCTGGTCTTGTTGCTTTTTAAAATTTTCATCTTGTTGTCATTGTCGTTTGTTATCTTCTTTTTCATCTTTATGTTGTTTGTTCTATGTGTTGTTCTTTACTAATGTCGTTCAAATTGGTTGAGAGTGCTATGTGGTGCACACGTACATGTCAAGTGTGGTGCACATTTAGAGTCTGTTGATGCTCAAAAATAGGCACGTCAATGTTTTGCACCTCTTCACTTGGATGAGGTAGTGATGGATCATTCAACAAGGCTTTGAGGTTGTGGAGCTGAAAGTAATTAGTTTTGAAATTTTGAGGTTCCGGGGCAACAAATTCATGGGAATAAGTGCTTGGAGTCAAACCAACTGGGCTTGTGGTGATGAGTCACAGGAAGGGGGGCCCACTAAGGCTGGACCCGAAAGAGTTATTGATTATAGTTTACCTGGGACACGCTTGCAATGTGGATGTTGATCAACTGGAGTAGCAAACAAGTACCGGTTGTGTGCACAATGTGTTGCGAATTGGAGTGTAGAGAGTTCGTTGTCCAATCGATTCCGTTTAATCGCATCCAAAATCGACTCAGGTTCTTGTGTTGCCTCCTTTTGTGAGTGTCTTTTTTAGAGGGCTTCGACCTTGGCCCCCTATGTCATAAATTGCAAAAGAGTGTGCCTTTTTTTGGGGTTAAGTAACAATAATTCGCACACATGCGCTTTTAATTCAAAGCGAGCTTGCAGAAAAGCATAAATTTTAGAGAGCCATAACTTGCTCAATGGAGTTATCCAATGTCTAAATCTTCCAATGTTGGGCTATAGAAAGGCCTTGTTGAGGGCTTTCCTCGCACTCATAAACACATGTTGCACTTGAAAAGAGAGCTTGCACACAAAGTAATTGAAGAATTAAAATCATGTAAAATCTAGGCTAAATGAAAGGAAGTTTATTAATACCTTAATTGGGTAAGGAGAGGATTTTCCAATCAATGCATCATGGACATGATGCACACTAATTGCAAAATTGTGCACATGCACACAATTATTAGGTCACTAACAAATCCTTATATTAAGAAGGGTAGTGTCTCATTGGTATTGTCAAGAACATGCACAAGCTTAAGTAGCAATGCTAGTGATTAGGGAGAGAGAAGGAAGGGGGATTAGCTAGGCCTATGTATCCATTGTTGGCTATGATCCCACTTGTTGGGTCACATGACCTATGTATCCATTATTGGCTATGATCCCACTTGTTGGGTCACATGCAAAAGGTCGCTCCCTATTCACCAATGGTCGAACATTAGGCTATGGAGGATAAAGCTTTAACTTAACCATGGTGTTAGGGTTAGAGACATGAAGGTTAGGATTAGACTGTGCCAAGTGAGCATAGAGAGAGAGAGAGAGAATACGCACAATGATAATGCTCAAAGTGCTTTAGAGAATAGCCTCTTCAGTAGGTTTATTGATTTACAATCATCGGCTAGAGAGGCTGTATCTTCCTACTATTAAACTATGCCATCATTTATCTTTTCCTACGTGGCTTTTTGATATGGTGCCACAAGGTGGGCTTGCCCTAATACTTTCATCATCACCCATGTCTCCCTAGGGTATGTGGCCTTTCAATTGCAGGGCTAATGTGTAGATTCTTTTATTCAAAACTTTTGCACCAAAACAAAATGGTAAATTTAAATTATCATTTTAGAGCAATGATAGAAAAGATAAAGGTCTCCTTTTTGCACACTGTCCCATCCATAGTCTTCATGGCTCTTTCAACATGACTAGTTGATGCAAACATGGCAAAGGCAAACCCTCTTGATTTTCGAGAGTCAATCTCGAGCATATTTCTTGCCATTGCATCGACGAATCTTGACAAGTCCATACTTTTAATGACTTCTCCAAACCCTAAAATGTCCATAAACAATGATAACAAAAGGTTGTAAAAATGCAACTTGCATGTAGCCACAAGAAATATCGGGACTCAAAATACAGAGTGAATACAATACCTTAAGTCAAAAGAAAGTGGATATGTATGGACAATTGCATGGTTTGTGACATCTCTAGTAGGATGCAAAACTAGATAATCACGGACCCATTAGTTTAAGAAAATGTTTTTGCAACAAAACTTTTATCCGATGTTTGTTAAGGGCAATTCTTTATATTGTAAAGTAGCAACGCTTACACAAGTGTAAATGGACAGAGGTTTGAGAGGGAGTCAGGATAGGATGAGAGGAGCACTAGGAGCACTATATGATTGCCACAAAAATTGAAAGGGGCACTAAAATTATTGGAATTGAAACAAATTGTCATAATATGCTTTAATAATCATCAAGATGATGGGGTTAAGTCTTAATGTTAGCTCCAATACTAACAAAATCAATCAGAATTGTTGCTTAGCTCCTAATCAATCACAATTTTGGAGTTTTCTTGATGCCTGTCTAGGCTCTTATAGTCACATATAATTGAGCCCCTCAATGAATGTATACTGGTCTTTGGCAACAAACATCCACAATGTCGGTAGTTGGGCAAGGTCACCAAGCAAGACAATGCACTTGTTAAAAGGATCTTCCAAAATGTAACGTAAGTTACATAGATAATGTGTCCTATGACAAGATCGAAAGTCGTTAATGTTTCATATCAACGCAGATAGCTCATCAACGATTATTACATCTACCTCTTTTATGTCCATGTATCTCTCATATGTCTCATAAATGGAGAAGGGATACTATTGATTCCTTGTTGTTGGTATTTTGAACCCATAATGGACTATGGATGCTATGCTACTAAGCCTTTTTGTTGTACTCATACGTCAAATATGTGATCAAATATGTTTTCTCGACCTTGGTGTCCCTGTTACAAAGTGAAAACAGTCCCTAGTCGATTGTATATGTTCAACTTTTCTGTTATGAGTTTCTAGTTGTTGACAATAGAAAAGTCGTGTAGTATAGCCAATGACTTCAATCAGTGGTGTTCCATGGTTGAGTCGTTGTTTATCGAGGACATCATTGTTTCATTTGATCGATCATGTTGACAAGTTGGTCGATTTGTTCTGTGACTAGGAAACTTCTCTATGTACACTCTTTAATGTACAACTCCAAGGCTTTGCTTTTAGTTATGATTGGAATTTGCAAGCAGTTCAAAGCAACTTTTGCTGGGATTCATGCCAATTGGTCAAACGCTCATTATTAACTCATATGTAACTAACCTTGTTTAATCTTTACAGTCAATAGAATAAGGAAGTGAGTGAGGACATTATCCTCACTATAGCTCCAGCCACTTTGTGCTCTCCATTCTCAGAGCACCTTATATACTCACACATGTGTGCACTCAAACTCCAAAATTGGTATAAGAGCTGCGGTTGTCATCTTCCCGCTACATGCACGGATGCAGCACCTCCTAATCAACCTTAGGCTCAAGGGATAAGCTATGACCTATTTTCTGGCTTTTTTGAGAAGTATTGTAGATTGCGCAAGGTTTTGCAAATTGTCCAGGAGCTTGATAGGGGGCGGGAGAGTCATCTCAACAGTGCAACAACACTAAAAGCAAAGCAAGGGAGCACTGTGAATTAAGCAGGTAACACTAAGGATCTCACAGCACGATGTTGAAGAAATTTAACGCTAGCATGAAAAAGCAGCGCTGAAGTATTTTTTGGAGTAGCGCAAGAGAAAAGGGAAGGTCTTCAAGGTAGTGCAAGGAAGTGTGTGCACAGAAGGGAGTGTATTGAAGCCATCTATAGACAGTGATAGTGCATAGCAGGAGGAAGCATTGGATCTTGCAAGGGTGTGTGCGCACTACACAGACACAAATACACACTCGACCTTACTTGACGGCAATTTTTGGCGCGCACGCACACACAACACTTCTTGGTTTTGACATCGACCTATCTTAACTTCAACGTTTGACATCGGCTCTGGAAAGTTCCAACATCTTTCGACTTCAACGACATTGACTTCATTGATAAGACTCCATTTGATTCGATCTGGATTCTCATGGGGAGACACACTCACTCCACTCTTTGTTGGATTTGACACACATACACACTCTCTTGCATCTTAGAGATCAAGAGATGGAGAGAGAGCTTGTTGAAAATGGGAGGCAGGTACAAGTGGATTCTTACTTGCGATTAGCAATGTATTTCATGTGTTCATAGGTGTTTTGAGCTCTCCATGTGTTTTGAGAGTAGATTTGCATTGCCATATGCATCTTTGGCCATGGCCATGATGTATGACATCTGTGGTTTGATCTATGTTTAAGCCTAGTTGGCTATCGTAAGTCTTGATAAGTTATAGATTTGCTAGGCATTAGACCAATGGTTTCGGTTCCAGTGGGAGTTGTACACGTATGATTTTATTGCATTATTAGCATTTTGAGAGTGCTTATGCTCTGTTGAGCTTATCGACTCTCCGTACAGAGCTTTGTCCAATACATTTGTGATTTTTCCTTACACAATTGTTGGCGCTTATTTATGCGTGTATTGTGCATCTTGCAATGATATTGTGATCCATTTTGCACTTTGTACAAAGTAGACTCTACCAAAATTTTCATAGAAATTTTTGCCATAAATCCTTAGTCTCCCTCTCTCTAGACCTTTGAAAAAAGAAGAATATTATATCAAGAAGTTTGATGGCACGAAGTCACGATAGGGAAGCATCGTATGCTTGATGTCTTGGTCAATAAGGGCATTGCAGTGCCAATGAAAGAGGGCACATAGGCTATTTATACCGATGGTTAGTAGAAGGAGCTTGATGCTTGTGCTATGGTGGCCATTTGCCTGCACCTTGATGAGTCCATTTCCTTAACATTTTTGGACAAGACTATTGCAAAGGAATTATGGGAGTCATTATGCTCAACTTGGGTTGGCAATAGTGTTTGGAATAAGATTTTTGTTATGAAAAAGCTCATGCATTAACATGAAAGACCAGTTCACACTTAAAAGAGATCAACAACTTGTTTACATCACTTACATCTAAGAGACTCAATTTCAATGATAAAATGAAACCTATTTTCTTGCTATGTTCTTTGCCTTCATTGTGGGACACGTTTAACATTGCCATTAGTAACTCTGACCCTAAGGGAGAGCTTGTTGTTAGTGATGTTACTGGTGCTTTGCTCACAAAAGAGATTAGATGTCAGTCTCTTGACACTAGTGGGCATGGTGATGCATATGTGGCTAGTGATAGTTGTCCCAAGCAAAGAGGTTGCAATTGCAGTCGCGATCGCTCATAGGATTGCAAGAATGCTCGTAGCAAGAGTTGTGGATGTGATTTGTGAAATGTAGAATGTTATCATTGCCACAAGAAAGGCCATTAGCAAAAACATTGCCACGTTTTTCAACATGAAAAGGGTAAATCCATTGTCAAATATGACCCTCTTAAGAGCAATGTGAAGATTGAGGAGCTCGATGTAGTTGAGTCTCCACCAGCTGAGGTTGTTCTTAACATGTCGCAGTCGTCAACAAAATATCTTGATATTAATTGTTGACTTGAATCTAGATGCATTATTGGCTCTTGATAAGTATTATACACAAAAGTGGATCATAAACTCATGTGCTAGTTTTCATGTTACTCTCTATGGGGAATGGTTCTCGAAATTTGCTCATATGCATAGTTTGGTCAAGCTCAATCACTCGTATCACATTTTTTTATGTCCCGAAAAATGCTAACTAGCACAATTTTGACATATGCTAACTAGTAGAATAATATGAGCTACATCTCCAAGATATATGACGTATGAATTATATTGGTAGAAATCTCTTGAAACAAGGAATCCAAATGTACAACCTCCGACAAATTTTGATGTTATTTTTTAAAAATTTACCGGACGCCCAACTTTTTAAAGATGTGCTAACTTGAACCCGTTTCTCGTGTTCTAGTGCGATGAGGTTCCTCATGCACCCGAGTAATTGGCCCAAGTGGCTCTAAAATAAGCATAAAAAGTGCAACGCGTTAACATGCTTTCACCCATATGAAACAGTGCAAGGGTTTTGAAGTTGAGCCTAAGGGTAGAACTAGTGTATAGACATTGTGTAAGGCATTGTTTGGCCTAAAATAAGGCTCAAGGTAGTGGTACCAAAATTTTGACAAGTACATGCAATCCCAAGGTTATGTACAGAGCCAAGAAGATCACTACTTGTATACTCAAAAGTTGAATGATGATTCAATTATCTTCGCAATAGTTTATCTCAATGACATTCTCCTTGCTAGGAATTTTAAAGAAGAGATTGCCACCTTGAAGAAATCATTAGTACGCAATTCTCTATGAAGGACTTGGGAGATGCAAGTCACTTTCTTGGTATGCATATCAAGAGCTATAGAAAACGAGGAATGTTGGAGTTATCTTAGGAAACGTATTTCCACAAGGTCTTGCAACATTTTAATATGCCTGGGGGAAAGTTACATTGAGTACCCCGATGCAAGCATATGCAAAACTTAGCAAGAATGATGCTCCCAAATCTGATGCTTATAAAGGAGAAATAGAAAAGGTATCTTATTCTTTAGCAATATGCAGTCTTATGTAGGCCACAGTACTCACAATACCAAACACTGCATTCATAATGCGAGTGGCTAGCAAATTATGGCAAACCTTGGTAGGGAACACTGGAAAGCAGTGAAGTACATTCCGATATACCTTAAGGGTACACGAAGCAAGTGCTTATACTTTGGGAACAATGATGCATCCATAGTGGGTTACATAGATGCGGGGTATGCGGGTTGTGTGGATAGTCAAATATCCATGTTTGGCTATGTATTTCTATTTTTTGGAGCAGCTGTGTTATGAAAATCATTTCTCCATGATTGCACTTTGTCTTCCACCACGTAGGCAGAGATAACTACAATTTCTAGTGCTAACAAGGAAGCTGTATGGTTAGCTTATCTAGTGGGAGGCTTTGGCATTTATCAGAGTCAACTGCTGCATTGTGATAGCAGAGTGCTATTTCGTTAGCAAAGAGCCCTGTGTTTCACTCCAAGTAAAAACACATAGAGGTCAGGTATCATGCAATGCATGATATACTGGCTAGTAAGCACATCAAGATACTCAAGGTTCATACGCATGACAACCCCAT
Organism: Adiantum capillus-veneris; assembly: GCF_014529385.1. NCBI lineage: Eukaryota > Viridiplantae > Streptophyta > Polypodiopsida > Polypodiales > Pteridaceae > Adiantum > Adiantum capillus-veneris. Next base: position 127,436,923 of record NC_140952.1, read on the forward strand.
TGAAACACGATGTCCTCACAAAGAGTCTAGCCTCAACTCAATTTGCATGTTGCATTGAGATAATGGATATATGGTGAGGCCACTGGGCCATGTTGGCCTCCAAGTAGGAGATTGTTAGGGTTTAGACCAACTCACCAAATGTCCGTTACTAACCTGTAACTAACCTTATTCATTCTTTATTGTCAATAGAATAAGGGAATCAGTGAGGGTATTATCCTCATTGTAGCTCCATCCATTGTGCTCTCTCCATTCTCTTATAGCGCTTTGTATATGGATGCATCCGTAAACTCACACTCCACAATTTTGTAGAGAAAATTGGTTTTGTTAGTAGTTCAATAGCTATCACTTGTAGTTTAAACTTGTCAATCCCTTATAGACTTAATTCTAAGGCCGCTACCGCAAATATGTTTAATGTTCCAATGATTGGAGTCTTCATTGTGTATGTGAGCAAATAATATGATATTGAAGAGTTCGTGATATGTTGGATATTGATTTGAGTCCCCAAAAGAAAGAGAAGTGTTGTGTGGTAAGTAATTACTTCCAATCTTTATAACTTGGGTGGTAGTACATCCACTTCAAAGAATGAGGGTCTAGGATTGGATGGGGGTTTGGTTGGACATCATACGGAAACCCATACTTGCACTTTCATTGTTGTTTGTTATCTGACATGCATCACAACACATCTGCATTATCTTCGTGAGGGGGACGAGTTGATGAAGTGTCTTTGCATGTGTATCATTGGCAACTACAACAAGGATATGAGAAAACCTCTCTGATGTTGTTTGCTCAATGTCATTTGCATCCACCCACATAATGACGTTGGCATGGAGGGATCCCCTGTCTTGGCTCTCACACGACACAAGGTGGTGATGAACACAACCAAGGATTTGGCTTCCCTACAATATGTAGCAATTCATGAAATGTCTTAATGGATTATGGAAGAGCAATGCACATTCAACCAGGTAATCTTCCCAAGAAATGTCGGACTTGAATGCTTGAGCTATATTCTTGATTGTGTGGAACTCACTCCACATGGTGGCGGTGACTTCCTCGATCGTGAATGTAATGAATAAGTTTGCTAAACTCCATGCATCAACCATATTGATCAAGTCCTTCAAAGAACATCTCTGCCAAGATGAAATGCCAACAATTATTGTAGGAAGATTGAAGCGAAGTATGTTCTGAATGGCTTCCTCATCATTTACTTATCAATATCTCAGTGGAAAATAATAGTTATTGTGGTGTTCACAAATAAAATTACTTGTTTTTATTAGTACATTAGCAGAAGGTATGGCTTGTGTGATTTGTACAAAGAGAATACAGTGTGGATCCTCATCCTAACATTGAATTGCAAATTTGTCCATTGTATTGGCCATGTCTAAATGGAAATAAAAAAGGGAAAAATAGCTGACCCTATTGTGATGTCTTTGAAAGTTGAGTTTTGGCTTGGTAAACCATTGTACATGAAGGATGTTACATGGTTGAGAAGCATATCTTCATTGAGAAGTTGTATAGAGCCAAGCTCATGTGTATTGAATATGGTATATGTATGCCATCTTGATGGCTCAGTCAACGTTTGCAAAATTGAGAAATTATTCTCGTTCGATACCTAATCCATGAGGTTAAAGGGTTGCATTTTCCCGTGATGTTGGATCATTCCACCTATAACATCTTTAGACAATATGCACAACCCTATGCTCTTGTGCGTTCATTCGGCCATGCACTTGCATCTCTACATTATGGTATCATTCTTTATATTGTAAGAAAGGACATTTAAAACAACTTAGGTGGAAAGGTCGGGAGTTGTAGTGTAGAATGGCATTAGTCAACCAAGATATTAGTAGATTTTCTAGTAGTGACCTACGCTCTAGTAGTCTTCGCGCTATAGCATTTGATGTTTTTGCCACACTGATTGAGATGTCAATAATGCTGAGCAAATGTGTATATAGCTGTCATGCAGACAAAAGTCGATGTATAGTCTAGGGCATGGAAAACAACATACGTTGGATGGGGATTATATTTTTACAATAAGTGCAAGACATCTAACTAATATTTGACTCTTGCATGTTCCAAAGCATTAAGCAATGACATTGAAGTGAGGCTAGTAGGAGTGCCCATTTCATTTTTCTAGCGGTTTTGTTTATCATCATATGTGAAGTCTGTCCTTACGTAAGATGGACAAATTTCTAAATTATTGGCAAGAATGCCATTGTATGGTCCAATATTTGTGTAGTGCAATAATTTCAAGCCATGACTTAGTGTATGGATGGCGAGTTGGTTTCAATCTGGTTGCAGCTCGTTCCCTAGCTTTTTGGTGCTCAGACTCTTGTCTCGTCCACCTTGAGATCCTCATAGTGAGATCTAGTATGGGACAAACCATGACATATATAAAGTGGCATCAAATTTTTAGGAATAAAGGAAACACATACAAAGTGCATTGACTATTACAATACATAACTTGCATTGATAAACTTTAAGAAAATAAATGTGTGTCTAATTAATATACACAGGTGGTGATCGACATCGAGTGTATACTAGTGCAAAAAAACATGTAGCTAAACCAAACTAGAGAAAGCATTCTAAAACAAGTAAATGCATAAAGTAGCAATGGGTTGTAATAAAAATTGAAGTGCACTATTGACTCGCCAATTGTCTATGTGCGTTTTTTGATGGTGCAACACATACGGCGATGTTGTGTCGAGCTACAAAAAAGCAATGTGAATAGTTAAAACATTTTAGTCTTTATGTGAGGGAAAGAGTGGAAGTGCTAAATATATAGTGCATGTCATGCAAAAGTGCCATGTACAAAAGTATGGTGGAGAGTTGGCATTGTGGTCTCTATAGAAATTATAAGGAACAAATGTAATGGAAATGGCCTATGAACTTTGAGAATAGCGGAATTAAGTGAATTAGAGTGAGCATTTTCATGAGATTGCAAGAGAGAGAGTATTAGAGAACATGACAATGGTTGAGGACCGGATTTACGTGGAGTCGGCGGTCCCCTCTCCAAAAGGCATTCGTATTATAGATTCTCCCATGAAGAGAGACTTAGTACAATACAATCTTTGTGTTCCTTGTGACCTTGGTGATGCTATGAAGATGAAAAGCTTCATGCATCATGAGCATAACATAAACTTTGCAAAAAGCTTTAACTATCCCAAACCTGAATCCCAAGGCCTCAAACACCTTCGAAGGTGGAGAGAGCTAGCGGGGAATGAGGGTAGGGAAGAGAAAGAAGAATCGTCCATAGAAGAAAGAAATAGTTCCTCACTTATCATCACTCTTCTTGCTTAGCATAGTAATGAAGATGAAGAAGATGGCAAGCTTAAGCATTGAAGCATGGCTCTTGGTTGGATTTGCATTACATAGCCAAGATTGTTGGTGTAGGCTCTCAACGAGCTTGGAGAAGGAGATGGAGCTCTTTCACTTTGCACTCCAAACAATGAGAGAGTGTGTGTGTGGTTGTGGGAGAGTATACCCCCTCCCATGCTTGGTCCACCTCTCTCTCTCTCTCTCTCTCTCTCTCTCTCTCTCTCTCTCTCTCTCTCGTATTATTTAATTATATCATTTGGACATGTGTCCTCGTTTTCCTCTTTGAGAGAAAGAACTTAATTATTCATTTTTATCCATCTAAATTCTCATTGGACCCCTTTAAAGCCTACCAATAAGATTCAAGCACTTCATGAGGGCCACATGTGGAGGATTTTGACATGCGTCTTTTATGCTTCTTAAGTCATTTGGTTTGAATTGAACACTTCAAACACTTAGTCAATTAAGCATGGAAACAGTTTATGCCTTTTGAAAGTTTATCTTTGAATTAAACACTTCAAGAACCTTAGTCATTTAAGCATGAGAATCACCTCCAGCTTTGGGCAAGGTTCCCACAAACACTTTAAGCACTTTAGATAGCAAGCCGACAAGCACCTCATGCTTGGGTAGGACTCCCACCTCAAGGTCAGCCCTAGCTTGCCTAAGGTCAAAGGACTTTTTAACACTAACCTTTGGAGGTCTTTAATGAAGCTAACCCTAAAGTCTTTCGAGCTCCATTAGATGCACGTTGCTCTTTGATAGACTACCTCCTTTTGGATGCCTATTGAGATGTAACCATCTCTCCTCTTGGTCCCTTGCTGAGGTAAATCTAGAAGCACTAATTGCACATTGCTCTTTGGTAGACCGTCTCCTTTTGGACCCCTATTGAGATGCAATCCTTTCTCCTTTTGGTCCCCCATTGAGATAGGTCTAGAAGCACATATCTATATCCTAACTCTTGTTTCCCATTTATCTTACCATATCAAATGATCAGTTTAATATGAGAAAATTATTTGGTAAAGTTAGATATTATATTTTATAACATTATCTCTCTCTTGAAATCATAGTCGTCCTCGACCATGAGGTAGAGAAGATAAAGGCTAGTCCTTAGTACATGTGTATTAGCGGATAGAGGATCCCTTTTTACCCTATGACATCATTTCAAAATGGATGACTAATCCATTTGGTGCTCGGGAGACTTAGCTGCCGCAAGCATGTCTGCTCTTTAGTCCATATCATACTTCCAGAGTAGAGTGACAAGTTCTACTTGGTGTTTAAAAGAGGTCATCACCACAAACATGATCCTACGCATGCATACTTCTTAAATTTTTTGCACAATAAAAGAAAGAGAATGAGACTTATAAGACAAAAACATTGTTCATTTGAAATGCATTTTCATTTGCTTACTCTAGTGTAGCATTGTAAGCATTGACAAGGTTCATATTATCCTTAAGCTAGGTTCCTTGCATCCATCTAGCATCTTTAATCCTTAAACTTAACAAGTTATCATTGGATAATCTTACCATCTCTTAATACCTTGTCTTCATTTCGTAGGATGAACTCAAATTGAAGTACTTCTTCTTGATCTTTGATTTTTGGAGGGTCTGCAACTATTGCTTCTTTTGGTGGCGTTCCTTTGTAAGGCTTACGTAGGCTCTCATGGAAAACATTGTGCATGAGCCAATGGTTGGGAAACTTTAATTGATAAGCTATCTCATTGATTGGCTTAAGAATTTAAAAGGACCATAGTATCTTTTTGCTAGTTTAGCATAATACTCTTGATAGTCCATAGGATTCTTGTCCGTAGTATGCCTTAGATGAGCCTTGAGAAACTTTAGCAAGACCCAATCATTTTTCTTAAAGGCTAAGGCTCTTCTGTGCTTATTAGCAACATCCTTTTTTACCTTTGTTGTGAGATGGATATAACTTCTTTAATCTTGGAAAAGATTCTTGTGAGTCTCAGCTATATTCATCAACAGCAAAGATCTTCCCATGTACTTTAAGTAGTAAGGGACTTTTGGATCTTCCCTCTTTAACCTCGAAAAGTGCTTTCCCCATAGAAGTATGTACAATGTCATTGTACGCATACTCTATAAGAGATAGGTACTTCTCTCATGGAGAACGTTGATCTACTTCCATGACATAGGCTTTTAGTAGATTCAAGAATTGCTAGATTAGTTATTTCACTTTGGTCATCCGTTTGTGGATGATAGGCTGAAAGAGAAATTTAATCTATTTCCTAGATTCTCAAAGAGACCCTTCTTCCCACAAACACTTTAGCACTTTAGTTAGCAAGCTGACAAGCACCTTATGCTTGGGTAGGATACCACCTCAAGGTCAGCCCTAGCTTGCCTAAGGGCAAAGGACTTTTTAACACTAACCTTTGGAGGTCTTTAATGAAGCTAACCCTAAGGTCTTTTAAGCTCCATTAGATGCACGCTGCTCTTTGATAGACTACCTCCTTTTGGACCCCTATTGAGATGTAACCATCTCTCCTCTTGGTCCCTTGTTGAGGTAAATCTAGAAGCACTTATTTCACATTGCTCTTTGGTAGACCGTCTCCTTTTGGACCCCTATTGAGATGCAATCATTTCTCCTTTTGGTCCCCTATTGAGATAGGTCTAAAAGCACATATCTATATCCTAACTCTTGTTTCTCTTTTATCTTCCCATATTAAATGATCAGTTTAATATGAGAAAATCATTTGGTAAAGTTAGATATTATATTTTATGACAACAAAAGTCGTGCCCTGCCCCATAGTCTATATGTGTCGACCAAGCAAATGCATATGCACGGGGAATTGGAGACAAATAACAAATCTGTAGTTTTATCAAGGTGGACTATGCTTGTGTTCTTGAAATGCCTTTTGTTGTGAATATATATGCTTTCTATGACACACATCATAGAAGTTAACACAAATACAAAAGGTGTAGGACATACACTTAATGTAAAGAGGAGCACAACTAAGTTAAACTAGCTAAGCAAGGGGTCTCATGTTATGTTTAGACTCTACACTACACTATCAAAATTAGTATCAAGCCATGGTGCCCTACCGAAAGACTTTACCGAATGCCAAGCTTTTGACTTCCTTAGAGAGAGAGAGAGAGAGAGAGAGAGAGAGAGAGAGAGAGAGAGAGAGAGAGAGAGAGAGAGAGAGAGAGAGAGAGAGAGAGAGAGAGAGACCATTGGTTTGCATCGTTGAAAACAACTTAAAGCTTTTCTATCGTATGACATCTCCTATAATCTAGGAGTATGTGAAGGTGACATGAGGGCATCACAAACCACGAGAGTGTGTCAATCTTGACTTGAAACATGGCATGCAATTGCATCACTAGACTCGGAGTCAACTGTAGGAATATGAGGCAATCATTGTATAGTAAAATATGAGAACTTTCCCTTATGAACAAGGATGCTCTTCAACCGAATCATTCTCTATTAGTACTTATTCGTTTTAGTTTAGTGTCCGTTGCAAATTTCACTTGATTAAATCAACATTCTTGAGGTTGTAAACATGCCTTCATTCAAAAGTATTACTCTTTGCAACCATGTAGCCAAGGAGTCTGTGCCCCCATAAAAATTCAACTCAAGCGTGTGAAGAAGAAGAACCAATCAAACTATTGGAAGACTAGAGTGTTCCCAGAAAACTAGCTAAGACATTTATTCGAAAAAATGTGAAAATAATTTTAGTTTTTAACTATTGTTATAGGTTGGGAATCAAGGTATATAGAAAATATGCAAACAACTGCTTAGTTCTAGATGGCTGTAACAAGTAATTTATAGAAGGTAGTTGCCTGGTGAGGGGGCCTTGCATCCTGGGTGCCTAGACTCAGGTGGAACGACGAGACTCAAATTTCCGCTACTCCTTTGAGTGTGACACATATGTAGAGACCCATCATCTCATGGAATGTCAGCCATGCCTATAGCTTATACATCTATCCTTGGGATCATCATGATCTTTGTGAGTCCGCAATCATTGCAAACATGTGGCTCTCCTCCTATATTGAGATTTCACCATGGTCTTTTTGTCTTTCAAACTTCTTTCATGTTGACAATGTCTACCCCAATCTCCATCATCACTTCGATCATTTATGTTGAAATCTTTGTCATCATCTCTTTTGCAACTTCTATCCTCGTGTCAATTTCACATTCAATTCGGCTATTATGTCTACAACAATCACCGTTGCTTCTGTGTTGTTCCAGTTCTTCCGACATAGGCCCATGCTCAAGCTCCTTTTGTAGATCATTGATTTTCTTGGCTGTCATCGGGGACCAAAAGCCCGTGTTTCTCCTTATCCTGCAGTTTTTCTTTAAGGGGGAAGAACATATTGAACGTTGGTGAGAATATTGTTGACGAAGTACTCAGCAAGCACATTACCAATATAACTTACGCCCATACATCTTGATCTCTCCATGTCATCTTTTGTATTAGCAATCATAGGTATGGCAATTTATGACACATGTGGTACCCATTCCTTTTGAATAGTGAGTCCTCCTCACCAAGAAACAATGAGAAGGTATGATGCATGTTCAAATTTTATGGGCAGGTCACTCTCGTTCTCTATTTGCATATCGTTCCACCAACAAGAGTGAAGTAAGCTTCACTCTACACAAAAGACACGTAATCTTGAAAAGTTTACGTGCGACACCTCTGATTGGTCATGGGACGCCGCCTTGGTTCCACCTATAGTAGTGCACTTAATTCCATGGCTGATCATGTGGCGTTGCATGACCTTGTCTGCCTTGTGTGGGGGTTTTGCAATCAAAGGTTTTTTGAGAGATGGCCGGTTTGGTGGTAAAGACGAGGAGTCTCTAAAGAAGAACGGGCTGGAAGAGGTGAATCTACCTAGCCACCTACAACCTGTATGAGTACGAGGAGGGTGACCTGGTTCAAGAAGTGACGCTCAACCAAATCCCACAGTCACTAACATCTACCCAATCCGTGCAACGTCTTTGGTATGCTTTTTGCTTTGCTCTACTTGTGAGTTCCATCTCTTGCCCCCTGTAATTGTGAGGACTGTCTCCAACTACCTATGTCTATATATATGTATATATATATATATGTATATATATATATATATATATATATATATATATATATATATTCTCTCATGGTCTCGTTGTCTTTCATACCTTCTCTCTTATCGATCATGTCTACTGGAATCTCCATCATTGTTTAGATCATGTCTATTGTAAATTGTATTCTACACCACTATCTCTTCTGCAACTTCTGCCATCATGTTGGCTGGTGTTTTTCTCTGCGATCATGTCTACAACCACCACTGCTTTTATGTGTTCTCTCATCTTTCAACTTAGCCTCATGCTGAAGCTCCTTTTGTAGGCCTTTGATTCTCCTTCTGTTATTAGCGATAGAAAGCTAAGGGAAAGGCCGAATCTGAATGCTTGCTTTTGGGTTTATCCTTGTTTGCAATCTTGCTTTAGGGGGAAGAACATCATGAATGCTAATGAGCAAACAAGCTCAACGCCATTCTCTTTAAGGATTTCAGTAAACGTTTCCTACTTCTGACTCTTTTGGGCAAGATAGATAAAGAATTCTTGTAAGTACACTTTGTGAGAATAGTTGATGCTAGCTTATAGCTTTGTGAAAATCTTTGAAACACATCAGAATTTATGGTACAAGATGGCTCTCAAAGTAGAGGCATCCAAGTCTCCACCTAACTGTTGGAAATAGGGTTGCAGAGTAACACACACAACTTGGAGAAGATGAAGAAGGTCAAGGCACACAACAGAGAGTATGAATCGCTAAGTGCACAATGGAAAGATAAGTTAGCCCTAGAATGATGGTCGCATATACAATGCATGGGGGAAAAAACCTCCTAGTGAGGGAAAAAATGCCTCGACGGTCCTAAGTGTCGTGTCTTCAAGACACAATGGGCTAAGCTTTGCTTTTATCGTCCATTCCCACTACATAGAGAAAGCGAACAAAAAAAGATGAGGCCTTGATTATCCACGGGTTGCCATACATGAATTCTGTGTATGTGCCAACACTTGAACGTCTCTTCGCCTTCTGCGCTGCAAAGTGGGTGGAACATGTATAGTTTCGAGGGGGTAGTGCCGCCCGTGTTGTTTGTGGGTCCAGACAATGAAGCTTCCACTTTCCTCAACTAGTCTTGCTTGGTGGGTCTTGCTATATAACATCTATAGAATAGAATACAATAGGACATATGCAAATTGACATATAGTATCTAGCACTGAAGGAAACAAGAGCATGACTAATTTGGCAAGGGCGGCATTGCGTGAAAGGGATATACATTTGAAATAATGTTTATGGGAGGAGACAAAGTTAAGTGCATTAATTATTCGAGATTATAGGGATAATTATAGTTGAAATTATATCGAGACGAAGTTGTCTACTAATGAATGTTTTTTTCTAGTATCCGTACTACATGTAAATTCTTACAAACGGAAAGTACTTCAAAAAGAAAATTTTCATGGAATGGTTGGTAGCATAGAAGGTAAATGTTGACTGTGTTTTTCCTTTCTTCTTGTTACCATATACATGTGGTAGTGATGTGTGTGAACACACTAGGACCGCCGGGGCATTTTTTCCCTCTTTAGGAGGTTTTTTCCCCCGTGCATTGTATATACGCCCATCACTCTAGGGCTATCTATCTTTCCATTGCACACTAAGTAACTCTCTCTATTGTGTGCCTTGAGCTTCCTTCGTCTTCTCCAAGCTGTGTGTGTTTCTCTGCAACCCTAATTCCAACAATTGGTATCAGAGCAGGTCACGTCCTCCCGGGCTTAGTCGCCAGCTGCTCCAGCACACGCCTGCTCACTTTCTCCGATTTCAGTGAGCTTTGGCAAGCGTTCGCAGGTCGACAAATATTTTGGGACAGCTCGAAGAGCTTGGTCTGCTCAGAATTTTGATTTGGGCTCATTTCGGCCTCCGTTTCCACTACGGGCAGTACTGCACAGGCTATTTCGTCATTTTGTGCAGATTTTCTGTCAGTGCCGTTTTCTGCATAACAGGTGCCTTATAGTCTTCTACGGTTTGTGCTATATAGCACAAGTTGTTCCCGCTCCATTTCTCCTATTTTCGGGCAGTTTTCACATCAGGTGCAGCATTTACCATGGCTGACAACAACAACACAGATGTGTTCAAGATGTTTGCTGCTGAGGACAGGTTGGATGGGGACAACTACCCTATGTGGGCTTATATAATGCAACATGTTCTTGTGTCAAAAGGTGTCTGGAACATTGTGCAGGGCATTGATGTACGTCCTGGTTCTGAAGATGTAGGCGATATTGAGGATGTTGCAGGTCTTGCTGCAAGGATTGCAGCTGTTAGAGTTGTTTTGCCTACAGCAGAACAAGCTCGTTGGGATGTTAAGGATGCGCAGGCACATGCATTGATTGCGTTGTCTGTGAAGCGCACCATTATTCCTCACATCCGTTCAGCAAAATCTGCAAAACAGGCTTGGGATATTCTAGCAGGTCTTTATGCAAGCCGCAATGAGGCTAAAATTGCTTTGCTGCGTAAAGAGCTAGAGTCGAAGATTATGCATGAGGAAGATGATATGGACACTTTCCTTGCTAGTGTCAAGGATATCAATGAGCAACTCATTTCTGCAGGTGAAGTCATTTCTGACAGTTCCCTTGTGCAGACTGTTCTTGATGCCTTACCAGATTCCTACCAGACTTTTGCTAGTACTTGGAGACTGATGACCCAAGGAAATCCTGAAGTTGTCAAGTTTGATGCATTATGCACATTGCTGTTGCAAGAGTCACTTTCTAGAAAAAACAGGACTAGGCAGCGTGCAGTTGAACAGGCTTTTATTGCTTCTCAAAGAAAGGGTGGTAACAGTAATGCAGCCACTTCTTATGGTTCTGCTGCGAGTGGCAAAAATTCTGTTCCTAATGCTTCTGCTGGCAGCACTTCGTCTGGCAATTCTGGTGATAAGGGCAAAAGGAAGATGCGTTGCCATTATTGTAAAGCCAATGATCACTTGATCAAGTCGTGTCCTAAGTTGAAGGCCAAAGAGGCTAAGAAGAAAGAGGGTGGTTCCACTGCAAATGCTGGTTCCACTACAAATGCAGCCATTGTTGAGTCTTCTGTGAAAGGAGATTGTGATGCTGATGTTGATGCAGAATGGGCTTTTAGTGCAGAGTGCACTTACAATCCTGCTGTCCATGATGCATGCTTGTCAGTTGCTGCAGATTCACATGTGTGGTATTTCGACAGTGGTGCTACAAAGCACATTACCTCACATCGTGAATTGTTTACCTCTCTCGAGTCTGTCCCTCATGGGAATTCAGTCACTTGTGCCAACAACGCCTCTTATCCAGTTCAGGGAGTTGGAAAGATTGTGCTCACTGCTGCTAATGGCAGTTCCTTCACACTTGTTGATGCACTTTATGTACCTGGGATCAAGAAGAATCTATTGTCTGTATCCGCACTTGCTAGACTTGGACTTGTAGTCAAATTTGTGGATGACAGATGTACAGTTCATGATCTCAGTTTTGGTGATGAAATTGTTGCATCTAGGCTTTTGTGCCGTGGGCTGTATCAGCTCACTTTGTATGACAAGTGTGGACAAAATTTTGCAAATGCTGTTGCAGATTCAAGGGCTATTTCAGATGCAAAACTTTGGCATGCACGTTTTGGTCATCTAAATTTTGCCAGTTTGCTGCGTTTGCAGAAATCTGATATGGTTGCTTCTTTGCCGCCTCTTGAAGCACCTATCAAACATGTTTGTGAAGGCTGTATTCTGGGTAAAATGCAGCGTTCTAAGTTTCCAAAGGATGGTTCAGTTAGGGCCACATGCAGGTTGCAGCTTGTGCATAGTGACGTTTGTGGGCCCATGCAAACTCCGTCCTTGGGCAATTACCTGTACTTCGTGACTTTCATTGATGATTACTCCAGGCATGCGTGGGTATTTCCGCTTAAAGCGAAGTCCGAAGTTTTTATGTGCTTCAAACAATTTTTGGCTATGGCTGAAAATGTCTCAAAATGTACTATGGGCACCCTCCGTTCCGATCGAGGGGGGGAGTATATGTCTCATGAATTTAATGCATTTCTGGCTAGTCGTGGGATAAAACACCAATGTACAGTGCCTTATACACCTCAGCAAAATGGTGTTGCTGAGAGGAAAAACAGGTCACTAACGGAAATGGCACGATGTATGGTCAAAAGTCAAGCTTTGCCGCATTCTTTTTGGCTTGAGGCCATCATGTGTGCCACTTATGTACTTAACAGGTGTCCTACGAAAGCTTTGCAGTCTATTACTCCATATGAAGCATGGCATGATAGAAAACCTTCTATTGAGCACATGCGTGTTTTTGGCTGTTTGGCATATGCTTTGGTGCCACAAGTGCAGCGCAGAAAATTGGATGATAAGGCTGTCAAATGTATTTTTGTTGGTTATAGTGCTGAAAGCAAAGGTTACAGGTTGTATCATCCGCAAACAAAACGTATTTTGGTTTCACGGGATGTAGTGTTTGTGGAAGATTCTGTTCAACCCTTGCTGTCATGTACTAGAGACAGTAATGTAAGCTCACAGGACATTTATGACACTTTGTTGCCTCTTTTCAGTGGTGGAAATACGAATGTAAGTTCCAATGAGGCAAATGTACAGCCTATGGGGGTTTCTGAAAATGTTTTAGAACAGCCTATTACTGATGCAGATGTACATGATGTACTTGATGAGGAAAGGGCTGAAAATGAGCAGGCTAGAGGTATGCCAAAATGGCTGGTGCACACTTTGCGTGACAGTAAATTGGATGCACCTTTATCTAGTCGTACTCGTTCAGGCTCTCGCCATGCATCTTATGCATCAGATTGTTATGCTTTGGCTGTGTCTAGTTTACATGATGTTGAGGAGCCTCTGTCTTTTGATGAAGCACAGAATTCAGAAAATTGGATTGCTGCCATGAAATCAGAATATGATGCACTTATAGAGAATGACACATGGACTTTATGTGATTTGCCTCCTGGCAAAAAGGCCATTGGTACGAAGTGGGTTTACAAGTTGAAACGCAAGCCGGATGGTGAGATCGATCGCCATAAGGCTCGACTTGTTGCAAAGGGTTATGCACAACAAAAAGGCATAGATTATGAAGAGACTTTTGCTCCCACTTGTCGTATGACTACTGTGCGTTTTCTATGTGCATTGGCAGCTCATTTTGGTTGGGATGTACATCAATCAGACATTGTTACTGCTTTCTTGAATGGTGACATATTTGAGGAAGTTTATGTAACGCAGCCTCGCGGTTTTGTCATAAAAGGACAAGAGGACAAAGTGTGCAAATGTAAGAAGGCTTTGTATGGGTTGAAGCAATCTCCTCGTGCTTGGTATGAGAAAGCTGACACTCATTTGGTTAAACGAGGCTTTCGTAACAGTCCAACAGAAAGCACATTGTATGTAAAGCGTGAGGATGATGTATTTCTCATTGTGGTTCTTTATGTTGATGATTTGCTGATCACTGGACCAAATGAGAGACATATTGCTGAATTTAAGGCTGATTTGAATGCTACTTTCAAGATGAAAGATTTGGGGCTGTTGCATCATTACTTGGGTATACAGTTTAAGCAGTGTGATGGTGGTATTGCCTTGTGTCAAAAAAGTTACATAGAGACATTGCTATGTAAGTTTGGACTTGAGGATTGCAAACCTATTGCCACTCCCATGGAAACAGGTTTGAAGTTGAGTCTACATGATGCTGGCGATCCTGCTGATGTCACTCTTTACCAAACTGCTGTTGGCTGCCTCATTTATGTATGCAACACGAGGCCAGATATTCAGTTTGCAGTCTCGCAGGTCAGCAGATTTATGCATAGCCCAGGGTCTAAGCATTGGCAGGCTGTCAAGAGGATTTTCCGCTACCTTAGTGGCACTTTACATCTTGGCTTGTTTTATCCCAAGGGGGGATCATTGCCGCCAGACTTACATGCTTTTTCGGACTCAGATTGGGCTGGTTGTTTTGACACGCGAGTGTCCACAAGTGGTTTTTGTTTCATGCTTGGCAGTTCATGTATATCATGGTTGAGCAAGAAGCAACCTACTGTGGCCACTTCGAGTTGTGAGGCTGAGTACAGGGCAGTCTTCACAGCTACGGTTGAGTGTGTATGGCTCAGACGCCTTATGGCTGACTTGGGTGTTGGACAGGACACTGCCAACACTATCTACACTGACAGTCAGAGCGCATTGGCAGTTGCGAGGAACCCAGTTTTTCATGCTCGCACAAAGCACATTGAGGTGCATTACCACTATGTCAGGGAGAGGCTCTCAGCAGGAGAGATCAGCTTGGCTTATGTGCCAACACAGGACAACCTTGCAGATCTTTTCACAAAGGCATTGTCTCGTGAGAAGCTTGAAGCTTTCCGCAAAGCTTTGGGCTTACTCCCCTTTGTGGATTGATCCTGTCCTCAGGGCATGGCACTTCCCTTTACTCATGTGCCAGCTCTCGTTCACCGCATCACTCCAGGGGGGATTTGTTACCATATACATGTGGTAGTGATGTGTGTGAACACACTAGGACCGCCGGGGCATTTTTTCCCTCTTTAGGAGGTTTTTTCCCCCGTGCATTGTATATACGCCCATCACTCTAGGGCTATCTATCTTTCCATTGCACACTAAGTAACTCTCTCTATTGTGTGCCTTGAGCTTCCTTCGTCTTCTCCAAGCTGTGTGTGTTTCTCTGCAACCCTAATTCCAACACTTCTTTTGTAGTTATTATGAGTTCAATGAATGAGGACATCGATACATGTAACCTCACCTTTTTTGTTTTGTGTTATGGCATCGACAAAGCATGTTGCACTGTTTGCCACACCGATTGTCAAGTCGGTGTTTTCAGTAATCATGCAGCACACGCCAATTGCGATCAAATCTAGCTTGTTGAACTTAGGGTCTTGGAGCCACTACTGAAGGACATTTATGTTACCCCGTTCGTCTTTGTTTCAACTTTTGTAATGTCTGTTTGATTGTACAACTTATTCAAGGCCAGGTTGTTACAATATTTGAAGTCTCATGTGTGAGTACAAATTATCGGAGTGGAGTTGTTGATGTAGTCATGCATATGTGCTTCATCTCTAATACATACACCCAAGGTACAATTGATCTTATCTACAACTGGTTTTCTTTCACAAATAACGGTCAAGAATTGAAGCAATTCAGGTTCCGTTGCATGTCTTACAGAGCATGACATCCTATAGAAAGTTGCATGTAGACAGTGGACCGAGCTTGTGATATGGCATGTGTTACAAAGCTCTCGTGCGTGAATACAAAATGGTGGTAGTTGGGCAAGATCACCAAGCAAGAGAACACATTTGTTGTTGAAGGGATCTGCCAATGTGTTGCTTGTTATTTTGACACTTTGTCTTACGATAAGGTAAAAAGTCATTTGGATTAACATAGATAGCTCCTCTATAATTATAATATCTGTCCAAATATCACTCATCTGTCATGAATAGAGAGGGGTTATTGTTGATTCATGGTTGGTATCTTGAACTGGTAATGTATTTTAGATGCAATGCTGTCAAGTCTTGTTGTTCCCGCAACGATGGCAAAGCGCCCAACAATAATACAGAAGTGAGGTCAGTAGGAGTATCTGTCCAAATATCAATCATCGGCGTCATCAATAGAGAGGGGTTACTATTGATTCGTGGTTGGTATCTTGAACTGGTAATGTATTTTAGATGCAATGCTGTCAAGTCTTGTTGTTCCCGCAACGATGGCAAAGCACCCAACAATAATATAGAAGTGAGGACAGTAGGAGTGTCTATTTTATTTGTTTGCCGACCTGGTTTATCGCTATATATGTGAGGTATGCCACCGTGCAAGAGGGACATATTTCTAGATTGTGAGCAAAGATATCAGATTACATGCTCCAATCTTTATACAATGCAATAATTCTAAACCATGACCTAGCATACAGATGGTAAGCTAGTTTTAAGTTGGTTGCAGTTTGCTCCCTAGCTTATTGATACTTGGACTGTAATCGTTTAGGTCTTGAGAACTTCATATTGACACCTAGTACGAGAGAAATGAGGACATATATAGTACTAGAACGGCCGGCCGCCTTCGGCAGCCTCTCTCTCTCCCCCCCTCTCTCCCTCTTTATCGCATGCAAAGGGGCTTTTTTAGTTTTGGACTTTAGCCTTCAGGTCGTTAGTAGATGATATTAATTATTTCGACACCTCATTCACTATTATTATACATCACATGCATTGGCTAGCCATTGCATGTAAAGAGTTGTGTGTGTAACTAACATGTGCAGAGATCGACATCAAGTGTATAGTCCTGAAAACGAGATCCAAATAAATTGAAGCAAAGGAAGTAATGCAAAAATTCTAAACAAACAAATAGATAAAGCATAAATGACCTGCAACAATAAATGAGGTGCTTTACTGACCTGCAATGTTGTATTGCTGCTTTTTGAGTCTAGCTACAAAAAATCAATGTGAATAGTTAAAGATATCGTCTTGCAATGAAATGTCATAGATTGGAAGTGCAAAGTATACAGTGCACTTCATACAGAGGTGCCATACAAAAGTATGGTAGAGAGTTGGCACTGTGGTCTCTCCAAAAAATTATAAGAAACGGAGGCCATGCCCTGCCCCGTAGCATTTATGTGTTGCGCCAAGCAAACGCATGCGTGTGGGAAATTGGATGCAGATAACGAACCTTGCAGTGTTGTCGAGCTGGAGTCGCGCTTGTGCAATTGGATCGTGTAGTGTTGTGAATGTATGTCCTCCCTGCCATACACAAAACACGTTGCTGTAACTTTATGTTCTATGTCCTTTGATCAATATTACCTTCTGTGTGTGTGTGTGTGTGTGTGTGTGTGTGTGTGTGTGTGTGTGTGTGTGTGTGCGTGCGCGCGCGTGTGTGTGTATTGTAAGCTGCTTCGGTCAACAATTATGTCTTCTTGCCATAGAGACGATATACTCAAGCTCGTCATTAACAATTGTAAAAGATCTATTGATTCCTTTGACAACGATCTCATTTTCAAGAGCAATAGATTTGTTTTCTGCATTGAGCGTCTACTGTTGAACTTCTGTGAGTCCCGTGCTTTGAGCAATATAGCGAGCAAAAACAACTCTAAAGATTCATCGATTTTGGGCCTCCAATAACCACTTTCTGCGTGCAGGGGATGCAACAGCCATCCATTAGAAACTAATAGCCTAGTCAAAATATGCAACTTGAAGGCTCTCAAGGTGCGATCCCTCCAAAAAGATGCAGAAGTCAGACGGACGATATGTAGCACAGGGTTTTCATATGTTGCACCAATTGCCGGCAACTAGATCGTGTGGAGAGCCATCAAACGGACATGGCGTTGATGCAAGGGTGAAACAATAGCCTAGATCTGCTTGGCATCACTAATAAGTCTCTTCCAAATCGCTTACAACCTTGTCCCTTGAGAGAGAGACAAGCATTGACTGCTCCATGTTGTAACTCAGAAACATAAAATCTATAGCACACCGTTGTTGCACACTAGACTCGGGTTGACCCATCCACCTCACATCCCATAACCACGAGACCCGCTCGCAAAGATAAGGTTCAATTGAGCCTTTGCTCCACCATGGAAGTCCCTAAGTCACCACGACATCTCCTATGAAGAGGACGAGACCCTACCAAAGGGTAAAAATCGGAGTATTTCCTTTTTTTCAACGACAACAAGGCTGATGGCAGTGAGTTTTTTTAACCTGGGGCAGTGTTGCAAGGCTGGTGATGTGCAACATTGGATTGATTTCTTTATTCGATGCTCAGGATTGAGCCAAGTGGCTTAATGCTGTGGGATTATTTGAAAAAAGCACCTTTGCTTACCAAGTAAAACATTCAAACCACATCCCGCAGAGTCAGCTAGGTTCTGCTAATCGACCTGGGTACCACAAACTCCTGTCGACCTGGGTACCACATACTCCTGTGTAGGTGTGTGGCATCATGATCGTGTGGAAATCAACATTAACGACCAAGGAAACCGAACCATGTCTTTCTAGATGGCCTTCACTGAAACTGAGCGCCTGTCAATAACCCGGCCAAGAACCAGGTCGTCATGAATCCCATCAATACCGGTTTTGGTACGTTCTCATATCTTGATTTGATTTGATCTCTATGATATGCATGATCTGCAGCTAGTATGCGCATGGATATGGTTTTACGAGTTGTTGGTTGGATTTCCATGCATGATCTATAGCTCTTTTACTTGTCATTCATGCAATCTTGCTCTACTCTTAGACTCTTCCATGTTCGGGTGTATTACAATCACCTGGTTACACATGGGTACTTTTGTATTTTGTTGTTTCCATGTACCTATGTGCGGCAAGTAGTTTCTCATCGGAGGCTGCCACATGTCCTGTAGCTCTTGCCCTAGCGGTGTATCAATAGTATTTGCTGGGGAAAAATATATCTGACTTGCTCTTTCTATTGATTTCTTTTACAGATGCCAAGCACCTCATTGGATGACAATACTCCAATCCTTGTGTGCAGAGAGATGTGAAGCTATGGCCTTTCAAAGTAATTGCCAGCCTAGTGACAAGCCATTGATTGAGGTGCACTACAAGGGTGAAGAAAAGCAGTTTGTTGTAGAGGAAATATATTCTATGGTGTTGATAAAGATGAAAGAAATTGCTGAGGCGTTTTTGGGCGCCACAGTTAAGAATGTCATGATTATGGTGTCTACATATTTCAAAACTCTCAGAGGCAAGTCACTAAGGATGCAGGTGTCATTCCCGGCTCGAATGTGATGAGAATCATCAATGAAGCTATTGCTGCAGCGATTGCTTATGGTTTGGACAAGTCCTGATTTTTCACCTCGGAGATGGCACCTTTGATGTCCCTCGTCTTAGTACAATTGAAGAAGGTGAGGTGAAGGAGGTGAAGACCGGTAGACAAGGACTTTGAGCATCGCATAGTCAACCACCTCGTGCAGGCTGAGGACAGCTTGTCAGAGGGCAAAGAGGGTATTGTCAGTTGCCGCTCATACAACTATTGAAATCGACTCTCTCTATGAGCGTATAGACTTCTACTCCACTATCACAAGAGCCCAATTCAAGGAGCTGAGCATGCACATGTTCCAAAAGTGCATGGAGCCAATGGAAAACTGTTTGCGAGATGCAAAAACTGGAGAAGACCCTTTTTTTCAAATCAGGCAACACTGCTAGAGATCCAGGGCATCGTAGCAGTTGGATATATGAGCTGGCCTAATGCTGGGGCAGCCCAAGGCTTCCTGTCCCTGCACATTCAGCATACATGTTGACCAAGGTAGTGCCAAGTTTTTTTTTTCCAACAGATCCTGACTAAGAATATCGTCATGAGTTCTTTTGTCCATCTTAGCGTCTTTCAAGTTGCCACATGACTTCAAGATGTAAGCATAGGTTATTGCATCTGGAGACATGCACTCGCTTTGTATCAACTGAAACATCCCATAGCTTCTTGGCCCCCCTCCTATTTAGCATATCTTGCAATCAGTGCATTCTTAGAGTTAACATTCCGCAAAGGCAACTCCTCAAGAACCTTCTGTACTTTTTTGAAGCACACCACATCTGGCATACATGTCGATCAAGGCAGTGCCAAGCACGCAGCTTGTCTCACAATATCATCATTTCCCATTTCCCATCTCACAATGTCATCATTGCCCATATTGGAGTCCTGTGTAGGGCCACATGCCTTCAAGATGCAAGCATAGGTGATTACACCTGGAGAAACGCCCTGGTTTTGCATCTGCTAAAAATAGCCCAAAGATTCGCAATCAATGTGTTCCAAGAGACGACATTCCAGATAGGAAGCTCGTCAAGCACTTTCTAAGCCATCTGAAATATTTGGCATACATGTCAACCAAGCAACGACATCTTGTGTAATGCCACATGCCTTTAAGATGCAAGTGTACGTAGGTGATTGCATCTGGAGAGATCCCATCTCTTTGCATCTGCTAAAAACAGCCCAGAGTTTCCTGGTCTTGTCCCTGTTGGGCAAATCCCACAATCAATGCACTCCAAGAGACAACATTCTAAGACATTAGATATTAGTCTTGCGTGACACCACTAGATAGCATGAAATGGAAAAAATTCAGTGCTTCCTTCTCATGTCCATTCTCTATCAATATAGACAAGGGTGCGATGTTTTGAGCAAAAAAACTATCCAAAGTAGTCTTTGCCTTCCAAAGGTCCCCGCATCTTCCATACATGCTGACAAAGCTTGAATAAAACTGTCGAGTTGGTACCCAAGATAAAAGAGAACCTTTGGAAGTGATTCATGCAGGAACATGCATCGAGGACAGAGGCATAAGTGATATCATCGGGATAAACCCTTGGTTTTGCATGGAATGAAAATACTCCAATGCATCCTCAATGCATCCTCACTGCAAACACAATCGACCACAATGGTGTTGGATTGATTGTCCTTCTTCCAAGGCCTGCAAACTTGGACAAGCATTAAGAGCAGGTACAAAGGCCATGTTATTGGGTCCAACTCCTGCACCTTGCATACCATCATACAAACGAAGGGCTTCATAATATTTCTCATTGTGATAAAGAGCAACAACCATGGAAGTCCAAGACACCGTATCTTGGAATGGCATACTCTCAAAAACAACCCCAACAAGATAAAGGCTCCCACATTTCCATACATGTTGAGAAGCACGTTTTCTAATGTACAGTCTGGCAAAAACCCACTCCCATTAACAATGGCATGAATCCTTTGTCCCTCTTAAACGAAGCAGTGCCCTACACAAGCTTCGACATCACCTAAAAGAAAAACGCTCACTGGTTCAATCCCCTCAGTCAGCATGCTTTTCAAGAGAGAAAGAGCAGCTCGTTATGGCCGTTTTGAGTATAAGATGTCATCAGAGCACGGATAGGCATGCAATCAAAAACATTAGCTGCATAGAGCACTTGTCCACATTTCCCATACATGTTTATAAACGCAGTTCCACATACAATGTCAGATTCAAATTGCTCAGCTACTATAGAGGCATGCACTGCAATTCCCTCTTTCAAAAGTGCCAGATAGGAGCATGCATTCAGAACACAAACAAATGTGATCTTGTCTGCCTTGATGGATCCTGACACCAGCCCTTTTCTCTGTATCTCAACCGTCTCCTTCTTCCCCTCAGCCAGCCGGCCGCTGGCCCTTCTCCAGGATGTGACGGATTCATCGTCTCCTTGCTCTCGGCGAGGTCAACGTCAGCTACATACAGACAAACCCCTCTTCTAACACAAGCATGCGGTGGGTTCTGTAGTACTGTACCCTCGGCCTCACGTGTTGCATCGCCCGTTCACCATCGTTTCGAAGGATGTCTCGCTTAAAGTTAAATTGCATTCTCATCTGCTTTTCAACGAACATTCGAGATTTCAATCATCGGATGGTTGAATTTGAGCCAAGTGGCTCAGTCCACGATCCAGAAAGTCAAAAAGTTCATTAGGCTCACCAAGTAAATAGTAGGAAACCTCTCCGCAAATGGCCTAGATCGCTACGGGGTAGCGAGCAGGGGTCGAACACAAACAACGGAACCGGGAAACCCTAATTCCCCGTATAAAGAAAACAGGATTTGGTTGTAGGAAAGAAGACCATGCGCCAGCAGCCACGGTCGAGGTACGCTCCTGCGGGGGTCATGACCTTGTTCGTCAGTGCTGGGCGCAGAGCAACGCTGTGGATCTGCCCCCACGATAGGAAGCCGCTCGGTCATTTTGCCCTTGCTTGCGCGGCGCCGATTGGGGCACCCACATCCCGCCGGCCAAAGCTGAGAGAGAGAGAGAGAGAGAGAGAGAGAGAGAGAGAGAGAGAGAGAGAGAGTATACTTGCAGGCCCAGAGAGAGTATACTTGCAGGCCCAGGGATGAAAGACGACCTCTGATAGGAAGTGCCGTATGACACTGTTTCTCTGGCTCTGCTGCGCGTGGGTGTTCGCGTGTGTGAGATTGTGGGCTTCTTCCCCCTCGCTTTACCTCTCGGAGTTTCCAATCCAGAATGTTGTATCCGAGCAGAGTGCAGCGGGGCTTGAACCCTTAATTGATCTCATCACAGTTGCGTGCCCTGCAAAGCAGTGCTAGAGTGTATGATTTTTCACGGGTCGCTGAGGGCTTGCCAAGCATGGGCTGTGCTAAAATCTTGTGTATACTTAAACGATGCAGGAATTCAGAGCAGAGGGTCCCTCCGTGCCGTGTTTTTAAGACAGAAGAACGATATCTCCCTCGGGCCTCTGTGGGAGCTTTCAGTATGAAATGAAGGGCTCATCTGCTGCTCGGTTTTTTTTAAGGTGGACGAGAGAATACCCCTAAATGTTAATTGTGGGCAAATCATGACAATTGAACGATTTAAGGCTTGCTAAAGTTGGGTCTGACAGGCCATTACGTAGGTTTCTGAATGAACCGTCGCTTCCTTTACCTCGGAAGTGCACAAATCTTGTCAAATCCTTAGATGGAATTCCATTCAATATGTTCCTTTTGTATGCTTCTAGTCTCTTTTGGGCTGTTCATTATTTGCGCTGCATTTGTGTGATTTGAGACTAAGGGTTGTCTCCTTAATGGAAATATTGGAAAAATGTAGATCAGCAGACATACAGACTTGTAATTGTCTTGGCATTGTGCTGATATTTGGGTGACAAGATTTCTATCTCATCTGAAAAATGATTGAGTAAATACTAATGCCACCACAGCATTTAAATCTTGCTGTGTATTTTTGACGATGAGTAAGGGATGAATATTATGCACAAAATAAAACTCATAATCAGTGTCCATTGATGAATGTAGTGATCTATAAAGTATTTCCAATTATTAACTTAGGTTATCCTTGTAGGTGCTCCAGTATGAATTCTTGAAGGAAAAGTTCACTCTTCTTTTGGTCAATGAAAAGATTATTCTCTCAAAGCTTGAAAGTTTACTTGGAGATGTCGTTGATGAGATGTTGAAGTTAAATAACTGAGCAAGCTAATCTTGTTGGCTTCAAGTTATTAAGTCATTCAATGACTTTGGATATGTTACAAAACTGTGTCACACGAGTGTGCGTAGCTTGCCTTACCTGGATGGATAAGACTGTAGAGCTATCCTAAGAGCTACTACTCCCTCAAGCCAACACTGGCCTCCTAGTTTTATTTGTACAAGATACCAACGCACAAGCTAATCGCTTCTCCTCAATCCCAACCTTTCCTTGCTCATTTCATTGTTACCGCATACAATACTAACTCTTGCGAGTCTTAACTACGTCTCACTATCTTGAAATTTTCCATTCAAGAGGGGCTTTTGGAACATATTAATTGTGTATAGTTCTTCAATATAGAAGAACTTGGGAGCCAATCTCTACCAAGAAGTTACAAACCCTCTATTCCTCCCAAACCATTCACTTCTTCCAATTCTCCATTCAATCCATTCTTATTATATTGGATTGTAACTAAGACACTTACTTCAAGAGAGTTAGGTTTAGGTCAGGGTGAGTCATTGCACACTTTTGCTTGCTTGAGATATCTTCTTTAACCTCTTGGAGCAATTCTATCTTTAGTCTCTTGATTTTTTTATCTTTTTTTTAGTAGTTTCGAAGGCAAGGGACTTGTATGTTATTTGAGTTAATCTTTAGCATTGGGTTTGATAACTTAGTTTGATTCTTAGACGAATAATCCATTAAGGATCTTGATTGTAATTGTGGTCAATCTAGACCTAACCCTCTTTATAAACCATTATTCTTAAGAGTATACCTTGGTTTCGCTCCATGCCATTTTTGTACTCTATAGTCCTCTTATGCTTTGAAAGCAACCACATCTAAACCATCCATTGGAATCCTTTTTTTAAGCTTTGAGCCATTATTTGTACTCTTTAGTCCTCATATGCCTTGATAGAAACCAAAGCTACACCATGTCTTGAAATCTTTTTTCACATGCTTGAGGATAAACTTTTCATCTTGGAAATTCAAAACCTATTCTACCCTCTTTATCTCCCCCAATCCTTGATGATCTCTATTTTCTTATCTTATGATAGCTTGATAAGGTTGTGCTTGCGTTCTTCCATCCTTGCCTATCCCTCTCAAACCATTCCTACTTTTGTAGGAGGAATTACGTATCTGTTTGCCCTAACGATACTTTTTTCAGAGTGCCTCCTCTCTATAAATTGTTAAACCCCTCATAATCTCCACTTGCTTCTCCCCCCTGAGACCCTTTATTGCCAATCTCTTGGAATCGCTTTTCTTTTCCCTAACGTATTAGGGTTCCATACGTGTGACTCCATATTATGATATCAACCTGAGAATTGAACCCCTTTCCATCAATAAGAAGAATTAAATATCTTGTATTGGCTCACTCTAAACCTAATCATTGCCCTTTGTCAGAATGGTTGATTTGCAGGGTACCTTGGTAAGGTGGATATGGTTTTGGAGTGAACCTCCGATTGGCCTCGCTAAAGACCTCACATGTCGTTCACGATTATATGGGAAGAAGGTCGATGTATGGATATGTAGTACAGGACGGCATATGGATTGTATTTACATACAGATCCATGTGGACATTGTTTTAGAGTATTAATGCACAATATTGAGTCAGTCTTTAGCAAAGTGAGTCAGTGAATTTTCCCTTGGCAGTGAGATTTTTTATCAGTGTTTATGAATATTTTGGTTGAGATTATCACTTGAGATATTGTCTAAATACAAACGAAATCTTGTCAAAATCCTTTGGATGCAATTGAGAGTGAAGATGGTAGAAAGTTCAACTCAAGTCACACAGAGTAATGGAGAGAAGCTAACCAGAGAGAACTACAACATATGGTCTTACAGGATGGAGAACTTGATTATAGGCAAAGGTTTATGGGACTAGTGTGTTGAAGTTTGTTTGTAATCAAATAGAGAGAATGTTAAAAGCACATAAAACATGGCAAGCAGGAATAAAAGCTTACAAGAAGTGGATCGAGAATTCAAGGAAAGTGATGCATTGGATTTCACTATGCATTAGTGACTTTTTTGTACCACATGTGAAGAAGGTTCAATCTCCAAAGGAAGCATGGGAAATACTAGCAAGAATGAACAACTCCAATATAGAACCACGAAAAGTACACTTGAAGCAAAGGTTACATTGTGTATAGCAAGGAAGTAGATCCATATCGGGTTATGTGACAAAGATAAAGCAAATACAGAAAGATCTTGCGAGCATTAATATTGAAGTTCTAGATGATGACTTCGTTTCAGTGAGATTGAATGGTTTGTGGCCGGAATACAAGTCATTGGATACATCTATATCTATTCGAGGACACATGCTTGATTTTGAAGAGTTAGTAAACCTTTGTTTGCTAGAAGAGGTGAAGTTAAGCAAGTCAGGTCCTCCTACATAAATAACAATTTCAAAGATCAGGTTTTTTACTCTAGAGGTCATGGAAACAACAGAGGTGAAAGAGAAAACTATAGTCGTGGAAACAATGCTGGAAGATGTCAAAGGCAAAACCAACAAAGTCAAAGTTACAATGATTCCAATCAAAGAGGCAGGGGGAGAGCCCGACTTTGTGGACGTGGAGGTGGACGATTTGTACATCCTCAAAGAGATAGATATTGTAACAGATGTAGCATTTATGGTCATTTTGAAAGAGAATGTTATACAAGGCTAAATCAAAATCGTGATCGTGGTGGAAGAGGTCGAGGTTATGACAGACATGGAGGAAACTTTGCTGGATATAATCCTTATGATCAAAATATATATGACAATAGATCGAGTGGACATTTATTTCCTATGGAGCATGTTGGAAGCATGGTGGAGCCACATCATACAGATGATTGGTATTTAGATAGTGGTGCCACAAATCATATGACATATCATGGTGAATGGTTTGACAGAAAAGAGAAGTTAGAAGAGGATGAGTTTGTCGCTACAGGTGATGATACTATGCATCGGATTACGCATGTTGGTGCAGTTCCATTGCTAGAAAAAGACGTGACATTCAACACATTGGGAGATGTTCTATATGTGCTTTCAATCATAAAGAATTTAGCAGTAGTTGAACAAATGATATATCAAGGGTTACAAGTCCGTTTTAATCGTTATGGCTACTTCATAGAGGAGTTTCACAAAGGCAAACCGAGCAAAATATTGGCACGTGGAAGAAAGAAAGGTCGCTTGTTCTCATTGGAGGCTGGAGATCCATGTTTACACAGCAGTATGTATGCAAACAAATCAATCACTCAAGATAATTGGGCAAAGTTATGGCATAAGAGGATTGGTCATGTCAGTTTTAGAAGACTGAAGCATATGCAATCAAATCAAATTGTACGTGGATTACCAAAGTTTGGTAGATTGGATTTTGATCATGTTTGTGAAGCTTGTCAATTTGGAAAGCAATCTCGTTTACCATTTCCAAAGAGGGGGAGAATTAGCCAAAGTCCTTTGGAAATTGTTCATTCAGATATTTGGGGACCTTGTGATCATGCTACGTCGAATAGTTGTCGATATTTTATGACATTCACATATGATTACAGTAGAATGACATGGGTTTACTTTTTAAAGGTAAAGTCAGAGACATTTGAAGTATTCTTGGAGTTCAAAGTTATGGTTGAGAAAGAGAATGGTTGTCAAATTAAATACTTACGTACACATGGAGGGGAGAGTACATGTCACACAGTTTTAATGATTACTTATGTGAACAAGGCATAAGAAGACAGATTACTTACAGATATACAACACAACAAAATAGAGTTGCTGAGAGAAAGAATAGTCATAGCAAAAATTGCAAGTCATGATGAATGAGATGAATATGCCATTAACATTTTGGGCTGAAGTAGTTCATACAACAGTACACATTATGAATCGAACACCAACAGCTACCATTCATGAAATTTCACCTTATGAGAGACTTTATGGGATCAAACCAACAGTCTCCTACATGAAAGTTTTTGGATGTGTTTGCTATGTTCATGTGCCAAATGAAGTAAGAAAGAAGATGGAACCAAAGACAGTAAAGTGTATATTCTTGGGCTATCCATCTGAAAAGAAAGGTTACAAGTGCTATGATCCTACGACAAGACAAGTTTATGTCAATAGAGATGTCAGATTTTGTGAACATGAACTATGGTATAAATCAAAGCCAGTGATGATAGAAGATGAGTATGAAGAGCAAGAGAATATGCATCATGTTGTTGATAAGCTAGGACCATCAACAAGAACTGTTTCAGGACCACATATGGCAGAGGAGAGTACAGGAAGTGCCAACCCATGAAACGATCGTTTGCGAGATAAAAAGCAAGACAAGAAAGGCAAGAAGAAAGTGGTTGAGAGTTCTGGAGATGAAAGCTTCGATGAAGAGCATGGTTTACCACATTTGAGGACACCTGGCAGTAAGCATGCTGAGAAATATGTACCTCCATATGCAAGAGTTGAAGAGAAGAGTGCACCACAGTTGAGAAGATCAGAGAGGGTGCGTTATCCAGTTGATAGATTGACATACAACAGTTACATGCGTACACATGATGCATAGATGGTTTCACGTGTGCAACATAAAGAGCCTACATGTTTTCAAGAGGCAATTGAAAAATCAGAATGGGAGTCAGCTATGGATGATGAGATGGATGCTCTTGTGAAGAATGACACTTGGGATTTGGTTTGCTTGCCAAATGAAAAGAAAGCAATTGGTTCAAAATGGGTATACAAAGTCAAGTACAAGTCACATGGTAGTGTAGAAAGATACAAAGCGAGGCTTGTTGTTAAAGGTTATGCACAAACAAAAGGTCTTGATTATAATGAGACATTTAGTCCAGTTGCAAAGATGGAAATAGTCAGATTGGTGATAGCAATGGCAAGTATGTTCGGTTGGAAGTTACGACAAATGGATGTCGATAATGCATTCTTGAACGGTGACTTGGAAGAAGAAGTTTATATGATACAGCTAGAGGGTTATCAATATCCAGAGTTTTCATATTATGTGTGTAAGTTGAAAAAAGCATTGTATGGTTTGAAGCCAGCATCTAGAGCTTGGTGTGAAAAGATACCTAGATTTTTGAAGAAGATTGGATTTAAACAGTGTACTGCTGATCACTCATTGTTTTTGAAGCATGTTGATGGAGAGATCGTAGTTATTGTTATCTATATTGATGACTTGATTCTCACTGGAAGTCATGATGAGCAAATTTTGCATGTCAAGAAGAGTTTGTTGAGAGAATTCAACATGAAGGACCTTAATGAGTTGAGATATTTCTTGAGAATTGAAATTGTCGACACTTTATCAGGAGTTTGGATGATACAAAGACAATACACGCTGGATATGCTTGAGAAGTATGGAATGACAACGTGCAAACCGGTTGATACACCTCTTGATCAAAATGTTAAGTTGATTGATGATGGACATTACATTGAGAATGTCACTATGTATCGCAAAATGGTTGGAAGTCTTATTTACTTGACAATAACAAGGCCAGATTTGAGTTATGAAATGGGTGTTGTGAGTCAATTCATGTAAAAGCCATGTAAAAGTCATCTTGGTGCATTGAGACGAATTATGAGATATGCGAAAGCCACTATCAGTTATGGAATGTTTTATGAAAAGAATGGGAAGCTATCTTTATGGTTACACATGCAGATTGGACATGAGATTTTACAGATAGAAGATCTACAAATGGTTATGCATTTTCCATTGGCAATGGTATGATAAGTTGGAGTAGTAAGAAGCAATCAAATGTAGCATTATCAAGTACAGAAGCTGAATTTCATGGAGCAGCTTTGGCAGCATATGAAGAGTCATGGTTGAGAGTACTTATGGTAGACTTTGGTTTTGACAATCTTGACAGTGTCATTATCTATTGTGACAATATTAGCAGCATCATGTTGGCAAAGAATCCAGTTTACCATACTCGCACTAAACACATTGAAGTACATTATTTCTTCATTAGAGAAAGTTTTGGCATGTGAGATTAATTTGGTGTATGTGAAGACCAATAATCAAGTTGCGGCTATATTTACAAAAGCTCTTGGAAAGGAAAAGTTTTACTACTTTCGTGAAGCATTGGGAATCCATCATATGCAAGCTCATTCTGAGCTTGAGGGGGAGTGTTAAAGAATATATCCGTTGTGCTAAGGACAGCCGGACACTGACTATACCATGTTGTAAATATGATTGGGATAATAGTTCAAAGAGAAGAAGAGTGAGCAGCATATTGAATGGCTGCTGATGACAGGGTAACGATTGTGTGTGTAAACACACTCATTTAACCTAAAAAATCATGTCTATAACTCGTGTCCTTCTAATTTTTGTAAAACCCTTCCTTACAGATTAAAAAACTATTCTCGATGTATCCATAAACTCTCTTATCTAGGATTAAATGCCCCAAGAGTTAGTGCCCCATCCCTTGGTTGAAGGTACTTCTCATATTCCATTGATAAATAACTATCCAACCTTGAAGTTTGTCAACTAACTTGAAAAGCCTTAACTTAAATGGTTGAGAGCAACCTCCCTCCTTGTTCCTCCAAGCACGATTGCCTATATAAACGTAGACAGAATGTATCAACATAATAAGGGTCGAAACATGTTGGCGATTAATACAATTTCTCCTTCCTAAGCTTTTCCCTTCTTACCCCTTTTTGTGGAGTAGTTTGAACGTTGCTAAAATACTATCGGAGGATTACATTGCTCGACTATTGAGAAGATTTCAAAAACAAGACTCCTAGGAATACTAAACAAAGTCTAAAGTGACGTGCGTCTCTTTATGCAAAAATGTACATTGAAAGAAAACTTTCCAATTGAAGTGTTGAGAAAGGGGAATGCAACATTTACCTTCAATGTGTTTAAATCTATTTCCGCTCAAAGTCAAGAAGATGAAAGTGGCTTGAACTTCTTATACTGCATTGTCTTGTGATACTTTGTAGGAAGTTGGGCATTGATTGCCAACATTATTTCCCCAAAATCAACAAAAATATTGTCCCTTACCTTCGCACCTAATTCAAAGCCAAAGCACTATTGAAAACATAGGCGGGTCCACTTGCATAATTTTAAATGTTGAAATTAGGTAGAACTAGCCAGCTCGGAACAATTGATGGTATAAATATAATACTAAACGGATAATGGCAAAATATTTTAAATGCAACTCCCTATTAGTGTAATGAGTACCACATCTTCGTTAAGGCAACCAAACTATTCATTGAAGTGATAGAGTTTTGAAATCTTCTAAGTGATTGTAGAAAATAAAAAATTTAATGACTCTACAAAAGTGTTGAATTTGTCCATTATAAAAGTTGGTAAGATTAATGTTGACAAGCTCTTTAATAAATTTACGAAGTTTGTAAATTAGAAGTGTCGTTGAGATTTTGTTAGTCCAAAGAAGGGAGCTTTGCAAACATTATCCCTTTTATCTGATGGTTCACATTGATAAAAGCAAACAAAGCTATGAATTTGGATTGATACAACAAAAATATTTTCTTTAGGTTGAATTGGCTACTACCCAAAGCTCTTCACCAAGCACCGAGAACATTGGATGGAGAGTTCCATCGATTATATTGTTCTTTGCGCGCACACAGTATATAAGCCCTAAATGATGGTATATATCTGTATACCATCATTTACAGCATATACCTTCGAACCACTATGTTCTGAGATGATGCAGACCTTGCAGAGCTAAGGAGCTTCCAATTGCATAAGGGCCTGTGCAGCACGTGCTCAGGCTCATACAGAACACGCATATGTTTTCAGATTGCAGTCTCACAACAGTAAATTCCTAAATCTTATAATGCTTGAATCATCCTCTGTAACTCAAGACAACCAGCAAGGAAAAGAAAACCATCAAATAGCTGTCAAGAACCATGATGTGTTATGCCATGTCCTTTGACTAACTCGGAATAAGTGAGGCTGTGCTCAATGCATCCATCACTACAGTCGCCCCTTCACCCTCCATTCTATGCTCTCATGCAAAGCCTCCATGATTTAGATGCTTTTGAGATCTTCCTCGAGTGAACCCATTAACCTGTAGCTCCTCCACCTTTCTCATTCCTCCCTTCCCAAAGTTAGTTTTGAGAGGTAGGCCTCTAATTAACCCATGCTTGCAATAACCTCTTGCTGCTGGGAGGGCCTCTCAAAGGCAAGGAAAATTGCATGCGATGTTGAGAATAATGCCCAAACCTTGAGGCGTTCTCAATCTTTCTATCATTGGTCAACTTGAGTTAGCTAACAATTTTACAGCAAATATATCCACCAGAAAAACCTCTTCAAAATTTTGGCATATGAAAAACCCAGGCTCGTGATTCTAACATTGAAAACCTCACGAGACAAAATAGCCTCACAGCTTAAGCTAATTCAAAGCTGAACTCCAGGGATCCTCTTCTGACAGGGTAAATGAATAGCCTACATAAACGGGGGCAATGAGTGCTATTAACAAATGCTTAGCCTTTCAGCCCCGAGTCGCAGCACATAAGGATATCACACTCCACCCTATACACTAGCTGTTCTGTCAGAAGTATAATAGCCTCAAACAACTTCCAATGCAAACTAGTTCACTGTTCTTGAAACTACAGGCACCTTGCGTTTACAACCGAAAACTATCTATATAGGGACTCTTTTGCAACTTGTATAGTGTCCTCACTCTCATTCCTAAACATCTAACAAGCTGTGTGGTGTTGCATAACTCTTAACCCACACAATCTGCACAATTGCAATGATAAAGGTTCTCCAAACTTTCTTCAACTAGTCCCAACCCTTTTATCCTTTTAAATCCACTCCCCCTGCAATTCACCCCCATTTCTGCAGCATATATCTGATAGTTGAAAAATGTGCACTATCGGAGTTCCTGCTAGCATCTGCACCATTAGTAATAACCCCACCACTACCTCAGCTTAGTAATACCCCATGTCATCTCTCTCCATTGCCCCTATAGCCACCACTTCCATAGTCTCCACCATCGCTATACCTGCCATCATAGCCCGTGCCTCCAAAGGTACGTGGCTTATCAGTTGCAGGGCGAACGCGGAGCGTTCTACCATTCAAGGCCTGTGCACAAAAACAAAACGGTAAATTCAAGCTATCATTTCAGGGCAATGATAGAAAAGATAAAGGCTTCCTGTCTGCTCACCCGCCCATCCATGGTCTTCATGGCAGTTTCAGCATGACTAGCTGATGCGAAAATGACAAAGGCAAACCCTTTTGACTTTCCAGATTCAATATCGAGCACAATCCTTGCTATTACATTAAGGATACTTGATCGATAAATGCATTGAGCAATGGTATGAAAATGGCATGCCAAAAGAATATAGACACATCGGTACCTTCAGTGACGTCTCCAAATGCTGAAAAAGCTGCTCTTAGTTGATCCTCATCCGTTTCAAATGAAATACCTGAAATGTCCATAAACAAAGATAGCAGAAGGCTGTAAAGCAACCTCCATATTGCCAAAAAAACATCGGGACTCAAAATACTAAGTGAAAAAAAAACCTAACGAGTCAAAACTTTGTGCCGTTTTTTATATCTCTAGTAGATTGTGATGGATGAGATCATTACCAAAGATCACGGACCCAGTAATTAAAAGAAATCTTTGCACCAGAACTTTTACCCTGTGTCTTTTTCAGTGGGAAATCCTTTATTTTGAAAACTAGCGACGCTTACACCAGCTGTTTGAAATAGGTCCAAAATCAGACCCGTCTGCCGCACCAAGTCTCCTACCGGTTGGAGACTAAATATCTGCAAAAATACCGGCCCCCAAGATGAGCCGTCGCACTTGAGTCCCTTCTGGACTTCAGCCCAGATCTCTGATCTCATCCAATTCTTTGCTGAGAATCAGCAGCTCTCTCGGTCGTCTACTGGCTGAAAACGCAGGCACACAAGGATCCTTCCCAGCAAAAACGCAGAAACCAATCAGCCAAACAGAATCTTGTATCTTCAGGTTGCAGATTCCAGGGTTGATATGGTTTCTGAAGCAATTGATACATTCAAAAGCTGTTTTCTCAAAAGAGGCTTTGAGACCCTTTCAAACAACGCAATGGCCAGTACGCAATTTAGAAGAGTGGGGTGAAAAAACCCCTGATGTATTCAATGCATATAGACTGCAGTGATGCAGAATTACAAAAGAGGGAGGGGAGGGTACAATCAAGAGCTAGTGGTGAGTTTATGTTAAGGGTTTCAAAAATCATCTCCTGGATTTCCCCATCTAGATCTTGTGAGTGAGGGCCTCTTTGTGGTTGTGCCCATCCTTGTGAGGCTTTTCCAATTCTAGGCATGTGGGGAGATTTTCCAACTTTTGCCCGGGTTGGCCATTGATTTGCCATTGGTGAACAAGATTGTCTATCCTAAGCTCGGTGGTTCTCTGTAGAGAGGTAGTATATGTCACAAATGGGAGCGCATAGCAATATAGAATATATTCGGATAAATAGGATTTATCACTTATTACTGAAGCCAGAGAGAAATAGAGAGAGTGCGAGAGGGATTGAGAGTGAGAAGATCGACACAGTACTTTCTTTTTACTTTAGCGAGCCGGGGGGCCGGGCATCTACTCTCGCAAGGTGAAGCTTTTGTCACTGATTTCAATCTCAATTAGAGACCTTAGACACCGCCTTGGGGATGGATAGTCTGTTCAATCTTTTAGAACTTGCACCCTTGTTAGTTTATCCAAGGGAATCGACACAGTACTGGGGACCAGAAGATGGGCTGGTCCCCCCCCGGTAATAGTATCTTTATTATTGAGGAGAAGTCTGTACAAGCACTTGAACCGAACGTATTACCACGTTCATTCTAGAATAAGACTTGATGGTTCCTGGAAGCCTCGACTTCCTATTCCTAGGGCAAAACCTTATTCCAAATCCTCGAGAACCAAGGTTCTCACCTTCGGATCTCACCTTCTAGACTCAGGGTATAGCATCCCTGCAACTCTGTTTCCAGAGTCGACTTCTTGCAAAACAACTATGCTTTCCCGGACACGGAGTCCTTACTTGGGAATCCCCTCTTCCGGATCACAACTCAAGAGACTACCTCTCTCCGATCCGTGGATCTACTTCCAAACTCAGGTACGAAACCCTTGGGCTGATCTGGCTCTAGTTCCTCAAAGCGCTTTCTCCTGCAGAGGCTCATGCCTTCCTCGGCTCCTACTCCCTCACTAAGAGGAAGTACACCTGCAAACAAATACTTAGAGATAATAACATGAAAATCGTTACCTTCAAAGTCTCGACGCTCGAAACACAACTCGGTTCTCGAAAAGCAATTCCCCGGAAGAAATCTCTACATAGAAAATCCTCTCTTCCAATCCTACACACAAAAGAGGTGTGTTCTCGGGTTCCTTCTCGTAACTCAGCCCCGTCAACGACATTTATGGGCTGAAAACAGAGAAAAACAGCAGCTTGTCCCGATGGAAGCACGCTCCGTAGGCACTTCTTCAACTCGCGCACTGGATCCTGGCGACATCTGGTACACTTGGGGCAGCCATGGACATCAATGGCAACATCTTCTTTGCAACTGAAATCTGCAGCAGCATCTTCTCCTTGCAAAAACTAGTCTTCCCTCTGGGAGAAGGAGTGTGATGCTTTTATAGCTTCTTGGCCACAGCAAAGATAGCTGAAGCGCTCGCTGCCCGGGTAGAGATCGCGGCCGTTTTTTGTTTCCTTGGTCTTCAACCAGAAAAAGAGAGAGAAATTGCTGGCTGGTTTTTGTTGCTTTATTTTCCAGGTGGTTGCCCACTTATAAAGTGGGCGGCCGGCATATTTTAAAAATGGTATGAATCTGTCCAAAAACTCAATACCTTATAAGTTAAAAACAATGCTTACAACACTTCCCCGATGCAATCACATGCACAGTTGCAATGCAGACAATGGACATAGACTTCCTCGCAGGAAAGCATCTGCTTTCCCGAAAAGCAATCCCGCTTTCTCAGAACGCATCGTTTTTCCTCAAAGTTTCCTTTGAACCCATCTTCATTCAAGTGCATGCTTTTCCTTGTACACAATTCTAACACAGTTCGGAATTTCCTCTCGACTATGGATATTCCCTTTCCAATGCACCCGTCACCCACCTTGTGACGCATCAGGAATACCCATCACCTTGTTTTGAAGATATGGGCCACAAACAGCCTCGCTAAGTGAACCGGCTTGACTGTTTTCTTTACTGGAATGAAATGAGCTTGCTTGCTAAATTTGTCAATAACAGTCCAGATACCATTGTGCCCACTCTATGTTCTCGGGAGATCAAAAATGAAATCCATTGCGATACTTTCGCAAGGGCGGGTGGGTATGGGTAAAGGCTGTAACAATCCCTGTGCTTTATGCCTGTCAAACTTGACCAGTCATTCTGGCATACCAAGCAACTGCGTACAAAATCGTCCACGTCCTTCTTGAGTCTCGGCCAAAAGAAGTATCTCTCCACACCTTTCAAGGTGGTAGCAATGCCGCAGTGACCCGTAAATAGTGGACAAAGGCATTCGGTTAGAACCTTTTTCCTTAACGGTTGTGTAACGCACAACATCGTTTTCTTTATCAAGTAGCCATCCCGAATGGAATATCCCGCTACCACCTCCCCATTCCGTATCCGAGTGAAATATCTGCAAAATTTGTATCTGTGGCATATTGATCGACCATATCCTCGAAGCTCCTATAATGTATCGCGGAAATAGCCAGAACCAACGGCTTCCAGGAGAAAGCATCTGCCACCAGATTCTTTTGTTCCTGCACATGGACAATTTGGAAGTGAAACTGTGACAAGATGTTCGCCCACCGCATCTGCTTTTCCGATAGCTGCTTCTGTGACAAGAAGTAGCGTAAACTCTGATCATCTATGAAGACCGTAAAATCGGCTCCGAGTAGGTAGTGTCGCCACTGAGTAAGAGCATGGATAACCACCAAAAGCTCTTTCTCATATATTTGTGCTGTCAATTCCGACCTTGAGAACAATCGGCTCTCGTAGGCAATGACATGGCCTTCTTGCATTAAGACCGCACCCAGACTACGACCACAAGCATCACAATATACTTCAAATGACTTCTGCAAATCCGGCAAAGTCAAAACTAGTCTTGTAGTCAATTTCTCTTTCAATGTCTGAAAGGCAATCGCCTTTGCGGGTCCCCACGAGAAAGGGACTCCTTTCTGTGTCAAGACATGCACAGGGGAAGCAACCTCTGCAAACTTTCTAATAAACCGCCAGTAGTAAGAACACAAGCCCAAGAAGCTTCTAACTTCATGGCATTCTTCAAATCGGGCCAATCACAGATAGTCTCTATCTTGGCCGGGTCCATCTGCACTCTTGCTTTTGAGACGATGTGTCCCAAAAAGTGTATCTCTGGTAGGAAAAATTCACTCTTCTTTGCATTGATCACCGATTTGTGATCTCGTAATGCCTGAAAGACCTGTAGCAGATGTGCTCTATGATATGCCTCATCCTTGGAGAAGACAATAATGTCATCAAAGAAAGTGCCCACAAAAGATCTGTACTCTTTGAAAATCATGTCCATCATTCGGTTAAAGGACGCTGAAGCATTGGTAAGCCCAAAAGGCATAACCAAAAACTCGAATAAACCGAAGATCATCCGAAAAGCTGTCTTGTAGACATCTCTCGGCGCGATTCGGATATGATGATATCCACTCTTCAAATCGATCCTGTTGAAACAAGAGGATCCTTATTGTCGGTCTAGAATATCGTCGATCCTAGGAATTGGAAATCCGGATGCACATTCTCCAAAATCCATCTTTCTTCAAAACCAACAACACTGAAGAGCAGTAAGGTGAAGTACTCGGCTAGATAAGACCCTTTTCCAAGAGGTCGTTCACTTGGTTTGTCACAAAGTGATGACGTGGCGGACAGCAGAAACCCTAATTTCTGCCAGAAACCCTAAAATTCCTGCAAACCCTAATTTTTGCCAAAAAACCTAAATTCCGGAAATCGCGGAGGCGGATTTTTTTTTATTTATTTTTTTTTTTTTTTTGGGAAATGATGAGCGACGCGAATTTTGCTTTTGCTTTCTTTAAAAAAAAAAGAGAAAAGACTCTCTGAGAGAGAGAGAGAACTGATGCTTTTGATTTTAAAAGCTTTTGGGGCTCTGCTTTTGGGCATCCCTTGTAACCTTTAAATTAGTGGTGAGGGCCTCACTTCTCAGAGCATCTGGACGCAGAGTCTGAGAGTGAAACCCTAACCGCTCTCTTGTACTTTGATGATTGATTAATACAAAAAGAAATACCGAAAGGGGCGCCAGTCTTTGGGGCCAATATCTCTAGGCACGGAACTCCGCCGGGCCAGTGCAAATCTATTGTGATCTGTGAATTGTGTTGAAGTGGTTATTTGGTGCTGTCGCGGTTGATTCTTGACTTGGAGTGTCCAAGTTTGTTACATGGTTCATGATCTCTTCATTCTGGGCTCGGCTCACACAGTAAGGTGGCCGGTTCGGTGGTGTGCTTCCAGGTATCAGATCAATGATCTGATTCTCAGGGCGAGCTGGTGGCAACTCACCTGACAGACCCTCAGAAAAGCAATCGGCATGAGTGTGGAGAAATTCTTAGCGTTCTTTTGCTAGATCTGACATATTTGTCCTATGATGATCATTCAACTCTTTCAAAAAGATCGAGTAAACAAAAACAGACTAGATTTCATTAATTTTGAAATGGCCGAAGCCGATACAATAGGGACAGACTCTCCCTTAAGTTTCACATCAAGTACAATGGTTCGGCCCTTTTCTATAGTCAAAGTCGCTTTTCTCGCCCGATAGTCGACCACGGCGTTGTTCTTATGGTACCAAGGAATTCCCAAGAGGACATCACAACCTTCCAAGGGCATTATGTAGAAGTCCTCGTGCCCAAAATACCCCTGACAATGCAACCGAAGATTGCAAATGACAGGTGTAATGGCTACGTCCCTACCGGGTGACGCTAGAACTGCCTCTGCTTGTGGCTGTAACAAACTTGGACACTCCAAGTCAAGAATCAACTGCGACAACACCAAATAACCACTTCAAAACAAGTCACAGATCACAATAGATTTACACTGGCCCGGCGGAGTTCCGTGCCTAGAGATATTGGCCCCAAAGACTCGCGCCCCTTTCGGTATTTCTTTTTGTATTAATCAATCATCAAAGTACAAGAGAGTGGCTCGAGGTTCACTCTCAGTCTCTGGGTCCAGATGCCATGAGAAGTGAGGCCCTCACCACTTATCTAAAGATACAAGGGATGCCCAAAAGCAGAGCCCGAAAAGCTTTTAAAATAAAAAGCATCAGCTCTCTCTCTCTCTCTTAGAGATTCTTTTCTCTTTTTTTTAATAAAAAAAAGCAAAATTCGCGTCGCTCATCATTCTCTAAATTTTTTTTATTTATTTTTTTTCAAATTAAGCCTCCGCAATTTTCGGAAATTAGGGTTTTTGGCAAAAATTAGGGTTTGCAGGAATTATAGGGTTTCTGTTGTCCACCACGTCATCACTTTGTGACATACCCCCCTCTTGAAAGCATTGTAATCGACCGCGATTACGCCTGCAAAACCGACAAAAGCCATAAACCGTCTTAGCAGACACTGACTGTTAGTACCTACGTACTAGGAACACACATCTAGCACATGTACAAAATCGACAATCACATCACACGACATCACAGGACATCACCAGACATCACATGACATTCAACATTCATTCGGATCATAGACCATGATTTATCGGCAATGTAGCTAGCAATCACATCTAGGTCCAATCGGGACCTCATCGATGTCCAATTGACTAACCCCTATTGCAACCATGTCTATTCGAGGTCAATCAGACCAAAATGCTGCAGTCATTTCGTCTATCAGTTCCTGCACTCACAAGAAGTCAAGAACAAATCAGTATCATTATCAGGAATTCCATTTCATAAAGTCATCCAGCGGAATACTGTAAGCTCTCAGTATCCCTGAAGCTCAAAGAGACATCAGTGACTTTAGTATCAAAATCGAGGCATCTGTTGACAAAGGAGTGGAGTAACTCCCCTCTTGTGCATCCCACTGCACCAGATCTCCGGCCAAGCTGAATTCTGGGTTCCGTTTGGAGTAGACTATGCTAAACCAAAGCATCGAGGTAAAGTTTCACAATCCGAGTAGTATCTGCTAGGTCCTCCTCCTCCATCCACTTCGCATCAAATGCAAGAAAGTTCTTGAATTTAACCAAGAACCGCCTTCGGACTTTACCTTTCTTCGTATTGTTATGTGCCAAAATCTGTTCAAGAACAAGGATCTCCTCCTTTTCTTCCACTTCGGGTTGCTCATCAGGCTCCCCATCATCAGGCACATCACTCTTAACAGGTTT
This sequence comes from Adiantum capillus-veneris, assembly GCF_014529385.1. NCBI lineage: Eukaryota > Viridiplantae > Streptophyta > Polypodiopsida > Polypodiales > Pteridaceae > Adiantum > Adiantum capillus-veneris. The sequence goes on from NC_140952.1 coordinate 127,476,352, forward strand.
CAAGAGACTCACATGCAATGCATTGTGAATCCTCCAAGTATCTGGCAGTTTCAATCGGAAGGATACATCATTTATCTTGTCAGTGATCTGGAAAGGTCCGTAGTATCGCATACTAAGCTTTGGAAAAAGTCTCTCCTTTCCCTTTTTCTTTCGTAGGCGTGCCTTCTCAAAAGTAAGAGCACCCAATCATCCTCCTTCAATTTCAGGTCGCGACGATGGCGATCCGCTGCCTTTTTCTGTCGTTCTTGAGACTCCTGCAAAGTCTCACGAACCTTGGCAAAAGCCGTATCCAAATCTCGCGAATATTCATCCGCTTCAAATATCTAATCTTTCGTGCTCACGAAGGATGGAACCTTCGCAGCACTTTCAACAATCTCACATGGCGTCTTCCCCGTCGAAGAGTGTATTGTGTTATTGTAGGCAAAATTCCACCAAAGGTAAGTTCTTTTCCCATTGAGTCTTCTGATCCGAGATACAAGACTTCAATAAATCTAAAATCACTGAATTGGCAATCTCAAATTGCCCGTCAGTCTGCAAGTGGAACGATGACGAGAACTGCAACCACATGCCAATGTTCTCCCAAATTGCCTTCCAAAACAAACTCATAAATCTGGGGTCTCTGTCGGAGACAATCGTCTCAGACGTGCAATGTAATCGGAAAATCATCGTGATCATTCTGTGTTCTTGGGAGATCAAAAATGAAATTGCAATACTTTCCCAAGGGTGGGTGGGTATGGGTAAAGGCTATAACAATCCCTCTGCCTTATGCCTGTCAAAACTTGACCTTCTCGCATACCAAGCAACTGCGCACAAACTCTTCCACATCCTTTTTGAGTCTCGGCCCAAAGAAGTATCTCTTTACCCCCTTCATGGTGGTAGCAATGCCGCGATGACCCGTAAAAGGTGGACAGTGGCATTCAGTCATAACCTTATCCCTCAACGGCTGTGTAACGCACAACATAGTCTTTTTCATCAAGTAGCCTTCCCGAAGGGAGTATCCAACTACTGTCTCCCCATCCCGTATCCGTGTGAAAATATCTGCAAAATCTGTATCTGTGGCATACTGATCGACCATATCCTCGAAGCTCCTATGATGTATCGAGGAAATAGCTAGATCCAACGGCTTCCGAGACAAAGCATCTGCCACCACATTCTTCTGTCCCTGCACATGGACAATCTGGAAGTGGAACTGTGACATGATGTTCGCCCACCGCATCTGCTTTTCTGAAAGCTCCTTCCGTGACAAGAAGTAGCGCAAACTCTGACGGTCTGTAAAGACAGTAAAATCCGCTCCGAGTAGGTAATGCCGCCACTGAGTAAGAGCATGGATTACCGCCAAAAGCTCTTTCTCATAGATCTGTGCTGTCATCTCCGGCCTAGAGAACAAACGGCTCTCGTAAGCTATGACATAGCCTTCTTGCATCAAGACCGCACCCAGACTACGACCACAAGCATCACAAAATACTTCAAATGACTGCTGCAAGTCCGGCAAAGTCAAATCTGGTCCTGTAGTCAATTTCTCTTTCAATGTCTGAAAGGCAGTCACCTCTGTGGGTCCCCACGAAAAAGGTACTCCTTTCTGTGTCAAGGTATGCAAAGGGGAAGCAACCTCTGCAAACTTTCGTATGAACCGCCTGTAGTACGAACACAGTCCCAAGAAGCTTCTAACTTCATGGACATTCCTCAAATCGGGCCAATCACGGATAGTCTCTATCTTGGCCGGGTCCATTTGCACTCCTGCTGCTGACACAATGTGTCCCAAAAAGTGTATCTCTGGTAGGAAAAAATCACTTTTCTTTGCATTAATCACTAACGTGTGATCTCGTAATGCCTGAAAGACTTGAAGCAGATGATCCTGTGTTCTGTCTCATTCTTGGAGAAAACAATGATGTCGTCAAAGAAAGTGCCAACAAATAGCCCGTACTCTCGAAAAATCTTGTCCATCATCCGGTTAAATGTCGCAGGAGCATTGGTTAAGCCAAAAGGCATCACCAAAAACTCAAATAACCCAAAAGTCGTTCGAAAAGCTGTCTTGTAGACATCTCCTGGCGCTATTCTGATTTGATGATATCCACTCTTCAAGTCAATCCTGGTAAAGCACGAGGATCCCTATAACCTGTCGAGTATATCATCGATCCTAGGAATCGGAAATCTGTTCTTGATGGTGATTTCGTTGAGAGTGCTATAATCGATGCACATTCTCCAAGATCCGTCTTTCTTCAAAACCAACAACACTGGAGAGCAATACGGTGAAGTACTAGGTTGGACAAGACCCTTTTTCCAAGAGGTCTTTCACTGGGTTCATAATCTTTTCATTCTGTACTCGGCTCCACGGTAAGGAGGCCGATTCGGTGGCGTGCTTCTACGTATCAGATCAATGGTTTGATCTTCAGGCCCTCTGAAAAGCAATCGGCATGAGTGTGGAGAAAAATCTTGGCGTTCTTTTGATCATGTCAAAACATATTCAACCTTTATCCATCATTCAGTTCTCTCCCAAAAGAATGAGTAAGAAACCGAAGTTCATCAAGTACAATCTCCAATCCCTTCATTTATCAAAGTCGCTTTCTCGGCCCGGTAGTCAACCACGACGTAGTTCTTGTGGTACCAAGGGATCCTGAGTAGAACGTCACTCGCGTGGCCTCAACACCCCTGTCATTGCAAACGAAGTTTGCCAATGCTCGGTGTAATGGCAACATCCCATCCGGGTGCCAGTCGAACTACCTCCGCCTGTGGCGTCAGTCTGTCGGGCGTAATTTCAAATCGAGCCGCCAATTCCAAGTGAAAAGAAGTTGGCCTTGGCTCCTTCAAAAGAGCTTCCTGATCCTTCACCTTACCCCAAAAGCGGCAAAGTTTGTACTTTCAATCATTAGATTCGGTGCAGGTCCCACGCCATGTGGTACCAGTTCTGCTTTTCTATCTGCCTTTTCTGCCACATTTCTCAGCTGCTCTCGAACTCTCAAACCTGTCGTCGTCTTTATCATTTTGTTCTTTCTATGCCTTATTAGGGCACTTCGAGGAGATATGTCCATGTTCCCCGCATCCAAAGCACTTCCCCTCTCTGATGAAGCGAGCTCTCTCCTCAAGAGTAAGCTTGGGTCGTGCATCATTTTTCTCTGGGTTGCTCTTTTTCTTTCTACTTTCATTCCTAGCAGTCTATTCGGCTCGTTGTGTCATGGCCTCATCTGTGGGGTAGGTCAAACTGCCAAAGTGAATGGCAAAGCCCCACTTCGCATGACTCATCAACTCCTGAATAGAAGCTGACTTCTGTTCCAAGCAGTGATCTCGGATCTCTGTAGGTAGACCCAAGGTAAACCGCTCAATCTGTTCTCTCTTCTTGAATGAAGAGGCGGGTAGAAAAGAGCTCTAGAATCTTTCACAATAAGCATTGATTGTATCTTTCTTGGTCATCCGAAGATGGTTCCAAGCAACTCGTACATCTCGTTCGTATTCTTGCGTCAACCAAGAAGAAAGAAAAGCTTCTTAAATTTCAACCATTTAATTGGCGCACTCTTGTTAAAAGAAGCGTGGACCACCAAGTACGAGCATTCCCCTTAAGGTAAGAGGTAGCTCTCCGAATCTTGGAGTGCTCTGAATAGCGTCCTCCCGCGAAAGCGATGTCAAACTGCTGTATAAAAGACAAAGCCTTCGAAGCATCTGAGTATCCTGAAAAGTATCAAACTTGATCGAGTGGCCACCTTCCTTAAACTCTTGGACTTTCTTGCTTTTATCTTCGATAAAGTCATACTGGTTGGCTTTGTAAAAATTCTTCTTGTTCGCATAGAAGTTTCTCTTGTCAGAGTCTGAACTGTATATAGACGAGTCCTCTGTAGAGAAGTCACTCACTAGGCGAGACTTAGACTTCCTTGCCTTTTTCTTGCCCTTTCCAAAGCATTGTTTTTTGCTTCGCTTTTTGCTTTTCCTGTCTTCTTCGCTCGAGTCTGAAGAGCTAGAAGAACTATCAGAAGAAGAAGAAGAAGAACCGGGTAGGTCTTCAAACTTGACGCGCTTCTTCAATTTCTTTGCCTTGTCAAATGTCGACTGACGACCCAAATAACATGGAAAGTTAGTGCTTTTCTTCTGCTTTTTGCCGTGCTTTTTGGCTTTCTTTTGCCCGTCAAAAAGCTGCGCAATCCGTGCATCAACCACGTTCTCCAGTTCCTTCTCCGTATATTTTCTTGGAGGCAGAAGGTTTCTTGAGAGCGGGTTTCGGGAGTGGTGTTGTGGTTCTCTGCCACTCTGTCTGTACCTCTTCCAAAGAGGTCTGGTTCATATATTTTGCCATCTTCGGGTCCTTGGCAAAATTGAGCATCATCTTTATTGCATCGCCAATCAATCGACGACGCTCCATCTCTCTTTGCTCCGCCTAAGTAGGCCGAGGCGGGCCATACTCTCTGTCTGAATCTTTATTGTGATCCCAGCCCGCATCTCCATATGCAAAGGGAGTCGATTGATCATTGCCTGAAGCCATAGGTGCCGCGGAAAAAAATTTCGGGGATCGGATTTCCCGTAGAAGAGAAATCGGCCGTGCTTTGATACCACTGTAACAGACTTGGACACTCCAAGTCAAGAATCAACTGCGACAACACCAAATAACCACTTCAAAACAAGTCACAGATCACAATAGATTTACACTGACCCGGCGGAGTTCCGTGCCTAGAGATATTGGCCCCAAAGACTGGCGCCCCTTTCGGTATTTCTTTTTGTATTAATCAATCATCAAAGTACAAGAGAGTGGCTCGAGGTTCTCACTCTCAGACTCTGCGTCCAGATGCCCTGAGAAGTGAGGCCCTCACCACTTATTTAAAGATACAAGGGATGCCCAAAAGCAGAGCCTAAAAAGCTTTTAAAATAAAAAGCATCAGTTCTCTCTCTCTCTCTTAGAGAGTCTTTTCTCTTTTTTTTAATGAAAAAAAAGCAAAATTCGCGTCGCTCATCATTTTCTTAAAAAATAAAAATAAAAAAATCAAATTAAGCCTCTGCGATTTCCGGAGGCAAAGACATCCTAATGTTGCTAGCTGCGGGAGTAGGAACTAGATGTCTCCACTGTAAGGTGCAGCGGAATGAATGTTGAACTTTTCTCAAGATGAGTGCTCCGAAATGTGCTCAAGGTTCCTTTTACTTACGGAAGAAAGAGCCTTCCGTTTCTTTAGTGGGAGAGGGCAATGGACACAAACAAAGTGGATGGACACTGTGAATGAAGGTGCATGAGACTGAGAGATAGAGAGAGAAGAATACGACACCAAAATGTTGTCAAACCCTTCTTCACTCTCTATGCGAGAGCGGTCTACTCTTGATTGCACAAACTCTACAATGCTTTGGACTTGCCGACGATGTCGATGTCGATGACGATGAGGACGACAACGAGAAGGCTGAATCTAAAAACGCTAAGGGCTGAAATCTGCAAATCTTATATCTGCTGAATTCTGACTATGTCGATGACGACGATGCGACGACGACACGCTGAAAACGTAGATGCTAACATCTGCATCTTCCGGGCTGAATCTGCAAACTTCGCGGGATCTGACCGTGTGGCGAGGATCTGCTGCGGGAAGGTGAGATCTGCGAGGTTCAAGACTTGTATTGCCGGTGCTAACTGCTGAAAATTGAAAACGTTGGTCTTCTTGCGACCTTATCGCGAGGAAACTGCAAAAACATTGAGGTCCAGGCTGATCCAAAAACGCTAGGTTCTGCTGTCTCTTGCAAAAACGCTAGGCCTCTGTGGGGGGTCTTGTTGAGAAGTTGTCTATTGAGCAAGGTGCTCCTACTGCCTCTTCTACCAGAAAGTGCTAGCGCTAGGTTTCTATATATACAAACTTAGTAAATTTGCCCTACCTACTTTCAAACAAAAGTCACTTAAAAATAATAAGTGAAAAATGTCAAAAATAGGAAAAATAGGTCTATGCACTGTAAAAATGCTCCTGATGGGTTCTGATGGAAATCTGATGATCATGCTATGTGCAACCAGAGGATATGCATCTACTCTAAGTGTCTGGGCATGCACGGTCTGCAAACACTCACAAAAGTGCCAGATCACTTCCTATTCTAGACTGACTTGACTGAATTGAACCCTGGTCATGCTCTAGCTTGTCCACTCCACGGACACATAGGGTTGGATGTGTCACGTGACATCCCCTGTAACAGACTTGGACACTCCAAGTCAAGAATCAACCGCGACAGCACCAAATAACCACTTCAAAACAATTCACAGATCACAATAGATTTGCATTGGCCCGACGGAGTTCCGTGCCTAGAGATATTGGCCCCAAAGACTGACGCCCCTTTCGGTGTTTCTTTTTATATTAATCAGATCAAAGTACAAGAGAGTGGCTAGGGTTTCGCTCTCAGACTCTGCGTCCAGATGCTCTGAGAAGTGAAGCCCTCACCACGTATTTATAGGTACAAGGGATGCCCAAAAGCAGAGCCCCAAAAGCTTTTAAAAATAAAAAGCATTAGTTCTCTCTCTCTTAGAGAGTCTTTTTTTTTTTTTAAAGCAAGTTCCCTCTCTTTCTCATGGCATGGAGAAAAAGCAAGATTCGCGTTGCTCATCATTATTTATTTATTTATTTATTTATTTATTTTTAAAGTTTTTTTTTTTAAAGCCTCCGCGATTTTCGGAAATTAGGGTTTCTGCTGTCCGTAGCCACGTCATCACTTTGTGACATACCCTACCCCCCTCTTGAAAGCATTGTAATCGACCGCGATTACGCCTGCAAAACCGACAAAAGCCATAAACCGTCTTAGCAGACACTGACTGTTAGTACCTACGTACTAGGAACACACATCTAGCACATGTACAAAATCGACAGTCACATCACACGACATCACAGGACATCACCAGACATCACATGACATTCAACATTCATTCGGATCTTAGACCATGATTTATCGGCAATGTAGCTAGCAATCACATCTAGGTCCAGTCGAGACCTCATCGATGTCCGATTGACTAACCCCTATTGCAACCATGTCTATTCGAGTTTAATCAGACCAAAATACTGCAATCATTTCGTCTATCAGTTCTTGCACTCAAAAGAAGTCAAGAACAAATCAGTATCATTATCAGGAATTCCATTTCATAAAGTCATCCAGCAGAATACTGTCAGCTCTCAGTATCCCTGAAGCTCAATGACTTTAGTATCAAAATCGAGGCATCTGTTGACAAAGGAGCGGAGTAACTCTCCTCTTGTGCATCCCACTGCACCAGATCTTCGGCCAAGCTGAGTTCTAGGTTCCGTTTGGAGTAGACTATGGTAAACCAAAACATCGAGGTAAAGTTTCACAATCCGAGTAGTATGTGCTAGGTCCTCCTCCTCCATCCACTTCGCATCAAATGCAGGAAAGTTCTTGAACTTAACCAAGAACCGCCTTCGGACTTTACCTTTCTCCGTATCGTTATGTGCCAAAATCTGTTCAGGAACAAGGATCTCCTCCTTTTCTTCCACTTCGGGTTGCTCATCAGGCACATCACTCTTAACAGGTTTCAAGAGAGTCACATGCAATGCATTGTGAATCCTCCAAGTATCTGGCAGTTTCAATCGGAAGGAGACATCATTTATCTTGTCAGTGATCTGGAAAGGTCCGTAGTATTGCATACTAAGCTTTGGAAAAAGCCTCTCCTTTCCCTTTTTCTTTCGTAGGCGTGCCTTCTCAAAACGTAAGAGCACCCAATCATCCTCCTTCAATTTCAAGTCGCGACGATGGCGATCCGCAACCTTTTTCTGTCGTTCTTGAGACTCCTGCAAAGTCTCGCGAACCTTGGCAAAAGCCGTATCCAAATCTCGCGAATATTCATCGGCTTCCAATATCTAATCTTTCGTGCTTAGGAAGGACGGAACCTTCGCAGCACTTTCAACAATCTCACATGGCGTCTTCCCCGTCGAAGAGTGTATCTTGTTATTGTAGGCAAATTCCACCAAAGGTAAGTTCTTTTCCCATTGAGTCTTCTGATTCGAGATACAAGACTTCAATAAATCTAAAACCACTGAATTGGCAATCTCAGATTGCCCGTTAGTCTGCAAGTGGAACGATGACGAGAACTGCAACCGTGTGCCAATGTTCTCCCAAATTGCCTTCCAAAACAAACTCATAAATCTGGGGTCTCTGTCGGAGACAATCGTCTCAGACGTGCCATGTAATCGGAAAATCATCGTGATCATTCTGTGAATTGTTTTGAAGTGGTTATTTGGTGCTGTCGCGATTGATTTTTGACTTGGAGTGTCCAAGTCAAGAATCAACCGCGACAGCACCAAATAACCACTTCAAAACAATTCACAGATCACAATAGATTTACACTGGCCCGGCGGAGTTCCGTGCCTAGAGATATTGGCCCCAAAGACTGACGCCCCTTTCGATATTTCTTTTTATATTAATCAGATCAAAGTACAAGAGAGTGGCTAGGGTTTCACTCTCAGACTTTGCGTCCAGATGCTCTGAGAAGTGAAGTCCTCACCACGTATTTATAGGTACAAGGAATGCCCAAAAGCAAAGCCCCAAAAGCTTTTAAAAATAAAAAGCATCAGTTCTCTCTCTCTCTCTTAGAGTCTCTTTTTTTTTTAAATTAAAAAAAAGCAAGTTCTCTCTCTTTCTCATGGCGTAGAGAAAAAGCAAGATTCGCGTCGCTCGTCATTAAAAATAAAAAATAAATAAATAAAGTTTTTTTTTTTTAGCCTTCGCGATTTCCGAAAATTAGGGTTTTTGGCAAAAATTAAGGTTTGCAGAAATTAGGGTTTCTGTTGTCAGTAGCGACGTCGTCACTTTGTGACATCCCCTCCTTTTCAAAGTGAGGTACTGGTACCAAACTATATGGCATCAAGGGAGATCACCAATAACATCCGGAATCCTGGAAAGGACTCTTTGCCAACCCACTCGGATGTGTGGGTCGTACGATACTTGAACTTCATGAAGGTCTGCAATGCCTTCTTCTTTGGGCCGCGCCGAAAGCGACACAAAGTCTTCTGAGGCTCCTTCAATGCTTCCACTTCGTCTAGAGTCATGCTTCTTTCTTCTTCAAGAATCTCCATGCCTGAAAAATCATGAAGTCACTTCCAACACAAAAACATGAACATACCCATTCCATGTAAAGTGAGTGGATAAAATCTCGTCTTCCTCAAAGACTGTGCATGCAATGTAGATGAACAAATAGACGGAGTGCCGAACGGTTCACCACACACACACACACACAAACAATGAGATCGAATCTTGTCTTTCTGATCTAAAGTAATAAACTGTGGCAAATCACAACGGAAATGCACATGCTTGGTGCTCATATTTTCTGGTGCTCGTTTTACGAAGGTGTCATGCCAAGGAAGAGACATGGAATGTGACTTCCTTGAATGCAAACAGTTCATCTTTTCAGGAGAAATTCGCATACATCCGAGCTCATTCAGAAGTGAAACGTGCTCAACGAACAATATTTGATACCTTTGGAAAGGGATCACATAAAGACGCTGACTAAAATACAGGAAACGATCACGAATGCAACACTCGTACAATGCGTGCTAACTAATCATTCGAACACATAGTACTTCCTGTGAGGGTTCCTTGGACCTAGCCTCAAGAGCCAAGATCGGTTCCTCATGAGGAGGTGCGTTCTTTTTGAGGGGGTTCTTTGGACCTCGACTCGAGAGCCAAGATCGGTTCTTCGTGATTGATCGAATTGGTAATTAGATTAGCTTCACTAGAAAAAGTATCAACGAACACATCATCCTTGTGAACAATCACATCATCTTCATGCAAATCATCATGCTTGTGAGAAATCACATCTTGATCATCATGCAAATCATCATACTTGTCCTTATCACCCAAATCATCATGCTCAGTATCATGTAATTCATCATGCTTATTATCATGCAAATCCTGTGTGTCATGCTTTGGAGAAGAAGAGACTGAGAGAGACTCCTTTTCTTGAATCCGTTCAATCTTCGCCAGCACAGTAGAAATGAGAGATGAAGAATGAACAACTTGCTCTCCACAAATGACAAGGGGAGAGGCACTTGACATTGAAAGTGAACGTATTTTCCGCCCAATCAATGAGAGGGTTATGCTCACGAAACCATCAAATGCCCAAAATCATATCACATCCTGAGAGAGGAGAGACTAAAAATTTTCTACGGAAAGCACCTTGTTGAACTGTAAACAACACATCAAGGCATATGACCATAACATTTAATGAGAGACTCATCAATGGGAGGGTCATGAGAAACTTGGGGCACACTCGTAATGTCATTTATTGCATTGACAGAGCAAGTGGGTTCTGTGGATTCTTTATTTTCATTAGAGTCAAGCTTAGGACATGTTCTTTTTATGTGACCCTTAATGTGACAATGAAAACAACAACCTTCCTTAGAATAGGTGCTTTGCTCTTCCGACGTGATGTATCCTCCTAAAATTCCTTGTGCTACCTTTTCATCTTGAGTGAGCTTAAGTTTAGCAATTGTGTTAGCTTTACCCTTGGGTTCATTTGGAGAGTTCTTTTCTAAAAGACTATTGGAAAATTGGTTAGAAGAGTTACCGTTCTTACCATTCTGAGAGGTACTTGTGGATGTCTTGTTTTCCTTAGGCTTTCTCTTGTTGTGCTTCATCTCCTGTGCGAAAGTAATCGCTACCACCTTGTTGAGATCGATTGGGTCGAGGACTTCGACATCAAACCTGATATAGTCGTCCAATCCGAAATTGAAAGCCTCCTTGCGCTCATCATCCGATTTGCGTAATTGGGTGCCGAGCTGCAAAACACGATTAGAGAAAAACATAACTGGCATACCATTTTGCTTGAGACCGCGCCAATCGTCCTTCAATCGTGCAAGATACTAAGGTGGCATAAACCGCGCCTTGAGCTTGTCTTGGAAATCGGCCTAATTGAAAGAAAGGGGCGTGAATTCGTCGGCTTCCTCTAGGTGCGCAGCTAATTGTGCCTCTTGCCATGCATGGTACCAATTGATGGCATCACCGGCAAGATACATAGCTGCCGTCAAAACCTTGCTATTTCTTGTCTTCTTAGTTGTCACAAAATAAGCATTAAATTTATGCAACCAAGAATGAATAACCGTAGCATCCATTTTACCATCATACTTACTGAACTCGATCTTCTTGGTGTCTCGGTTGTTGGAGTCCAAATCTCGGCTTGCACCACTTGATGAACTACCATCTTTGGCTAGCTCGGACTTCGAGGCAAGAACATGTCGGACCAACTCTTGCATGCGTCGTTCACTCTGTGCCACACGCTCTGCCTGTCTTTCTTCGGCCGCCAAACGATTCGCTTCTTGTTGTGCGATCATGTCCAGCATTGTCTTAACCAAAGCCTCCATAGGATTTGATACAATCCGTGGCGTAGATGGGGAAGAGGGAGGGTCGAGCAAACCTCTTGGTGAGGAAAACTCTTCTTCGCCACTCCCATTCTCACCACCTCCATGCGAAGTATCCATTCCGCTTCGGGTGATGACCATACACTGTGATCTTGGTTCTTAAGTTCTCGAGGAACTTGGGTTTTTGTGGGTCTTGGGTTCTTGGGGATCTTGAGTTCTTGAGGTTCTTGAGGGTCTTGAGGTTCTTGAGGGTCTTCTTTCTCTTGCAATCTGTGTTAGAGAAGGATCTTCTGTTCACCCGAGTTCTGCTCTTGTCCGCGAGCGCACCACTTGGCGGCCTTGCGCTCACACCAAGGTTGCTTTTTCCCACCTCACATCGATTGGGCGGCCGCTAAGTGCACGGTCCGCTCTCAATGAGTGAAAAGAGGCACAAGGGAAGGCTAGACAAGCCCTTCTTTCTTGGGTTTCCAATCACTCTTCCAAAACACGATTAGGAATCGACACGCCCAAGAGATCTTGGGTTACGTGCGACCGCTACAAGCAAGAAAAAAAATATGTGGTTCTTGTGATTCTTTCCTTGAGTGATATAAAACACTGCCAAAGCTCTGATACCAATGTAAGGAGCAACGGAATGAATGTTGAACTTTTCTCAAGATGAGTGCTCCGAACTATGCTCAAGGTTCCTTTTACTTACGGAAGGGAGAGCCTTCCGTTCCTTCAGTGGGAGAGTGCAATGGACACAAACAAAGTGGATGAACGCTGTGAATGAAGGTGCATGAGACTGAGAGATAGGGAGAGAAGAATACGACACCAGAATGTTGTCAAACCCTCCTCCGAAGGCCCCACTCTCTATGCAAGAGCGGTCTACTATTGATTAAACAAACTCTACAATGCTTTGGACTTGCCGACGATCAGGACGACGACAAGACGAGTGAAATCTGAAAATGCTAAGCGCTGAAATCTGCAAATCTTATATCTGTTGAATTCTGACTCTATGTCAGTGACGATGTCGATGACGACGATGCGACGACGACGCGTTGAAAACGCAGATGCTGAAATCTGCATTTTCCGGGCTGAATCTGCAAACTTCGTGGGATCAGACCGTGTGGCAAGAATCTGTTGCGGGAAGGTGAGATCTGCGAGATTCGAGACTTGTACTGCCGGTGCTAACCGCTGAAAATTGAAAAACGCTGGTCTTCTTGTGGCCTTGTCGCGACAGAACTGCAAAAACGATGAGGTCCACGCTGATCCAAAAACGCTAGGTTCTTCTGTCTCTTGCAAAAACGCTAGGCCTCTGTGGGGGTCTTGCTGAGAAGTTGCCTGTTGAGCAAGGTGCTCCTACTGCCTCTTCTACCAGAAAGTGCTAGCGCTAGGTTTCTATATATACAAACTTAGTAAATTTGCCCTACCTACTTTCAAACAAAAGCCACTTAAAAATAATAAGTGAAAAATATCAAAAATAGGAAAAATAGGTCTATGCACTGTAAAAATGCTCCTGATGGGTTCTGATGGAAATCTGATGATCATGTTATGTGCAACCAGAGGATATGCATCTACTCTAAGTGTCTGGGCATGCACGATCTGCGAACAAACTCACAAAAGTGCCAGATCACTTCCTATTCTAGACTGATTTGACTGAACTAAACCCTGGTCATGCTCTAGCTTGTCCACGAACACATAGGGTTGGATGTGTCACGTGACATCCACCAACTGTTGCAATAAGTGCAACCTGTCATCCAAAGGATCTTGACAAATCTGTTGTCGATCATCAAGAACGCCGCCCACAAAAGGTTGCAAACCTATCCCAAAACTGGTGCTGACAAGCTCACAAGAGGGCAAAGAAGTGACCAAATCTGTAGAGCACATGGGGAAGGAGAGAACATGGAGAAAGGAGAAGTCCACACTCCATCAAGGCCTCCTCAAATTGTTGTCATTGTTGGCTAAGGGTTTGGCACCCATGCTCCACCTCTAAACCTTATCCAAGAAAGTCCAATGATCATCACAAGAAGTGGTTCTAGAGGGAAAAGTATCCCCCTCTGCTAGTCGAAGCCAACTCCAACACATGCAATGGAACATGCACTTGAACTGCTGCATACCGGCAATCCTTACGCGTATTCCTTCTTCGAGTTCGAGTTTCCTACCAGACCAACGAAATATTCCCTTTCCGATGCTCCCGTCACCCATCATGTGACGCATCAAGAATATCCGTTTCTCGGTCTCTCCTACCGAACTAACGGTACAACCCCTTCACGATGCTTAACGTCACCCATCATATATGACACATTGGAGTTGTCCGTTCCTAATGGCTTTCAACGATTCTCGTAGATCTATAATTCCTAACCTTACGGTTCAATTGCACACATTTAAATATCCTAATTTTAATAAAAAGAAATTACTCAAAAAAATAAAAAAATAGTCCATTTAGCAACACTGGCATTGTTGAAACCATAAAGACTAGTGCTAGCTACAAAATGATATAAAGTATCGCACATCTCTGGCACAACCAAACTATGAGATGAGAGGGAGGAGAAACCCACTTGTCCTCCACTTCAAAAGCCAAGGGAAGATACTAAGATGAGCATCTCTCTGATCAATCCAACTGCCCCAAGGTATTTTGACAAATACAATCCCCTCGTGACTTATTCCCTTGGTTTTCATGTTACAAACATTTAACATGTAATTTCAAAATTTTCTCATCTGAAAATCCTACTTGGGAGGAGTTAACAAAATCTTGTGCCCTTGTACAGCCCCGTGATGCCTTCTCAATCTGAAAAGCCCACTTGTGTGACTGCATATCAACTTAACAACGCAAACTTTTATGTAAGAAAATCTCTCTCTCTCTCTCTCTCTCTCTCTCTCTCTCTCTCTCTCTCAAGAAAAACAAGACAGGACACAGACACACAAACAAAGCACTCGAGTGGAAAATTGTAAGAAAAACCTCCAACAAAGAGCTTGGTCCCAAGGGAGAAGAAGCGAGACAGTTGCATGGAGAAGGGCTGCAGCTGGGTTTGGCGCAGGGGGCGTAAGATGGAGCGACCTGCTCCTCTGGAAGCCATTTCCTCACTTGCACTCTAGGGCTGCAGGGCAGATGACAACGAGCGCCCCTAGTTCGAATCTCGCGCCAGCTTGAATTTAACAGCGTCCAGTAGATATATGGGAGATGGAAAATGAAAAAATTAACCTTCGTGGGAAGTTGACATAACTATTTTTAGTGGCATATGCTTAGCCGGCCTACAATGAAGCACCCTTCGAGAAGATCTTCTTCTCTTTAATCTAGTCTCTCGTCCTCTTCTTCTTCCTCTCTCTCTCTCTCTCTCTCTCTCTCTCTCTCTCTCTCACACACACACACACAAAGGTAGTGCCAACGTCTGTCTTTGGAGAGATTTTATATTGACTCGGAAAAAAATATACAATCAACCTCAAGCACTACATGTGCCTTGAGGGGGCAAAGATTCCAAGAGGGTGTTTGATCACAGACGCAACAGAACCTAGACATAGAGCTGCTAGGTAAAACCTCCCGAGTAGCTAAGGCACTTAATTGCATGGTTCCACTCTTTGACATTAGCGATTGTCTCTCTCTTGATCCTACAACATAATGAGCTCAATACTCTCACACAAAATGTCATCAAATTGAGCCACAACAAGCTTTGCCTCAAAGACACGAAGGTTCCTCGCTTTCTAAATCTGATTTAAGTAACAAAATCTGGTGATTTGGGAGAATGGCTTGACCTTGCAATCTACGCCCTCCCGAGATTAGGTCATATGTAATCTTCCACGTCTTCCACACCCATCTGTTGATTTTAGTGGCCAGACCCCATGAGGTAGGGCAATTACTTAATAGATGCAGAAGATACTTTGAATCTATTCTGCAACCAAAGCAAGTGTCGGTGCCAATCCCTCTGCGCAAATCTCATTCCCATTAGAAATGGCTCCCCAAAGTACCTTCCAAATAAACATCTTCATGTAGTTAGGCCATTTGATCTCCCAAATGGCATTAAGACTCTTTTACCGTCACTCTTCCGACCAATTTTTCTTCCATATTTTGGCAAGTGGAGCGAACTAGTCGGTTCTGTATACTAGCTTGCTATAGCTATCTTGGGTCTTAGGGGAGTGCAAACACTCTATCTTTGGGCCAATGTTAGGCTTTCTAGTCTAGTTGATGCCCCCTACTACTATAAATTTTCATTGACCAATCATCCATGGTCAATGAATATTATAGTGGTAGGGGGCACCAGCTGATATAAACTCAAAAATAACCAAGAATCTTAGAAGATGCAACCAATTGAGGGAAAAAGGGAAGAGTCTAAGGAGGTAGGAAAAGAGACAAGCGGCGCTCTTATTTTGGAAAGGGTGTAGCCATCATTGCGAGGTTCTGAGGTAGGCCATAGGGTCTCTCTCTCTCTCTCTCTCTCTCTCTCTCTCTCTCTCTCTCTCTCTCTCTCTCTCTCTCTCTCTCTCTCTCTCTCTCTCTCTCTCTCTGTGTGTGTGTGTGTGTGTGTGTGTGTGTGTGTGTGTGTGTGTGTGTGTGCTAGTGCAACCATCCTTGTTGTCCAGGACATAACCAGCGGGCTGAAACAAATTCCTCGACAAAAAACCTCATAGCACATGATGAGGCTATTGCAAAGATGAAGGCAAGGCTCTTGTTCGATGGTGAGAAAGCGGCTACCTACTAGGGAAGGAGGGGGGGAGGGCAAGTTGTGCGTAAGGGCAATAGCGAGGTGCTGAGGAAGGGGAGCATGGGAATAGCATGGAGTTGCAGGAGATTCCCTCGAATCTCCCCAACTAATAAATTTTATTAAAAATCTCTCAGTATGAATCTAAGTTGATTTAATGTCATTCATTTTGAGCCTTATTTCCAGGAATAGAAAAGCAATAGCTTAGAATAACCTCATATGACAATCTTCATCTTCTCTCCCTCGTGACATTGCCAATGTCGGTATCTCTTCTCTCTCGTGTTCCTTTTGCATCGTGGGCTTCTTCAGGGGGTGCCTCTTGGAGGAGGCTTTGCACATTCCATTGTAGGCCCTCTTGCAGGCGATAGTGATCAACCTTTATATTACTCAGTAGCATACCAAAAACAGGCATAGATCATCAAAAGCAACAGTAACATATGCGTCTCAATGTCGTGGAAGGGTCTGCAGAGCAGAGTGATTGTACGAGCGAGAGCGCAATGCCTTGGGTGTGAAGGAGGGAGAAGAGGGCGATGAGATGAGGGGTTAGTAGGAGCAGGTGGAACGGACAAGTAGGAAGGTTTTCTTGTGTTTTTTTTTTTTTTTTTTTTGGGGGGGGGGGGGGGGGGGGGGAATCTACGAGGGTATTGAATTATTTTTAGTTCCTCCGAGTAGAATAGTAGGGCCCCCCAGTTTTGAAAATTTTAAAAATCGGAGAGAATCTTCTAAGATGATGATGGGTTGGGAATCACTCATACTTTGTGACTTTCATTGATGATTACTCTAGATATGCATGAGTGTATGCGCTTAAGGCAAAGTCCAAAGTATTTATGTGCTTCAATCAATTTCTACTTATGGCTAATAATGTATCTGTTTGTAGTGTGGCCACCCTCCGTTCCAATCAACGAGAGGTGTATATGTCTAAAGAATTTAATGTATTTCTAGCTAGTCATGGGATAAGACACCGATGTACATTGTCATATACCCCTTGAAAAAATGGCAGTCTAGAGAGGAAAAATAGGTCACTTATAGAGATGGCATGATGTATGGTCAAAATCCAAGCTTGAGGTTGTCATTGTGTTGCGTATGCACTAAACTAGTGTCCCACTAAAGTGATGCAGTCTTTCATTCCTTATGAGGCTTGGCATGGCAAAAAAGAAGCCATCCATTGGCCATTTGCATGCATTTAATTGTTGGACTTATGATTTGGTGCAACATCGCAAAAAATTGGATGACAAGGCTATGAAACATATTTATGTTGGTTAAAGTAGAGGTTATAGTATCATCCACAAACCAAGTATATCTTGATTATTGAGACGTTTTTGTGGAAGATGCAGTTCAGCCCTTGTTAGCATGTATCGAGGAGACATGTACGAGCCCATTAAATGTATATGTTTCATTGTTGCTCTATGCAGTGGTGAGAGTACAAAATGTAAGTCCTAATGAGGCACATGTGCAACGTGTGCAAGTTTCAAATGTTATTACAGATCAATCATTTTTCGATGTAGTTTTTACAAGATGTAATTAATGAGGATAGGACTAAAAATAAGAAGGCTAGAGATTTGCTAAGATGGTTGGTGCAAACCTTGCGTGACAATATAAATTGGGTATACCTTTGTCTAATCGTACTCATTCATTTCTTTAGCATGTCCCTTATGTATTAGAACCATTATGTTTTGACAATGTCATAATAATCAATATCTAATTCTCCTAAATGATTTTCTCGTGTTAAACTGATCATTTAATATGGGGAAGTGACAGGGGATAAAAAGCTAGAATATTGGTTAAGCTAGTAGACCGGCCACGTAGTAGGGATCCAAAGGAGGGAAAATAGGGATCCAAAGGGGAGGGCATCTGCAAAAGAGCAATGTGCAACAATGGGCTTAAAAGACCCTAAGGTTCAGCCCATTAAGAATTCCAAAATGCTAAGGTCCAAAATTCAAAGGTTGTGTCCAAAGGTCAAACATTAGGGGAATTGGATGCTTTGTGTGTGTCACTAAAAGTCTTCATAATCCCTACATAGGAGGGGGCGAGCCTTGCAAGTAGGGGATGAGAGAGAAACTCACAAACACTCACAAGCTTCATTTGTACACAAGGGGAAAGAGGGACACATGTCAGCTCCCTAGCCCAGATGCCCACAAGGTGTACTCAAATCCTATTGGATGGCCTTGGAGGTGGACCAATGAGAATTAGGCTAGAGTACATCTAGTTTAATTAATTTAAAAACACTTAATAAAAGAACCAATAGGAATTAAGCTCTCTAGAAGACTATTGGACAATCTCCCAAGGGGACCAATGAGCATTCAGCAGCCCAATGGCTTACCTGATTCCTATTGGCCAGGAGGCAAAGGGGTCTAATGAGAGTTTAGTTGAATTAAATAATTACCTAAAGCTCTCGCAAAAGGGGAAAGGGGGACACATGTCAGAAGGCTATCACTTATGCTGCTTAATTTCCATTGGCTGAGGCTGGGGAGGTCCAATAGGGCTGTATCATGAGTAATTAGCAAGGGGGGTCGACCAAGAGAGAGAGAGGGGGCTGATTTTGCAAGGCATTATCACACACACACACACACACACACACACACACACACACAATCTCATATCTGAAGCAAAGAAGACTCTCTCTCCTTCTCAAGCTTTAATGGAAAGCTTACCACCTACTCCAAGCTTGTGAGAAGGGATGCCTACACCAACAACTCTTGGCTTTGTGATGCAAATCCAACCAAGAGCCAAGCTTCAATGCATGATCATCTCCTCTACCATGCTAATTACTAAGCTAATCTATGCTAATATGAGTGATTATGTGAGGAGATGTACATCTTTCTCGTAAGAATACTCCTTCTTCCTCTCATACCCTGCTAGCTCTCACCATCTTCGAAGGTGTGTGAGGTTTTGGGTCTGAGACCGTGAGGGAATTGATGTTGTGTTTGATAAGTGTTTTTCTTAGTGCATGAAGTTTTCCATCTTCTCGTAAGAATACTCCTTCTTCCTCTCATACCCCGCTAGCTCTCACCATCTTCGAAGGTGTGTGAGGTCTTGGGTCTGAGACCGTGAGGGAATTGATGTTGTGTTTGATAAGTGTTTTTCTTAGTGCATGAAGTTTTCCATCTTCATTGCACTAGCTAGTATTGAAGGAACACAAAGAATTGTATTGTAAAATGTCTCTCTTGATGGAAGAAACCATAATACAAAGCCTTCTGGAGGGGGGACGGGCTCCATGCAAATCTGGTCCTCAACTGTGTCAATTGCTTAATTTCTCTCTGTTTTGAAGTATTGTTCATGCTATCTAACTAGGTGTTAAACTTTTTGTTGCTCTCTCCACCCAAGCACTCTTGTTATTCTCATTAGGAAGCTATTCTAATGAAATGCTCACTATGTTCATGCTATTTTCCGCTACACACAAGTTACTAGACCATTAAATGTTACAACTAGTGTATATGATGAGGAAGACTCTCTGCCGTTTGATAAAGCACAAAATTCAAAACTTTGGCTAGCTACAAATGCAATATGAGTATGAATCTATTATCAAGAATGGAACGTGGTCTTTGTGTAAGTTGCCCCTTGCAAAAATCGCCATTAGTACTAGGTGGGTTTTCAAGCTGAAACGTAAGGCTGATGGTACTGTTGAATGCTATAAGGCTAGACTTGTGGCGAAAGAGTATGATAGGAGGGCATTGATGTTGATGAGGCTTTGGCTCCCACTTGTCATATGACTAACGTTCGCATCATCTGTGCATTTAAATAGATCATAATGGTTGGAATGTACATAAGTGGGACATAAAGGGTACATTTTTAGTGATGATTTACATGAGGGAGTGTATGTATTGTAGCCTCATGGTTTAAATTTAAAAATGGGTAGGAAAACAATGTGTATAGGCTTAAGAAGGCGTGGTATGGTTTGAAGCAAGCTCCACATACTTAGCATGAAAAAATTCATGCTTATTTGGATACACATGGTTTAAAAATAGTCCAACTAAGAGCACTCTATATGTGAAGCATGCAAATGATGTATCTTTTATCATTGTGCTCTTTGTTGATGACATTGTTGCTCACTAGGCCAAGTGAGCAACATAGTATTGATTTTAAGAATGATTTGAATACCTCTTACTAAATGTCAAATTTGGGGCTTTTGGATCATCATTTGGGCATACAATTTAAGAAGGCTGATTGAGGTATTGCTTTGTGTATTGTATATTGAGACACTATTTGTGTCGGTTCAACCTTAAGGATTGCAAGCCAATTGGTACTCTTACGGAGATAGGTTTTGAAGCTTAGTCTTCATGATGTTGGAGACTACTTCGATGTCACTCTCTATCATATGTATGCATCGCGAGGCTAGATATTCAGTATGCAGTCTCACAAGTGAGCATATTTATGCACAGCCTAGGGCCTATGCATTGGAAGACATTTAAGCATACCTTTTGCGACTTGAGTGGCAATATACATCTTGGGTTTTTTATCCCAAGGGGGGATCATTGCCACCTACACAAAGTTTCAGACTCGGATTAGGTTGGTTTCTATGACACTTAATTGTCCACTAGTGGTTTTTGTTTCATGCTTGACAGCTCATGCATGAATGAGAAGTAGTTTACAATGGCCACTTCTAGTTGTGAGGTTGAGTACATTGTAGCTTTTACATCTACTATTGAGTGTGTTTAGGTAGGACACCGTTTAAACATTGGGTGTTGGTATCACCACCATCTTTATTGATAGCCAGAGTGCTTTGACAGTTGCAAGGAACCCAATGTTTCATCCTCACACAAAGAACATAGAGGTGCATTACCATTATGTCAATGAGAGAAAATCTGTAGGAGAGGTCAATCGGTGCCTACACTAGACAAGCTTGCTAATCTTTTCACAAAGGCTTTTCCACATGAGAAGTTCAAAGCTTTCCACAAAGTTTTGAGTTTACTCCCCTCTATGAACTGATCACATGGGGTATGGTAGTTTCCTATGCATGAATGCCAGCTCATGCTCACCGCATCACTCCTAGGGGGGGTTTGTTACCATATCAGGGTAGTGATGTGTGCGAACGCACTTAGAACCGTCATGTCACTTTCTCCCCTCTTTAGGAGGCCTTTTTTCCCTAGTGTGTATATACACCCCACTCTAGGACAATATTATGTTTGTATTGGCACACTTAGTAATACTACTTTCTGTGTTGTGTGCTCTCGAGCTTCTCCTTTGTCTTCTCCATCTTTGCATCTATTCATGCAAGTGTATTTCTAATAATTATATTGGCAAAGAATATGGTTTACCATGCCCACATCAAACACATTGAGGTGCATAATCATTTCATTAGAGAGAATCTTTTGGTAGGGGAGATTGCCGATATATGTGAGAACAAAGGATCAAGTAGTGGGTATATTTACAAACGCTCTTGCAAAAGAGAAGTTTTGGGAATTTTGAGAAGCGTTGGAAATCCAACATATACAAGCTCATTTTGAGCTTGGGAGAAAAAGTTGGAGCGGTTGTATTGTTGTTGACGCCCACACACATTATGCCAGACTCAAATTATAGAGAGTTTGTGTTGTTGTTCAAGCCCAAACACATTATGAATAGAGTCAAATTATACTTAGGTGTAAATGCATCACAAGAGATAATGATGACGTGAATTGAAGGAACCTGTTGACAATTCTACAAGAAAATAGTTGTGTGTGTGCATCTATATGAGAGAGAGAGAGAGAGAGAGAGAGAGAGAGAGAGAGAGAGAGAGAGAAGCTTTGTTATATGCCTTCTTCATCTTCTTTACTTTCTATAACCACAAGCGTCAAAGGATATTTTGGTTCTTATCATGATATGAAACTCGGGTTAATAATCACACAAATTTGTATGAAGCACACATGTAAGCTACAAGTAGCACAAAAGCTCTATTATGGAGGGTCAGCCATTCTGACCCTCAATCTCTAATTATTTAGTCATCCAAGTCACTATTTCTCTTTATTTAATCACTTTGATATACATATATGAGGACGTTGCAATCTCAAAAAAGACTCTTACAAGATATGTTTGAGCATTTGATTTGTAGAATATAATCGAGTGAGAAATACATAGTACATACCCTCATTTGTCACCATGAATGGAATCAAGAGAGAGTTTTTTACCAAAATATGATACTTCAAAGTGCACATCAAATTTTTCATAACGTTGGGTTTGGACTTTATTGTGCCTAAGGTTGTTTAAAGAAGGCTTCCATCTTCACCTCCCTTTCTATCTCTATCTACAAACCACCATTGAAAAAGAGACTCGTTGGTCAATCCGGACCACTACTAGTCAATAATCAAAATCCATCCACATTCTAAATCCTTTGATCTCTACTATAATTGTCCTTCTGGTTGCCTTCTATAATTTAAACTCACTTCCAAATGAATTTAGAAGTTTTGAAAATCGTAACGAGGAAAAAACAAATGCTTAATATAGTGGGTAGGAGAAAGTTAAATGTATTGAAAGGAATGTACATTGTACTACCTCCATAACACTCTTTTCATAAATGTGAGAATACTCTTCACTTTTGATATCTTTACACGAGAAGGACAAAACCAATTTTATGCATCTCCACCTCTACACACATTCACATGTAAGCGTAGGAATCACTTTAAAAAAAGCTTTTTTGTTTTAGCCTCTATCAAAACAATGATGTGTCATCTTCCTTTGCAACACCTAGCAATGCATAACTCAAAGCCATGGATCTCTCTCTCTCTCTCTCTCTCTCTCTCTCTCTCTCTCTCTCTCACACACACACACACACACATGATACTTGTGTGTACAATGCTGCCTCCATAATTTTGCAAAAATCAAAAAATTCATCACTATTGCTCCTTGTGTGCTGTATCGAGGCCAATTGCACTGCCATCTCCCCATGTTTTCTATCATACTAGCATTGGTCGTTGACAATGCTGCCCATGCCTATGATATGGTTGTAGCTCTCTAATCTGGGGTATGAGACCACATTGTAGAGTGTAAAGAAGATGAATAATGGATAGAACAAGCCATACACACACATGCTCACACACACACACGTCCATTTTCTTATAGTAGCTTCAATGTGTTGCCATTACTTCGGATCTTTCTTATCTCTTGTAATGTATTTACTTTTTGGATAGACATCAGCCGATAGCATATGGCTAGTCTACTTGGTGCTTGAGATAATCAATCTAATGCAAGCATGTTATTACTTAATGCACAAACGCCATCTCACCATAGGTTGCGGATCTATTCAGTACTTGAGAGACATGGTCGATGCTACAAGCATCCAAAACCATTGGCAGACCAAACCTTTAGGGTGCTTGCAATATCGTTCAAATGAGGGAGCTAAACTCCCATGCTAGGGCATGTAGTAATCTGCCCACATCTCCTTCACCATTTGGGATACCACTACATGCCACTTTTCTCAAAGGCGCGTTCAATGGATTTCCCACTTTGCTATGTTCATATTCTGCTTGGCTACCAAGGGGCCACTTGCCTCTTTTCTCATCTCTGGGGCGTGTGAATTGTTTTCCTTTACAAAGTTTATACTTCATGATTGGCCACCTGACATCGATCTTTACGATATACTTACATGCTCTAAGTGGTGCATTGAGTTGTCCTCTACATTGATTAACTCTAGTGGTTGCCTCTTTTTTTGCAAAGTCTTCTTGTTGCCTATCAAAGGTTGGGCACCCTGTGGCATTGGGTTCCTTTTTTAGCCTCATTGACTATCTTGATGACTTGAGCTAGATGATTTGCCATCCACTCAACAAGCCTCTGCAATGATGGCCCTTTTCTATGTGTAGGACTTGTGAGACCAACCTGTATTTCATGATTCTACCTAGAGGGTGCTAGCTTTTGGGTTTAGAGCTTTTGGAGGCCATAGATTTTCATTGGCATTGTTTTTGGGCCAAGGCCCTCATGAAAAACAATCATATGCAAAGCAAAGGCCTCTTCTCTAGTAGATTAGCTTGGGAGCAATCGCTACGGGAGGATCCTCAAACATTGTACCTTGTGAAGCATCAAGAAACACCAAAAGGGGCACCAATCTTTGGGGCCAATGCATTTGGAAGTGAAACTCCACTGCTTTGTGTCAACTCTCCTTTACTCTCTCTCTCTCTCTCTCTCTCTCTCTCTCTCTCTCTCTCTCTATTTAAGTTCAATACAATTCTTTGCACTTTTCTCAAGAGTATTGCTGTGATTTCACACTTGGAGTGTCCAAGCCTATTATAGTGGTATCAAGGCTTAGAAAATTTATCTTCTACAAAGGATCTGATCCCTTTTTCCACACTAACATGGATTCCCACTGTAATGGAATTTGCCTATTCAATTTGAGATTAGCGGAATTTAATGAGAGTACTTTCAAGAAATGATTTTGTGAGCATAGCGGGTTGACATAATTGAAGATAGCAACATAATCATAGCAATTAGTTAACTTGGCATAGACAATACTTTTGCAAGAGAGAGAATTTAGAGAACATGACAACAATTGAGGACCGGATTTATGTGGAGCCGGTCCCCCCTCCAATAGGCATTTGTATTATGATTTCTCCCATAAAGGGAGACTTGTTACAATACATTCTTTGTGTTCCTTGTGACCTAGGTGACGCAATGAAGATGGAAATCTTCATGCATCATCATCATAGCATAACCTAAACTTGAAGAAAGCTTTAACTATACCAAGCCTTAGTCCCAAGACCTCAAACACCTTCGAAGGTGGAGAGAGCTAGCAGGGAATGAGGGTAGGGGGAAGAAGAAACATTTCATACGAGAAAGAGCTAGTTCCTCACTTATCATAACTCTTGTGCTAGCATACATAATAGCATAGTAATGAAGAAGAAATAGATGGCAAGCTCAAGCATTGAAGCATGGCTCTTGGATGGATTTGAACTCCATAGCCAAGAGTGTTGGTGTAGGCTCTCAACCTCTACTTGCTTGGAGAAAGAGAGGGAGCTCTTGCACTTTGCATAGTACACAATGAGAGTGTTTGTGAGTGTGTGTGGGTGAGTATACCCCCTAAGCACCCCCCTAGCTTGCTTGGGTTGACCCCCCCTCGTAGCTCATGCTTGAAGCTCATTGGACCCCTCCAGACCTAGCCAATCACAAACAGGAGCCATTACAAGCAACATGGGTAGCCTTGGGACAAGTGTCCCCCTTTCCCCTTTGAGAGAGAGGACTTGATAAATGCAAAATCAATTAATTAAATACCCTAAATTATCATTGGACCCCTTGGGTGGCCAACCAATAGGCTTCAGGCACACCATGAGGGCAACATGGGGAGGAACTTGACAAGTGTCCTTGTTGCCTCTTCAAGCTGGGGCTTCCCTTGTGTGTGTGTGTGTGTGTGTGTGTTCTCTCTCATCCCCCCCCCCCCCCCCCCCCCCCCCCCCCTTGTAGGCTCGCCCCCCTCCTTGTAGGGATATTTTTGACTTTGGATGAGCAAGCCCCTTAGTCATCAAGCATGACTAAGCACTTGAAGTAGGGGGTGTTCCCACAAGCATCTCAGGCAAGCTTCTCAAGGCACCTCAAGAACCTTAATCATGCACCAAGTCAAGCACCTCAAGCATGGAGCCAGTCAAGCACCTCAAGCATGGAGCCAGTCAAGCACCTCAAGCATCTTAATCAAGCACCTCAAGCAGGACAAGCACCTCAAGCTTGGGCTGGGTTCCCACCTCAAGCTCAGCCCTAGCTTACTTAAGGTCAAAGGACTTTTACACACATTATTGGAGGTCTTCAATGAAGCTAACCCTAAGGTCTTATGCTCCATTGGTTAGCCTTGCTCTTGATAGACCATCTCCCATTTGGGCCCCTTTACTATTGGCCCCGTGTTGAGATAGATCTATAAGCACATATCTATATTTTAACACTTGTTCCCATTTATTCTCCCACATTAAGTGATCAATTTAATATGAGAAAATCATTTGGGTTGGTTAGATATTAGATTTTATGACACCCACAGTGAATCCAATAAAGAGGAAATTGTTCCATTGACTATCTGAAGATGAAGTCAACCAAACCCTGGTCGAAGATCAAAAGTTAAAAGTGTATCTACAATTTTTGGAAGAAAAATTTAATAGCTTTTGATAAAATGTGTAAGGTGGGTTCTAATTTTAGGACAACATTGAGAAGGAGTTTTTCATTAGGCTTTTGTTCTTTTATAGTTGGTTTGATATACTGGTGTTGGTAATGAGACTCGTCAAGATGTTTCAAGAGGATGTAATTTTTTGGTGAGCGCTTTTTTGGAATCCGACGAGCAGATTCCAAAAAGATTCTTTCTCCTTTTTCAACTTTATTCTCTCTCTCTTGATCCTCCTCTCTCTCTCTCTCTCTCTCTCGTGTGTGTGCTTTGCTGATGGTTGTATGTGTGTTAAAATAAAGTGGTAAATGGTTCTATCACTATACCACCCAAGCTTCTTCTTCACCGTCATCATCTCTTCTCTCTCTCTCTCTCTCTCGATCAAACATTCAGAATTTTATAAATCTCTCTCACTATCCTCTCACTCATACATGCGATTTGTCTTCTCAAATGTTGTGATATATGTTGGGCAACAAGATTAACCACCAACATGATAAGTGTCCTTCTATTTTGTCACACTGTGAGCACTTTTACACATGCACATTTGTATACAAACATGGAAAATATACCCATAGTAGAGCACAAACACTCTTTTCAAACATCATGCCATCAACCAGAAAATGATACATGCACAAAAAGTCTTCGCAACAAATCAATTTCAACGGTTGACACTCCATAATAATGAAATTCGATTTTGAACAACTTTTAAAGATTGCAATAAAAAAACCACAGACTGATATTAAAAGGGTTTAAAATACACAAATTAAAACAAAAACTACAATAAGATAGATATGGAGAAAAAAACAGTACAATATACAAATATGGTGTCAAGGCCTTATTTCTCCAACATTAGCGAGTGGAAAGGTGAGATCTAGTTGTTGGCTCCATTGGCTACTCCTTGTACAACAATGGATGTCATCCACACTTCTACCCAAGCCTCCACATGTCGTTCGAAGGATGCACACTCCTGTGGGGTGCAAAAACCATGTTCCCCACAAATCATACTTGCATTGTTGGCTAGTGTGGCAACTTGATCGATATCCCCTTTGGTTGGACGTGCATTGAAATCAAGGTTTTGCATGGCATTGAGTATTGAGCTTGTGGCCTCGTCAACTGCACGGAGAGCGTCCGTGTAGTTGTGTGCACTATGTGCTGTGCATACATCATTCCTAACATATACACTATTAAGAATGTAATTGGCCTGCACATTGTTGATGGGGTCGACACGAGGAGGGGGTTGAACACATTGATCACGTTGTTCGCAATTTCTTCTAGGCTGGTAAATATGTGAATGAGAGAAAATAAAAGGAATAAATTTAGAAAATAGATATCTTAATTAGCGTGACTTGCACATGAATGAATGAATGAAATTAGTGTTCTTCTGGCTATTTATACAAAACCCCAAGCGTCTTTACTTCAAAGGTCATTCACACCATGTCCTCCGTAATAATTTCAATTAGAATATTACGAAAACTGAAAGATTAACCACCATCAGTTGACTTGCCTTCAAAAATTAAACATAGTTACAAAAAAAAAAAAAACATAGTGACAAACACATAGCAGATTGTGCAAAAATTAAAACATAGTATGACCAACCAATAAGTTCAGGTGTGCCATTACATAGAGATAAGTTAATAAGGAGAAATCAATACAAGTCAAGATTTAGGTTCCCGATGGCCGCAAATTCTGTGGGGGTTGCGCTACTGGGGCGTGTGCAGGCGGGGGCCCCAAGTGGCCGATAGAGCGGTTGACCATAGCTTGGCCAACCAAGAACTATGGCTGAAGGTCAACTCGGAGGAGGAGCAGATGGCACAACTGACTCTTGGCGACGTCGTACAGGAGACGAGGGTGGTTGTGATTGTGCTCTACATGATACCTCGCCCACATTATGAGTCGATCCTAGACTTGTAAGAAGGTGCTGCTGTGGTTGAATACGTGTTAAAAATAATTTTTTGTCCCAGTCAATGCTGATGCAATGTCATTGTAGACACTTGCACTCCATTGCCAGGCCATCACAACCTACAAGACTATCTAAAAATGCATCCCCAACCTTTGTGAAGGTACCCAACAACCACTAGTTTACAAAAGCACAAACATTAGCAGACATTTCAATGGCACATTAGCAGACTAGTTTAATGACAAATGTCCAGCATAAAAGTGCCCTCTTTGACTTACCGAGCAAACAACTCGCTCTTCTCCACTTCACGCCGAAATGGTGCTCCAAGGGCATCTAGCGTCCATGGCAAGTCCTATAGTGGCTCTTGGATCATGTCACAATGAAACTCGAACCCATCGTTGTCAACTGCCACATCTTTGCTTGATGATCATATAGTGGAATCACTGGAAGGCCTTCAATTTTACGTGTGAACATGACCAGCAATAAGGTTGCGACCTACAATATGGGTATTGTTTCAAACAAAAAACGCACCAATATCTATCAACCATGAAATTCGTGGAGAAATGGTTGAGAACTTAATGAATTCGTGAAGTCATCTATCACAGTGTATGTGTGTGACACCATACGGAGAAAAATAGTGCAAAGATGGAGAAAATCGTGCAAGCGAGCCTCCTCGGTGATGAGTGCCAAGTGATCTACCCGGCATGCCATGACTATTGTGCCATATGATAGTAAAAACTCTGCAGCCAAGGTGAACACACTGGCAACGAGCTTGATAGAGAATGCATTCCATTAGGATATGCCACCAATGCCGGAATCAAGTCTGCAATGTGTAGAAGGTTTGCCCACACAAGTCGCACCCCTCCAAGCCGCTGATCATGCTCCATTTTGTTGGAGTGTGAGAGAGACACAATCAAACATTGAATCATTTGAAGGCTCCTGCTATATAAATACCATGCAAAAGAAGATTGAGTGAGTGCTTATCAAGTTTAAAGTGGATGCCAAAGTGTCATAAACTCACTCAGAAGAAATCTTTGGATCCATGATAGCCTTCCGTAGATGGCATACATCAGCAAGTACTACGAGATGTAGTGGGACTACCCCAACACTTATAATTTCTGCCATTTGTGTGTCAGAATCAGCCGAAATTGTGTCAAACACAAAATTTAATGAAATGTTAGGTACCACAATTTTGTTGTTGTCAAAACAAGCATTTGTTTGTGGTGGCAAAGGAGTCAAGTGGTTTGGGTGGCCGAATAGAAACTAGGTAGCTGCCCTTGCTTTGTCTAGTAGCAATGGATATGGTTCGCTTGGGACCCCTAGATCTCGAAGCTTGGGAAGGACTAGATCTCCGTGACTCCAAGTGACGTTCGGAGTCGCCTTGCTCATAATCTGATCTGTCACCTTCATGCTCGATCCTTTTGCTCTGAAACTCCTCCGAGAACTCTGAAAAATTGATCATGAGTGGTCATCCTCTCCTCTTAGCTTGTTTAGTTCTGTCCACTGTAGTTTTTGGGCTTCGACATCCCTTGGTCGTGCTAAGGGAAGTGGCATCAGTGGGAGGCTGATTAATGGGTACACTTCCTCTTTTGCCCTTACCCTTAACCTTCTTGTGCAAGTTCTAAAAAAAGTGTTAACACTATAGCAAACTAAACACATTAGTTGAACAAGAAAAACATTACTTACAGTTGTATGCTTCATCTTCGTCTTCAAAAAATTCACCATCAACATAGTCCAAAAACCATGGACAGTCTCTCCACGTTTCCTTACCATGGAGCTTCTCTATCCAATCGTCACGATAGAGACCACTCTCCTCTCTCTCAGACACACATCAATGGGATGCTTGCGGTATGGACTGTGAATACCTATTTTAAGGGTGCCTAACCACCATCTACATAAAACAAGAGGAATAACTCCATCATTCATAACATACGATTTTAATATTGTATAGTTCAATACATGTATAGCATGTGTCGGACAGTACAAGAAAAATGCGGCTGATCCTCTGTGTTGTGGGTAGCTCCTATGGTTTGCTTCCACCGCATAAAAGGCTTGCCAAAGTGCTTTTGTGAAAAATCCTATAGTGCATTGCCGAGAGACATGCCACAATCACATGCGGCACGTGTATGTAGCTTCTTTAACGTGGAGTTTGTGGCCTCCATCTTCTTGGCCATACTCTATACATCCCTACACATTAAGTATTAGTAATGTGGCAATACTAGATAAAACCCCAAACTTTAGTGTTAGTACGCTCACCTTTCAAGCTGCCACCAATATACGTGCATTCTCAACCATTGTGAGAAGGGCTTCTCTGCATCGAAATAGATGCCTCCACTAACGACACATCTCCCTTGGCCAATATATCGATTAAGCAATATTTTTTGCAATTTATCATTGGATTACCTTCTTATAGATTAAGGAGAACAAACAGTGCTTTCAAAAGCAGATAGTACTTACTCCGATGGACTAATCCGTGCTCGTGCAACCTCAGAGACTCTGAAGGGGGTCATTTTGCAACCCTTCTCTCCCCAACCCACAAAGGAGATGCATTTTCAGGAAAAAATCTGTTCCAATCCAGGGATTGGCTATGATTACTATCTCTACTCCCTATCGCACCAAAAAGTTCTCGGTCTCTTTCACAACCAAATCATAGCTTGTCTTGTAATCATCTTCGTGCATGTGGTACTCTCTACTCCCCTTCACTGGTAAATTTTGTGTTTTCAACCAATACATTGTATCGAACTCTTCCTGTAATACAAATCACCAAATCAAACTAATTTCTAAGAAAAATCCCATGTACTTACCTAATGCATGCGTTATAAATTTACAATTACCTTCCACATTAGTTGCACTAGCAAAGATGTAGATAGTCTAAGCAATTTTGAACGGTTCGTTGCCGTCCCACGAAGTGCCCTATAAGCTTTCGTTCTATCTTCTTCACTGAATTTCTCCAATAAGGAATGTGGGTCCGCAAGTGCTAATTTTTACATCATAAATATGTCGTGTGCACTGGTGTGAGGCACATGGACTCACATCCCCCTAATTTTAAATGAAACATTATATTAACAATTGATAATATCAAGTGCACCAATAGAAGTGTGAAGAAAGTTACTTGTTGATCGTGTCGAGCACCAATAGAAATTCCGTCATCTTTGAAGGTCGCATGTCACAATCGTGCACTCGACCTTTGGTGTAGAGAATTCATATAACCGCTCCCACAATGCCCAATCTTTCCACGCATGAAGCCGGTGATTGTCGTCCCATACGATGAACATTTTCTTCTCCATGTGAGAGAGCTTGGGAATGTCTCTAATTTGGTCATTAAATGTGGCCGACATCACTAACTCTCACGTAAAGTGCCACGCCTATCGAATGGTATAGGATCTTGTCCGGGAAAAGCTTCAAACACAATAAAGCGAGCCATCGTAGGCTGGTAACCTCTTTCAGCTATAGAGATCGTAGTTCTGCCACACAATCATCATTCGTTCTATTGACCGAGTTGGCCAAAAGACGACAAAGGTGGATGTGAGGCAACAAGTGATTGTATGGCATCTATCTCTACTCTCTCTAACCATCTCTTTCTATGACCTTTCTATGTACTCCATCTCTACTCACTTTCTCTATGACCCCTCTCTACACACACACACACACACACACACTCTCTCTCTCTCTCTCTCTCTCTATCTCTCTCTCTCTCTCTCTCTCCCCCTCTACCCTATTTCTCTCTCTAATCTCTCTTTTCCTCTGTTTGATCTTACCTACACTATATTAACACTTTTTCTCTCCCTAATCCTCCTAACCTCCGTTTTCCTCTCTCTCTCTCTCTCAAATAAACACTTTTTCGATCTTTATCTTTTTCACTCTCTAATTAACACTTTTCTTGATCTAATCCTTCTGTAAACTCTCTTTTTCATTTTTCTTTTTTAATATCCAACCTCTCTTTTAACTTTCAATTTTATTTTCTTAAATTAAATATTTGATGCATAATATGTAAAAATTTTGTCTATTTTTTCACTCATTTTTTAATTTCAAACCTAACATAAATATATTTCAATTTTTTTTCACTCTATCTGAACACTAATTGAACACTTTTGGACATTCTCACTCTAATATTACTAATTGAACATTAAACATTAATCTACGCTAATCTCTCTTTTTCTCCCTCTCTTTTCCTCTCTCACTCTCACACTAGTCACACACCAAGCAATCATGCAAGCAAGCATCTACAATCGTAAGCAAGCACCAAACATGCAAGAGGTATGAAATCTCTACTTCTATCTTTTGTAATGTGTGTGTGTGTGAGTAGAAAACAATAAAGTAAAGGGGGGGGGGGGGGGGGGGGGGGGGGGGGGGGGGGGGGTGAAGAAGCTTACCTCTTAGGGTCGAGCTCCAATGATCGTGTTACCATATACATGTGGTAGTGATATGTATGAACACACTTAGGACCGCCGGGGCATTTTTTCCCTCACTAGGAGGTTTTCCCCCCCGTGCATTGTATATACGACCATCACTCTAGGGCTACCTTATCTTTCCATTGCACACTAAGTAAAACACTCTTTGTTGTGTGCCTTGAACTTCCTTCGTCTTCTCCAAGTTGTGTGTGTTTTCTTGCAGCCTTAATTTCAACAATTGGTATCAGAGCAGGTTGCACCCCCTTGGGCTTAGTCGCCAGCAGCTCCATCACATGCCTGCTCGCTTTCTCCAATTTTTGATTCGGGCTCATTTTGGGCTTTGTTTCCACTACAAGCAGTATTGTGCAAGCTCTTTTGTCATTTTGTGCAAAATCTCTATGAGTGCCGTTTTTTGCACTACAGGTCCCTTACAGTCTACTACGGTTTGTGATGTATAGCATGTGTTGTTTCCACTTTGTTTCTCCTCTTTTTGGGTAGTGTTCACATCACGTGCAACATTTGCCATGGCTGACAACAACACAAATGTGTTGAAGATGTTTGCTGCTGCTGCTGAGGATAGATTGGATGGGGACAATTACCCTATGTGGGCTTATATGATGCAACATGTCCTTATGTCAAAGGGTGTTTGTAATATTGTGCAGGGCATTGATGTATGTCTTGGTTCTGAGGATGTAGGTGCAGTTGAGGATGTTGCAGGTTTTGGTGGCAGAATTGCTATTGCTAGAACTGTTATGCCTACGACTGAGCAAGCTCGTTGGGATGTAAAAGATGCACATGCTTATGCATTGATTGCGTTTTTTTGTGAAGCGCACTATTACTCCTCACATTCATTCAGTGAAATCTGCAAAATAGGCTTGGGATAATCTAGTTGGTCTTTATGCAAGTCGTAAATGAGACAATAATTGCATCACTGCGTAAAGCGCTGGAGTCAAAGATTATGCATGAGGATGATGAAATGGACACTTTCCTTGGTGGTGTCAAGGATATAAATGAGAAACTTATTTCTGTAGCGAAGTCATTTCTAACAGTTCCCTTGTGCAGATTGTTTGTGATGCTTTGCCAGATTCTTACCAGTTTTGCTAGTACTTGGAGACTTATGACCCAAGGAAATCTAGAAGTTGTCAAGTTTGATGCGCTATGCACATTGCTGCTGCAAGAGTCACTTTAAAAAAAGAAACACGACTAAATAGCATGCAGTTGAACATGCCTTTGTTGCTGCTCAAAGAAAAGGTGGTAACAACAATGTAGCCACTTCTTATGGTTCTTCTACGAGTGGAAAATCACATGTTCCTAATGCTTCTGCTGGCAGCAATTTGTCTGAGAATTCTAGTGATAAGGGCAAAAAGAAGAAGCATTGCTATTACTATAAAGCTAATGATCACTTGATTAAGCAGTGTCCAAAATTGAAGGCAAAAGAGGCTAAGAACAAAGAGGGTGGATCAACTACAGGGTCCAATACAAGTGCAGCTATTGTGGAGTCTTCTGTGAAGGAGATTGTGATACTAATGTAGATGTAGAGTGGGCTTTTAGTGCAGAGTGTACTTATGATCATGTTGTCCATGATGCATGCATATCATTGCTGCAGATTCACATGTGTGGTACTTTGACAGTGGTGCTACAAAGCACATTACCTCACATCGTGAACTATTTACCTCTCTTGAGTCTGTCCCTCATGGGAATTCAGTCACTTTTGCCAACAACGCCTCTTATCCGGTTCAGGGAGTTGGAAAGATTGTGCTTACTACTACAAATGGCAGTTCTTTCACACTTGTTGATGCATTGTATGTATTTGGGATCAAGAATAATTTTTTGTCTGTATCTGCACTTGCTAGACTTGGTCTTGTAGTCAAATTTGTGGATGGCAAATGTACAATACATGATCTCAGTTTTGATGATTAAATTGTTGCATCTGGAATTTTATGCCGCGGGATGTCCTTAGGCAATTACCTTTACTTTGTGACTTTCATTGTTGATGATTACTCGAGATGTGCATAGTTGTATCTGCTTAAGCAAAGTCCGAAGTGATTATGTGCTTCAAACAATTTCTGACTATGGTTGAAAATGTCTCGAAATGTACTATGGGAACCCTCCATTGAGATCGAAAGGGGGAGTATATGCCTCATGAATTTAATGCATCTTTGGTGAGTTGTGGGATAAAACACCAATGTACAGTGCTGTATACACCTCAACAAAATGGTATTGTTGAGAGGAAAAATAGGTCTCTTACAAAAATGGTGCGATGTATGGTGAAAAGTTAAGCTTCATCACATTTGCTTTGGCTTGAGGCTATTATGTGTCTCACTTATATACTTAACAGGTGTCCTACAAAAGCTTTGCAATCTATGACTCCGTATGAAGCATGTCATGAAAAAAAGCCTTCTATTGAGCACATGCGTGTTTTTGACTGTTTGGCATATGCTTTGGTGCCACAAACGCATAAAATTGGATGATAAGGCTGTCAAATGTACTTTTGTTGGTTAAACTGCTGAAAGCAAAGGTTACAGGTTGTATCATCCGCAAACAAAGGCTATCTTGGTCTCACGGGATGTTGTGTTTGTGGGCATTTATGACACTTTGTTGCCTCTTTTCAGTGGTGGAAGTTTAAATGTAAATTCCAATGAGGCAAACATACAGTCTATGGGGGTTTCTAAAAATGTTACAAAGCCACCTATTACTGATGCAAATGTACATAACCATGTTGGGCAAATCCTTGAATTAATGAGCTCCAAGAAATGACACCCTAGACAAGGAGCTCATCCAGAGACTCTGAGTAGTTTGTGACAACCTCAACGTAAATTCTCGCCCATGGCAACTTGTTGCAAAAAGCCACAGGGCTACAAGTTGCATGCCTAGGTGATCGCATCTGGAGAGGGGCTCTTTTTGCTCCGCATTAGGTGAAAAGAGACCATAGCTTCCTTGCCACGGCCATGTGGTGCCTATCTTGCAATCAATGCACTCCAAGAGACCACGTTCCAGGCAAGGAGCCGAACCAAATTTATAGGGTGCCACATTTGGCATACATGTCGACCAAAGCACCTCTACATACGGGATGTTTCTCCAACAGCCTCTTACTAGCAAGCTCATCAATGTCTTGCACAATGTTATAGGCCTTCAAGGTGCATGTATAGTGATTGCACCTGGAGAGAGGCTGTTTTTGCTTTGTACTTGGTGAAAATAGTTCAGAATTTCCTTGCCACAGCCATGTTGGACAAATCCTGGAATTAATGAACTCCAATGAAACGACACTCTAGGAAAGGAGCTCATACAGAGCCTCCAAGCACGACATGTAACAACCCTTGACTAGCAACCTCATCGTAAATTCTCTTGCCCAGGGCAACGCGTCACGTGCAGATGGCTCTGTGTGTCACGTGGACTTGCTTCATCGACTTCCAGAGGGAGTTTTTCACTTCTTCCTAAATATGAGTGTTTAGAATCATAGGAGGATTTGTACAGGCACTTTTGTGAGCTTGTTTGCATGTCCGGATGAGTCCATTAGATTAGGTTTTTCAGTTTTGGAACCCTCTTGTGTAAATGGTTTGTACACATGTTTTGAAAGATGTTGTTACACTACATCGAACATCTGGCATGATGTGCATTTAGTTTTAGGTTAGAGGAATCCAACGAGCCACTCCCCGCATCGATAGGATTCCCTGGTCGGCAGATGCGCGACAATTTCACTCAGAAACTGACCCCCTGGTCAACCTTATTAGTAAATCATTTTAATGATTTATTTGTAGGAATTTGACATAGATTTTGCCCTACCTAGCCCTTAGCAAATTTATAACCTACCATTATTGCCTATAAAGGAAGCAAGAAGCCCAACATTTTCAGATCAGATGAGATAGTGCTACTTGCAGAGCTAGATCATCCGAAGCTCGTACTTAAATACTTATGTAACTATTTAATTAAATTCATGAATCCACATGGAACAAAACTTAGAAAATAACACAAAAGAGAACACAACACTAGGGACCAAAAGATGGGCTAGCCCCCCTCCCTCCTTAAGGAGATTTTCTATCAATTCTGAGCTGTTATAAGCACATATACCAAAAAACTTATTCTACTCTTTGTCTCGAGAGAATTCTGATGCATAGAAATGCATGTATTCATGAGCCTATTTGGCTGAAATTTTTGTACCTATAGCCGAGAACGGCTACTTCTGCTTTGTTTTGGATTTTTTTTTGGCGGGAGCAATCTTTATTGTTGTCTGCTCGCTTATGGAACTCGAATGGGGTGCCTTGATTGAAATTGACAACTCGAATTCGACAAAGCACTGAAAAACTGAGTGGAAAACCAATTCTACGCTTGTCTGAGTGCGGCTATTCCCCTTGAGGACGAAAATTTTGATTCTGTCATCCATTGAGCATCTAGAGGGGAATAATTTTTAAACTTTACTAAGTACTTCCGATGAGTCCTTCCAGACTTTAGCTGGCGCTCTTGATGGTGGATAATCTATTCTAGAAAAAGTATTTCTTTAATTTCATCTACCTTAGGGGGACCTTCTGTATAACTGGTTCTGCAGGAGGTTCGCCAACGAAGGGTCGTAGAAGGCTCATGTGAAAAGCATAATAGATTTTCAAAATCTGTGGAAGATCCAGTCTGAATGCGACTTCATTATCTGTTTTCTAATCTTAAACGGGCCATAATATCTGTTGGAAAGTTTTACAACTTTCCCTTTGTGATCAGCGTGTTTCTTAAGTTTGGTTGTCAATCTTGAGAAGAACAAATTGTCCCGTAGCTAGCTTGAGATCATGACGATGTCTATATGTTGTTTTCTTATGGTTTTCTTGAGATCTAAGGATAGCACATTTCACTTGCGTGTAAGTGGTATCTAGGCCTCGAACAAATTTATCAGGTTGTGAATATCTTATCCTTTGTGATAAGGATTGGGAGAAGATGTGGTTTGCCATAAATAACCTCGAAAAGATCTTTTCCAGTAGAGGAATGTACAATGTTATTATATGCAAATTCTGCAAGAGGTAGATACTTCTTCCATTCTTGTTGGTTATCTAAGACATAGCACTTTAGAATGTCTAGGACTGTGGAATTAGCAATTTTGCTTTGTCTATCTGTTTGAGGATGATAAGCTAAAGAAGAATTGAGCGTAGTTCCTAGGTTTGTAAGAAGTGCTCGCCATAAATTCCCAGTCATTCATGGGTCACGATCACTTATAATCGTTTTGGGTATGTCATAATGTTTAAAAATCTGGGCCCCTTGGCGATTTTGCTGAGATCGACTTGGCGGTTTCAGCAATAACATTCAGCCCTAGTGCTTTTTCCTTGCATTGCTAGATGAGCCATAGCGTCATCAGTTTTTGCAGATCAGTCGTAGCATTTTCAGTTTCTAGCCCTTCCCTTGCCGGTCGGATTGGCTTGGATTTGGCCTCGCTAGCCTCTACGTTACGGTCCAGTGCTTCGGAAGCCCATCGAGCCTCACCTCGGCCATTCCCTCACTGTCATCGAGTTATCTCATTGTTGTCCACTATCGGCATCGTCGAGATCTGCCTTTTCAGCCCTTCATTCCTCTCACATTGGGAGTGCAAATCAGCCTCAGATCTACCCCTTGGTGGCCATCCGCAATCCCACATTGAGACGGATCCAAAGGTGCATCAAATCAGCCCCAGAGGTGCTTCATCTTGAAGAGATACCAAGGTGACATACACCATTCGAGTCAGTAGAGTCTGCACTTGAGGTGTTGTATGTGTGTACATTCCATTTATGAAATCAAAAGAAAATACCACATCGGCAACGGTGTGGGGGGCTCTTGAGAATGTTGTTTGGGACCCCATCGGGTTTCATTCTCCTCTTCTCTCTCTTTCTCTCTCCCTCTACACATCTCTACCACTCTCTTTCATTCCCTCTCTTCAGGGAAAAATAAAAGGAAGCATCATTCAAGCTAAAGGAAATCACTAACGCAAGGAACAAAAGTAACGGATTTGTGGAAGTGTAAAACCTAGATCTTTACCATTTCAATATGACTGCACTTGACACAATGTCTTGCACAATGTCACATGCCTTCAAGGTGCATGGATACGTGATTTCGTCTAGAAAGAGGCCCTTCTTTCTTTGCATCCGGTGCTCTCCAAACGCCGCATTGAACTGTTGGATAAAGGCCAAGACTTTGTTCATAGCACCAAAAGTGCCATCATAGGTAAGGAAAAGGATGCTCTTCCCTCCCTCTTTGATCTTGGACGACCTCTTCCATGCGGCATAGGATTTCCTATGGCCTCTTCGTTTTTATGGTTCAAAGGTTGCACCATCACTTTCTTCAGAAGATGAAGAATTTGAGGAAGATGGAGAAGAGGGTGGCCTCTTTCTCACCTTGATCTTCTTTGTCTTCACCATCACTTTCATAAGAGGAAGAGGATGAAGAAGATGGAGAAGAGAGTGTCCTCTTTCTCGCCTTTTTCTTCTCTTGCTTTTTGTCATCCCTCTTTGAAGTATGGTGTGGAGAAGTATGCGATGGTCTTCTCCGTTTTGGAGGTGATAGAGAGTGTTTAGCCCGCCGTCTGCGTGGAGCCATCTCCGCCAAGGTGGCAGGAGACCCACTTCTTCTTGTTCGTTCAGTGGAGGCTCTTGAATTCTCCTTTAAGAAGGAGATGCGTCATCAAGGAGCAAATTTTTGAGCCCTTCATATGGATCCTCTTCTTCTTTCCAAATTGGAGAGAGGCATCACTTGATCAAGCAGTGTCCTAAGCTGAAGGCCAAAGAGGCTAAGAAGAAAGAGGGTGGTTCCACTGCAAATGCTGGTTCCACTACTAATGCAGTCATTGTTGAGTCTTCTGTGAAAGGAGAATGTGATGCTGATGTTGATGCAAAATGGGCATTTAGTGCAGA
This sequence comes from Adiantum capillus-veneris, assembly GCF_014529385.1. Taxonomy (NCBI): domain Eukaryota; kingdom Viridiplantae; phylum Streptophyta; class Polypodiopsida; order Polypodiales; family Pteridaceae; genus Adiantum; species Adiantum capillus-veneris. Next base: position 127,515,509 of record NC_140952.1, read on the forward strand.
GTGCACTTACAATCCTGTTGTCCATGATGCATGCATGTCAGTTGCTATGCAGATTCACATGTGTGGTATTTTGACAGTGGTGCTACAAAGCACATTACCTCAGATCGTGAATTGTTCACCTCTCTTGAGTCTATCCCTCATGGGAATTCAATCACTTGTGCCAACAATGCCTCTTATCCGGTTCAGGGGGTTGGAAAGATTGTGCTTACTGTTGCAAATGGAAGTTCTTTCACACTTGTTGATGCATTTTATGTACCTGGGATCAAGAAGAATCTTTTGTCTATATCTGCACTTGCTATACTTGGTCTTGTAGTCAAATTTGTGGATGACAAATGTACAATACATGATCTCAGTTTTGGTGATGAAATTGTTGCATTTGGCATTTTATGCCGTGTGATGTATAAGCTGACTTTGTATGACAAGTGTGAGTAGAATTTTGCAAATGATGTTGTGGACTCTAAGGCTATTTCAGATGCAAAACTTTGGCATGCATGTTTTGGATATCTAAATTTCACCAGTTTTTTGCCTTTGCAAAAATCTGATATGGTTGCTTCTTTGCCACCTCTTGAAGCACCTGCCAAACATGTTTGTGAAGGCTGTATTTTGGGTAAGATGCAGCGCTTGAAGTTTCCAAAGAATGGTTCAATTAGGGCCACATGCAGGTTGCATCTTGTGCATCGTGATGTTTGTGGGCCCATGCAAACCTAGTCATTGGGCAATTACCTTTAATTCATGACTTTTATTGATGATTACTCCAGGCATGCATTGGTATTTCCGCTTAAAGCAAAGTCCAAAGTTTTTATGTGCTTCAATTTTTGGCTATGGTTGAAAATGACTTGAAATGTACTATGGGCACCCTTTGTTCCGATCGATGGGGGGAGTATATGTCTCATGAATTAAATTCATTTCTGGCTAGTCGTGGGATAAAACACCAATGTACAGTGCCTTATATGCCTCAACAAAATGGTGGTGTTGAGAGGAAAAATAGGTCACTTACAAAAATGGCACGATATATGGTCAAAAGTCAAGCTTTGCCACATTCTTTTTGGCTTGAGGTCATCAGGTGTGCCACTTATGTGTACTTAAAAAAAATGGTTTTTGTAAGAACAAGATCACTAAACACATCATTCGTTTCCTAAAAAATAAGCATTTTACATGTATTTGCATAATATTTCCTTTCCTATACTCTTTTTGGTGGGAGATAGGTCCACTTGGTGGCCTATCTCCCACCAAGTGGACCTTTCTCCAGGGATGGGGGAGGGCCACACACACACACACACACACACAAAACTACATGAGGTCTTTCACTTGACTCATCTCTTAAATTGGACAAAAAAAGCCTGGCTGATAATTATTTTGGGATCCCTTCATCTACATCTCTATTAAGCCACCCATTACATGATCACACAAACAGCTGTCACAGTAAAAAAATCTGCTTGGACGCTCAGCTAAAGGTAATATACGAGTCGCCAAGACTACCCCATACTCCCGGATGCGTGGTGTACTGTTAAAATATCCTCATAGTGGATGGCCATAACTACGATACAAAAAATTTGTTATGAGGAGGTAGGAACTGGGCTAGCAGGTATAACCGCTCTAAAATACCTGGCTTCATTAAATGTTCTATGTAATAATACTGTGGCCCTAGCCTCAGTTACCATCGCCAATCGGATATTGTTCCTAAAATGCTCGCGACCCCAAAGGGTCACATGCGTCACTCGGTCCTGATATGTCCACCACTTAGTTTGGGAAACAGAGGATCCTAATTGCGAAAATAGATGAAGTTCATAACGGAGTGACGTTGCTCTCCGAGTAGATTCACTTGACTGATGAAGATGTGCTGTTACTATGGCAAAAACCTGTTCTTGACTGTAAGCCATAATATGTTAGATACACCTGAGGAATAAATAAGCTAGAGATGTTAACTCTGGAAAAGTTATTCTATACTAATACTATGGACTCGATTTTGTAAAAATGTCACCTATCTTTTATAGACCCACTTTATGACTCCTAGAACAAATTGGAAATAAGAATGATTACCCAAAATTGACTTCTCTAAGTAGATTAACTCATACCTTTGAAATCGGCGCATGTCTACTTTACCCTAGTGGATAGCTGTATGACATAAGCTCATTGTAGGGTTCTGTAGTATGGGTAACGGGTTATGTATGATCAACCAGGGCTAGGTACAATAACACGTAACCAATTACGGACCGGGTATCGACCATGTGAATGGTTTATTATCTATTGCCAAGGTGAAATTTGGGACAGTGAGTTGTCCTTGCATTTAACTTAAATCTATCTCTACATTGTACACAAAAAAATGCTATGTAGCGTTTAAGGTATTCTCTGCATTAAGTGTTCGTGCTTCCTGCCACACGCTACCGCCTGTGTGCTGGGGTTTGGGTCTGCAGGTGAATACATTAGCGGATGTGGCATGACATGGTCTATAACCTTCGGATCTTTGGCTGGGGATTATCCCTGAGAATATGGCCCTTATGGGCGACCTCGATTGTGGGTAACCTGTCCGACTCTGTGTCGTGTCTTGTACAGATGGGCATAAACAAGTATAAAAGCCTCTCAAGGTGAGTACTCATACTCACTTAGCATCGTGCTTTGTAATCACCTGTGTGTGCATTCAAAACTGTGTGAGTATGAATCTATTGACTTTTGTGAGCTCAACATGCCGAAAAAGACTGAGAAGGGGATTGTGGAGGCTTCTTTGACTCCTAATCTATAGGTTAACAATTTTTTTTTTCTGTCGAGGCTGTAGAAAGATATCGTGAGCCGGAATATGTGGCTATGTTGAAACTACTGGATTCTTAAGAAAATGAAAGGTTTTGAAAAACCATTAATTATACTTTTTTAATATAAAAACCATGTTCTAGAAATTGGCTCTTTCTGGTTTATGGGATGAAATGTGAGTGGCTCATATAGCTAAAGACCCACCAGGATTTTAGTATAGGTTTGCTTAATGACAGATGGGAAGTGGTGATTCTCTATGACTAATGATGCAGGTTTCCGTAATAAGCGGAGTGTCGAAGAAAATCCGGGTTCTGTAAACGGTTTTTTTGGATGAGATAAAATTTGTCGCTATTGGTTAAGAATTGCTAGGTCTCGAGTTTATCTTAATGTATGGCTGTATTGAGTATTGGATGGCATTGTGTCTAATGGGAAATGGTATGTATATATGGTTGATGATGCTATTTTTTTAAAAATAGCTACTCAATAGGAGGAAAGTACTTATGAATGTGATACCGCAGGTCTCTGAATAAAGCTAGAAATTCACACAAAAATAAAAAACTCAAACTAGTGAGCTGTAATGGTCTTATAAGAATGATAGGATACTTTGGTAAGTTGTAATACTATTGGTTTGAAGCACTCTGGGTAAGTTGACAGACCTTAGATTGATTCGTTTCTTAGTATAGGTGCCTATTTTACTGAATTGTCTGAAGATATTTTGAATTCACTGAAAACTGGTTTCAGATGTGTTGCCATATCTTCTGATACTCTGTAGGTATTGAGTGGCATCACATACCCTATTGTGGTAGTAAATAGCTTTTTGCAAATTTACTCGCTCTTTTTTACCATATTACATTACATGCTGGGTTAGTGAAAGTTTCTTGTGGCTCATCACAGATTCAGCGTATCGACAGATTTCTGCTGGACATGGTTGGTTTGACCCTCTGTTATTCAATAAAATAAGCTTGCCATCATCTGCTCGCTTTCTTATTCTTACTGAAGTATATATGAACAATTCTTTGCCTACTATCTTGCAGTATATACAACGAGAAGTTTCTAAGGGGTTGGTTTAAAAGTTTCTCGATAGTATAAGGAATGTCATCAATTTCTCTTTAGTTGATCCTGGCTGGTTACTCTTACTTCAATTCTTTCTCGGATGATGTCTGGGCTGGCTCTATGGGCTGAGTTGTCTAGGGTATTATGATATGAAATATAGTTTATAGCTAGCTTGGGCAAAAGTATGTCAGTCATGACATAATAACAGAGGTATTTTTTGATAAAGGAAGTGAATATAACTAAACCAAAAAAGGGCTCTGGTTTTTAACTCGGTAAATAATTAGATGTTTTTGGGATATCTCAGCTTTTTTATAAAATATTTTTTGAAGTAAGAACTGTTCCAGAAGATTGCTTTTTCTATACTTCAAATTACAAGGAAGGGGTTGTCCTTAATAAACTGATATCTGGCTCGAGATTGCTTATAGAGTGAAATTCTCTCCAATCTGATTAAAGAAGAAGTTCTTCTTAGTTTTGATAATCTTCCTAAAAAACTAATTAAATCTAAGGTTAGGCAAGGAAATTTTTATAAATTTAATTGAGAAATAACCAGATATATAGATGCTCTGTGGGGATTTCACTTTCCTTTATGGGATTGGCAAAAAGGCAAGGAACTTTTTTTCTAAAAAAACAAAATACAAGTTAAGAACTGTGTGTTTTTTTTACTGTGACATGGATAACAACTGGGATGCCCAGCATCACCTGCGTACAGTCACGTGCTAACGAATTGTTTTCTTATGGCTATGGGTGCAGGTGAGGGCTACCTTCTTTGATTAAAACATTCTGTTCTTAACATATGGTGGATCTCTTAACGTGAAGCAAAATTTCCCAGACTTTGAGATTGTGGTTTCCCGCACTATATTCTGTTATCTTCATTACCTTGTACAAAATTTATTTTCAAATGCAAATAAATTACTGTACAAATCCATTGTATTATTCTAGAGTTGTTGGTCTGTGAACATGTAGTGTTCGTTTGCGTATATATATAGATTTAGAACTGCTACACACACAATAAACGCAAAAGAGAGATTTACTTGGTTGTTGATCTCTCTCAGACAATGACTATAGAAATAATCACCTATTATAGTATAATTTATTATACTCTAGTAGGCGGGGGTATTATCACACAGTCTCAGTGGTTGTTTTTGACCTGACTGGTGAAAGGCTGCTAGCACGACCATTCCACTCTATATACATGATTCTAGTTCTCACTTTACTTTAATTACTATCATTTCACAAGTTATTACTTCTGTTTACCAGGTTCTGGGAAAGCTCACTGCAAGATTAAGGTCTGCTCTGACCCAGAGAAAAGAGCTTTGATTTCGAAGAAGTTACGACTGGCTAAAGAAATAGAAAAGAACTTCCCTAATATCTCTCTTAGGATTAGGCCTTATCTACATAGGGCTGTAAAATTTAAAAAGATGTAACACTATGTATTAGATCTTTAGATCTACTCAACTCTTCCAAAATTATGGAAATCTAACTACTGCTATTTTTGCAGATTGTTTCCCTTTCCCAAGGGCTCGCTCTTCCTGTGGAACCCCTTTCCCTTGCTTCTCTTCTTGTACTGAAATGTATACAAGAGAAAGAAGCCTCTGCCTTAATTTTTGATGCTTCGAAGGAGTCTAGTATGTCTCTTGTCCAACTTATTTCATTTGACCTCTGGGTAAAAGTTCTAGCTCTCCTTGTTAAGAATAAATCTGATGGTATCAACCTTCTGATGGAATTTACTTCTAATTTGGCCTAGTCTTTCCAAAGCCCATATTCAGGAATTAGCATCATTCTCTTCCAAAGGCTCTGAACTATCCAATCTTCTTAGAAAATTGTGCAAGCTTAGTACCATCTTTGTTACGGCTCCCTCTACTCCTATAGTCCCTCCACCTAATAGCCTCTTTTGCAGAGATGCAACTGCTTTAGAAGTTGTAAAAGAATTTCAGAAGGACCTTTGTTCACTCAGTGAAGCTTCGCTTTTGGATATGGTACCGAAAGTCTCTAGGGCCTTTCCTTTTTTACCATCACGACAGATTAAAGTAGAATCCTTGGGGGTAGAGCAAAGGCTGTGGATGTTCCCAAATAAAGGGTTTCTTGCACCCATTTCTATGGAAACTTGAAATGATTACAGATTGATTATGTGTGACACACTTGAAGAGCTTGGTTCTGATGGGTGTGGTACTCTGCTAACCACTTATGGCGGCTTTAAAGGAATCAAAAGTATGGTTGGGAAAATTAAGCCTAATATTGAAGATGATGAATCTCAAGTTTCCAAACGACCTAACACTCTTGTCTCTCTAGCAGCTTCATACACCTCTTTCTTAACTCCCTCCTCGAGTGAATCTGTTTTTGGGAGAGGGAGAGGTAGAAGTTATGTTAGAGGACGGGGTAGAAACCTACCAATCAGAAACCTTTTGGATATGTAATGTGCAAGGTACGAAGGAATGTGTGTGGAAGACTTTACCTACCTCCAAAGGAAGAAACGTGTAATAAGATAATCTCACATTGCTTGTTTACTAGCAAGATTTTGGATTTCTTTACTCCCCAAGCTATATTTTCAGAATGTTTTGGACATATTTTTGGATCTAAACTGTTACTAAATGAGGTGATGTTTGGATGGAAATACTCGCCACCTATCAATAATCTTTTTTATTCAAATGATTTTCTCCATAATAAAGTGATTCCTATCTGCTCTTGTCATCTATTTCAAAAATTTTATAAAAGTTTCACTAACTTTGGATTACATGTTTGTACTTCTAACTTAGAAATCATTTCTGATCCACATGTAAGGAGCCTCTTAAGTAAAGGCTTGAATCATATTTCTCCTTTTCCACTAAATCCTCAGATTGCCTTATTGGCTCTACTTGAATGCTTGGCCGACTTGGCCTTAAAACTCCAACTGGAGGAGGAAGTTCACATTCAACTTACCTCAACACTTAAAGAAATTTTCTAGAAAAAGATCAATCTTATGCCGCAAGTATGGCTAAGTACCGATTCTACCTGGCTTATGCTTAAAATTAAGACCTCTAAGTCTGACTCTAAGGAGAAATGGCTCATTATTGGCCTAGATGAAGCCTCAAACACTGCGTCCTTTATATGTAAAAGATTAGCATTTGAGGTTGCCTATTCAAGACTCAATAGTAAGGATTTTCTTAAACTTGAGACCTCTCTGCTTTGTACAGCTACACTATTAATTAATGAATTATCAGGACTTGGTTATTGTCCTAACTCTCTGAAAATTCCTGTACTCTTCCCAACTTATAAGAATCATAAACATAAATTTAGATGGATTTCTGATGCATCCAATAGCCTATTTTCTTGTGTTACGAATGACATCACCTACTGCTTAAATTTTGTTCTGCTAGAAATTGAAGCTATCTGTGGCATCAAGCATAGAGATCTAAAAAGATTCAGAAATACAGATTATTGCCCTTTTTGGGTCATAAAAAACGCAGCTGAGGTGTCTATCAACCTCCCAGAAAACATTTTCTCTATCTTTACGGCAGACATAACTCAATGTTATGAAAATATCCCTTTAAATGGATCGTATGGGCTTATTGATACCTTATCTAGTCTTATAAAGATTGCCTTTTCTCACAGAAAGAAACTAGGGTATACATGCATCTCACTAAAGAGGAATAAAGGATGGGTGAAAAAATCTAATAAGTCTACACCTTTCATCTTTAAAGAGGATGATTTACATAAGTATATCTTTTGGCTACTTAATAATTATTGTATCCAAGTAGGTGATACCTGCTACAAACAAATTTTAGGGATCCTAATGGGATTTGCATGCTCTCCGATTATGTGTAATCTCTATCTTTGTTACTTCAAATACCAGTGGCTCTTAAAAATATTAAATAACCCTGCTCTAGTGCTTCGTTACTCACACACTTTGAACATTCGTTTAGATTTATGGATGACCTGTGTAGCCTTAACAATCCCATGTTTGAGGTTACTCTGAAAGATATATATCCAACTTGCCTTAATATTGAACCTACATTCTCTGATAGAGTTCTATGGCAGGATAAATGGGTAATTTCTAGGACTCATTTCCTGAATATTGAGTTTACTTTGACTCCCCCATTCTTGGGAAATTTTTGTACTCGCTTTTTTTGGAAAAGAGAAAAGCTCAAGCTTGTATCCTCAGAATTTACAAAAAGGAAAAGCAATAGACCCTTCAAGAATTCTCTACACACCTGTCTAGGAATGCTTTTCCCTATAATGTATGCCTCATCTGACAGTTTTATAGCATATGAAGAAATCAATACTCTGATTACCAAGTTCATTAATAATGGGTTTTCTAAAAAAGACCTCGTTGCGTGTATCTGCAATTCCCTAAAAAAACACAACTGGACCTACCTTAAGTTTGACTTACAAAATTTGATAAGTCTCCTTAAATAAGAATAAATTTAACTACAACATCACATGTCGCAAATTAATAAAAACACTTCCTGAGGTAGTAGGCCCCTATTCTATGGGGTCTATTACCTCATAGGATATGGTGCCTGGGAATGGGTGGGCACGCGCCCACACACACACACACACACACACACACACACACAATTACATGAGGTCTTTTACTTGACTCATCTCTTAAATTGGACAAAAAAAGCATAGCTGATAATTATTTCGGGATCCCTTCATCTACATCTCTATTAAGCCGCCCATTACATGATCACACAAACAACTGTCACAGTAAAAACATCTGTTTGGATGCTCAGCTAAAGGTAAGATACGAGTCACCAAGACTACCCCATACTCCCAGGTGCGTGGTGTACTGTTAAAATATCCTCTTAGTGGATGGCCATAACTACGATACAAAAAAATCTTATGAGGAGGTAGGAACTGGGCTAGCAGGTATAACCACTCTGAAAAACCTGGCTTCATTGAATGTTCTATGTAATAATACTGTGGACCTAGGCCCAGAGACTCAGTTACCATCGCCAATCGGATATTGTTCCTAAAATGCTCGCGACCCCAAAGGGTCACACGCGTCACTCGGTCCCGATATGTCCACCACTTAGTTTGGGAAACAGAGGTTCCTAATTGCGAAAATAGATGACGTTCATAACGGAGTAACGTTGCTCTCCGAGTAGATTCACTTGACTGATGAAGATTGTTGTTTCTATGGCAAAAACCTGTTCTTGACTATAAGCCATAATATGTTAGATACACCCGAGGAACAAATAAGCTGGAGATGTTAACTTCGGAAAAGTTACTCTATACTAATACTATGGACTCGGTTTTGTAAAAATGTCACCTGTCTTTTATAGACCCACTTTTTGACTCCTAGAACAAATTGGAAATAATGATGATTACCCAAAATTGACTTCTTTAAGTAGATTAACTCACACCTTTGAAATCGGCGCATGTATACTTTACCCTAGTGGATAGCTGTATGACATAAGCTCATTGTAGGGTTCTGTAGTATGGGTAACGAGTTATGTATGATCAACCAGGGCTAGGTACAATAACACGTAACCAATTACGGACTGGGTATCGACCATGTGAATGGTTTATTATCTATTGCTAGGGTGAAATTTGGTACAGTGTGACTTGTCCTTGCATTTAACTTAAATCTATCTCTACATTGTACACAAAAAATGCTATGTAGCATTTAAGGTATTCTTTGCATTAAGTGTTCGTGCTTCCTGCTGCACGCTACCGCATGTGTGGTGGGTTTTGGGTCTGCAGGTGAATACAGTAGCAGATGTGGCACGACATGGCCTGTAACCTCCGGATCTTTGGCTGGGGATAATCGCTGAGAATATGGCCCTTATGGGCGACCTCGATTGTGGGTAACCTGTCCGACTCTGTGTCATGTCTTGTACAGATGGGCATAAACAAGTATAAAAGACTCTCAAGGTGAGTACTCATACTCACTTAGCATCGTGCTTTGTAATCACCTGTGTGTGCATTTAAAACTGTGTGAGTACGAATCTATTGACTTTTCTGAGCTCAACATGCCGAAAAAGACTAAGAAGGGGATTGTGGAGGCTTCTTCGTCTCCTAATCTACAGGTTAACAATTTTTTTTTTTTGCTCTCGAGGCTGTCGAAAGATACTGTGAGCCGGAATATGTGGCTATGTTTAAACTACTTGATTCTTAAGAAAATGAAAGGTTTTGAAAAACCATTAATTAGACTTTTTTAATATAAAAACCATGTTCTGGAAATTGGCTCTTTCTGGTTTATGGGATGAAATGTGAGTGGCTCATATAGCTAAAGACCCACCAGGATTTTAGTATAGGTTTGCTTTATGACAGATGGGAAGTGGTCATTCTCTATGACTAATAATGCAGGTTTCCGTAAAATAAGCGGAGTGTCGAACAAAATTCGGGTTCTGTAAATGGGTTTTTTGGATGAGATAAAATTTGTCCCTATTGGCTAAGAATTGCCAGGTCTCGAGTTTATCTTAATGTATGGCTGTATTGAGTATTGGATGGCGTTGTGTCTAATGGGAAATGGTATGTATATATGGTTGATGATGCTATTTTTTGTAAAATAGCTACTCAATAGGAGGAAAGTACTTATGAATGTGATATGCAGGTCTCTAAATAAAGTCAAAAATTCACACAAAAATAAAAAACTCAAAACAGTGAGCTGTAATGGTCTTATAAGAATGATAGGATACTTTGGTAAGTTGTAATACTATTGGTTTGAAGTACTTTGGATAAGTTGACAGACCTTAGATTGATTCATTTCTTAATACAGGTGCCTATTTTATTGAATCGTCTGAAGATATTTTGAATTCACTGAAAACTGGTTTCAGACGTGTTGCCATATCTTCTGATACTCTGTAGGTATTGAGTGGCATCACATACCCTATTGTGGTAGAAAATAGCTTTTTGAAAATTTACTCGCTCTTTTTTACCATATTATATCACATCCTGGGAAGATTAGTGAAAGTTTCTTGTGGCTCATCACAGATTCAGCGTATCGACAGATTTCTGCTGGCCATGGCTGGTTTGACCCTCGGTTATTCAATAAAATAAGCTTGCCATCATCTGCTCGCTTCTTATTCTTACTTAAGTATATATGAACAATTCTTTGCCTACTATCTTGCAGTATATACAACAAAAAGTTTCTAAGGGGTTGATTTAAAAGTTTCTCGATAGTATAAGGAATATCATCAATTTTCCTTTAGCTGATCCTGGTTGGTTACTCTTACTTCAATTCTTTCTCGGACGATGTTTGGGATGGCTCTATGGATTGAGTCGTCTAGGGTATTATGGTATGAAATATAGTTTATAGCTGGCTTGGGCAATAGTATGTCAGTCATGACATAATAACAGTGGTATTTTTTGATAAAGGAAGTGAATATAACTAAACCAGAAAAAAAGGGCTCTGGTTTTTAAATCGGTAAATAATTAGATGTTTTTGGGATATCTCAGCTTTTTTATAAAATATTTTTTGAAGTAGGAACTGTTCCAAAAGATTGCTTTTTCTATACTTCAAATTACAAGGAAGGGGTTTGTTACCATATACATGTGGTAGTGATGTGTGTGAACACACTAGGACCGCCGGGGCATTTTTTCCCTCTTTAGGAGGTTTTTTCCCCCGTGCATTGTATATACGCCCATCACTCTAGGGCTATCTATCTTTCCATTGCACACTAAGTAACACTCTCTATTGTGTGCCTTGAGCTTCCTTCGTCTTCTCCAAGCTGTGTGTGTTTCTCTGCAACCCTAATTCCAACAATTGGTATCAGAGCAGGTCACGTCCTCCCGGGCTTAGTCGCCAGCTGCTCCAGCACACGCCTGCTCACTTTCTCCGATTTCAGTGAGCTTTGGCAAGCGTTCGCAGGTCGACAAATTTTTTGGGAGAGTTCGAAGAGCTTGGTCTGCTCAGAATTTTGATTTGGGCTCATTTCGGCCTCCGTTTCCACTACGGGCAGTACTGCACAGGTTATTTCGTCATTTTGTGCAGATTTTCTGCCAGTGCCGTTTTCTGCATAACAGGTTCCTTATAGTCTTCTACGGTTTGTGCTATATAGCACAAGTTGTTCCCGCTCCATTTCTCCTATTTTCGGGCAGTTTTCACATCAGGTGCAGCATTTACCATGGCTGACAACAACAACACAGATGTGTTCAAGATGTTTGCTGCTGAGGACAGGTTGGATGGGGACAACTACCCTATGTGGGCTTATATGATGCAACACGTTCTTGTGTCAAAAGGTGTCTGGAACATTGTGCAGGGCATTGATGTACGTCCTGGTTCTGAAGATGTAGGCGATATTGAGGATGTTGCAGGTCTTGCTGCAAGGATTGCAGCTGTTAGAGTTGTTTTGCCTACAGCAGAACAAGCTCGTTGGGATGTTAAGGATGCGCAGGCTCATGCATTGATTGCGTTGTCTGTGAAGCGCACCATTATTCCTCACATCCGTTCAGCAAAATCTGCAAAACAGGCTTGGGATATTCTAGCAGGTCTTTATGCAAGCCGCAATGAGGCTAAAATTGCTTTGCTGCGTAAAGAGCTAGAGTCGAAGATTATGCATGAGGAAGATGATATGGACACTTTCCTTGCTAGTGTCAAGGATATCAATGAGCAACTCATTTCTGCAGGTGAAGTCATTTCTGACAGTTCCCTTGTGCAGACTGTTCTTGATGCCTTACCAGATTCCTACCAGACTTTTGCTAGTACTTGGAGACTGATGACCCAAGGAAATCCTGAAGTTGTCAAGTTTGATGCATTATGCACATTGCTGTTGCAAGAGTCACTTTCTAGAAAAAACAGGACTAGGCAGCGTGCAGTTGAACAGGCTTTTATTGCTTCTCAAAGAAAGGGGGGTAACAGTAATGCAGCCACTTCTTATGGTTCTGCTGCGAGTGGCAAAATTTTTGTTCCTAATGCTTCTGCTGGCAGCACTTCGTCTGGCAATTCTGGTGATAAGGGCAAAAAGAAGATGCGTTGCCATTATTGTAAAGCCAATGATCACTTGATCAAGTCGTGTCCTAAGTTGAAGGCCAAAGAGGCTAAGAAGAAAGAGGGTGGTTCCACTGCAAATGCTGGTTCCACTACAAATGCAGCCATTGTTGAGTCTTCTGTGAAAGGAGATTGTGATGCTGATGTTGATGCAGAATGGGCTTTTAGCGCAGTGTGCACTTACAATCCTGCTGTCCATGATGCATGCTTGTCAGTTGCTGCAGATTCACATGTGTGGTATTTCGACAGTGGTGCTACAAAGCACATTACCTCACATCGTGAATTGTTTACCTCTCTCGAGTCTGTCCCTCATGGGAATTCAGTCACTTGTGCCAACAACGCCTCTTATCCAGTTCAGGGAGTTGGAAAGATTGTGCTCACTGCTGCTAATGGCAGTTCCTTCACACTTGTTGATGCACTTTATGTACCTGGGATCAAGAAGAATCTCTTGTCTGTATCCGCACTTGCTAGACTTGGACTTGTAGTCAAATTTGTGGATGACAGATGTACAGTTCATGATCTCAGTTTTGGTGATGAAATTGTTGCATCTGGGCTCTTGTGCCGTGGGCTGTATAAGCTCACTTTGTATGACAAGTGTGGACAAAATTTTGCAAATGCTGTTGCAGATTCAAGGGCTATTTCAGATGCAAAACTTTGGCATGCACGTTTTGGTCATTTGAATTTTGCCAGTTTGCTGCGTTTGCAGAAATCTGATATGGTTGCTTCTTTGCCGCCTCTTGAAGCACCTATCAAACATGTTTGTGAAGGCTGTATTCTGGGTAAAATGCAGCGTTCTAAGTTTCCAAAGGATGGTTCAGTTAGGGCCACATGCAGGTTGCAGCTTGTGCATAGTGACGTTTGTGGGCCCATGCAAACTCCGTCCTTGGGCAATTACCTGTACTTCGTGACTTTCATTGATGATTACTCCAGGCATGCATGGGTATTTCCGCTTAAAGCAAAGTCCGAAGTTTTTTTGTGCTTCAAACAATTTTTGGCTATGGCTGAAAATGTCTCAAAATGTACTATGGGCACCCTCCGTTCCGATCGAGGGGGGGAGTATATGTCTCATGAATTTAATGCATTTCTGGCTAGTCGTGGGATAAAACACCAATGTACAGTGCCTTATACACCTCAGCAAAATGGTGTTGCTGAGAGGAAAAACAGGTCACTAACGGAAATGGCACGATGTATGGTCAAAAGTCAAGCTTTGCCGCATTCTTTTTGGCTTGAGGCCATCATGTGTGCCACTTATGTACTTAACAGGTGTCCTACGAAAGCTTTGCAGTCTATTACTCCATATGAAGCATGGCATGATAGAAAACCTTCTATTGAGCACATGCGTGTTTTTGGCTGTTTGGCATATGCTTTGGTGCCACAAGTGCAGCGCAGAAAATTGGATGATAAGGCTGTCAAATGTATTTTTGTTGGTTATAGTGCTGAAAGCAAAGGTTACAGGTTGTATCATCCGCAAACAAAACGTATTTTGGTTTCACGGGATGTAGTGTTTGTGGAAGATTCTGTTCAACCCTTGCTGTCATGTACTAGAGACAGTAATGTAAGCTCACAGGACATTTATGACACTTTGTTGCCTCTTTTCAGTGGTGGAAATACGAATGTAAGTTCCAATGAGGCAAATGTACAGCCTATGGGGGTTTCTGAAAATGTTTTAGAACAGCCTATTACTGATGCAGATGTACATGATGTACTTGATGAGGAAAGGGCTGAAAATGAGCAGGCTAGAGGTATGCCAAAATGGCTGGTGCACACTTTGCGTGACAGTAAATTGGATGCACCTTTATCTAGTCGTACTCGTTCAGGCTCTCGCCATGCATCTTATGCATCAGATTGTTATGCTTTGGCTGTGTCTAGTTTACATGATGTTGAGGAGCCTCTGTCTTTTGATGAAGCACATAATTCAGAAAATTGGATTGCTGCCATGAAATCAGAATATGATGCACTTATAGAGAATGACACATGGACTTTATGTGATTTGCCTCCTGGCAAAAAGGCCATTAGTACGAAGTGGGTTTACAAGTTGAAACGCAAGCCGGATGGTGAGATCGATCGCCATAAGGCTCGACTTGTTGCAAAGGGTTATGCACAACAAAAAGGCATAGATTATGAAGAGACTTTTGCTCCCACTTGTCGTATGACTACTGTGCGTTTTCTATGTGCATTGGCAGCTCATTTTGGTTGGGATGTACATCAATCAGACATTGTTACTGCTTTCTTGAATGGTGACATATTTGAGGAAGTTTATGTAACGCAGCCTCGCGGTTTTGTCATAAAAGGACAAGAGGACAAAGTGTGCAAATGTAAGAAGGCTTTGTATGGGTTGAAGCAATCTCCTCGTGCTTGGTATGAGAAAGCTGACACTCATTTGGTTAAACGAGGCTTTCGTAACAGTCCAACAGAAAGCACATTGTATGTAAAGCGTGAGGATGATGTATTTCTCATTGTGGTTCTTTATGTTGATGATTTGCTGATCACTGGACCAAATGAGAGACATATTGCTGAATTTAAGGCTGATTTGAATGCTACTTTCAAGATGAAAGATTTGGGGCTGTTGCATCATTACTTGGGTATACAGTTTAAGCAGTGTGATGGTGGTATTGCCTTGTGTCAGAAAAGTTACATAGAGACATTGCTATGTAAGTTTGGACTTGAGGATTGCAAACCTATTGCCACTCCCATGGAAACAGGTTTGAAGTTGAGTCTACATGATGCTGGCGATCCTGCTGATGTCACTCTTTACCAAACTGCTGTTGGCTGCCTCATTTATGTATGCAACACGAGGCCAGATATTCAGTTTGCAGTCTCGTAGGTCAACAGATTTATGCATAGCCCAGGGTCTAAGCATTGGCAGGCTGTCAAGAGGATTTTTCGCTACCTTAGTGGCACTTTACATCTTGGCTTGTTTTATCCCAAGGGGGGATCATTGCCGCCAGACTTACATGCTTTTTCGGACTCAGATTGGGCTGGTTGTTTTGACACGCGAGTGTCCACAAGTGGTTTTTGTTTCATGCTTGGCAGTTCATGTATATCATGGTTGAGCAAGAAGCAACCTACTGTGGCCACTTCGAGTTGTGAGGCTGAGTACAGGGCAGTCTTCACAGCTACGGTTGAGTGTGTATGGCTTAGACGCCTTATGGCTGACTTGGGTGTTGGACAGGACACTGCCAACACTATCTACACTGACAGTCAGAGCGCATTGGCAGTTGCGAGGAACCCAGTTTTTCATGCTCGCACAAAGCACATTGAGGTGCATTACCACTATGTCAGGGAGAGGCTCTCAGCAGGAGAGATCAGCTTGGCTTATGTGCCAACACAGGACAACCTTGCAGATCTTTTCACAAAGGCATTGTCTCGTGAGAAGCTTGAAGCTTTCCGCAAAGCTTTGGGCTTACTCCCCTTTGTGGACTGATCC
Source organism: Adiantum capillus-veneris (assembly GCF_014529385.1). NCBI lineage: Eukaryota > Viridiplantae > Streptophyta > Polypodiopsida > Polypodiales > Pteridaceae > Adiantum > Adiantum capillus-veneris. The sequence goes on from NC_140952.1 coordinate 127,531,648, forward strand.
TGTCCTCAGGGCATGGCACTTCCCTTTACTCATGTGCCAGCTCTCGTTCACCGCATCACTCCAGGGGGGATTTGTTACCATATACATGTGGTAGTGATGTGTGTGAACACACTAGGACCGCCGGGGCATTTTTTCCCTCTTTAGGAGGTTTTTTCCCCCGTGCATTGTATATACGCCCATCACTCTAGGGCTATCTATCTTTCCATTGCACACTAAGTAACACTCTCTATTGTGTGCCTTGAGCTTCCTTCGTCTTCTCCAAGCTGTGTGTGTTTCTCTGCAACCCTAATTCCAACAGGGTTGTCCTTAATAAACTGATATCTGGCTCGAGATTTCTTATAGAGTGAAATTCTCTCCAATCTGATTAAAGAAGAAGTTCTTTTTAGTTTTGATAATCTTCCTAAAAAACTACTTAAATTTAAGGTTAGGCAAGGAAAATTTTATAAATTTAATCGAGAAATAACCAGATATATAGCTGCTCTGTGGGGATTCCACTTTCCTTTATGGGATTGGCAAAAAGGCAAGGAACTTTTTTTTCTAAAAAAACAAAATACAAGTTAAGAACTGTGTGTTTTTTTTACTGTGACATGGATAACAAATGGGATGCCCTGCATCACCTACTTACAGTCACGTGCTAACGAATTGTTTTCTTGTGGCTATGGGTGTAGGTGAGGGCTACCTTCTTTGATTAAAACATTATGTTCTTAACATATGGCGGATCTCTTAACGTGAAGCAAAATTTCCCAAACTTTAGGATTGCGGTTTCCCGCACTATATTCTATTATCTTCATTACCTTGTACAAAATTTATTTTCAACTGCAAATAAATTACCGTAAAAATCCATTGTATTATTCTAGAGTTGTTGGTCTGTGAATAGGTAGTGTTCGTTTGCGTATATATATAGATTTAGAACTGCTACACACGCACGCACTTGTCCCATTGGCGAACCTTGGTACAACATACACATAAATCTCAGAAACATAGACGTTGACACACTAGCTTCACACAACATGCACAAGAATTTGCACTTCCCACTTGAACTGGCACTTTGATTTGTAGCTCACATGATGTACTGGTGAAAAATGTGGTATCAAGAAATACCAAATCTACAAATGGTGTTACATCATTGGGAATTATTTGAGAGCAAAGATCATCTACCTTTTTGGAAACCTGGATTCATAAATACCTTGGCTAATGTTTTGGACCCATTGGTGATGCAATGACCATGATTTCTACCCATTTGACTTGTAGGATTCTCCAACCTACGCTTTAAAGTGTATTGGCAATGTAATTCTCCCACTAAAATAGTTGATTGAATTGTCCTCATACAATGCCATAATGGACTCTTTGGTGTAGCCTCCACCCCAATGGCACCAATGTAGACTCCCAAGTGCCATATTGAAGAGAAGAAACCTTATTCACTCTCTGACATGCTCAAAAATAGGTAGGGAATAGTTCGGGACTGCACTAGACCACTAAGAAGAAACCTTACCTCCTCCTTATAAAAATGAGGTGAAATTGCAAATATTTTATCAATCAAGAACTTCCTAGATTAAAACCTAGCTCTACTTCCATATGTTTATTTATTTTTGGCCCTTTTCCCACCTGAAAGGTCCAATTTTTTGTCTTTTTAGCCAAAAATTGCAATTTTTGTGGGAAAAATAGCAAACGATGTCCAAAAAATCTCAAATTTTACATGCATGATCCTCTCTAGGAAAAAAAATTCTTTATCTATCATCATTTCATTTTGGTCACTTGGTGGCATGATTCCATTCCCAGACAAGCTACTTTCCATACCTAGGTAGTCTCCATGACACATCGCAAATCTTTAGTTGCAACAAGTGTGTCACCACTTGCCACATCCACATTCTTGAAGTCCTTTGACATATCTACAGTGTTTAAAAAATCCAACATAGCTTCCACGTCATATCTCCCAAGAAATGCATACACGTGATCGTATTTGCATACCCACAGCAAGGGCTCCAATCGGACTACCACCATGTTTTCATGTAGCAAGTTGTCCTCACTATATACACTCCAACAAGGACTTTCTCCCATCAAATAATCATCAAAGAGCACTTATGCTTGCTTCCAAAATCATCACATTTTTTCTTATCTTGAGCTACACTACAAAAACCTTAGATTGAAGTTGTGCGCAGGGTGGATCTTGCATCCAATTAGAGCATCCAAAATTTCCAAACTTTCCATCTTTTACATCCTTTTTTCTACTTGCTGAAGGTAATAGTCACTGGCTTTCTCTTTGCTCATTTGCAATAAATCTAGTCCAGGAATTCTTTCCTCGAGCTTATTGCTATCCTCACATTGTATTTTGCACAATAATTTCAATGCATCCAACTACACTTGTATGGGCATGAGAGCTTCAAATTCTTTTCCATAGACAAGCTCATTCACTTGGTATGCAGTTCTGTAATCCCACAAATGCCACTATTTGGAGTGCTCTCTAGCATACTTTGAAAACATTCTGATAGTGGGATTTTCAAGTCCAAATCCCACTATTTGGGGTGCTCTCTAGCATACTTTGAAAACATTCTGATAATCTAATCATTACAATTCTCAACCAAGCCATTGTGTCTAGGACAGTAAGGAGAAGAATTTCTATGGTAGATTTTTTGTTTCTCCATAAAAGCCTCAACAAGCTTCCCTCTAAACTTTGGACCATGATCATAGAAGATAATATAGGAGCTCCAAACCTACAACACACCTACTCATATAAAAAAGAGGCCACTCTCCCAACTATCAAATCTTTTCTAGATCTTGTTTCCACCCACTTTGTCAGATAATCCATAGCCACAAGGATATATCTTTTTCCATTATTGGTTCTAGGTATAGGACCTAATGCATCAACTCCCCACTTTGCAAATGCACCAAAAGACAGTACTATCTTTTTGAGGTTCAGGCAAAAGCTTTCGATGTAATGCCTATGGTAGATAGACCAACGACACATTCATCATGATGAGAGCTTCATAAAAAAATACGAGCAAGTATATTAAGGAGAATGAGGGATTACAGGTTAAGCATGGTGGCCTTATATAGGCTCAATGGTGGAAATTGGAAATTAAGGCAAGAGGGATATGCACCACAAGTGAAAATGGGGCAAGTAGCATGTGGTCTACAACATGTAGCATGTGTTTATAACATGTAGCATGTGTTTATAAAGTGTAGCATGTGTGAATGAAATGAGAAGCATGTGTTAGGGATTCCTGTGTAGGAGTTTGTATACATGCACATAGGGTGCATGCAAGTATGGTTGGATTTAGGGATTGTTCATGCATCGAGTGTAAGCTAAAAGGCTTACCTCAACAGACACCCCCGCAAGCTGGAGCTTATACAAAAATGCATGGATTCTTATCAAGGATTATTATATGGGTTACTTAGGGTAATTGCATATGGCTCATAAGATGAATTTAATGCAAAAGGGTAGGTCCTACCTCCAAACTTTTAGTTTGGGATAGTGATTAAACCCATTACAATACATCCTAGTAGTAAACAATCTTTACATCCCCTTCTTGTTTGTCTTCTTCCACGACATGTACTTTCTTTTTGGAATCTCTAGGATTCTTTGGGTTCTTTGCATTATCTTTGAAGAAACACCAGTTGAGTGCATGTCCCTTCTTGTTGCAATGAGGACCCACCTTAAAATGGAATCAATCTTGTGATATGTGGTTGCTTTTGCCACAATGTGTGCAACCTTTACCATTTACAACAAATGCATTATTTTGAGACCTTGTGTAAGTGCCAATTCTTTTTTCTTCCTCTAGTAGTGAATCGACTTCATCTCCAAATGCAAGAATGGATCTTTATCCTTGAGCACAACTACAATATTATCAAAGCTACTTGGTAGGGCTTTGAGAAGAATGGCAATTTTATCCTCAACTAGAACTTGTACCCCGACATAGACAAGTTTTGTGGAGATTCTCTTAAGTTTGTTGACAAGGCTAGCAACATCATCTTGCACGTGCATAGTGAGACCATAAAGTTGAATTTGAGACTAATCTTGGAATGCTTACCTCACACACCAAAAAGATGTTCTAGGGTTTTCCATGCATGAAGTGCGGATGAATTATCATCCATGTGGTGAATAAAGTCATATTCAAGTGTAGTGATGATGATTCCAAGTGCTTGCTCATCTTTGTTTGTTTTTTAGCATTCAAGGATGATAGTTTAACAATGCTCCAAAGGTTCTTTTTCATGAATGCTCCTTTAACTTTGGTCTATACCCTGTGTGAAGCCCGACGGCACTAAATTTTTTGACATTTTTGGTGGAAATTGTGTATAGGGCGGTCTTACCATAAAAAATTGGCAGTGTCTTAACCCTTTGACAAAATTGGAGTTCCAAGATGACAAACGTGGCTTAAACAATCTTAAGGAGTTGTGAATTGGTGTTTTGGTAAGTGCTTCTTACACAAATCAAGGAGTTATGGTGTGAGACTAAAGGAATTATGTCGTGGATCCAAAATCTAACTCCAATGTACTTAGAGTAGTGAGGATTAGCACCCAATGGCTAAGGGACGAGGATTAAAGCTTGTGGGAGCAAGGGCTTGCAAATCCAAAATGTTGTAAGGTAACATTGAGTGCTTTTGTGGGAATTCACACTTGAAAATAAATTCCAATGATTATAATAAAAACAAATGAGCTAAGACAAGTATTTTCACAGGCTACAATTGTGATGATGTCGGCAGTTAATGATAATACATTGAATTTGAAGGAAATTGCAGAGAAGAGGGTGGCCAAGGGTAGGCAGTGGGCACATGGAATAGCATAGTGGCAAGCTAAAAGCTAAGCTTAGAGAGGAAGAACTTCTCGTTCCAGATCCCCCATCCTATGGACAAGAGAATTTTGGGTAGGTAAAATTAATAAGCTGGATAAATATATGTTCAACCTTTTAAAAAAGAAGAAGATGAATGACTTTATCTTGATGCTTAAAAATAAGGATGGTTAGATATTAGATTCTCATAAAGATAACCTAAAGTCTGCTAAAAACTTCTTTGTTAATATTTTTTCCTCCCCCCAAAAAGAGGGGCTGACCTCATAGAAGCCAGAGCCACTATCACTAGAGCAAGAGAAAAAAAGTGTGCTTGAGCATATAGCTAAAGTGATGGATCAACCCCCCTTACAAAGAGGGAGTTGAAAGACTCCATTGATGCTCTTAAAAATGGGAAATCTCCTAGTTTTGATGGTCTTCCAAATGATTTTTTTAAAATTAATAAAGGTTTTCTCCTGCCCATCTCTTGTCCATATGGAACGAGGCTCTAAAGATAGGAGCTCTATCAAGATCATACATAAAAGGGGAAAAAAGAGGGCTTAGGGAATTGGAGACCTATCTATTGCTTGACTTCTATATACAAGATTTTCTCTCTGGCCTTAGCTAGAAGACCGAGTCCTGTTATGAATCGAATAATTTTGCCAAAATAGAAAGGATTTATAAAGGGCAGATACATACTTGAATGCAATCATTACATTGTGGGAAGCCATTGAATTTGCACAGGACAATGATCAAGATGTAATCTATTTGAAAATATATTTTGACAAAGCTTATGATAGGATTGAATGGGATTTTATTTTTGAGTCATTGGTTTTGGAAAATATTTTATCAAATGCATTTAGATTCTTTTTGGAAAACATGAGAGCTTAATCAACATGCCATTTTTTGATGCTCACGCTAAATAGAGCATGGGTTGTCCATCGAAGAGCTTTTGAAGATCTCTATGCACACACGTCCATTGCAATTCTTAACTGACAATTCTCAAGGAAGTAATTTGGCTCATAAAAAATGGAAAAATCAAGAAGTGATGCACTCATAATCAAGAAAAAATGATAGATAAAAAAACCCCAAAACTTAAAATTCAACCCTAATTAGCTCTAATCCCTCAAGACTCTACACGAGCTTGAGGTTCCTTTGTACAATTCTTTGTGGAATATCTATGACACCCACTCACTATTCCTAATATAAGGTATTCCTAATGGCTTCAAAAAGAAAATATTTACTACCTATGTAGTGTAAGGACACTTTAAAGAGAAGAAAATGTTAAAGGACAAATAAAGGAGAAAAAAAAGCACAAATGCACAAATGTGAAGTAGACCACCTCTTTATATGGACTCAAAATGTCTTTTGACTTCCCACCTTCTTAGGTATTTTCATTTCTTGAACTAGTCATTTAACTTTCCACCTTCATAGGTCTTTTCATTTCCTAAAAGCAACCTTCACTTATGCACTTAGGATTTTTTGAAAGGCTTTTTATTTTGCTGAGATTGGGGAGACCTAATGTGAGTTTGGTTTTTAAAAAACAGTTTTGTGGCATTCACAACCATAAACCACAAGATTTTATTTTATTAAAAAAACTTATGCTCACAATTGTGAGTTGAGATAATTTATATCAATTCAAAAAGAATACAATTACCCCCAAGCACTACATGTGCCTTGAGGGGGCTAGGGTTCTACCGGAGGCTTGTACACAAACAAAGAGGAGATAAACCTACCCTCTTTAGTGTTCTAAGTAGCTCAATGTATGAATCCATTCTTCATCCTTGATAGATGACCCTCTTCTTGCTCCAACACCATGGATGAGCTCAATACTCATACGCAGAATATCATCAAAATGAGCTATAGAAGTTTGGCCTCTACTACCCAAAGGTTCCTAGACTTCCATGCCTGGTTTAGGTAGCAAAATTTAGTAAATTGGGTGCACACCAAAACGGAGTGGCTTTGGAATCCATGCCCTCCCAAGATCAGATCATCAGTAAAGAAGATGATCTTACAAGTCCTCCCTACCCATTTGCAAACCTTAGTGGCTAGTCCCCATGATGTAGGGTACTTGCTGAATAGAGGAAAGGGGTCTTCAGAGGCTGACCTATAGCCAGAGAACTTCATCTACTTAGGCCATTCAATCTCCCAATTGGCATAAACACTCTTTTTCCAACGCTCTTCATACCAAATTTTCTTTCAGATTTTGGTGAGTGGAGTAAACCAATCCACTTTGTATACTAGCACATTATAGGTACTCTGGGTCTTGGGAAGCAAGAACACTTTATCTTTTGGCCAATGGTAGGCTCTCCAACCAATTTTTGATCCATAGACAGTGATCCATAGACAGGTGGAGGTGAGGATGTCAGCACTTCCAAGAGTCCACTGATCAGAAGCCTTTCATACATACCCAAGTTATGTTGCAGCACTATGAGCTCCACATCCTTCCAACAAAAGCTTTTGTCATCCATAGATAAGAAAGTTTAGAAATTCCTTTGTTGTTAATTCCCTCCAAAAAGGGTCCAAGGAACCCCTTCCAAGTTTGGAGAGCCAAGGGGAAAACAAAGAGTATCTTACTTACCACAAATATGTATCAACAACTATATTTATATTCCAATAACAAGGTCTTGTTAGAAAAATTCCGTAGATCAAACTAATATATACTAAACCAGGTTGATGTATGTGCATGTTTGTGAGAGAGATAACCTTAAAGAGTATTTACTCGGCACTATAAAAACAAAATAAAAGCACATGTGCCCATGATCAAAACTTATTCCAAGTGAATACCCACCAATTGGTATAATTTCATACCCCATAAGGAAAATATTGCCTCCCATTACGAAGGCACTTTTTGGTCGGGCAGCGAGAATCCAGTAGCATAACCACAAAGAGTTTATAATAGAATGAGGTTGTGAGTGCACGTGTGTGTGTGTGTGTGTGTGAGAGAGAGAGAGAGAGAGAGAGAGAGAGAGAGAGAGAGAGAGAGAGAGAGAGAGAGAGAAGACATCTTTACATTTGGAACATACAAAAACCATACTAGCATGGTGTAAATTAATCCATTGAGGCCTTTCTCTTGTATCCTTTGATAATTGATACAAGGTATCCTTCACATGCAGCCAAAAGAATGGAGTCATCAGGTGAACTATCCTTCACGGATGTTGCAAGAAACATGGGCAACAACACCCCAATGAGCCACCAAGGGCACTGTCGCCATCCTCTTGGAAAAAGGTGAGAAGGATGTGGTAAGCAAGGGTAGACTCAAGGACTTTTGAGGTCCTTGATGCAATCGGCAACAAGAAAGCGACCTACAAGCAAACTGGCATGCTGAATTGCAATAGCGTATAGCCCAACAAGAAGTTTATCTATCAACAATACAAATTTAACTGTCAAAAGGGGGAACCATGTGCAACAAGTGAACCTTTGGGGAAACCAAGAGTGTAGAGACTGCCACAATTGCCTCAATCAGGGATTCCAAGTCCTCAAGAAAAACCTATCGCAAGTGGTGGAGGTGCTAAACGTGTGCAAAGAGGCAGTCCCTTGGGCACTTGTCAAGAAGCAACTTACAACACTGACCATATATTCTTTGGTGTTTGGATTTATGGGCAGGGTGCCTCCTAAGTCTAAGCTCAACAGCTGGTTGTCACGCCCTGCTATCCCTCTTTTGAATCTCCTAAATCCTTCAAGGACTTCTGCTTGGTAGTGCTGAACTTGTAAACATATCGTCATGGATTTGGGACAATTTGAAAACCTTGCTAGCACTCTAGGTACCACACTATATGTGCCTGCAAGCAGAAAGCTTGGGAATGCATCAAATAACGTCTACATATGTTGGGATATATGTAAGCCTCCTCCAAAAATTATGGTCGTCCTCGTGAATGTTAAGGTAGGCTTAAAAGTGATCCCATACAAGTTTGTCACATTCTTTGGAGCGTGCTTCAAATACAATGGATTTGGACACTTTGCTAGGGACTACCATATGAATCATGCAAGTTTGGTGGAAAATGTTGTGGTGACCGATACTAACAAAATGGTCACTCATAATCAAAACTCTCAAGAACATCCTACAACAACACAAGGAGTAGCTAATAACATCAGAAAGGCCACTCCTAGTTTCCAATTCAGTTCTGTCCCCATCAAGAAAACACCAGCTCATTGACCTCTTCAAAAATACTACTCTCTATTCCTAAAAAAGAGGATGATGGCTTAAGTCTCTTAGTTATCAAATGTAACCTCAATAAATCCTTGGTGCAAAGTAATGCTCACCTAAGAGTATAAAAGCTCCAATTGATATGAGAAACATCTTTTAGCTGCTTTAGGCTAACCATCCATTGGTTCTAAATACCTCAAAGATGTCTAGTTCTTGATTAATGAATGCCATGGATGGCCACAAAGAGGACAAAGGCTCTCGTCAAAGTGAATGGAGGAAGACAATAGGAGGGAGAACGAGGAAGTCTCCCCATATGTTGTGGAATTTGTCCCACTCTTTCAATAATGAAGGGTCCAAGTTTTTGTCTTGGAATGTGAAGGGTATCGATAACATTGGCAAAAAAAGTCACTCTTTTCTTCGGAGGAGGTAATAAAGTCAATTGTAAACTAGTGGGTGATCCAAGAGCATCACTTGGACACCACCAATTGTAGAAAAAACATAGTAGGGAATAAATTGATGCTCTATGGGGAGTGACCGTTTGGTTTTAGAAGGGTACTAACCATTGTAGATAGGGTCTAGAACCGCAAGTGGTGCTTAAGCATTCCTCAAGAAGAGTCCTAAGGCATGAGGATTAAGTGGGCATATCAATAGCTCACCATTATCAATGTATATGGACCTCGTGATACCAAAGGAAGAGCCAAACTATGGGTGGATCTGGGTGATATTGCTTTCAAAGAAAAGTGGTGCATCATGGGAGATTCCAATATGGTGGAGGCTAGAAAGTACAAGGCAGACTCGTCTAGCTTATTGTTCGCAAGTTCAATTTTTTTGTGTGGAAAGCTCTCTATGACAAATGGGCACTGGCCGACTTATGTGTTGTTGGTCAACGGAGTACCTCACCTGGTTTAACTTACATCAACCTCCAATATGCCAACACAACCTCCCATCTAGATAGGTGCTACCTCTTGCACCAAGCAGATTTTCCTCCACCATCAATGGAGCTAGTGTAGATACCACTCAGGCGGGATGTCAAACCATTTCACCCTAGAGTTGAAATGGCAAGGACTAAGGAGGAATATTGCTACCTAGATAGGAAGAAGAATAAACTTGTGGTGGGGGAGCACCCCTTCAAGGACCTTCTCTTTAGGTCCCTTGCTAAGATGGCACTCAATAAGGTAAAGAAAGATGTAAAAATGGTAGACCCTTCACCGTGACCCGCTCAATAAGGTAAAGAAAGATGTAAAAATGGTAGACCCTTCACCGTGACCCGCTCTAGTGCAAACCATCCAAACGGCTATAAAAAGAAGAGGGCCTAGGATAAGGAAATATCAACTTATTAAAAATAGAAGAATCAAAGAAGAAGTAAAAGAGATTAAAAAGAAAAAACAAGAAGGTAACACTTTAGAGGAGGAGCACATGAGATGGCTTGAAGCTCTATGCTCGTTGATTTGCAGAGGAAAAGTCCCCTAGGTGGGATGGGTTGAAATCAAATCTTTTCAAAGAGTTCTGGGAGGAATTGAAAATCCCGATAACTTAGATGGTGAACAAGGATTTGCTAGCCACAACATGAAAAATGGGATGATCAAGAACATTTCCAAATTAGTATGTTGGTCTCTCTGAAAACACTCGTGTCCTATCTTAATGATGACAAGATTCTACCCAAAGATATGGCTCTAAGGCTTGCTCTAGTCCTAGACAAAGTAATCACCCCCCACATAAAAGGTGGCCACCACTCCATAGAATCTTGTGGTCCTACATTGAAGCTATCATGAAGGCCTTGGGGTTTTTGACCCAAAATGTTAGTGCACACCGTAGGGGTGGATGGCTGCTATGAGCTCCTCTTCAATTATAGGGTGGTAGGAATGTTTGATGTGAAGAGATCAACCAAGCAAGGTTGCCCACTTGCCCCACCCTTTTTTCCAATTGACTCACATCCACTAGTGACTACTCTTGAGAATAGTGTTGCAAAAAGGGAGATTGAAGTACTCTCACTTCGTGGGGGAGAAAAATTGTTGGCAAAATTGTTTGTAAACAAGTCTCTGCTCTTCATAAAAGCTAGCTCCTAGATAATTAGACAAACACTCGAGATCATCCAAATGTTTGCAACTACAAGAGGCTCTAAGTGAAACATCAAAAAATCAAGATCGATCTTACTCACTAAAAACGACTCGTTTAACTCCACCAAATGATGAAGGGATATTATTTCAAAAGGCACAATGTTTAGAGACCTTAGTGTACCGCGAGGGGTGGACATCTCAAACAGGTAAATATTTGACAAGGTCCTTAACAAAATTAACAATAAGATGAGAAGGTGGGAGTAAAAACTCCTCTCCTTTCCTAGCAGAGAGGCAGTGATTAACTCCTTTATGATTCCATACATGTCCTTTGTCTCTCCTATGTTGAAAATGGTCAAATGCAATTGGAAAGAATTTTTTAACCTAACAAATGGTTCCTATGGAAAAACAATAGAAAAGACACAAGTCCATGGCAGTGGCGGAAATGGGAATGGGAATGGGTGGTGAGACCCAAGGACTAAGGTAGCATTGGGATCCTAGACCCAACAATTCACAAAAAAGCCATGTGTGCAAAGCTAGTAGTATCCTTAACAATCAAGGGAAAGATTTGGTGGTCATGGCTTGGGATATGCTGACAAAATAGAGCTTACTTCTCAAGGAGGCCCATGAAAGTGTGTGTTATAACCTGCTTGCTCCAAGCTAGATGTGTTTGATGCTTGGAGGCTACATGGGTGAGATAATAAGAAATTACAGCAAAGGGTAATGGGGAAAGACCTTCAAATACTTCATGTGCTCCATCTTGCATTGGTCTTCTTAGCTCTCCAAGCTAGGAGGAGGTTCTTTGAATACCTTTTGGAGGAGGGAAGTTTCCAAAGGTGAATAACAAAGGGACCTCCAAGATGGTACATTTCTAGGGCAATGAAAATTTTATTGGAAGGATATGGACGATTTGGTGGTGCAATAAAATTTGAATATAAATCAAAGGCTATTGATTAGTAGAGTCTCAAATGTTCTGTGTAATTGTCTAATGCATGTCTCACAGTTGGGATAGAGCTCGATTGGAAATCTTAGCATTGCCCCAAGGACATAATTTTTGTGCTTTTAAAGACAATGGTAACTTATAACAAGATGATTTATAAAGCAAATTGGTTCATTTCACTCTGGCTAAGTAAAAAATAGGGTCGCTTGCTTACAAATTGTAAAAAAAAAGCCCCTTTTGGAAATGTTGGGCACATGTAGTGCTTGAGGTTCATTATACATTCTTTGCTTAGTTCATATAACATCTCCGCTCACAATTGTGAGAATGGAAAAAATACTTTTTATTTTTTTAACGCATTCCCTTGTTGAGGTAAGGGGATACCTTGAGAACCTTGAACACTAATTTAAAACCATCTCTTGGTTGATGAGGAATGAGAAGATGTCAGTGGGTCCTGGGAAAAAAAAAGAGTAGGTGGGAGTATGTTCTTCTCCCATTCCCAAGCCGGATAAAAGTGATTAATGCCTATATGCTCCGGTATATTTCCTTCACTAGCCCGCTTCTCAAGATGGCTAAATGTCACTGGAAAGAGTTCTTAAAACTGGTAAAAAGGTTTTTATAGAAAAATAACATAAAGTCCTCCAAGCCATGGCAATGGGCCTGTTGGGAGTCAGTCGCTTGGCCAGTGAATGAAGGAGGCCTCGGAATTCTCAACCCTGTGGCCCATGCAGAAGCTTGCTGTGCCAAATTTGTAGTCTCCTTGGCTAAACAAGACCAGGCTTGGGCTATCATGATCAGAGATATGCTAGAAGCAGCTAAACTTGGTTCGAAAGGAGGAAAGTGGAGAGGGGTAGAGTTTCATGACAAACTTTTAGCCCCGACGTGGGCTACCCTAAGTCTGGGGGGGTGGCTCAAGGGAATTGGTAAGGAAATGCAACAGAGCAATGGGAGTTCTAAACTGGGGGGAAGAAACCAGATACTTCAAGAACTCCATTCTGCATTGGTCCCCTTGGCTTTCCAAAGTTGTAGATCTGCCACAAAATCCCTATTGGATAGAAGCAGCTAGGAAACTGAATAATAAGGGTCTGAACTGATTGGGACACTTTTGGGATAGTAACAACAAGAGCTAGAAAACCACTGAACTTCTGGCAACCCAATTCCAACTTAATAGCTCGGAGGTTTTGCTAGTCAACAAAGTGATGAGAGAGCTTGACAGTGCAGTGATGCCAATCTGTGACTCGGAGTTTGACTGGAATGCCTGGAAATGGCCCGGAAGCAGCCTCTTATGGAAACCCTATTCTAAAGGCATTTACCATACAATGATGCTAAAGAAGAATTGGTCTAGCCCCCTTAACAAGATATGGAAAAAACAACTGTCGGAGGAAAGGTGGGAGCAAGTAATGGAGAACATCTGGGCGCCAAAGGTTCCGCATCACATGAAGGTATTTCTATGGAAAGTAATGAGGGGTGCTCTTCCGACGGGTGTGAAGATTCAGGAGAGAGGGATAGGGACAGATTGATGCCTGGGGTGCACGATGGCTAGTGAAGATATGACCCACCTTCTTATGGAATGCCCAACTATCAGAGGCCTTACAAGAAAAATTTGCAAGTGGGTCCAAAGAACATGGAAAATTGGTTTTTTCAAGACTGATCTACTCCTTGGAGGTAAGAACTTGGGTAGCCCTGCCATCTTCATCTGCACTCAAATTATCAGGTTTTGCTTTTTACATAATGTATGGAAAACAAGGAACCACCGTGTGTTCGAAGGAGTTCCTGAGGTGGCAAGCTTCGTAGAAATTATACAAGAAAGCAGAGTGCTAATATGGACGCTCGGACGCAAGCAAAACTCGGATGATTGGTCTAGGGTTACGTGTGCCTTGTTGTCAACGGAATGCTTAGGTAAGGGGAAAATCATGAAACCAGAAGATTAGTGAAGAACATGATAATGAACCTGGTGTATCAAGGGCATGGGGGCAGGTCGTTAGGGGTGGCTCCCCAGGTAGCTGATGTGAGCTTGGTCTCTGGATGGTGTCATGGCTCGGCACAAGCATGGCAAGTTCTTGTAATTTTTTGAGATGATCAATATTAATTCACTGACAAATGTGAGTTTTGCTAAAAAGAAAAGAAAAAATATTGTTTGATGTTCATCTTGAAAAAGGAGTCTCTTTATAGGTTGTCTTTGTATAGGTTTGAGGCTTCTTTGAGTTGTAAAAGTTTATAATTGAATTTATGTGTGTGCTTGTAGGCTAGGGTGGTCTCAATAATGGTGGGTAAACCTTATAATTGCAAAACTGTGTGGAGCTCGAGGTTTTTGACCATTCAATCCTTGGTAGATATTGGTGATTGCATGCAAACCTCAAAGGAATCAATGTTCAAAAAAGGTGTGCCTCAACTTAGCTATAAGTCGGTTGGAAATCAAGATTAGCCGGTTGCAAATGATGGTAAAGGGAAAAAACCCTGATAAAATATACTAGAAAATAGTTCAAGCATCTTGCAAATTTGGAAATCTCTACTAGCATTTCCAGTTTGCATTTGTATAAGGAGAAAAATTGCCGCTTTGGCAAAAAGACTTTCGTGAACACCAAAAGGAAAAGGGAAGTCTGAGGAGAAAAATAATATTGTGGCATCAAGTACTTTGCATCAAGTGTCATTCTCTCACATTGGAAAACAAATGGAGATCAAATGCATGCAACAACTTTCATCAACTCTATCTCCATTAAGCTAGCCAACCAAGATACACTTGTACGCTTCTCTCAAAGCTCTACTCCATGTAGTGACGAAGCACAAAGGCTTGCTAAGTTAAGGGGAGGATGAGATTTATGGAGAGTAAGTTTTAATGAGTGCCTAAAATCACAGGGAATTTTTGTTGTGAAATTATAATATCCATTATACATACATAATCACAAATGGTTTATCAAAATATCCCTCTAATTGTGGAAATTTCCAAAATACCCTTCAAATTTTCCAAAAGTCCCAAAATACCATTGGTTGTGAGATTTATAGTCTCCAAAGATAAATTTTTTAATGGCTTTTCATAAGGCGATTGATTGTCTATCAATACAAGATGCTAAAATTGAATTTGGGTTGGCTATGTAGGCTTTGGAGATAAATTGCTTCATTACTTTTAGACATAATTGCCTTTTTTGCGAGGTAATTGGTGATGAATTACACGCTAAGCATTAAAAAATGGATCTCAATTGTCAAAAAGGAATAAAGATAAAAAACTTGAACAATCCAACCAAAATAGATACAAGGGTATTGCGGGAATTTTTGAAACTTGAGGGATATTTTGGGAATTTTCACAAATTAGTGGGGTATTTTGATAATTTTTCCAGAATAATACAGTGAAAGGTGCACATTGCACATTATCATTTGAAACCAAAATAGGATAAAAATAAAATAACAATTTAATAAAATAAATTTTTGTGAAGTCATTGACTGAAAGGACTCTTTACAAATCAAAATATTAAAAAACAAATATGAATCAATACTTCACATCATGGATAAAACTCCTAGGAATATACTCTTTATTCCTTTTTTCTCTAAAGTCTTTTTGAGCAAAAAATGGATGCATCTTTGAAAAATTGCATTTGAAAGGACATGATGTCTTGTTCTTCAAGACTTTTAAGGCTTCTTGAGGGACACATATCTCACAACTAGAATTGAACTACCTTCACCCATAAGGATAGTAAGGCCTAGCCCACAACCAATCCTAAACATTAATCTACCACCTAAATTCTAAAAACCCTAAACTATATCTAAACGGGTTTACACTAAAACACTAAACTCTAAACCTAAACTAGCACAAACTTTAATCTCTTTTCTAAAATTTAAATATATGAAATTAGGTAATTATATTATACTACATTCTAAACCCTAAACCTAAACTAACCTTCAACTCAAAACAAATTTTAAACCTTAAACTGTCCTAAATCTTACTTAACAAAATAGAATCGATAAAACCTAGCTACAAAGCTATATACTAAACCAAAATAAATTGAACAACAACAAATAATCAAATAGCAAACTAGATGTGTAAAAATCCTAACTATAACAAAAAACTAGAAGAGGTTATAAAATAAAAGGACTTGCAAAGTTGAGTGAGAGTCTCCACAATCACACTATTTAAATAGGGGAATTTCTTTTATGAATAAACTAATTTGCAAACTCGGGTGGGTGCACTATGTAATCATTAACAACGTGAGTTTGATAGGAGGGGTTTTAAAATGCAAAAAAATTTAGGCAATTTAACAGAGATACATTAAAATAAAGGGGTTTTATATTCAATTTTGATTTTTTTTCTAAAATAAGGGGTCATTTTATTCATTCAAACATGTTGAAAGAGGAGGTTTTCTTAATACCCTACGAACGCACATTATAAATGATGAACCCCCCGAGTTTGCAAAATCTATTTACAATGCTATGCCTACTAGAGCTTTGAATAAAGTAAGGCTTAAGTTAATACTTTGGTGAAGACTTCCTCTCCTTTTTTGTATGTTATGGGGAAGTGTTGGCCCCAATAACGAGCATAGTGACTATGATTAATCCCTTGATGATTCCATATATATCATGAGTCTCATCTAGGTTAAAAATGGCCAAGTATAATTGTAGGTAATTTATCAAACCATCAAACAATTCTTATGGAAAAATAACACCAAAGACAAGTCCATGGTAGTGGGTGAAATGGGAATGGGTTATGAGACCCAAGGACCAAGTGGCATTGAGATCTTAGACGACCCAACAATGCAAGCAGAAGCCGTGTGTGAAAAGGTCATAGTCTCCCTAAAAAATTAAGGACAAGATTGGGTAGGCGTGGTTTGGGATATGATTGACAAATTAGAGCTTCGTTGGCAAGGAGGCCCATCAAAGGAGACTAGAGTCCATGAAAAAAATTTAGCTCCAAGCTGGAGTTTTTGGAAGCTTGGAGGCTGCATGAGGAGATACCACAAAAGTGTTGCAAAGTGGCATTGACACTAGAATGGGCAAAGACCTTTAGATACTTTAGGTGCTCGATCCTATGCAGGTCCCTTGGAATCCCAAGCTTGGAGGAGGATCCTGGATTGAAGTTTCAAAATGATGAATAACAAAGGGATTCCAAGCTATCACACTTTTAGGATGACAAAAAATTCTATTGGACTAATGTGGACCATTAGTGGTGCAACATATGTTGAATATTTATGAAAGATTATTGATCAGTAGAGTCTCAAAGTTTCTATACAGTTGGCCAATGCCTGTTTCTAGGATGGACCTTGATTGGAAGGCACCCAATGAATGAATCTTTGCACTTCCAAAAACATCAAAGGTTATAAAAACGGAGCTATAAAGTTGACTGGTTCACTCCTCTCAATAAGTTGTGGAGGTTGAAGGGGATCGGGGAGCACCACAAACGGAGAGTGAGAGAGAGAGAAGGAGACACACACTCGATGTGGGTGGGGAGACTGTGAAGTGGCAGTTCCCCCTATACAGTATACTCACTATAAGTATAGGGTAACAGTGGGCGGGCGCCCATGATCTGGGCGACCGGTCAAGGCACATAGGCCTTAACCCCAACAACCTCCCACTTAAAGGCCAATGTGCCTTTAAGCAAGATCTACTAGTGTACAACTAATAGAAGGTGAGAGATTCTCTCAACCTATGCCTATTGACTCTCGATGAGCTAGTGCATCCGGCTCTACTGATAGACAAACATCCCGCTGCGGAAGCCACACAGAGCTAGCTCCAAGCTCTGCAAAGAGTCTACAAGAGCTCATGCACTCCTGCAAGTAACGGTCCAATACCTGCAAACCTCCCCTATGCTCTATGCCGAGATCAGTCATCGAACAACTAATCAACCCTGCTGCAAATGCTCCCACTGCAGCTGCTATGTCGGGCCTCGAGATCAGCATCTCGTACATGAGGACACCGAACGTTGATGCAACCCTGGCAATCTCTGCCACCTCCAACTCAGAACTCAACTCATGGCAATCCTGTCCCCTATCATAGAGACCATGGCACTTTGACTCCGAGCTCTGGAGTGACTCCTCGTGCCCACCACATATCACATGTGTACCAAGAGTATCCATCTGTCCTGAATCTGCATCAAGCTCTGGCATAAGCATATCAAGAAATGACTCCACAATAGCCGACATCTCAGCATCCATGTGAGTCATCTCTATCATCACCTCTGATGACTCATCCTGCTGTGACTCACTAGAGCTGTCCCGCTCTACCTGTGCATCCGTAGACGCAACCTGCACAATGAGGTCACTGCTCTGCACTCCATGCAAAGCATCCTACAACCCACAAGCAAAAGAGACTCGCCTGCTCTCTCGCTCTCTACCTGGCTGCATGATCACAGAGACAACACCGTCTCTCGCATGATCCACATGCAATGGGTAACCTGTACCACTCTTGGCACCTCTCGCAATCACTAGCGAACCCAAGCATCACAAAATCTTGCTCTCGTAGCGAAATCTGACATCCACAATCTCTAAACTGACCAATCGAGATCAAACTCACTGTCAAATCTGGTACATAGCGCACATGTCGTAACAAGTAAGATCCACCACTCGGTAATGACATACTCACATCTCCTGCACCTGCTATCGCATGCAGCGATCCATCGGTCAAACGTACACTGCCTATTTAATGGAATTGGCCTATTTAACTTGAGAATAACGGAAATTAATGAGAGTACTTTTGAGAAATAACTTTGTGAGCATAACGGGTGAACATAATTGAAGATAACAACATAATCATAGCAATTAGTTAACTTGGCATGAACAATACTTTTGCAAGAGAGAGAATTTAGAGAACATGACAACAGTTGAGGACCGAATTTATGTGGAGCCGGTCCCCCCTCCAATAGGCATTTGTATTATGATTTCTCCCATTAAGAGAGACTTGTTACAATACAGTCTTTGTGTTCCTTGTAACCTAGGTGATGCAATAAAGATGGAAAGCTTCATGCATCACAAACATATCATAAACTTGAAGAAAGCTTTAACTATCCCAAGCCTCAGTCCCAAGACCTCAAACACCTTCGAAGGTGGAGAGAGCTAGCAGGGAATGAGGGTAGGGAAGAGGAAAAGGAAACATTTCATAGGAGAAAGAATTAGTTCCTCACTTATCATACTTTTGTTGCTAGCATACATAATAGCATAGTAATGAAGAAGAAGGAGATGGCAAGCTTAAGCATTGAAGCATGGCTCTTGGTTGGATTTGCACTCCATAACCAAGAGTGTTGGTGTAGGCTCTCAACCTCTACTTGCTTGGAGAAGGAGAGGGAGCTCTTGCACTTTGCATAGCACACAATGAGAGTGTTTGTGACTGTGTGGGGGTGAGTATACCCCCTAAGCATCCCCCTAGCTTGCTTGGGTCGACCCCCCCTTGTAGCTCATGCTTGAAGCTCATTGGACCCCTCCAGGCCTAGCCAATCATGAGCAGGAGGCATTACAAGCAGTAGGGGTAGCCTTGAGACAAGTGTTCCCCCTTTCCCCTTTGAAAAGAGAGCTAGATAAATGCTAAATCAATTAATTAAATCTCCTAAATTATTATTGGACCCCTTGGCTGGCCAACCAATAGGCTTCAGGCATCTCATGAAGGTAACATAGGTAGGGCCGGCCTGACATGTGTCCCTGCTGCCTCTTCAAGCTTGGGCCTTCCTTGTGTGTGTGAGAGTGTGTTCTCTCTCTAGCCCCTAGGAAAAGGGCTCGCCCCCCTCTTTGTAGAGATCCTTTTGACTTTTGGTGCTCAAGCACCTTAGTCATCAAGCATGACTAAGCACTTGGACTAGGGGGTATTCCCACAAGCATCTCAGGCAAGCTTGTCAAAGCACCTCAAGTACCTTAATCATGTAGCAAGTCAAGCACCTCAAGCATGTAGCAAATCAAGCACCTCAAGCACCTTAATCAAGCACCTCAAGCACGACAAGCACCTCAAGCAGGACAAGCACCTCAAGCACGACAAGCACCTCGAGCTTGGGCCGGGTTCCCGCCTCAAGCTCAGCCCTAGCTTACCTAAGCTCAAAGAACTTTTACACACATTATTGGAGGTCTTTAATGAAGCTAACCCTAAGGTCTTATGCTCCATTGGTTAGCCTTGCTCTTTGATAGACCATCTCTCATTTGGGCCCCTTTACCATTGGCCCCGTGTTGAGATAGATCTATAAGCACATATCTACATCTTAACACTTGTTCCCGTTTATTCTCCCACATTAAGTGATCAATTTAATATGAGAAAATCATTTGGGTTGGTTAGATATTAGATTTTATGACATTACCTCTCTCTTGAAATCATAGTCGTCCTCGACTATGAGGTAGAAGAGATAAAGCCTTAGTCATTAGTAAATCTTACTTAGCGGGTAGAGGATCCCTTTTTACCCTACGACATCTTTCCAAGATGGATGACTAATCCATTTGGTGCTTGGGAGACATAGCTGCCGCAAGCTTGCTTCTCTTTAGTCCATTTCATTCTCCCAAAGTAGAGTGACAAATTCTACTCGGTGTTTGAGAGACGTCGTCATCACAAACATGATTCTAAGCATGCATACTAGTTAAATTTGTGCACAATTAAAAAGAGGACTAGTCTTATAAGACAAAAACATGAGTCATTTAAAAGAAATTTGTACATTTGCTTACTCTAATGTAGCATTGTAAGCATTGACAAGGTTCATACTATCGTTAAGCTGTACTCCTTGCATCCATCTAGCATCTTCAAAAGGATAATTTTTGAACTTAATAAGATACCGTCGGATAATCTTACCATGTCGTAGTACCTTGTCTTCATGCCGAAGGACAGCTTCGGGTTGTAGCACCTCTTCTTGGTCTTCAACTTCGGGAGGGTCTTCAATAATTGGTTCAGTTGGTGGCTCTCCTTTGTAGGGCTTAAGTAGGCTTACATGAAAGGCATTGTGTATGAGCCAATGGTTGGGCAACTTGAGTTGATAAGCCGTCTCATTGATGGGCTTCAAGATTTGGAAAGGACCATAGTATCTTTTTGCTAGTTTAGCATAATACTTTTGATGGCCCGTAGGATTTTTGCTCGTCGTTTGCCTTAGCCGAGCCTTAGGAAACTTGAGTAAGACCCAATCACTTTCTTTGAACATTAAGGCTCTTCTGTGCTTATCAGCAGCAGCTTTTTGCCTTTGTTGAGAGATGGATATAGCCTCCCTAATCTTTTGAAAATATTCTTGTAGGTCACGGCTATACTCATCGGCGGCGAAGATCTTCCCATGTACTTTGAGTAGCAAGGGACTTTTAGGTCTTCCCTCAATGATCTCAAAAGGTGCTTTTCCCGTAGAAGTATGTATAGTATTATTGTAGGCATAGTCTACAAGAGGTAAATACTTTTCCCATTGTGAGCGTTGATCTACTTCGGTAACATAAGTCTTGAGTAGATCGAGTATCGTAAGATTGGCTATCTCACTTTGGCCATCCGTTTGTGGGTGATAGGCCGAAGAGAAATTCAATCTTGTTTCTAGATTTTCAAAGAGACCTTTCCAGAAATTATTGGTCATTCTAGAATCTCTATCTAACACGATGGATGTGGGTAATCCATGGTGCTTGAAAATCTGAGATATGAAGAGAGTTGCCATTTGATGTGCCTTAATAGTCTTTTTGACAGGAATAAAATGTGCTTGCTTGCTAAACCCGTCGACTATTGTCCATATTCCTGTATTCCCATGGATAGACTTGGGTAATCCAAAGATGAAATCCATGGATATACTCTCCCATGGTGAATTTGGAATAGGCAATGGCTGGAGTAATCCAGGTTGCTTCCCTCTATCATACTTGGTCTTTTGGCATACTACACATTTTGATACATACTCTTGTATGTCCACTTTCATGGTAGGACAATAGAAGTACGTCTCTACTCCTCGGAGAGTAGGTTGAATACCTCTATGCCCCGCATATGGAGGAGCATGGGATTCATACATAACTTTCTCACGAAGGGAATGGGTAACACATAGCCTATTGCCGTGGAGAAGATAACCATCCTGCAAGGTGAATGGTTCCTCTTTCTTCCCCAAAGCAAGGGCTGACATTATGTCTCTAAAGTCAGGGTCAGTAGCATACTCATCTATCATAGAAGATAGATCATTGTGAGTAGCTATAGACACCGCATTAACTTTTGGTCGTCGTGAAAGTGCATCAGCAACTTGATTGTGCTTACCAGCTATGTGAGCAATATGGAAATTAAATTGCGAAAGAAAATTTTCCCACCTCATTTGTTTGTCGGAAATCTTGGTTTGCGTCATGAAATACTTGAGACTTTGGTGGTCGGTTCGTAGGATAAATGGAGTCCCCAATAGGTAGTGCTTCCATGTTTCTAGGGCATGTAGAATAGCTAAAAGCTCTTTCTCATAAATGCCCAAGACTCGTTCATCAATAATGAGCCTTCGGCTCTCATATGCTATTGCATGCCCTTCTTGAAGCAAAACTGCTCCAAGGCAATCACCACAAGCATCACATTGGACCTCAAATGGCTTTGAGAGATCCGGAAGCACGAGGACTGGTTGGGAAGTAAGTTTCTCTTTGAGCTTTTCAAAATCATTTTGCTCCTTAGCAGTCCATACAAACTTAACGTTCTTCTTAGTTAAGACGTGTAGTGGTCCTGCTACTTGAGAGAATTTTGCTATGAAGCGTCTATAGTATGCGCACATACTATAGTATGCACATACCAACAAAGCTTCTTAGATCATGTAGATTTCTAGGGTTAGGCCATGCTTTTATTACCTCTAACTTTGATGGATCCATTTGGATACCATCTTTAGAGATAATATGACCTAGGTATTGAATCTCTTGAAGGAAGAATTCGTTTTTCTTTTGGTTGAGATAAAGCTTGTTCTCCCTCAATGCTTGAAAAATCACTTGGAGATGTTGCTTATGTTCCTCCAAAGACTTGGAGTAGATGATGATATCATTAAAGAACACTCCAATGAATTTACGATATGGTCTAAAAATTTTCTCCATCAAACAATTGAACGTAGCTGGTGCATTAGTCAAGCCAAAAGGCATGACTAGATAAAGACCAAACGTTGTGCGAAACACGGTCTTTAAGATATCTTCATCCACTATCCTTATTTGATGATAGCCACTCTTAAGGTCAATCCTACTGAAGTAGGTAGAGCCTTGTAGTTTATCAAACAGATCTTCTACCCGAGGTACGGGAAATCTATTTTTGATAGTGATATGGTTTAGTGCTCGATAGTCCACACACATACGGTATGTATCATTTTTGTTCTCCAGTCCTTTTGCACTAAAAGGACTGGAGAACAAAAGGGAGAGGAACTAGGCCTCACCATCCCTTTGTCTACCAGCTCTTGTACTTGCCTCATGATCTCCTCTTGTTGAGCTTGTGAGACTCGATAAGGAGGCTTGTTAGGTGGTGAGCTTCCAGGAAGGAGCTCAATACGATGGTCATCATCCCCTCGTTTTGGAGGTAAGTCCATAGGGATATCATCGATGAACACATCTTGGAATCCTTTTAGAAAATTAGACAAGTCTAACTCTTCTTGATTCCTATCATTTACATTTGATGAAACATTAGTATCTTTTAGAGACTCTTTGACAAAAATCATGTACGCAGAAACTGATCTCTTCATTGACTTATCAAAAGCAAGAGGATTTACAAGTGGAATAGTGCGACCATGCTCACTAGCATCTATATACATGTTCTTTCCCCTGTAGGTGAAGTAGATTCTCCTTTCAAGGAACTTCATGTTGGCAGCCATGCGATCAAACCATGGTGCCCCTAGGATAACATCCTGATGTTGGAGAGGAGAGATGAAGAAATCTTCTTTGTCGACATAGCTTTGGACATGAAGCCTCAACTTCCCAATCAAGGGAGTAATGGAGGCTTGCTGTCCTTTGAAAGCTGCGTCAACTATTACCATATCTCCCATCTCAAAAGCTTGAATGCCCAACTTGGTGGCCAACTCTATTGATATGAAGTTGAGAGTAGAGCCAGGGTCAAACAAGATGAAGGTATCATGCTCTCTTACCTTTCCCCAAGCATAGGAGAGTGATGATTCTTTGCAATGATCATCCTCTTTTGGAGCTTCGATGGTGGAAGCCCTAGGAGTTTCATTACGAGTATTCTTCTTGGGGCAAGAACGATAGCCATGTCCTTGCTCCCCACACATGAAACACTTATGGTCCTTGCGAAAAGCTTCAAGCTCTTCAGGAGAGAGTTTGTTTTACTTTTGTAAACTCCCTTCTCCTTGGACCGATTGTTGTTGTTGGAAGTGACTTGGGAATTATTTTGAGCATTGGTTTTCCCCTTTGCATCATTTTTATCTTTGTTTTCCATGGACTTGACATTACGTCTAGCCCCTTGATGGAAATTGATGCATGAAGCAACCATGGTGTGATGGATTACTTCTGTAATCGTAGCAGGCCGTTGAGAGTTGATGTATTCGGCCATCTCTTCAGGTAACCCCGCACAGAATTGCTACCTTTGCTCAGAAAAGTCTATCTTTTGAAAGACAGTAGCCTTGAGATGTAAATCCCAAAACTTGTCTACATATTTGTGGATAGACTCATGGGAGAGGAGCTTTAAGCTACGCCATTCGGCAAGCACTTTGTCCTTTGCATCGCTTGCAAGGAATTGCTTTATGATGGAAACTCGTAGAGTTTTCCATGTCTTTGGGGCTTCACCATTTCCACGAAGGCTAGCCCACCATTGACGAGCTGATTTTTGGAAGTGCATAGCTACATGGCGTAGCTTAGAGGACTCTGTGAAGCCCTCATCTCCAAAGGCCGCATCAAATTGCTGGATGAAGGCCAACACTTTGTCGATAGCACCGAAGGTGCCATCATAGGTGAGAAAAGAGATACTCTTTCCTCCCTCCTTGAACTTCTTTAGCTTTTGTGACCTTCGCCATGCAGGAAATGATTTGCGATGTCCTCCCCTCTTGTATTCTCTAGGAGAATAGCCATAACTTTCATCGGAAGAGGAGGAAGGTGAAGAAGAAGGAGAAGAGGGTGACCTCTTCCTAGCCCTTTTCTTCCTTTGTTTCCTCTCTTTCCTTTCAGAGTGATGAGGAGAAGGACTATGTGTTGATCTTTTCCTCTTGGGAGGAGTAGGCGATCGTCTAGACCGCCGTCTTCGTGGAGCCACATCTTCAGAGGAACTTAAAATTTCATTGCTTTCTTGCTCTTTGGATTCCTCCTCTCGAATGGGAGAGAGTCTTCTTTTGGGGGTCTCTTCAAGAGGCCTCCTAAGCTCTCTCTCCTCTTGGAGAGGAAGGGAAATTCCATAAGCACGAAGTTGTTGAGTAACTTCGGCTTGCAAAGCAGGGTTGCCCATAGCTTGCTGCAACCTAGTGACGAGATAATTCACAAACAAGGGAGCATCATCATTAGCACCTTCATGTGCAAAATCAAAGCTATCAATGTTCATTCTACTCTCTTGATTATTGTCAGCCATGTTAACAAAATTTATTTATGTACTTAGTGTAGGCTTTGGCAATTAAAAACCTTAGTTGCCACTCCTCTTAGCCTTTGAAAATTGGCTCTTAAGTATCTACACCCACGGCTCGAAGTGGTTAATTATATAGAGTAGAGGAGTAGGTCTATCATAGCAGAGTTCGGACTTCTTATGGCTCAATAATGGTAAAGCCGTAGCAAGTCTAAAAAGACTCCATTATTAAGTCCAAAGCTCCTGAGGTGTGCTCCATCCTCCACATAGTGGGCTCAACAAAACCGATAATAGATCCCAGTTCCACTTATTCTAATATAATTAACAACATCAACCATTTATAGGCTACTTAAGGACCTCTCTTCTTAAGCAAGAAAAGAGAAACCAAATGCTCTGATGCCAATGTAATGGAATTGGCCTATTTAACTTGAGAATAGCGGAAATTAATGAGAGTACTTTTGAGAAATAACTTTGTGAGCATAACGGGTGAACGTAATTGAAGATAGCAACATAATCATAGCAATTAGTTAACTTGGCATGAACAATACTTTTGCAAGAGAGAGAATTTAGAGAACATGACAACAGTTGAGGACTGGATTTATGTGGAGCCGGTCCCCCCTCCAATAGGCATTTGTATTATGATTTCTCCCATTAAGTGAGACTTGTTACAATACAGTCTTTGTGTTCCTTGTGACCTAGGTGATGCAATGAAGATGGAAAGCTTCATGCATCACAAACATATCATAAACTTGAAGAAAGCTTTAACTATCCCAAGCCTCAGTCCCAAGACCTCAAACACCTTCGGAGGTGGAGAGAGCTAGCAGGGAATGAGGGTAGGGAAGAGGAAGAAGAAACATTTCATAGGAGAAAGAATTAGTTCCTCACTTATCATACTCTTGTTGCTAGCATACATAATAGCATAGTAATGAAGAAGAAGGATATGGCAAGCTTAAGCATCGAAGCATGGCTCTTGGTTGGATTTGCACTCCATAGCCAAGAGTGTTGGTGTAGGCTTTCAACCTCTACTTGCTTGGAGAAGGAGAGGGAGCTCTTGCACTTTGCATAGCACACAATGAGAGTGTTTGTGACTGTGTGTGGTGAGTATACCCCCTAAGCATCCCCCTAGCTTGCTTGGGTCGACCCCCCCTTGTAGCTCATGCTTGAAGCTCATTGGACCCCTCCAGGCCTAGCCAATCATGAGCAGGAGGAATTACAAGCAGTAGGGGTAGCCTTGAGACAAGTGTTCCCCCTTTCCCCTTTAAGAGAGAGGGCTAGATAAATGCTAAATTAATTAATTAAATCCCCTAAATTATTATTGGACCCCTTGGGTGGCCAACCGATAGGCTTCAGGCATCTCATGAAGGTAACATAGGTAGGGCCGGCCTGACATGTGTCCCTGCTGCCTCTTCAAGCTTGGGCCTTCCTTGTGTGTGTGAGAGTGTGTTCTCTCTCTAGCCCCTAGGAAAAGGGCTCGCCCCCCTCTTTGTAGAGATCCTTTTGACTTTTGGTGCTCAAGCACCTTAGTCATCAAGCATGACTAAGCACTTGGACTAGGGGGTATTCCCACAAGCATCTCAGGCAATCTTGTCAAAGCACCTCAAGTACCTTAATCATGTAGCAAGTCAAGCACCTCAAGCATGTAGCAGATCAAGCACCTCAAGCACCTTAATCAAGCACCTCAAGCACGACAAGCACCTCAAGCAGGACAAGCACCTCAAGCACGACAAGCACCTCGAGCTTGGGCCGGGTTCCCGCCTCAAGCTCAGCCCTAGCTTACCTAAGGTCAAAGGACTTTTACACACATTATTGGAGGTCTTTAATGAAGCTAACCCTAAGGTCTTATGCTCCATTGGTTAGCCTTGCTCTTTGATAGACCATCTCTCATTTGGGCCCCTTTACCATTGGCCCCGTGTTGAGATAGATCTATAAGCACATATCTATATCTTAACACTTGTTCCCGTTTATTCTCCCACATTAAGTGATCAATTTAATATGAGAAAATCATTTGGGTTGGTTAGATATTAGATTTTATGACATTACCTCTCTCTTGAAATCATAGTCGTCCTTGACTATGAGGTAGAAGAGATAAAGCCTTAGTCATTAGTAAATCTTACTTAGCGGGTAGAGGATCCCTTTTTACCCTACGACATCTTTCCAAGATGGATGACTAATCCATTTGGTGCTTGGGAGACATAGTTGCCGCAAGCTTGCTTCTCTTTAGTCCATTTCATTCTCCCAAAGTAGAGTGACAAATTCTACTCGGTGTTTGAGAGACGTCGTCATCACAAACATGATTCTAAGCATGCATACTAGTTAAATTTGTGCACAATTAAAAAGAGGACTAGTCTTATAAGACAAAAACATGAGTCATTTAAAAGAAATTTGTACATTTGCTTACTCTAATGTAGCATTGTAAGCATTGACAAGGTTCATACTATCGTTAATCTGTACTCCTTGCATCCATCTAGCATCTTCAAAAGGATAATTTTTGAACTTAATAAGATACCGTCGGATAATCTTACCATGTCGTAGTACCTTGTCTTCATGCCGAAGGACAGCTTCGGGTTGTAGCACCTCTTCTTGGTCTTCAACTTCGGGAGGGTCTTCAATAATTGGTTCAGTTGGTGGCTCTCCTTTGTAGGGCTTAAGTAGGCTTACATGAAAGGCATTGTGTATGAGCCAATGGTTGGGCAACTTGAGTTGATAAGCCGTCTCATTGATGGGCTTCAAGATTTGGAAAGGACCATAGCATCTTTTTGCTAGTTTAGCATAATACTTTTGATGGCCCGTAGGATTTTTGCCCGTCGTTTGCCTTAGCCGAGCCTTAGGAAACTTGAGTAAGACCCAATCATTTTCTTTGAACATTAAGGCTCTTTTGTGCTTATCAACAACAACTTTTTGCCTTTGTTGAGAGATGGATATAGCCTCCCTAATCTTTTGAAAAGATTCTTGTAGGTCACGGCTATACTCATCGGCGGCGAAGATCTTCCCATGTACTTTGAGTAGCAAGGGACTTTTAGGTCTTCCCTCAATGATGTCAAAAGGTGCTTTTCTCGTAGAAGTATGTACAGTATTATTGTAGGCATACTCTACAAGAGGTAAATACTTTTCCCATTGTGAGCGTTGATCTACTTTGGTAACATAAGTCTTGAGAAATCGAGTATCGTAAGATTGGCTATCTCACTTTGGCCATCCGTTTGTGGGTGATAGGCCGAAGAGAAATTCAATCTTGTTCCTAGATTTTCAAAGAGACCTTTCCAAAAATTACCGGTCATTCTAGAATCTCTATCTGACACGATGGATGTGGGTAATCCATGGTGCTTGAAAATCTGAGATATGAAGAGAGTTGCCATTTGATGTGCCTTAATAGTCTTTTTGACAGGAATAAAATGTGCTTGCTTGCTAAACCTGTCGACTATTGTCCATATTCCTGTATTCCCATGGATAGACTTGGGTAATCCAAAGATGAAATCCATGGATATACTCTCCCATGGTGAATTTGGAATAGGCAATGGTTGGAGTAATCCAGCTTGCTTCCCTCTATCATACTTAATCTTTTGGCATACTACACATTTTGATACATACTCTTGTATGTCCACTTTCATGGTAGGACAATAGAAGTACGTCTCTACTCCTCGGAGAGTAGGTTGAATACCTCTATGCCCCGCATATGGAGGAGCATGGGATTCATACATAACTTTCTCACGAAGGGAATGGGTAACACATAGCCTATTACCGTGGAGAAGATAACCATCCTGCAAGGTGAATGGTTCCTCTTTCTTCCCCAAAGCAAGGGCTGACATTATGTCTCTAAAGTCAGGGTCAGTAGCATACTCATCTATCATAGAAGATAGATCATTGTGAGTAGCTATAGACACCGCATTAACTTTTGGTCGTCGTGAAAGTGCATCAGCAACTTGATTGTGCTTACCAGCTATGTGAGCAACATGGAAATTAAATTGCGAAAGAAAATTTGCCCACCTCATTTGTTTGTCGGAAATCTTGATTTGCATCATGAAATACTTGAGACTTTGGTGGTCGGTTCGTAGGATAAATGGAGTCCCCAATAGGTAGTGCTTCCATGTGTCTAGGGCACATAGCACATTATCCAGGTAATAGCAGAGATGTTCTTCAAGGCTGCATAAGATCCCTTCCGGTGCATTACAATGATGTAACAACCATGGCTGTTTTGGACAGTATTGCCATAGCAGCAAACGCTGTCTGGGAGGCCTAGGGAAAACCAACAATAAGACAAACACACATGAGATTGCAACTGTGAGATGTGCATATTGGGTAACCAATGGGTTTACTGGAAAGTGTGATAGTCAGCTCCTGTGGAATTGTCTAGCAGCACACTTTTGCCATTGTAGATTTTGGAAAAAAACTTAATTACGAAATCATCCTGGAAAGACCTTTCATGAGTCAAACACAATTGATCCAAGATTGGGAAAAATATCTTTACCTAAAACAAGTTGGATCACTTACTCCGATAAATTTGAAAGATCATTCTTACAAGGATGTTTTGAGGACACCAATACAGGAGTTGGATTTGAAAACCTACTTGAAACTAAACTATTGTTATGGATATATAAAGACACCCAATTTGTATGTGTTGTGCTTTCGAGTCTAATAGTTTACGAAGAGAAGATTGCATATTAAATCAAGAGGTAAACGATGCCGAATACGTACTCGAACCCTTTTCTAAACATTTGTTTGAACCATTTGAGTGACTCAAATTCTGGCTAATATGTACCCACACATGTTTATCATGTTTTTTTAAAAGAAATGGCGCGCTAAGTTGTCAGCACGTACATCTTGTTCACTACTTTGTCCAAGACCCACTGAAACCTTTTCTTTCTAGTAATTTCAATGTCAAGTGGATCTCCTAGGTGGCAAAATACCTCTTCTTTAGAGACAATGTCATTTGACCATTCAGAAGGGTTGAATGAGTCTTTCTCTGATAGCGAGATCATTCTGGATTTCTCAATATTGCATTTAGACCTTGAGGCGGTTGCAAATGTTTGATCTACATCCAAAGCCTTTCTTAGATTTTGGGGGCTGACTTTCAAGAACAATAGGGAGTCATCAATGAATAGCTTGAATAAGAGTTGTTTGTTGCTAGGTAAGGATAGGCCTTGGACCTCTCCTCTTGTCACACTTGCTTCTAACATGGTGTTCTGGGGGTGAGACCCGATGGAAAACATAAGAGGGGCTAGGGTGAAGCCTTGTTTGATAGAAAGGCACCCACAATTCTATTATTAAATAAAAACTTTGAGTGACTACCTACCCCCAGGGTAATTGGCATATCCGTGGTCCAAACTAGTGCTTTGATTATGGCTTCAATGAAGAACCAGGTGATCCCCTCTTGGATAAAGCTGTAACTCCACACGAATGATGAAATTAATATCTTAAGAAGGGAAGATGTATGCCAAATCCTATTGCAGTAGCAATAGAGATCCATAATGCTTTACTCTCCTCCACTTCATCATCCCAATTTCTCACTCTCCACAATCCCTTGTTGCATATTGGCTCCATTTTGCTTTTCCATTACATGGAATATTTGAAGATTTCCTTCTAATCTAGCGTTCTTAGCACTCTGCATTAAAATCGATCTCGTCATGCATCACCTCATAATCAAGCTCAACACTTTGCCAAGCATTATGAGCCCTTGCGCATGCCCCCCCCCCCCCGGGCTCTTTTCGTGCAATGGTTGGAAGCCCCTGCGTCCCCTTCGTGCTCATGCAACACTTGCTAATGCTTTCACTTTTTCTTCCACATCACAAGGGGGATCTTCACATATTCCTCCTAATAAATGAGTAATAGTAGGATGGCATGATTTTGGATTGAACCTTTGGTAGCGAATCATGGGAGATGCCTTGGAAGAGCAAGGAGTAAAATTGATAAGACTTTTTAATGGGAGATAGTGTAAGGAGAGTTGTGCATGGAGAGAGAAGTGGCCGTGCATGGAGATGATGGCACCTTGGAGGACCAGGCAGCTGCAAACGCATGCAAGCAATAGCCGCATGGGATGATTGAAGAGGTACGATAGGGGGTGGGCCAGGGGGTGTGGCACAGGAGGGGGAGGGGAAGATTTGTATGTTTTTTGTTGGCCCGTTAATGGCCTTGGCAATGTTAGGAAAAAACCGGGGTCTAATGTATTCTAACCGGCTGAAGTTATAAAATCTCGGTTAGATTTTGAGCTTGCCTTTAAGAAAACCAAAAAATTTACACAAGTTTTAGTGTAATTATTGGCAAGAGTGTGAATTGAAATAAAACTACCCCTCTTTCTTCATTAACCTGTATTTTTTTAAAAAATTGAGCTAAAATACCCCTTTTATAAGTGTAAATCTAGAACTAATATAAACTATAACATACCCTCTTGTCGAGCACATGGAATATACCCATATACCTACAAAGTGTCCCCCTCCCCCGTCCCTCTCGAAAATGAGAGTCTTGATTAAAAATTTTAATTCTTCATTTCTACATATTTTATAAACAATGGTACATAATGTTACAAATAAGTCATGATGTGAAGATTAACGTGGTGTTAGCCTTCTTAAGCATGTGGCAACCAAGTATCCCCATCAATGAAGCTTGTGGTCAAAAAGGGTAAAGCCTGTTCATCAGTTAGCTCATGAGACCACATCACCCGTTGAGATTCATTTGCTCCTGGTCCATCGCACTTGTATTGTCCATAATAAACAGTTCTGCAAAAAAAAAAAACCAAAAAACAAAGATTGTGTAACTGAAATTAAACCTCAAAACAATTTACTTGAAAATTGATCAAGTAATTTGGCCCATTAAATGAGTCATGTTCTAATCAAATGATATAATTCTCTCCACATATTTCTTAATGTTTGCATGGTCTTCCTAGGTCACAAATGTCGACACTCTGAATGAATTGTTTTTGTCATAAAGACTACTGCAAGCTTTCAAGCTCGTGCAATACAAATGTTGGATAGCGTGCAATTTAATTACTTGTCCTAATGCTTGCTTCAAAATTTTGGTGATATGAAACTCGTTGAGCTAGCTTTTAGAGTCTCCTCCCCCCCCCCCCCCCCCCCCCCCCCGACGTCCTTTCCGCTGACACACACACACAAAAAAATATTCTTCTAGGTTCAAAAGAATATAACTTTTCAATAAAATAAATTTATGGAGATCTTGATACCTATGTTCTTTTCAACAAGGAAAATCGTAGAGATTTCAAAGTTTTCCTAGTTATGGGTCAATGGAAGTCAAGGATTGAAATATACAAAGTTCTTGGTACTAGTGCTCACATATCCTAGTTTGTAGTGCAAACTTCCGGGCTGAAAATGAAAAATCCTTGTTATAATTCCCTTGAATACCCTAGACTTTGGAAGAAAACCAAGTTGTCTAGCTAGTTTTCCCTTCAAAAACAAGGCCAAGACAATGGCTTTTTCCTTGATATCAAGAATTAACCTTACCCGTCTTTGCTTGTGTCATGATCCCAATCATCCCAGCCACGTGGATCAATGATGTCATCAAATTGAGAATATGCAAAGATGATGCGTGAGAAAGGGCCCATTGCTCTTCCAAGGTAGATTGGCCCATTGCCTGTTATTTTGCAATTTACAAAAGCAAAGCCAGTGTTGTCATCCAAGCTTTGCCTATCTTGAGCTGCCACTGATCCATAGCTTTGTGCAATAGAGTTCAATTCACATCTCTGTTAAGAAAGAGACAACCACTTTTGAATGTTAGAACACACATGTGCAAGCATGGAAAAAAAAACCTTAAACGAGGTCATTCAAATGGTTAGTAAGACTAATCTCTTTGGAATAATGGTTAGTGAGACTAATCTCTTTGGACTACTTATAGCATGTCTTTAACACAAACAAATCAATTCTTGCACTTGTAAGGACTTTGGACTAAACTTCTCAAAATAACATTACCTCATCTTTAATTTATTTGTTGAATAGAAATCGATTTTTGTCACACAACAAGGTATTTATCAGTTTTGTGATGACTGCAATAACCAATCCTATGGTTGTATATATATGGTATTACAAAGAAGATGGATCCAAATGCTTGTGTGTGGTTTGCTCTAACACCTATGACTTACTTGCTACTATGTTTTCTACATAGAAATTTACTTGATGCGACGAAAAAAAAAACCCATGCATAATCATTGCAAATCACATGCCTAGCAAATTGAGCTTCTTGCTATCTAAGTGAACCATATCTACCAAAATCGATTCTTAGATTACATTGCTTTGATGAAAGAATGCATCAATATTATATACCATGAAAGGTGTATATGCAATTGTGTATACACACATAGGAAAAAGGAGCCAATTGTAGACATGCCCCAATAAGGAAACACATGCATTCCCAATTTAGAGACAAAATTTGGAATGTTTCTTGTGTGTCCTCCTATGATTTTCTAAAAAGTGTACTATTGCTAGAGTTTGAGCATCTCTTATCTCTCAAGAAGCCTCAAAACTGGATCCTGTCAAGTAAAGCATCGAGGTAACATCTACACAATCAATCATGCTATTATCTGATTTATCTTTTTAGGAAGAATCTGTTGCAATCTCTCTCTCTCTCTCTTTCAAGAAGAAACCATGCATTGTGTATAATCAAGAGCCACATGAAGCAGTAGAGAGTTTCAAGTACCATGGCATTGAGATTCCAACCAACTAATAATGGTTGGATGTGATATGTGTCATATTGAGGCTAGTGAAATAAGGTAATATGCATTTGAAAACACGTGTCAATGAGGGGATATGAAATGGTAGATTTTAAAGACTAGCTCTTTGAGACCTTGATGCTACCTTCAGTTCTTTATGGGGTCAAAGAATGGAGTGGTACCATTAGTGTCACCACTTGGAATGAGTTTGAAAATGTTCAAAAGTGTATTCTTTGAAAGAATTATGAGTGAAGGTACAAACACGTTACATGCTCCTTCTCCTTCACAAGGATTGAGGTTATGAGTACTATGGAGAGAGTTTTGAGCACCATAGCAACAGTCTAGCTTAGCTCCCATTCCCTTCAATGTAAGCCAAGGTGTTGAGGCAGTAGGAAAAAGTTCCTTCATGTATGCATACTATGCCCCTTCTTGAAAGTTCAAGAGAGTGAGCATCACACCCTACTTGAGTGCTCATTTTTTTCAATTACATTTGAGCTCATTTCCCTCACAGATTTAGGTTGGACCACTCCCTATATACCTTTATGTCCCACTCTCAATTTTCGCCCTCACATCTACTATCCTTTAGCACCGAGGGTCATTGATTACATCAATACAAAGCATGTGATATATTCACTTGGTCCCTAGTTCACATTTGACCTTCAAAAATGGTGAGACAATCTCTCTCTCTCTCTCTCTCTCTCTCTCTCTCTCTCTCTCTCTCCATCCAATTTATGAGTGACTTTTTTAGAACAATTTGGTCTAAATTTGACACATTCAGAAAAGCAAAGCTGGTATATTATACTTACATTATAAAGAGAACGAGCATTTCCAAACACAAAATCAATGGATCCTTGAATGAAGCAATCTTCAAAGTAGTGTCGACCCTGGTCATCGCAAAGAGTGTCTTGACCACCCACAAAACCACACCTGTAAAATGTAGCCATGTCTCCAGACATACGAAATGCTGCAGCTTGACGTCCTTCAATTCCAGGTGGGGGTGGTGGTAATGTATTCTAGAATTTACACAAAACAACTACCACACTCTTAGTGCACAAGAAAAATCCTCACAATAATTCCCACATTGTGACTTACTTCAACATCATGAGCTTCTGCGAGGGAGACACCATATACCTAGCTAGGTACGATTGGGGGCAAGGGACCGTCGGCCCGGTGGGGGGGTCGGTGGTCCTCTGCCCCCAATCGTACATAGCTAGGTATGCGGTGCCTCTCGAGAAGAAGCTCATGATGTTATGCATTGTATGAAAAATACTGAAAAAGACTCTGTTTTCCTGCATGAGAAAATTTCTAAATCTTCTTGTGGTGGAAGAGGGGGAAAAAACACGATGTATTGCTTTAAGAAAATTTCGTGTCTCTATATGCAAAGCGATCAAGATTATGTTGTGTGTATGTATGCAGCTTTGTACATGCTAGAAGACTCGGAAGTGCTTCAAAATCATTTTGTCCAGCATTTACATGACCTTGTGTTGCACATTTTAAGAGGACCATTGACAACTATGTAATCCTTTATGCTACTTCCATGACATATGCAGGCTACCTTAACTTTATAAGGTTGATTTCGCAAGTATATATCAAACGTACATGGTGGGATTTTAGATTTTAGACGGTGGGGGGGCCAATGGTCCCCTGCCCCCAATCGTACCTAGCTAGGTATGCGGTGCCTCTCGAGCAGAAGCTCGTGATGTTATGCATTGTATGAAAAACATTGAAAAAGACTTCGCTTTCCTACATGAGAAAATTTCTAAATCTTCGTGTGTTTGTTATCTTGGTTTGCAACACTCAAATATTGCTTACAATTTGACATGATATAAGATGATACCTTGAAAGTGATGTCCTTAGCAACAAAGTTGGAGGCATAAACAGTTACAGAAGCAGTGTTGTAGGCTGTGAGTTCTATGCCACGTTCATCCGTGTCACTTGCTTTGAGATGCCATTGCACATACGTTTCATTGATACCGGATCCTTCTAGTGTTATGAAAGGCTTTGTTGGAGGCACTACAACTCTTTCCCTGTGCAAATGTTAAAATAGCCAATTGAATTTTTGCACGGGAGAATATTCCAGAATTCATGATCCACCTTCTCTTGCACATTTTCTAGGATACTTTGGAATTAAACAAAACATTAATACACCAAACAAATTATTCTTTTGAAAACTTTGTTTATGTAGAGTAGTTCACCTCTGCTAAACTTGCAATGTTTTCCAAATATATAAGCCTAATAAAATATTCTGTGCGGATCATTATCTAGCTTATTTCATTGTCTCACAACAATTTTGTGATTCTACTTTAATTTTCAGAAAATACAAAAAGCATTTGTTTTTTGTGTCGAGTGTAATTCAAAGGTTGAAATCCTATAATCCCAGTTAGATTTTGACTTGCCTTGAAGAAAACTGCAAAATTTTCACAAGCTTTAGTTTAATTACCGGCAAAAGCTTCAAATCTTGACCTAAAAACCGGGACAATTTCAAGTTCGCCCTTATTTTCTTCGGTTAGGAAAAATGTGTTTTTCTAGCCCTGCAACAATCTAGATTTTAGTGGAGTTCGATGAGAGAGTTAATCTTTTTGAGGACTCTATAGTGTGATGGAGGTAGGCTTGGGACAACTTTCTAACTAGGGAATGCCATAAGAGAGCATTGCTTTCAGATTCTAAAACTAGTTTAAACCCAATCTTTCATTTGGCATCTAGTAAATTAAAGACTAGGCCTAAAATTCAACCACGCGCTCGACCACACCAAGCTACATGCAAATTCGTGGGCGATAAATTAAGTTGGGCATAGTGGCGTAAATATACATGAACCGAGTGACATTAAAAATGGGTAGATGTAAATTTTAATTCCTTTCCACAAGCTCAAATTTCCCTTGATGCAGTCTAGGTGAAGGTGTTTATATATTACTGATTTTTTCGACCGGTCACTTTCACCACCACTACGCGTGAGTTAGAAAGGGGGATGCAAATTATGATTGGTGTCATTTAGCAATCCACTTAGTGTCATTTAGTGTTCCATTTAGTGTTTGCCTAGTATCTAAACAAGGGCCCTAGAGTGAGTGTAAACTCAGGCCTAGAGACAATATGAACGTGTGCAACTATGGTCCTAACAGCGCAGGTAGTTTTTTTTTTTTGGCGAAGAAGGTAAGTTTATGCAACCCCAACATTCTTTCACACATGAATGGCCCTCACAAAATTACTTTAAAGGTAATGGTATCTCCTACTTTGTTGTAGTGTGACAAATTTGGTGGACTCTACCCACTAGAACCATGGAATGCCTTCCTCTGCACTATTTGACACGGGTCTTAATGACCTCAAAGCGATGGGATTGGCAGTCGGAGTTGAAGCGCTCGGATCTCGAGATAGAAGAAGGGTGCATAAAAAGGTCAATGGCGACAATGGTCAGAGATTCGAACCCACCGCCTCGAGGTTGGAAGCTCGGTGAGCTAACCATGCACGCATGTGTAGCTTGTACCCAGCTGAATTCACATTGTTATAAAGTTGGTCGCTATTTACGCCCCTCATGTCCTTGTTTACTTTTCTTGTCCTTGTTTACTTTTTCGCATCCGACGTCTGCGCATGCTTCTGGTTTTGCATTTGTGCCATTGATCCCACTGCCTGGCTTCATTTAATATCTCGTGTTAGATAGTGTTGAGGGAGTGACTTCTTAAGAGAGCAATAGTCATTAACATGATACTCACAACAAACAAAGACTAGAACAAGGTGATATGATGTTGAACAATAGGCAAGATCAACGAAGGCTCCTATGTGGGTCCGCAAATGCCCCTATAAGAGGCCCTCTTTTCGAAAAAACGATTGTGGCGGCCATGCGAGAAAGCAAGTGAAGACAACCATAATTTGCTATAGATTTGTCAATTGTCAAGAAAAACATTTTTCAAACACACAATCTGCACCCTTAAAGAACAATGGAAGTTACAAATATGAAGTTGCATTCATTTGTACAAAGATACAAAGGAACAACTTTCCAACTAGCGATCGCGCGTACAGCGCTGGGAAATAACCTTTTTCTAATACAATTGAAAAAAGTGTTTCATGGTGTAAATACTTTAAGTGAATTAAAGTTTTACAGTAAAACTTTAACCAGGCATGTTTTTTCTTATTTTACAATAAATTTATACCTTTCTTTTGATTCAAAACATACAGATAAAGGTCAAAATGTAGGGTAATAGATGTGGGTGTGTGGTCTTGCCAAGGATTCGAACTCGTGACCTTGTAGGTCCATGATGCTTTGGCGGAGTTTGGTCGTGAAAAGCAAAAGGTTAAAGTCCACCTTCAAACAAAATGGAAAGGGAAAGGTCCCTATTTTGACAAAAAGAAAAAGAAAAAGCCAAAAGTGTCGCCTGCGCAAAAAAGAAAAAGGGCAAAAGTTGGCAAAATGGAGACATATGGAAGTCAGCTGTGCCAGTAGCTCGATAAAAATCTGCTGTTTTTACGAAGGCTAGCTTGCCAAGTTTGGGATGGACTGCTAGCGTGGACTGAGCTAGTAAGTAGCCTATCTTATCAGGACCAGGTCCTTGTGTTGCCGTTGGGCTTAAGCCTCATCCACAAATAAGTACCTACCTATTAGATGAATTGTGTGCCTGCACGTGAAAAGAGCTTGGAACTTTTTCGTTTTCCTTTTCCCAAAGCAAGATATCTTGTGAGATACCGTCTAATACAAGCGTTGGCACTACCTATCACTACCTATTTATTAAACACTGTCCTTGACGTTGCCAGCTTTGGCTCATTCTCTCAAATAATAATGCGCGTCATAGTTCGAAGTTCAGAAAAATTTTATTCCTTCTTATTCTTCTTCTCGGGTCAAAGTTTCAACCCACTCTTTACCTTCCTATAATGAGAGAGAGAGAGAGAGAGAGAGAG
The DNA here is from genome assembly GCF_014529385.1 of Adiantum capillus-veneris. Lineage (NCBI taxonomy): Eukaryota > Viridiplantae > Streptophyta > Polypodiopsida > Polypodiales > Pteridaceae > Adiantum > Adiantum capillus-veneris. The sequence continues at coordinate 127,570,480 of NC_140952.1, forward strand.
AGAGAGAGAGAGAGAGAAACCCAGATCCAAGAGGTCATTATTATCTTCAAAGTTCAAGCTGTATTAGATGATATGTAATCTTTTTTGAGATGCTATGCAATGTTTGAGGGGGATCTGGGTGTGGCAAGCTTTTGTGAAATCATACAAGAGAGCAGAGTGACGATCCACATTATCGGAGGCAAACAAGCCTCAAAGGACTGGTCTAGAACAATACATAACATCTTGTAATAAGGAAAGCCTAGGAGGAGTGGCGGTTTCTCTGTCAAGTAGAAAACTTGTAATGCTTTGACCCTCAAGGCTCGGTCTGAGCTTGAGGATTGGTGTATATTTCTGATGTTCTTAATACTATCCACTCACAATTGTGAGTTTTGCAAAAAAAAAAAAAAAAGATGCCATGCAATGTTCAGGGAAAAATCATTTTTCCAAACATACAAAATTCCTTTCCTTGATTTTGTCAAGAGGAATTTCAAAAAATTAGGCTATTTTTTGGATTTTTACACTATTTTTGTCTGTTCTGAGGCGGAATTATATATTCTGGTCTTGAGTCTAAGCTAATCAGCCATATCATGTGAATCTAGTCTAAGGGTTTCCCTCCTGTTACGCAACCAAGGTCATTGCCCTTTTGTAGTTTTTTGCTCTTCTAATACAATTCTCCCGCACCTATGGTTAAAAGAGAGAGAGAGAAGAAGAAGACGAAGAAGAGAGAGAGAGTGAGAGAATGCTAAAACAAGCTTTTTCCCAAAAACTTGAAAAACCTACATATGAGAAATATTAGAGGTAACTGACTATATCTAAAGGTTTTTACACTAAATTTCTCTAAATATTTTCTCACCTTCAAATTTAAAATTTAGAGGTTTGTAATAAGAATACACTAAAACTAAGTTGTTTTTTAGCACTAGAGTGAGAGAGGAAGGAGGAGAAGAAAAACAAGAAGAAGAGCCAAGACAGCTCGATAAACATCCTCCAATCACCAGAGTTAAACTCAAGACCTATTGGTGGAGAGAGAGAGAGAGAGAGAGAGAGAGAGAGAGAGAGAGTTGTTTAGATTGGTTATCCCATTTCCCTCTTTGAGAATCAGCTCTTGAGTCTAAGACTCATCGATCCCTTGGGATTGTTCATACGTAGACTTGTGCATAGGGAGAGCTCATGGCTGACAATGTGGTGAAGCAGGTTCTAATGTAATCAAAAGTTTAGCACTCAAGTAGGGTGTCGATAAGAATATCATGCATAACAATTTTATAATTCCAAGGATCCCAAACTCGCTAACTTTCTAGAGGCATAAATTGCTTAGTCGATGAGACTCCTCGCTCGTGCATGCTAGGCATTGGACCTTCATTTTATGTGTTTGGTGTAGGCTAAGGTGCGCTTCAGAATCATCCACGGTCTTGGGGACTCAAAAAGGTCCGGTCAATATATATGGGTGCTCTCTGGCATGGCATGAAAAGGCTAACTTTGTGTCACGCAAACAACATTGTTAAATCGTTGTATTGGATAAGTGGTCGTGATGCAAAATCTTTTGGAGGCACATGGATAGTTTGACGGAATGGCCTTTTGCATGATATACTAAACACACAAGACTTGGGCAAGCAGGATGGCCGTGATGGGCGTGACTATGCTGCCACCTCATGCCCATCTTTTACATATCTAAAACACAAAATGGAATCCTTTTATGTAGCATTTTTTAAATTGGCAAAAGGAATGTCCGCAACTTTGGTTATTAAGCCTAAGGCCCCTGTCACACACGTCCGCCGGATGTGTGTGCAAATGAGTTGGCAAAAGAAGATTGGTGGGTTGCGGTGTCCGTCAGAGCGTGAAGGCAACCGGGATGAACCCCTCGCCCATCATGAAAAAGTAGCAGACATGCACGTAAAATGTGCGCGAAAGGATTTGAGTTGCACACACGATCGTTATTTGAGTTTAACTTCCGCCATTACAATACATCTGATTGGTGATTGATAAAGTGGAAATTTCATATATAAGTAGATGCCCGCCTGTGTGTGACACTGCAGGCGTTCACACATGCTCTCTTTGAGCTTGTTTGGCACCCATGTGTGACACGGCCCTAAGTTTGACAAAGGTGTAGCGCGAGAACTCCTCGTGGCATGTGAAACACATTACAAAGACCTATACCATTGAACACTAAGATTTAAAGTCCAATCCACCGAATGCACCTACTTTGCACCTAAAATGCATACAAAGAAGTAGGGTAACAAATATTTCAATCATAGAATCCAAAAGTAGAACACTAAGATTTAAAGTCCAATCCACCCAATGCACCTACTTCGCACCTAAAATGCATACAAAGAAGTAGGGTAACAAATATTTCAATCATAGAAATCCAAAAGTAAGGAGTGCATAGGGAGAAGGTATTAGTGATGCATTGGGCAAATTTATACGTTGTCCAAGGCCTATACGTTGCTCTTGACAGAAAGAAGGTATTACTGATGTAAGAACTCTTTGTCCAAGGCCTATACGTTGCTCTTGACAGAAAGAAGGTATTACTGATGCATTAAGCAAACTTATAGGTTTGAAAACTCTTTGTTCAAGGCCTATAGGTTGCTATTGATAGCAATCTTTCATGAAATCTTGTAGATTGCCTATGATAGCAAGACCTTAGAAGTCCATTAAGATTGTGGTCTCATTCTTATAGCTCAATGCCCACGACATCCATACTTGAAGTAACACGAAGATCTACAAGGCTAGTGATTGAATGGTTCAAGTGTGTCGAAGATATCGATATATAGTCACTTATGCGCACTCCTTGAGCATGAGTTCGACTCTCATACACAATGTCACAAACTCCCATGGAGAGTGTCACAATGGGTCAGTTTCCTTGACCTAAGGTACCTATCATATGATGGAGGTGCGGTGGTAGAGCTTTCGTAAGATGTTTTGTTCACTTGCACATGCAAAATCTATGTAGCAACTTTGTGCATTTTCGTCTTCTTGAAACCGAAGCTTCACTCCAGCCAACTCTGTCGATTTTGACAGAGTTAGCTTGCGAGAGCATCGTTTCTCACAAGTAGCCCGAATAGAGCAAGCATCACAACAATGAGGGCGTGCGAAAGCGGTCTTAGTGGTAGCTTGTTTGGGCAAAAACAAGATGTGACATAGCTAGAACCTTTTCAAAGAGCTTTCAAAATTCTTCAAACCCCTAACAACTCCAAACTTACGCTTTAGACAACCAACAATTAAGACTTTTAAACCTTCAAAAGTTCAAACCAAGACTCGTGAAAACTAAAGTAAGTTAATCAACTAATTAAATGGCGCTGTATTGGAAACCTGAAGCATATGAGGACATCACGTCTCTCTCTCTCGCCGTAGGTCTTGAGTTCGAAACTCGGTATTCGTCAACTCTCTCTCTCTCTCTCTCTCTCTCTCTCTTCCTCTTCTCATCTTCTTCCTTCTCTAATCACGTCTTGGGTTCAAAACGAGGCATTGCGAGTTGTCACCTCCCTCCCTCCCTCCCTTTCGTGAGAATGTTCCTGCGACGTTAATTCCTCCTCCTCCTCTCTCTCTCTCTCTCTCTCTCTCACACACACACACACACACACCCCAAGATTAGGACTTACTCGTAAATGCCCGGCAAGATGCGGATGAGGGTGGAGACAATGTTGTTGTCAGGAACAGAGTCAATGGCAGCTTGAATGGATGTGAAGTCGGCAGGCCCACCGCCCACCATCGCCACACTCACATACCGCACTCCTTCAGGCGCAGACGTTGCGTTGCCACTCTCATCATCGTCATATAAGTCGTCCTGGGTTCCTGTTCTCCATTTCGCTCTCTCCCCAAAACTCCTCATTGCTTGCACCTGCGTCGCCATAATCATAATCATCGTCATCACAGCAGCAGCAGTAACCGCTGATACGGCATGCGCCATTAAGCGCTTTCTCTTCATTGATGCAAACTCTACTATATTAAATGGGCTCCTGCACCGTGTGTGTGTGTGTGTGTGTGTGTGAGAGAGAGAGAGAGAGAGAGAGAGAGAGAGAGAGAGAGATGCTCTCTCCTTCTCTACGATAGCCCGTATTGGAAGTGGGTAGAGATTGGTATGGTTAGTTTGAGTGCTGGTTGGAAACGCGGTTGTGTGTGGGTGTGTGTGTGTGTTCCGCCACTGGAAATTTTAGGAAGTGTGTTCGGTTGGAACACACTCCATTCCTACACACAATGATAATATGCGGAGGCACTCCGTGTTTTGTATAGGCCTGGTGTCCCCTCCACACTATCTCACATGGGCATGCCCAAATGGGCTCGACGGTCGAGGTGATCTTGGCCGTAAGATGCGCATTTGGTAAATTCGGGGCGTTTGGTAAATTCTGGGAGAAAAGTAAATTCGGGTCGATCCGCACCCTATGTCTTGAACCCCCGACCTCCCCACCACGAGCCATGTGCACTAACCACTACGCCCTCATGCGTACGTTGAAATATAGGGGATTCGAGTATGTCCTATTGTAAATATGGGCCGATTAGTAAATTCGTGGCAAATTTGTAAATTCGGGCAAACTGGTAAATTCGGGGCAACCTCAAATCGGACGGTCCGTGATTGACACGCCCCGCCTTTTCCTCCTCCACCATTGATCCCATTTGACCATGCCCGTGTGATATAGTGATAAGGTTAGTGTCCTTCCCTAAATTCCTCAATATATCTCTTGCATACGAAGTTACCAACGTTTAGAAAACATCTAAAGAAAAAGTGAAGGGCCCGTATGTAGGGATGCGAAGGAGCCCTTCTATTGCGCGATTGCTGCATGCGAGGTGCATATGGGCAGGGAGGCCCAGGATGACCTGCCGTAGGGAGGGTGCTTAGCAGAGGGTGCTGGTAGGGGTGTCTTTTGCGGTCGGCATGCTCATGGGGTTGGGTGCTCCTTGGGGAATAGGACCCTCAGTCCCTACTGTAAAGGGTCATCTCTTCCCATGCCGTCCCCCTTTGTTTTGGCACCAAGGGCGGCCGCCCTCCTCTCCTTCTCCTGGCGGGCAATTGGCGGCCATGAACTCCTATGGGCTCCTTTGAAGGAGGGCTTGTCTCGAGAAACAACGCTCCCTCTCGAAATCTACTCTTGGAAGGGGCTTCTTGACTCCTCGAAAGCTGATCTTTGGTGTTCTTCACCGGTGGTGTGTGGTGACGTGGTGTCTCTGGGCGGCTAGACTGGTTCATTCCTGGGGCGTGGGGTCGATCTTGGGCATACTTGATGGTGTAGGGAATTGTCATCCACTGACCATTCCTTGAAAGAAAGGGCGACCACATGGCGATCGACGGATGCCGGGAACCATGGTGGGAGCACTTTCTGAAGGGAATGGTCAGTGGATAACCATTCCCGGCCATCAAGGTTGTGGGGAGGGGGGCCATACACTTGTTGGGTCAGTGATCACTGAGTGGTCACCTGCAGATGCTGATGTTGATGCAGCATGCTGTCGTAGCGCACAGTCGTTGATGCTGCTGCTGTGGCTACTGTAGCGCACTGACTTTTCACTTGCTGAGTTGGCGGCTCCTGGGAGACTTTTCGCTTGCTGACGTGCTGCATAACCATTCTCAATGCTTGAATGTCATTCCTTGTGCTGATGTGGCACCCATCCAAGGGCTGTTGCACTGGATTCTGCACCAGAATTGACAGTAGATGGAGGGCTGCGATCCGCTGCCCCCCGACCCACGACCTTGATGGTAGTGGCAGGGATTTCCGATGTGGTGTCAACCAAGTGGTTCTTCAGCTTGTTCAACATGTTTTGTCCCCATGTTTTGTCGCTACTTCTTGACTTGGACATGGCAACCCTTATGGGAGGAGGTATGGCATGGTGGCTCCCAATTGAGTTGTAGTATTTCATGTTCCAAGCTAAGTCTCTATCGATATTAAGCATTTGATGTACGGGTTTTGAGATTCCTTGTAAAAAGCCCCCTTATGGACTATTCTGGTTTTTACTAGGTATGTTTGGTATGCTACTGGCCTCCATGGCTCAGTGGAGCATGGAGCTGTAGTCATTTTTTGTGATTTTTAATATAATACACTCACTCTTGTCGGTGTGAATTTTGAAAAAAAAACCATCTAAAGCAGCTGGGTAGGAAAATCAGTTTTCTAACCAATATACACTCTAAATATGTAGCCACGATTTATTTTTATTGTTCTTGTCAGAGAAATTTGAGAGATTCTACTTCTTTGAGCTTTCTACAACGTGCATCCTGGAACTGGCAGTGCGCATGGGGGTTGGTCTCTCTTTTTTGCAAAGCCTCCTCTCTGCCATAGCTCCTTTAAGTTACAACCAGGTTTAGGTTCTGAATGAAGGGGATAAAAAGCACGCTGCCTTCTCACTCCTTGTCTTTTCTCATCCTCTCCCCGCTCTCTTTCTTTCATATGATAAGTTGTCTGTGATGGAGTTTCTTTCTCTGTGTCTCTCTCAGTGTGATGTTGGTAGAGGAAGGGGGGGAGGAAGGTAGCCATAGGCGAGAACTAAGGTGAGAGGAAGTGTAAGAGCCTCCTCCTAGTTCTTACTCTTAAGTTAACACTACTTTGGTACCAAAACAAGACACTTAAGTGTCCTTCTTTTACAAATTTAAATTAAATGCTGTTTGTATTAGATGGTGTATTTAAGAAAACCCTCTTGATATGCTTAAATATACTAGCTAGAGGGTCTTTTAAAAATATAACCTTGCATTTCAGAATCTACCATGATCAAGACTCTATACTCATCAAGTTGACCCTCGTAAGACTTTGAAGAAATCAACTGTATAAGCTCAAGAAAAAATGAAGCCACCTTGTAGAAAATTTTAAGTGAGTTTTCCACAATTGTGCTATAGATAATTGAAAATTTCATGTGCAAAAAAAATCACGTTAGAGTAAATAAAATAATGGAAAGTTTTATGTGTTTGATATGGCCATTAATTCAAGCATATTCAGTATATACAAGAAAAATATGTTTTTGATGTACTTGTGAGTTTTAGAAATTGATACATTGCTCACCCTTTCCATTGAGGACTCAAGGTAGCAAGTAGAAGGGCTTTGGTATGCAACATTTATTAAATCATTTTAAATATACAAAAGTGCATAAGAGAAAATTTTGAAATTTTCAGACATAAGCATTCAAAACCTCAAATAATATCCAACTTTCCAGATAGATCAACTAAATGTATCAAAGTACATGGTATATACACAATTGGGGTGCCTAAAACCTTGGTTTCAACGTTATTATGAAGAACTCAATATTTTAAAGATTTTTTGCACATTAAAAAATTCAAGATTGAGTTCAAGCAACGAGATTTAGCTGAGTGAGGGAGCCAAAAAAATACGTAGTTTCTTGGTTTCAACATATAAAGTTATTTGTAGTTGTCAAACTGCACTAGAATAGCCCCAACTCCATGAGGGAACCTTTGGAAGACCAATATTATGCTCTTATTTAGTGTAAAGTGTGAGCTTTGTCCTAGAATGTGAGTCAAGGAGAGAAGAGTGGAATTATCCAACATGCAATGGTGCAAGGCTATAGAGGAACTTAAAGCTCATTTCATTATATCTCCCTTGTTTATGGTGAGCTTGTGATGGCTTAGCAAATACTCAAGATCGTGAACTTATGAGTCCAAGTTAATTGATCTTGGAACCTAATTCGATTGAGTGATAACCTAACCAACACACACTCACTTGTGTGCATGATATTTCAATTTCTCCACCCTAGCTAGCACGATCACATTCCCATCAATTGGTATCAGAGCCACAGGTATGCTAGCTAGGTTTGCTATTATGCATTTGTATGTTTGTACAATTAGCATTCCTTAATCATCATTTGCTAGATTCATTAGGTTTTCTCTTCTATTGAATATCGCATGCCTAATTAGTACTCCATTGGCTAGCATGAGCATGTTCTTGAGTTAAAGACTATTGGGCCACTACTCACTGGCTAATTGGAAGCTTAATTAGCATCAAAGTTTATTAATTTTCCATTAGGAACATTATTTTGCATTCAAAAATGCTCCTTATTTTAGAAAAATCGACATTTACCATTGGTGTGTGTGTGTGTGTGTTTGTGTAGCCCCATTCGAGCTTCCCATCAAGCCTACTCATGCTAAAGTCACACTTCATTCGCCTATTCTAGAGCTTACTTAATTTTGCTCTCTTGCACACCCTCATTATCTAGTTTTTCCTGCATATCCAAAGCTCAAAAGTGTGTGAGTCTGTGCCAAAAGAAGCATTCAATGCCCGCCAAAGTCCATGTAGCAAACAAGCTTCAAAGGCCGACCCCACCTTGGTGGGAACCCCCTTGACCTAAGTGGAAAAAGACAAGCCCAAGAGGGCGCCCATACACACAAGGAGTCCAAAGGCGGACTTGAAGCTGGCGGTAAAGCGGACTTGAGTCCATTTTTGTGTCCGAGCGAACCATCACCGATTGACAAAGTCATTTAACTCCCCGTTGGGGCTCGTTCGGTGGACTTTCCAATGGCTATAGCTGACCAACCACTATCAACCAAAGATTGAATCACAACCGTTCGATTGCGGACTTGACCTAGGCGGTAAGCCAACCTTAAATTTGTTATCAGCTCTGCCCCACGGTCTCTGCCTAAATTCCATAGTCTACTAAACCTCCCTAAGCCTCATTCACACAGGCTTGCTGAGACCTTTTAAGGGTCTCGTCCCATCAGAATGTAGCAAAGCCTCTTTTTTTTAAAAAGAGCTTCAAAGCTTTTCAAGGGGCAGATTCCCACCAAAAGGCAGCAGTGCTAACTAGTGAAGAGGGGATTTACACCACAATGTCTGCAACAAATCCGGAGCATCAAGTGCTACAAACTTTCTTCTCGAACCTACAAAGGGGTTTTCAAGATTCAGATACTTCCTATTTAAGGGTGATTTCACCTTTTAAGTGAAGGGGTACTTCAAATAGGAACATTCGAGAGGAATATCTCTCTCTCTCTCTCTCTCTCTCTCTCTCTCTCTCTCTCTCTCCCTCTCCGTCTTGCTATTAACCTTAAAATTTTTGCAATCCAAGGATAACTTTTGCAATGTTTGTCAAAATCCACGTTTGACCTTTTATTTGTGCTCATGTAAAGAGGTAGACACTGGCTAGGAGAGTCTCCTAAGCTAAGACCCCTCTATTAGTGCAATGGAAGACAAGGGGATTGGGAAATTTAACGAGGAGGGCTCTCATACTTGGCAAACCAAGTTGAAAGGTTACTTAATGAAAAAACAGTTGTGGGGAATAGTTAAGCCAACGCTCATTGATCCGACATCTACTACTAGTGCACAAGTTCTGACACGAGATATGAGTGCACAAAATTAAGCCAAGACAAGCATGGATTAGTTTTCATATTCATTGCACTACATGACAATTATGTACACTTTATTGATGATTGTGATACCTCATCAGTTGCATGGGAAGCACTAGAAAAGAACTTTGGAGCTAGGAAAAAGGAAAGCAAAGTAAGCTTAAAGAAAGATCTATACGAATTGAAAATGGAACATAATGAAGATATTACAAGTTTGGTCAATCGCCTCAAAAGCATGACCACACACCTAGCTTATGTAAACAGTGCAATACAAGAGGAGGACAAAAATGCGGTTCTTCTAGCAGCCTTACCACGTAGCTTTGACCAAATCATGACCACAAATTTTCAAGATATAAAAGAAGGTAGCAGTGTTAGTGCACACTTGTATGGGTTTAATAACACATTTTCTCACCTGACATCAAAAGGCTTGAATTTTGATAATGAAACGAAGGCCATTTTCTTGCTATGCTCTTTGCCTTCTTCTTGGGATACATTCAATACTGCAATTAGTAACTTTGCACCAAGCGGTAAATTGAAGTTTAGTGATGTTACTAGTACATTGCTCACTGAGGAGATTAGATGTCAATCTCTCAACAGTGGTGGTCATGGAGATGCATATATGGTAACTGGCCATATTTGCCGTAGGCAAAGAGGTGGACATAGTCACAGCCGCCACAGTCATTTAGAGGGTATCGCAAGGATCCCCAAAATCATAGCAAGAGTTGAGACCGTGACTTGAGAGATGTAGAATGCTATCATTGCGATAAGAAAGGCCATTTAAAGAAAGATTGCCATCTTTTACAACGTGAAAAGGGCAAAGCTATTGTGAAGTCTAACACTCCAAAGAGTAGTGTAAAGATAGAGGAGATCAATGTGGTTGAATCTCCACCTCTAGAGGTTGTTCATGACATGCAACAGTCATAAGATGTGCTTGTTTTCACTTCCAATTTGAGTCCATATGCATTATTGGCTCTTGTTGAGTATTATGGCAAAATTGGATTATTGATTCAGGTGGCAGTTTCCATGTTTCTCCCCATAGGGCGATCAATGAGGTTGAATCTCCACCTCTAGAGTTTTTTCTTGACACGCAGCAGTCATCAGATGTACTTGTTTTCACGTCCAATTTGAGTCTCGAAATGCATTATTGGCTCTTGTTGAGTATTATGCACAAAATTGGATTATTGATTCAGGTAGCAGTTTCCATGTTACTCCCCATAGGGAATGGTTTTCCACATATACTGCTATGTATGGTTCAATCAAGTTTGGAGATTCCTTTCAGCTTGATATATGCAGTATGGGAGATTTCAAGTTCTGCATGATGAATGGCACTAAATTTATGCTTTGTGGAGTCATACATGTTCCTAAATTGATTGAGAGTTTGGTGTCAGTTGGTCAGCTTGATGCTCTAGGCTATACTACTATTTTTTAAAATGGTTCTTGGCTGGTGCGTAAAGCAAATTTGGTTGTCATAAAAGGTCACAAATATGGTTCATTGTACTCTTTATATGTCCCTTCAATCAAAGAGAGTTCTATCTATGTAACCAAGCAGCCTTCCATTGAGTTGTGGCATAGCTGGCTAGGGCATATGAGCCAAAAAGGAATGAAAATCCTTCAATGTTTGGGCTACTTACCTGTGTTCAACTATTCTGATTTCAATTTATATGAGCATTGTATCTATGGCAAGAAAACTAGGCAAACTTCCTCGCCATTACATCGAGACTTGGAAAACCCTCTAGATTTGGTTCATAGTGATTTATGTGGACCTATGCCACACAAAACTCTAGGGGGAGCACTGTATTTATTGACATTTGTATATGACTCTACTCGAAAGATGTGGGTCTACCTCTTGAAAGGAAAAGACAAAGTGTTTGCTACATTCAAGAAATTCTTAGCCATGGTTGAGAACCAATCTGGTAGAAAGCTAAAAGCAAGTTTTCAAACTGACAACGGTGGAGAGTATGTCTCCATAGAGTTCAAGAGTTTTTTTGTAGTAAACGAGGAATTTGGTGATAGTTGACTACACCATACACACTTGCTTAGAATGGCATTGCTGAGCATATGAATCTCATGATTCAAGAAAGAGTCACAGCCATGTTATCTATGGCAAATTTACCTCCTTAGTTTTGGGGAGAGGCTATTATGATAGCGGTACACATCATCAATAGATCGCCTAGTATTCTGTTGATTTTCAAGATTCCCTAGGAGATATGTGTTATCGTATACATGTGGTAGTGATATTTGTGAACACACTTAGGACCGACGGGGCATTTTTTCCCTCACTAGGAGGTTTTTCCCCTGTGCATTGTATATACGCCCATCACTTTAGGGCTACCTATCTTTCCATAGCACATCAAGTAATATGCTCTCTGTTGTGTGCCATGAGATTCCTTTGTCTTCTCCAAGATGTGTGTATTTTCGTGCAACCCTAATTCCAACAATTGGTATCAGAGCAGGTTGCGTCCTCTCGGGCTTAGTCGCTAGCAGCTCCAGTACATGCCTACTGACTTTCTCCAACTTTTGTGAACTTTGGTGAGCATTCGTAGGTTGCAGGGTTTTAGGTATCCATATATGTTGCGGTTTGGTTTCCGTGAGCATTCGTAGGTCGCAGGGTTTTAGGTATCCATATATGTTGCGGTTTGGTTTGATTGTCTTTTTTACCCAAACTTTCTTAGCTTTTTTCCACAAATGCTTGCAGCTTGTTGCGGTTGGATAGGCTCAGATGTCACCGATTCTTTTGATTGATGTTGTACATCCCAAATGTGATTTGTTTGTGGCAAGGGTGTAACATGAGCTATGCCCTTGAGATTATACTTCAAAGTGGCATCCTGCCATTCTGGAACTGTTTTGTAAGTATTCATCCATGAAATTCCCAAGATGATTTCCTCAATGAGGTACATATCGGTCATGATGTGGAATTGATGTGGGTAGTAGTTACCATCGATGTTAATTGAGACATAAGCTTGTCTCAAATTAACCGTTGTTCCTTTGTTAGGTATGTCCAACTCAATTTTCATTGGTTCAATCATGGAGTTTTATAATTTGAGGTATGTCAAATACCACATAGCATTGACACACACCCCAATATGTACAAGTGCTTATTTTGTCGTTTCATTGGCTAATTGGACATTGATCCGTACATCCATTCCTCCAAGACAACTTTGCTTGATTTGAACTGCTTCAATAGGAGGAGAAGGTACTTCTACTTGCCATAGTGGAGCAAGATTTTGTCGTTCTTGTTAATTGAGCCAATGTCAATCAACAAAAGCTTCTAAAGGCCCAAGCCTTATGAATGCACATTGAAGATGAATACAAAGAAGCAGTGAAGATTGAAGTTACACATTTTTTACATTTTCCCAAAATGGCCATGTATTGTAATTTTTCGATTTATTTCAAGCCATTGTAATAGTTGTAATGGGTTATGGGCTCAATGAGAGTTCCAAGATGTAAAGAATAGGTCAGTTGGTGTTTCTAGTTTGCAGATTCAATAAGTTGTGGAGCCCTAAAGGCCTTGGTCGCTCGGACATTGCGTATTTTTACCCTAGGTATATAAGGCAGTGTGTAAATGGAATTATGGTTCTCAACCTCATTTGTTAAGACCACTCTTTAGTGAAAGCTCATGAGGTGTGTGGTTATGGAGTCCTTGAGATTCTTCTTGCTCATATGACTTGGATAAACTAGATGGCCGGGCATGGAAACACCCACCAATTAGTGAGCTAATCATGGCAACATGAATGGCGGCTCTATGAGGTGAGATTCTCGGCCTATGGAGGAGCTAAGCCACAATATATGGAAATCTCCACATCCACTTCTCTTCACCTCAAATAAACCCAATCACATACATTAACAATTGCAATAATGCACACATCACTAATCACATCATGCAACACACCAGTCACAAGCGCACACACATAGATCCATTGAGCATCCCCACTCCAATCAAACCTACATGTACACACAAAAAATAGAGGGCAATCACACAAGATTAGAGTGGAATTAACCACTAATTAGTCAAGATTTAGCTAATCAAGCATCATTAGCAATCACGAGAGTATGAGAGAGGCATAGTGAAAGACAATTAAGCATTGATTAGTATTAATCAAGTCACATGACAAAGGAGAATCTCAAGGAATCCATAACCACATACCTCATGAGCTCTCACTAAAGAGTGGTCTCAAAAAATGAGGTTGGGAACCCCTAATTCTATTTACACATTGCCTTATATACATAGGGTAAAAATATGTACTATCCGAGCGCCCAAGGCCTTTAGGGCTCCACAAATTACTGAATCTACAGCCTACACACTAACTGACCTATTCTTTACAGCTTGGAACTCTCATTGAGTCCGTAACTCATTACAATTATTACAACGACTTGAAATAAATTGAAAAATTGCAATACATGGCCATTTTGAGAAAATGTCAAAAAAGTGTAACTCCAATCTTTGAAATCTAATTTATAAGGAGGTGAATGCTACATTTGCGTTATAAAACCAAAAGCTGAAAATAAATCCTTAAAGTTCTTGAATGAAAGGACAATTTACACAACTAAAAAAGTATATTTCAAGCCAAACAATTGAGAATAGGTCATCAAATAAAGGGACCCAACTAGAAAGTAAACAAAGAAAAAAGAAAAGGAAAGCAAAGAGAGGAGACCAAGTTACAATGACAAAAAGGTCAAAAAGTCACAATGACAAAAAGGTCCATTAAGAACATAAAAGGAAGCTATATATTCAATGCGTTGGGTGCCAGTGCTAGGAATTCTACTCTTACCCAAGTTTTTTTACAAATTTTGGTGATTTTATCGACGATCAATTTTGATTGCATTTTGTACATAATTTTGGGTATTCAATCAATTTGCTGTTGGGTTGGATTTATGTTGCAATTTTCTCTCTGTTTTGGTCTTGTTGCCTCTATCTCTCTCAACTCTCTCACAACAAGAATCTCGGTGCTTTCTCGCTCGACCTTGGAGAATTATGCACTCCAACTTTTTTTGTTGAAACCGATGTGAGCTTGACCGTTGTGAAAGAGTGAAGATGGAGCTGCAGCAGAGGGTGCATACTTCTTCTTTAGCAATATTTTGTGATGGAAAGGTCACAATGTGGCAGATTTATTGTGAACTTGATGATGTCTTTTCAAAGGGGGGTCCATGATGTCACATATGATTGGATTCATTATGCCAATTGTATCGATTGGGTAGTGGATGCTATTTTTCAAAGGGGGTCCATCATGATGTCTTTTCAAAGGAGGTCCATGATGAATTGTAATCTTTTGATGTCACATATGGTTGGATTCATTATGCCAATGATATGGATTGGGTAGTGGATTCTATTTTCCATAAGCATGATGAGATTTTTCCTAAAGTTCAGCGATATTTAGATGAGGGAGTTAAAGTTGAAGAGCAATCTACATCAGATGTGGTTGGTTTGCATGTTATATGTGGGAATCCTAGTTTGTAGCTTTAGTTGTGCAGGATAGAGGATTCTTATGAAGTGGTGGACCAAAAACTTCTGTGTTTATTGGAAAAATCTTTGGAATAATTCTCAACTACAAATGATAAGGGTACCAAGAAATTTGGTTTTGTATATGAGGAAGTCTATCTAGATCTAGTTGGTTTTGATGTTGGAGAGGGGGAATGGGAGAGCACAGCCAGCCCATAATACAAGGCCTTTCTATAGCTCAAGGAATTCACATCACCCTTGTCCTCTCGAAATCTGTAATGGAAATGGCCTATGAACTTTGAGAGTAGCGGAATTAGAGAACTAGATAAAGCACTTTTGTGAGATTACTTTGTGAGAATAGCGGGTGAACTTAATAGATGGTAGCAACATAAACAAGGTCCTTAGTTAACTTGGCATGAACAATAATTTTGCAAGAAAGAGAGTTTAGAGAACGTGACAACAATTGAGGACCGGATTCATACGGAGCCGGTCCCCCCTCCAATAGGTATTTGTATTATAGTTTCTCCCATCAAGAGAGACTTGGTACAATACAATCTTTGTGTTCCTGGCGACCTTGGCGATCCAATGAAGATGGAAAGCTTCATGCATCACAAGCATAACATAAACTTTGTAGAAAGCATTGACTATCCCAAGCCTCAGTCCCAAGGCCTCAAACACCTTCGAAGATGGAGAGAGCTAGCAGGAATGAGGTAGGGAAGAGGAAGAAGAAACATTCCGTAGGAGAAAGAAATAGTTCCTCACTTATCATCACTCTTCTTGCTAGCATACATAATATCATAGTAATGAAGATGGAAAGATGACAAGCTTAAGTATTGAAGCATGGCTCTTGGTTGGATTTACATTCCATAGCCAAGAGTGCTGGTGTAGGCACTCTACTTCTTAACAAGCTTGGAGAAGGAAGTGGAGTTCCTCTACTTTCACCAAGTGAGAATGAATCCACAAAATGAGTGTTTGAGAGGTGTATACCCCCCCAGCACACCCCTTTCTTGCTTGGGGTGAGTTCTACTTTTTTCTCATGCCTCAAGCTCATTGGACCCCTCTCCCCCTGGCCAATCATATGCACCATGTGTTTCAAGTACATGAGTAGTCTTTGGACAAGTATCCTCCTTACCCCTTAGAGAGAGAGAGCTTGAAAATATCTAAATATTTGTTGAATGGAACTAGAATCTCATTGGACCCCTCTTTAGCCCAGCCAATAGCATTCAAGCACACCATGTGGCTAAGCATAGGGAGAGTCTGACATGTGTCCCATGTGCCCCTTGAGAAAACGGTGCCCTTTGCGTTAGTGGGAGGTTAAGTCAAAGATTCCCCTAACTTTGGGGCTTTCCCCCTCCTTTGTAGGGTCTCTTTTTGACTCAAGCACCTTACCGCCCATGCATAGGAAGCTTCTCAAGCACCTTCCTCATCAAGCATGACAAGAACCTCAAGCTTAGTCATCAAGCATTACAAGCACCTCAAGCACCTTAGTCATCAAGCACCTTAAGCACCTTAGTCATCAAGCATGACAAGCACCTCGAGCTTAGGTCGGGTTCCCACCTCAAGCTCAGCCCTAGCTTGCCTAAGGTCAAAGGACTTTTAAAGCTAACCATTGGAGGTCTTTAATGAAGCTAACCCTAAGGTCTTTTAAGCTCCATTAGATGCACGTTCCTCTTTGATAGACTATCTCCTTTTGAACCCCTATTGATATGTAACCATCTCTCTTCTTGGTCCCCTCTTGAGGTAAGTCTAGAAGCCCTTATTGCACATTACTCTTTGATAGACCATCTCCTTTTAGACCCTTATTGAGATGCAACCATCTCTCCTTTTGGTCCCGTGTTGAGATAGGTCTAGAAGCACATGTCTCTATTCTAACTCTTGTTCCCGTTTATTCTCCCACATTAAATGATCAATTTAATATGAGAAAATCATCTGGTAAAGTTAGATATTATAATATTTATGACATTACCTCTCTCTTGAAATCATAGTCGTCCTCGACTATGAGATAGAGAAGATAGAGCCTGTCATTAGTCCATGTTTCTTAGCGGGTAGAGGATCCCTTTTTACCCTACAACATCATTCCAAGATGGACGACTAATCCATTTGGTGCCTGAGAGACGTAGTTGCCGCAAGCATGTCTGCTCTTTAGTCCATATCATTCTTCCAAAGTAGACTGACAAGTTCTACTTGGTGTTTGGGAGACGTTGTCACCACAAATATGATTCTAAGCATGCATACTATTTAAATTTGTGCACAATAAAAAGAGAACTAGTCTTATAAGATGAAAAAACATTATTTATTTAAAATGCATTTTCATTTGCTTACTCTCTAGTGTAGCATTGTAAGCATTGACAAGGTTCATAATATCCTTAATCTAGGTTCCTTGTATCCATCTAGCATCTTTAAAAGGATAATTCTTAAACTTAATAAGATATCTTACCATTTATTAATACCTTGTCTTCATGTCGTAGGATGGACTCATATTGAAGTACTTCTTCTTGATCTTTGATTTTTGGAGGGTCTGCAACTATTGCTTCTTTTGGAGGTCCTCCTTTGTAAGTTTTACGTAGGCTCTCCTGGAAAACATTGTGCATGAGCCAATGGTTGAGAAAATTTAATTAATCCATCTCATTGATTGGCTTAAGAATTTAAAACAGACCATATTATCTTTAGCATAATACTCTTGGTGGCCCGTAAGATTCTTGCCCGTAGTATGACTTAGATGAACCTTGAGAAACTTTAACAAGACCCAATCATTTTACTTAAAGGCTAAGGCTCTTCTGTGCTTATTAGCAGCAACCCTATTTGCCTTTGCTGTGAGGTGGATATAACCACTTCAATCTTTGGAAAAGATTCTTGTGAGTCTCAGCTATATTCATCAATAGTGAAGATCTTTCCATGTACTTTAAGTAGTAAGGGACTTTTGGACCTTCCCTCTTTAACCTCGAAAGGTGCTTTCCCCATAGAAGTATGTACAATGTCATTGTACGCATACTCTATAAGAGGTAGGTACTTCTATCATTGAGAACGTTGATCTACTTGCATGACATAGGCTTTTAGTAGATTCAAGAATCATTAGATTAGTTATTTTGCTTTGGTCATCCGTTTGTGGATGATAGACCAAAAGAGAAATTTTGTCTACTTCTTAGATTCCAAATGAGACCCTTCTAGAAATTATTGGTCATTCTAGGATCTTTGTCCGACACTATGGATGTTGGAAAGCCATGATACTTGAAATTTGAGATATAAAAAGGGTTGCCATTTGATGTGTCTTAATACTCTTTTTGACGGGCATATAGTGTTTTTTCTTGCTAAGCATGTTGACTAAAACAACCCAAGTTGCTTCCCTCGATCAAATTTCAACCTTTGGTATACCATGCATTTTGAAACATACTCTTGTATGTTTACTTTTCATGGTAGACCAACAGAAATACATTTCTACTTCTTGAAGAGTAGATTATGGAATCCCTCTTTGCCCCGCATAAGGAGAAGTATGGGATTCATACATGACTTTTTTTTATTGTATGGGTGAGTAACACATAGCCTATTTTCGTTTGGAAGATAAACATCCTTCAAGGTGAATGGTTCTTTTTTCTTCTCTATTGCAAAGGCTGTAATAACGTACTTAAAGTTTTGGTCAGTAGCATACTCATCTATCATAAAAGATAGATCATTGTGAGTTGCAATAGACACCACATTTACCCTTGGTCATTGTGAAAGTGCATCACTTGATTGTGCTTGCTAGCAATGTGAGCAATATGAAATTTAAATTGCAAAAGAAAATACTCCCACCTCATTTGTTTGCGGAGAGCTTGGTTTACGTCATGAAGTTATTGAGGCTTTGTGATTCATTCGCAGGATGAATGGAGTCCCCAAGAGATAGCATTTCCACGTGTCTAGGGCATATATAACAACTAGTAGCTCTTTTTCGTATTTGCCCAATACTCGCTTATCGGAGTCGAGTCTTTGACTCTCATATGCTATGGCATTCCCTTCTTGAAGCAAAATAGCTCCAAAGCAATCACCACAAGAATCACATTGGACCTCAAATGGCTTTGAGAGATCTAGTAGTGTGAGCACACATTGAGACATAAGCTTCTTCTTAAGATTCTCAAAAGCTTCTTGCACTTTTGCAGTCCATGAATACTTAATGTTCTTTTTGTTATGTCATATAATGGGCCTGCTATTAACGAGAATTTTTTGGTGAAGCATCTATAGTATGCACACATACCTATAAAGCTTTGTACCTCCTGTAGATTCCTTGGATTAGGCCATCCTTTTATTACCTCTAACTTTGTTGCATCCATACGGGTGTCATCTTTAGAGATAATGTGACCTAAATATTGAATCTCTTGTAGGAAAAATACACTTTTCTTTTGATTAATGAAAAGCTTATTCTTTCTCACAACTTGAAAGATTACCTAGAGGTGTCGCTTGTACTCCTCAAGAGAATTTAATTGGCCCTTGGCACATGAAAATACACTTTTCTTTTGATTAATGAAAAGATTATTCTTTCTCACAACTTGAAAGATTACCTAGAGGTGTCGCTTGCACTCCTTAAGTGAATTTAATTGGCCCTTGGCACATGAAATCTGTCTTTGATAGTGATCTTATTTAGTGATCTATAGTCAACACACATGTGATATGTGTCGTCTTTCTTTTGCACTAAAAGTAATGGTGGTGACCAAAATAGATAGGAACTAGGCCTCACCATCCCTTTTTCCACCAAATCATGCACTTACCTCATGATCTCCTCTTGGTGGGCTTGGGAAACTCAATAAGGAGGCTTGTTAGGGCGCGAGCTTCCTGGTAGGAGCTCAATTGCATGGTCATCATCCCTCGTTTTGGAGGTGGCTCACTAGGGATGTCATCAGTGAAAACATCTTGGAGTCCATTCAGGAAATTAGACAACTCTAATTCCTCTTGATCCCCTTTATTGCTACTTGTAAAACCATTGGAATCATTTCCAGATTCTCCAACAAAAATCATATACACAGAATTAGAGTTTTTCATGAACTTACCAAAAGTAAGCGTTTTACCAGGGATATGGTGTTCCCCGACTCATTAGCATGTACGTATATGCGTGTTCTTGCCTGGTAATAATATTCTTTGAACCATACTCGTGATTGGCTATGAACATGAGCGTATTCGCATCGGAGTACGGATTTCTCATGGGTTGTGGCACATGCATTGGTTGAGCGTAGTTGACTATCACTCTCCCATCGTTCAGAAGATGCGGTTGTTGCCCTAGAATTTGTTGCGGCTTCCATTGAGTGCTACACCATGGAGTGGGGTGATCCCCTCCACAAGTATTACATATCCTCAATTGAGGCTATTGTACATTCAGGTTTTGTTTATAGCCTTCGTTTTTTCTTCTAATCACCCCCTCGAGCACTCGATCAAGGATTGGTTTCCAAGGAGTTTGAACATCCTTCTTTGTTGTTGATTCGCTCTTCGGAGATGAGGCACTACTAGTTGCGTTGTCTGTATCTTCAGTCACCTCTCCATAAGCCTTACAATTGTCAACTAGATATAGAGCTTCTCTAGTGACTTGCTCAAACATTGTGCATACTTTTAGATGTAGGTCCTTTTTGAAAGTCTCATTCCTCAAGCCCTCTATGAAGAAAACTGATAATCTCTCATCTTGTGGTAGCTCTCTCATAGGACATCTATCTATGTATTGTTTGAAGCGAAGAAAATCTTCCTTCATTCTCTCATCCTTTTTTTGTTTGAAAGCGTAGATTTGGGCCACTTTGTTGTGTTTGATCCCCCTTTTTGAGAACTCCTCTACAAATTCTTGCAAGAATTGTGTTATGTTGGGAAAATAATCTCTATTCAGAGGTTGGAACCACGTTAAGGCTGTTCCTTCCACTGTCAACCCAAATACCTCATATTGAGTATGGAAATTTGCAATCTGTTCAGCTCTCAAAACTTGTTTGAAGAGTGAAACATGAGCATATGGATCCCCTAACCCACTGTACTTTGTCTTGACACATTGAGCCACTTGATATGGTCTGAATCGTTCTAGTTCAGTCACTTATCTAACCAATTTGTGGTCTCTTGGAAAGATGTCTCTCGCTCTCTTCTCTCTTCTTAGAGAGAATCCTGGTGGAATCCTCTCTGATGTGTACTCTGGCATCGTTTTTGGATGAAAGTAAGTAGAGATTGGAGTACCCTTGTACGTATATCTCTCTAAGTCAATTGGATCAATAAGTTTGTACTCACATCCATACTTATCTACCATCAAAACTTGCACTCCATTGGCATTTGTATACATAAATGCATAGAGATTCTTATGGGGTCAACTCTCTAGCATAAGGTTTTACACACCTATAGAAGATATATGGATCCCTGTTTGTAAATCTATATATGCCCTCATGAGAATAATCTATAAGCACTCTCATGGATTCATTGGATTTGATGGATCTCACGTTCGGTTTGTTGATCAATAGATGCCTCTCCTCTATGTATTCTCCCAATCCCACTGTTGTCGGCAATTGCAGTGTTTCTTGCATTTTTCATGTCTCTTAGTGCAGTAGAAAATCCTGGTGGTAGATGATTTGTCATGGTCAAGGATCTCTTAAATCTCTCAAGATAGTCTCTTGCAAGTCCACTTTGGCTTAGTGCAACTTATCCCTTTTTGCCCTTGGAAAGGTCTCTCAGAAGTCAAGAATTTGTGACTTTTTAGCCTCTAGAAACTAGTCTTGGGGTACCCTGAAAGTTTGGATTTAGGAAACCTAAAAAAACTCAGCTCTAAAACCAAAACTTTAGAGCCCACAAGCTTTCTTCTTGGCTTTACCTGACTGAATTTGGAGATGTCTACCAAAAGTGAGAGTACTTTTAGTGAACTGCACGTGAAACAACACTCAAAACAGTCTCAAGACCAGAACACAGGAACTTTGGCTTGTATCTTGGCCTCCGAAAGGTATTTTTTGCTCAAACTTGAGGTTTGGGATGTTCTCAAGTATATCTACAAGATCACCAACTCAAATACCACAACTATGATGAGGTACATGGATCGCGATCCATGTTCCTCTGTCAAAAAAATTTCTCCAAATTTTCCCAAATTTTTACTATGTGTAGACAAGGTCATATGCAAGCTATATACCAATTTTCAGCAAATTATGAGGTTGAGGTACATGGATCGCGATCCATGTTCAACCACATTTGGACTTGATCTCTTGGCAGCTTGTTTGTGACTATGTCCACAAGCAAAATCTTAAATCTTTTTGGATTTGGACTTGGTTTGATAGGTCAAATGGCCAACACTAGGTCTGCACTGTGGTTTTCAATCTCTCACTTGTTTTGCTCCCTTTTGGCCCAAATTTGCTCAATGTTTTCCAAAACTGGACTTGGGGATATGTTTCCTTGTGTATGCACTATTGATCTGGAAAGTTTCAACTCAAGCTGCCACTATGGGAACATGGATCGTGATCTTGGTACCATCAGATTCATCATGATTAGGTATCAAAATTTTTGAAAATGGACCTCTGGATTGAAAGTTAGGTCTGTTCTTGCACTTTGTCAAAGTACTTGGCAGTTATGGGCTTTTGGTATGGTTTTTGATATCCAAATTCAGTTTTGAAAAGACCACTAGATTCCTTGTGATGTCCTCTAGCTATGGTGCAAGTTTGGTATCAGTCTGTGACCAAGGAACATGGATCGTGATCCATGTACCTATGTGTCAGATTGCACTGAAACTTGGCACACAACTTCCCCTTGGGCTCCTGAAGCTATATGGCTTTTATGTGATTTGGATCACTTTAGGTCAAGCAAAAGTCAATCCCTAGGTCTGTTTTAGGGTCTTCCTTTTTGCAGTGTTTTTGGCTCTTTTCACCCACTTTTTGAATTTTTTTGACAATGCTTCTTTGGGGACTTTTGTTCACAATGGTCTCTGCTACAGTCTAGAAAAGTTTCTGTCCAAAAATTTCTCAGGGGTGCATGGATCGCGATCCATGTTCCACCACTTTTGGATCTGAATCTTTGGTGTGCTAATAGCTTACAATGTTTGTAGCTTGCTCAACAAATCTTTTTGAATTTGGATGAGTTTTGCCCAACCAATACTCACTTCTACACACTGCTGCGGGAGTTTTGACAATTTTCTATTTTTTGGCTATTTTGACCACTTTTTACAATTTTTTTGCATATGATTCTTTTGGGAAAAGTGTTTGTCTATGTTTCAGCTACCTACTGCTCAAATCTTAGCCAATTTTTTTTTTTCAAAATTTTTTCATGAGGTACATGGATCACGATCTATGTTTGACCTCATTTTGAGATGAAACTTGGTCAGCTTATAGTCCATGTTATGGTGGCACTCTTCCCCAAATCTTTTTGAATTTGGCCAACTTTTGTTAAATCAAAAGTGAGTTTTTCTGTCTGCCCTGCTTTTTTTGACTAGTTTTTGTATTTGGATATTTTGACCAACTTTTATCAATTTTTTGACATGGTGCCTTTTGGCAAAGTTGTTCCGAATGATATCACGGATGTAGTTGTCAAATATCAACTCCAAATGTCAAAAGGTACATGGATCGCATCCATGTTTGACATCGTTTTTTCATGAATTTTGTTCTACTGGTTCTCTATCTCGCGTAGAAGCCAAATCTCACCCTTTTTTGAATTTGGATCCCAAAAAGTTGAAAAAACCCAACTTTTGTGTCTACAATTCCTATTTTGCTATTTTTTTCCCTAACAGTCAATTCTGATGTGATTTCTGAGCTTTTCTTTCAAGCAAACTTGGTGAGAGCAATGTCCCACTGATCGACAATGTCATTGGTCACTTTTCACCAAAAATGGTCTCTGGGGTACATGGATCGCGATCCATGTTCCTCCATAGATTCTAGCCAAACTTTCCAGGTTTCTTCTAAATAGTCTGCTAATGCCCTTGATTCACACATTTTTGAATTTGGATCACTTTTGAGGTCTCTACCATCAAATTTTCAGAATTTCAGAGTTATGGTCATTTCGGCCAAAATATGGTTTTCACCTTTTTTTCCCTCAATCTTTTAGCCCAAATTTGATGGCGTTAGTTTCTACTTACCCTACTCCTAAGTATTGAAATGAAACATGAAACAAAAACAAACTGAATGGTACAAAATAAAGTCAAAACAAAAAATGGAACAACACTTTGAAAGCATAGAGAAAATGGAGAATGAAATGCTTTTAGCTATCTCACTCACAACCCTCTTTACTTCTCAAGAATAGATCTAGCAAGTCCTCGACTTCTAGACTCTACCAAGCACTAAACCCCATGTCTAGTTGCTTCACTGCTAATGTGTAAATGGAATGGAGAGACAAATCTTTAGAAAAGAACGCTCTAAATACACACTAGGTCACTCACCATCTAAGGATCATATCCCCGACAGTGGTGCCAATGTTAGTGGATTATCGTGACGGACATCTGCAGCATAGCTTTTTGGTACTAACATAATGTCAATACTCAGGGAAAGTGACTCGGATGGGGCACGGAGACTCTTTGAGATTGTCAATCTCAAGAAGCGAACCTTAACAAGCAAACACACCAGCTCAACAAGCAAACACACCAACTCAATGATCAGGGAAATCTGCCTATGTCCTTTCTCACAGCTCTAGGTCATCACGCCATTTCGGCACTCGAATGGACTCGAAATGCAACGAAACTTTAGGAGGAGGTCTAGGACATCTAGGGCACTATCCTAGCAAGTTTGGTTGCAATCCGATAAGGTACCAAAATCACGATCCATCATGAAAAACGTCCTGAAAACTGCAACAGATCAGTCTAGAAGTGTCGCCCTATGGTCTAAGAACGCTCTCCTATTGTCAAAACGACTATAAACAATGATTTAAGCACTCAAATTTGTATTTATAGCTCACAAACACGTCGTCGTGAACCTCAACAAAATTGACAATGCTTACACTTGAATTAAAGAGCAAAGAGAGAGGAACACAATGCAAGTTTTGAATCGAAAATGGATTACCAAATCATTAACTACGATGATTACAAGTTTGGAGCACCTCGTAGCTAGAGTGTACGTTTTCAGAGATCCTTCTTCTTCTCTAAAGATAAGCCTTATTTCACATTGAGTTTTTGACCTTTATACCTAGGGCATTCTAAATGGCCAGTGGCCGACTCACATGGACCTTTACAAATATCATGACAGCATTACAACTCAGGGTGTGATCCACTACTCTGGAATCAGGATTTACACAGAGTATTACTACACCAGCTCGACAAAATAATAGACTACAAAATGTGGTGTCCGGCTACGTGTCCGACCAGTTGGGCGCCCGTTCGGTTTGTCCTCAAACAAAGAATATGAAGGTGCTCTTGGATTAGAGCAAAGTAGACAATTTTCAAGATTTTGCTCTTGGATTAGAGCGTTGTTTTTGCTCCTGGATTGGAGTGTGGCTCCTGGATTGGAGTGTTATGCTGATTGTCTCCTAGATTAGAGATGTATGTAGTTTGCGCCTGTGGATTTGAGTGTTGTCTTTCTTCATTAAGTTGTAGCCCAAAGTTCAAAGGAGGATTCCTCTTGTATTGAAATCCTTAGTGGATAAAGAATCTTCCATGTATTCCTCCTATTCCAAACCTCAAGGGGAGGATTGTAAGGTGTGAGCTTTGTCCTAGTGTCCTAGAGAATGAGTCAAGGAGAGAAGAGTGGAATTATCCCACATGCAGTGGTGCAAGGTTGTAGAGCTACTTAAAGCTCATTTCATGAATGAATTATCACAAGTCTATTTTGCATTACATCTCCCTTGTTTATGGTGAGCTTGTGATGGCTTAGCAAATACTCAAGACCGTGTTTATGAGTCCAAGCTAATTAATCTTAGAACCTAATTTGCTTGAGTGATAATCTAGCCAACACACACTCACTTGTGTGCATGATGTTTACCTTTCATCCACCATAGCTAGCACGATCCCATTCCCATCAATAGGTGGCAACACCTAAGGGTTATGCGAAATGATATCACATATATGTAAATTTCATTATTTAAGTGCTCTTTTTGAGCTATGATCATTTATGTATGACCGGCCAGTATGTATTCATTTTGAGCATTCAAGAAATCTATAAATAAATACATGCAAGAGGAAAATACTCACTCTCGCACGGGGGGAGATTGCACCCAATGCCTGTGTCTATTCTTCTCTTCTCTCCTCTCCTCTCTTCTCTCTCGCCATGTAGGTGTAGCACTTTTCTCTAGGAGGTGCATCTACATGTGCTCTCATGCTCTCTCTCACGCTCTCCATCTCTCTCTCATCACGTATAACATTGATTACGTGCCCATGCGATGCACTAGGTTTGTAAATATCTTGTTTCATGTTGTTTTGGATATTTTTGTAGGACACTCTACGCTCCCTTTTGTAGCAAATATAGGTAGCATTCCTGCAATAATAAGTATGTCAATTTATAATTTGAATTTCTAATTAAATTACTTATATGTATTCACCTATAATGTAACTTTAATATCATTTTATTTTCAATGAATGCAATGTAGGAGGCATCAAAGGATAGAGTGGTGAGCGGCCACACGTCTTGCTTGGGTCGCATGGCCAAGATCGACTTGATAGCCACTTTTGTAAGTATATATATTTATAGATTTTCATAGCATAGATTTTAGATTGATGTAACTAAGAACAATTCTGTGACTTTGGATTTGTTTTGTATAGACCAAAGGTTACAATCGAGCTGCGATTGTCGTAGAGATCGAGATGGAAACATACCAGGGACACGAAGTCTTAGAATGCACCCCTCCACCCGCACATCCTTTTGTGAGTAATATTTGTAACTTTGAGTTATCTTTTTAAGTTAAAATTATTTTCAGATTAGTTTTTAATTAATCGATTTAATTTAACTTTTATGAGTGCAAGAGGTTCAGGGCGAGAGAGATCCGAGCTTGTTGTGAGAGAGGAGGAGGAGGAGGAGGGTAGGAGGATAGATGAGCAACGAGCATGTGTTGCATCATCTTCACATGGTGAGGGACAAGAGGATCACTTGGACAAGTCCGATATTGATACATAGCCATAGTTGCATTTAGATAGATGATCATGTACACACATTGACATTGTATATATACAGACATTGTTGATCTATATATTCAGTCAATTTCAGCCAGTTCTAGTCTACTTGTATAGTAATTGTTAGGTTTCTTCATTCATATTCAGTTTGTTTCAATTGTTTTTCTTATTGGCATAGTGTCAAGAAAGAAAGGATCATATGATGATTATTCATAATTTTGATTTTGTGTTCACGTAAATTCACCGGTTGTTTTTTGTGCAGTTTTCGCTTCAAATCTTGTTGGGGAGAGAGAGAGAGAGAGAGAGAGAGAGAGAGAGAGAGAGAGAGAGAGAGAGAGAGAGAGAGAGAGACTTGTATAAGTATAATGGGCCTTTGCTAATCAAATAATGGTCAAGCTCTTGATCTTTATGTGTCTAAAAAAAAAGAACAACATCGCTTAAGCGACATTGAAAGCACTTGTGTTGCTTAAATGTAGCGTTAAATGATGCATCAAAACAATTACTTATAATGTTGCGTAAACGATACGGTCGTCGTTAAGTGATGGCTTTTAGCATCACTTAAGTGATGTTTTAATGTCGCTGTTTGTGTCGCTTAAGTGACCTTTGTAGCGATGTAGTTAGTGATGCCTTTTTCGTCGCTTATACGACACAAAAAAGTGTCCCTACTTACAAAACGGCCTAGTAGTGTTAAGACAAGCCTTTGATTTATATATATGTAGTCTCTGTAAGACAATCTCCCAATACTCCACAACCTTCACTCTGCCAGACTTCATGTCCAGCTCTATGTTGTCATGTAGAGCTTTTAGCTCTTTGTAGGTCAACTCGTGCAATAATGTTTCACTTTGCCTTCAACACTGTCATGCAGGCCCCTTTCTTCTACGACCAGCTTTGGAGGGGGCTCCTCTCCTTGAACATGATCAAGAGCATGTCTTTTCCAAGCTTCTAAAATCTCCCGGTCACAAACCACCATCATGGCCTCCCAGAATTCAATGTGTGATGAAGTTGCACGGTCAAGGTCCAAGTGAATTTTGATATCATGCCTCAATTCTTCCATCTCTTTCTCTATAAGACCCTTATGTATCTTGTATGGCTCATCAATCTTCACATCAAAATCATTTGAAAGGTTTAGATTTTTTGAGAGAATATCAATAGGCTTTGCCCTGCCATCTTTGAGCCGTATCTCAGATCCGACTTTGCTCTGATGGAAGTGAAGCTCCTCCTCCTTTTTCTCCTAGTCTTGATACTCAGCTCTTGCCCACTCTCTTGCAATCATGGCCATATCCTCTTCATGATGAGCCTCCTCGATTGCTCTTTCCTCTCTTCTTTTTTTGACATTTTCAATCTCTATCAAAAGTTCCTTTTGATGCTTCTTCTCAGCTTTTAGGGATACTGGAGCAGGTGTCACATTCTGAGCAAGCTCACATTCAATCCTTTTTTTTTTCATATGAAATTCTCAGTTAGATTGCAATCACCAAAAGGATCACTATCGCTTTAGTAACCCTCAACTTCTTGGGACTTTAACTTTTAGCAGAGCAGAGTGCATCATAGGATCATGGAGCCATGAGAGAGAGAGAGAGAGAGAGAGAGAGAGAGAGAGAGAGAGAGAGAGAGAGAGAGAGAGAGAGAGAGAGAGAGAGAGAGAGAGAGAGAGAGAGATACCTGTCACACGGTGCTTGTCGAGAAGCCGGAGCCAAGGTGTGGCAGAGCACATAGTGAGGATGAAACCGTTATACAACAATGCTTAGCTCGTTGTGTTTAGGGCTCTTTTCAGGGTTGTGTTGTCTTCTAGAGATTCACCTTGAGGATGTAGGCTTGTTCACCATTGATGGATTGACTTTTGGAAATGCATGGAAACATTTTAGCTTTGAAGATTCCGAGAAATCTTCATCTCCAAAAGTTGCATCAAATTGTTGGATAGAAGCCAACACTTTATCAATTGCTCCGATGGCTCCATCATAGGTAAGGAAAGTGATGTTCTTTCCTCCCTCTTTTAACTTTTTCAACTTACGTGACCTCTTCCATGCCACAAAACTCGTTCGTTTACCCCTTCTCTTTTCTCTCTTGGGTGGCAAGTCACTGTTCTCCAAGTTAGGAGATGGTGATGACAATGAGGAATAGGAAGAAGAAGGCAAGGATGGTGAATGCTTTCTTCGCTTCCTTTTGCTTAGATTTCTTTCTTCCTTCTTTAGATTTGCATGGGATGGAGTGCTGGATGACTTTCTCTTCTTTTTCGGAGGACTAGGTGACTGTCATGTCGGCGGTCTTCTTGTGACAATATCACTTTCAAAGGTAGGAGGGGTATTGCTTTCATACCTCTTCCTTGAGATTTCACGATGCACTTTTTCTTATCAAGCAGTTTGCCTTGGAGGTCCTTTTGGTATCTTCTTTTCATTACCCAAAGAGAATCCTCTTTTGGAGGAATTTCACTAGGAGGCCTCAAAGAAAATCTCTCTTCTTGGGCAGTTGGGGAAACTTGAAGGGATTGAATTTGGATTTGAATGATCCGCTTGCAAAATAGGGTTTCCCATTGCTTCTTGTAACTTGTGAACAAGATAGTTGACAACTCTGCAACCATCATCAAACATTATACCATGAGCAAGATTTAAGTTGTCAATATTAATTACAGTCTCTTGATTATGTTGTGCCATGATTAGATCTCCTTCTATGTATATACTAGCTCTTTCCTTGACACTTCAGAACTTTGGGTACTACTCTCTCACAAATTAACACTCAAGTAACTACACCCGTGGTTTAGAATATTATTAATTGCAAAGAGTAGTGGAGTGGGTTTAACAGTGCTAAGCTGAAACCAATTCCTATCGAGCAACTAATAGCTCAATAATGGTTCAAATCCCGAAAGACTCCATTATTAAGACCATAGTTCTTGATGGTGTCCCCGTAACCTATAAACACGCATGCCAACCGAAATAATAAATCCCAGTCCCACTTACCCTATTGCAATGAACAACTCCAAATTTCATAAACGCAAGGACCTCTCTTTTTAGGCAAGAAAAGAGAAAGCTTGGCTCTAATACCAATGTTAGAGAATCTAATACTTACTATAGATTCAACAAAATTTTAGCTTATGAAGAGAGAGAGTTTTCCTTAAGAATAAAATTCTTTAGAGGTGACTAGAGGCTGTGCCCGGGCTGATTTCATTGCACATTTACAGATGAGAATATTTAAAACCATACACGTAATTCAAAGAAAATACCACAATTAAGATTGACAACTTGATGAGGACCGAGTTTGCTTAGAGCCGCCCCCCCCTCGAAAAGGTCTTTATACTATAGTTCTCTCTTGAAGAAAGCTTTGATTACAACACACACGAGCATAGGTATGGAGATAGATTTTTGAGGAAGCTTTTTCCGGAATATTGCTCAATTGAGCCAAAAAAAAAAGAGCTCCTCCCTTGTGGAGCGAGCTTTTTTCCTTCTCTCTCTCTCTCTCTCTCTCTCTCTATATATATATATATATATATATATATATATATATATATATATATATATATATATATATATATATATATATATATATATATATATATATATATATATATATCTCTTCCATCTTTCTCTCTCTCTCTCTCTCTACCCCCCCTCTCTCTCATGTGTATACATACATACACACACACACACATATATATATGAGAGAGAGAGAGAGAAAGATGGAAGAGAGAGAGAGAGAGAGAGAGAGAGAGAGAGAGAGAAGGAAAAAAGCTCCCTCCTAAAAGATTGTTCCAAGAGGGACCTTTTTTTTTAAATTTTTGCTCAACTGAGCAAAAATTTGAAAAAAGATTTCTCGAAAAGCTCTCTTCATTCCTATCCCTAGCACAACTTGTGCTCTTGCATATATTTTTTTGAACCAAGAAGATGGTGTTCTTCAAGAATCCATGGTATAACCCTCCTTCCCAAGTCCTTAACACCCCAGCGGGGGGAAAGAACTATGGGGTAAGAGGTAGATGAGGGTAAAAGAAGTATTTTCAAGCAAGATAATGTTTACTGCATATATACTTACTCTGCATATATACTTACTCCATGGGCAAGATCTTAGCATAGATTAGCATAATAGAATAGTAGAGATGATAAAGAAGAAGGACATCTTTCACTTACTTGGATTTGCATCCAGAGTCAAGCTCTTGAGCATAGAGTCCATGTCTAGAGCTCCCATGAGAGTGAGAGTGAGAGAGAGAGAGAGAGAGAGAGAGAGAGAGAGTTTGCTTGATCATGCTTAGCACTTTAGAGTGTCTGAATAAGGGTGAAGATAATAGTAAAATTCCCAATAACCCCTTACTTTTAAGTCATGCAAAACTTTCTAATAAACTTTAAAAGGAATGCCTACTACTTATCTAATGGAGGAGTGTGTTAGGAAATATGACGTAGCTAAATAGATATTTGAGTAGATTACTTAATGGAGAGAGATAGATTTCACACACAAGAGATTATAGAGTAGAGAGAGAGAGAGAGTACACACGATATATGTGGTTCACCCAATGTAGGTTACGTCCACGGGAAAGCAGCCACTCAATGGATTTAGTACTTCAAAACAAGAAGTAGTTTACAAAGGGATTATACCCTTAATAGAGCTCCCGCCTTGCTTCACTCTCACCACCTCACACCCACCTTGTTACATCAACTTGACACTATATCATGTGTGTAGAAATGGCCTCCTTTTATAGGCCAAAAGGGCTGCCCTCTCTCATGAGAGGCAGCCATGTGTAGCCGCCCTTGTGTAAATAAGTCCAAATTGGACCCTCCAATCCGCCCATGTGTGGCCGCCCTTGAGAAGACAAGTCCACTTTTGAATTTGGCCACCGGCCATTGATTTCGGCCATCAGCCACTGGCCATTGACTACTGGCCACCGGCCAATCGACCGGTCGTTTTTCGACCACTTTCCAGCCACCGTCTGGCTATAATATTCCGGCAAAAAGGAATATTCTAGCAAGTGATTTTGGCCGTGAAAATTTTGGTTTCCGGCAAGTGATTTTCATTCACGCACGATGGCTTCTCCTCATAATGAGGGCCTTACAAATGTGCGTTTTTACCATAGAAAATTACAAGGGGTAAATTAGGCTCCATACTTAACAATCTCTCACTTGGAGACTGATCTCCAAACCAAACCTGTGACTGTTTTCCATCCTGGCTTCTTATCCTTGAATGCCGATTGAAGATGAGCAAAACCTCAACTTCTCCTTGTTGACCACTTTTGTAAGCATGTCTGCAGGATTTTCACTTGTATGCACCTTTCCTAGCTTTAGCTGTCCCTCTTCCAAAAGAGTGCGTATGAAGTGATATCTCACCTCAATTAATGTGCTTTGTCCTTGAATGAAAGGCTGAGTTCTTCGCAAGATGGATAGCACTTTAGCTTTCACTGTACAAGACACAATCGTCTTGTTTGAATCCAAGCTCTTCTAAGAATCTGTGAAGCCACAGAATTTCTTTGCCTGCCTCCGTCATTGCTACATACTCTGCTTCGGTGATAGAAAGTGAGACCACTTTCTGCAGATTTGAAGCCTAGTTTACTGTTGTGCCTCCAATCGTGAACACATAGCCAGTAGTGCTCCTTTGAGTATCTTTGTCACCTGCCATATCTGCATCAGCATATCCTTCTAGAAAAATATCAGTTTTTCCAAAATACAAAGCATTTGTTGTTGTCCCTTTTAGATACCTAAGTATCCACTTCACAGCTTGCCAATGCTCTTTGCCTGGGTTGTCCATGAACCTACTCACAACTCCCACTGCATGTGCAATGTTTGGCCTTGTCCAGACCATAGCATACATTAGAGAACCTACTGCTGCATCATATGGAACTCTAGACATATAGGCTATCTCCTCTTGTGTCTTTGGACATATATCCTTCGTTAGTTTAAAGTGACCAGCCAAAGGTGTAGAAACTGGTTTTGCATTTTGCATTGTAAACCTTTATAGTACCTTCTTGATGTAATCCTCTTGAGATAGCTTTATTGTCTTCTTCGTCCCGTCCCTTGATATTTTCATACCAAGTATCCTCTTTGCAACACCTAAATCTTTCATTGAAAAAGATTTAGACAGCTCCTCTTTTAGGTCTTTGATGTCCTGCATATTAGCACTTGCAATCAACATGTCATCAACATACAACATTAGGATGATGAATTTCCCATCTCCCAAATTCTTCGTGTAGACGCAGTGATCCGAGTTGCATCTTGTGAATCCATGATCCAACGTCCATTGATCAAACTTCAAGTACCATTGTCTTGATGCTTATTTTAAACCATACAAGCTCTTCTTTAATCTGCAAACCATTTTCTCTTTACCTTTTACTTCATACCCCTTTGGTTGAAGCATGTAGATTTCCTCCTCTAAGTCACCATGAGGGAATGCCATATTTACATCCATTTGCTTGAGATTTAGATCATGAGCAGCCACAAGGTTTAAGACAAGCCTGATTGAGTTCATTTTTACAACAGAAGAAAATATTTCATTGAAGTCAATACCTTTCTTTTGAGAAAACCCTTTTACCACAAGCCTATACTTGTACCTTTTCTTCCCACCTTCTTCTTCCTTCACCTTGTACACCCATTTGTTTTGAAGTGCCCGCTTACCTTTAGGCAACTCAACCAACTCCCATGTTTGGTTGCGATGTAGTGAGTCCATCTCCACTTGCATGCTCTTCGTCCATTCTTCTTTGGATTCATGTTTCATAGCTTCTTCGTATGATTCCGGATCTCCAGAATTTGAGATCAAAAGATGGTTGAAGGAAGGAAAAAACCTTTCTGGAGGTCTACTTGCTCTTGTAGATCTTCGAGGAATAGGTTGAGGCTTCAATTGGTTGACATTGTTGCACATTGTCCCCATTTGCAGTCCTTGAGTCTTTACCGTTCTCAAGCTCCATGTACTCATCACCTGTTTCTTTTGTTTGTTTTCTTTTCAAGTAATCTTTGTACATATTTTTTTCGTTAAAAATTACATCCCTACTCCTTAAGACCTTACCATCTTTAGGATTCCATAGCGATACCCAAAGTCACCCTCTCCATAGCCAATGAAGAAACACTTTTTGGACTTTGCATCTAGCTTTGATCTTAGGCTTCTTTCTATGTGCATGAAAGCCTCACACCCAAACACTTTGAGAAATGCATAATTCATCGGTTTACCTGTCCATGCCTCTTCTAGAACTCCCCCATCCAATGCCATTGAGGGTGACCGATTGATTAAGTACACAGACGTACTTACATATTTCGCCCAAAGCTCAAGCGGTAGGCCTGCATGTAACCGCATGCTTCGTGCTCGTTCCATGATTGTCCTGTTCATCCTTTCCAAAATCCCATTTTGTTGAGGTGTCCTTGGGGTTGTCCTTTGCCTCCGAATGCCATTGCTAGCACAAAAGCTTTCAAAATTTTGGCTGCAATATTCGCCTCCATTGTCGGATCTGAGGCATTTAACCTTGGTACCTGTTTCATTCTCCACAAGTGCTTTCCACCTTTGAAATATGGAAAATACATCGGACTTATTCTTCATGACATAAACCCATGTTTTTCTAGTCGCATCGTCTATGAATGTTACATAGTACAATGAGCCACCAAGTGATGGTGTACTTGCAGGACCCCAAACATCAGAATGAACCAACTCAAGTTTTTTATTTTTTTTTTCATTTCCAGATTTTTGAAATTTTACCCTCTTTTGTGGACCATAAACACAATCTTCACAGAACTCTAAGTCCACTTCTTTCAAACCTGGCAGAAGCTTCTTTGTTTGAAGCATTTGCATTCCTTTGGCACTCATATGGGCCAAGCCGGTAGTGCCACACCGCACTGTCAGCTTCTGTAGTTGCTGCACAAGTTGAAGGTCGCGTGCTCATAGTACACAAGTAAAGTGTACCTACCTTTTCTCCCTTGGCAACCACCAAAGATCCCTTTGAGATCTTCCACCGTTTGTTTCCGAATGCAATGTTGTGACCTTCATCGTCCAATTGTCTTGTAGAGATCAAATTTTTCCGAAGAGAAGGAACATGCCTAACATCTTTAAGCTTCCATTCATTTCCGCTAGCAGTTTTGATAGAAACTGTACCTTTGCCGACAACATCACAAGCTTCATCATCTCCCAAGTATACATACTCAGAATTACCTTTGGTGTAATCTTGAAAATGTTGCTTGTGTGGTGTCGCATGGAATGAAGCCCCAAAATCTACTATCCAAGAATTAGACACATTGTCTAATGAGAGAATTAAAGCATCTTGCTCTACTTTACCTACCACATTGGACTCCGATGTTGGCTTGTTTTCTTGAGACTCAGTCTCCTTCTTCTTCTTGGACCAACAATCCTTCTTGACGTGGCCCTTCTTGCCGCAGTTCCAACATTCAAGAACTAACTTTGTGCGTGACTTGCTCCGTCTTGAGGGATCACGACCCTTTTGGTTTTTGAACCTCTCCTTAGGCCTTCCTCTTGTTTCCACTGATAGTGCAGCACTTGATGATTCTCCCGTGATTCTCCTTCGCATTTCCTCGCTTAGGAGAACACACACAACATCATCAAACTTAAAAGTATTTGTGCCAGAGATAGAATTACTTATAGCCATCACAAGGCTGTCCCAACTATCCGGTAGAGATGATAGTATAAGGAGAGCTCGCACTTCATCATCGAAATTGATTTTCACCAATCGAAGTTGACTTATGTTTGTGTTAAATTCATTTAGGTGTTCTGCAACTGAACCATTCTCTGCCATCTTTAGATTGAACAAGCGCTTCATAAGAAATACCTTATTGGATGCCGATGGTTTCTCGTAGAAGTCGTCAAGTGACTTAATCAAGTCCTCCGTGGTCTTCATCTCCGAAACATTGAAGGCCACCGTTGACACCAAGCTTAACCGGATTGTTCCCAGTGCCTTTCGATCAAGGATAATCCATGCTTCATCTGCCATTGTTGCGGGCTTCTTCGCAAGACCGCCTAGTGGCAAAGAGAGGTCCTTTTGGTAGAGATAGTCTTCAATCTGCATCTTCCAATGTTGGTAGTTTTTGCCGTTGAACTTCTCAATCTTGAGCTTCCCTTCCTCCGCCATAACTCCCATGCAATTCAAGGAATCCTTTCCTTGAGATAACTTAGCTACGAGCAAACCTTGCTCTGATACCAGTTGTTAGGAAATATGACGTAGCTAAATAGATATTTGAGTAGTTTACTTAATGGAGAGAGATAGATTTCACACACAAGAGATTATAGAGTAGAGAGAGAGAGAGAGAGAGAGAGAGAGAGAGAGAGAGAGTACACATGATATACGTGGTTCACCCAATGTGGACTACGTCCATGGGAAAGCAGCCACTCAATGGCTTTAGTACTTCAAAACAAGAAGTAGTTTACAAAGAGATTATACCCTTAATAGAGCTCCGGCTTTACTTCACTCTCACCACCTCACACCCACCTTGTTGCATCAACTTGACACTATATCATATGTGTAGAAATGGCCTCCTTTTATAGGCCAAAAGGGCTGCCCTCTGTCATAAGAGGCAGCCATGTGTAGCCGCCCTTGTGTAGATAAGTCCAAATAGGATCTTCCAATCCGCTTCACTCTCACCACCTCACACCCACCTTGTTGCATCAACTTGACACTATATCATATGTGTAGAAATGGCCTCCTTTTATAGGCCAAAAGGGCTGCCCTCTGTCATAAGAGGCGGCCATGTGTAGCCGCCCTTGTGTAGATAAGTCCAAATCGGATCCTCCAATCCGCCCATGTGTGGCCGCCCTTGAGAAGACAAGTCCACTTTTAAATTCGGCCACCGGCCACCGGCTATTGACTTCCGACTCCACCGGCCACCGGCCATTGACTACTGGCCACCGGCCAACCGACCGGTCGTTTTCCGACCACTTTTCGGCCGCCGTCCGGCCATAATATTCCGGCGAAGGAAAAAAAAAGTATCGGGGGCAGCCCCTAAAGTTGCCCCTGAATTTTGGCCGTGAAAATTTTGATTTCCGACGAGTGATTTTCCTTCATACACGATGGCTTCTCTTCATAATGGGGGCCTTACAAATGTGCGTTTTTACCACAGAAAATTATAAGGGGTAAATCAGGCTCCATACTTAACAGAGTGAACACCCAGAAATGACACTTATGCATACTCAAACACTTGTCTCCACCTTCTAAGCTTAAAAAAATATCCCTCCCTTCTCTTGGACTTTTATTGGCAAGTATACACTCCACATATACACACACATACTTGTTGAGTTCACACAAAGAAAGCATGTACTACTTTGGACATGTGGCGTATCGAAGCTTAGAAAAGAAGGACTACAGTCAACTTTCTAAATAAGGAAGGGTTGATCTAACTTTAGACTTCAGCTTTTTCCTTTCACTTATTAAAAACCATAAACTTACCCTTTAATTAAACTAGCTCGGGTACAAGACCTTTGCACAAACCTTTGGAGGCT
Organism: Adiantum capillus-veneris; assembly: GCF_014529385.1. Classification (NCBI taxonomy): domain Eukaryota; kingdom Viridiplantae; phylum Streptophyta; class Polypodiopsida; order Polypodiales; family Pteridaceae; genus Adiantum; species Adiantum capillus-veneris. Next base: position 127,607,539 of record NC_140952.1, read on the forward strand.
TTATGAAGAAGACTTGGGCTAGAACCTACTTGTTAATTCAAGGCCTGGTAAATTAGGACGGACTATGGTAGAAATAAAACTCACCCTTGGGATTTAAAGCTTTACCTCCTATGCAAAATCATAGCATAGTACTTTCAAGGCACCATGAAGCTGCTCCCAAAACATGCTAAATTTAGACTATTTGTGGCATGCTAGAAATTTATCCTAAGGCACTCCTAAGGCTTCCCAAATTTTGTACATGGAGTCTAAAGAGGTATTTTAATATATCAAATTGAGCATAGCTACTTTCTATTTTTAGACTTTTATAATTACTCTAGGTAACCTCTTTTGTCTTGTACCTTTGATCAAGGTTTCTTAGGATATATTCATCCTTTCTTGACTTGTACTTATGACTTAGATAACTAGACATCAACTACCTTTGCTCTTTTATGGACTTCTACACTTTTGGTCCCAAGATTTTGATCGAGTTTTTCCATAAGCACTTAAAGCAACTTCACTTGTTCTCTTTTATTTTTCCCTGACGTAAGTGGCCGATTAAGATGGAAATTAATTTTCATGACTGGACTTGTGTAGTAGATGTAGAATTCAGATCGTGCTCTTCTTGTTGCATGCTTGGTTGATGTGTGAGTACAACATTCCCATGCACGTGCGCACACAAATAAAAACAAAAATTAGAGAGCTAATCTATAGATATCGTGTCAATTGCTAAAAAAAATTATTTTTCAAACATAGACAAATCCCTTTCCTTCTTTCCGAAAGAGGAATTTTTGCAAATTTGGACATAATTTCTAATTTTCTTTTGCTTATTACGAACAAAGTTTTACCTTTATTGATGCTCTTAATCGGCATTTTTTAATTGCCAAGAGAGAACATATTAAGCTTGTAAGACCAAGGTGTTTGAAACCTCCCTCACTTCCCGATGTCTTACCTTTATATAGGAAACCCTCAAGCTCGATTCAGACTAGCCCTTGGCCCGATATTACTCCCCCCTTTTAAAAAAATTTTGTTCTCAAAAACACTTTTGTTTTCGTTCTCGAAAGCAAAAGTAGAAAATTTTAAGTCCTACCATAGGCCGAGCGAGATTTTACGAGCATAGCAAAGCTCGAGCAAATATCTATGGTGATGTTGTAGTGTATACTTGGGACAGTATCAAAAAATACCATAGACCTTTTGCACACCTCACATTCACATTAGGACCAAAGCAAAACATACAAACTACTTTTTGAAAAAATGGACAGAGTCCCCTTCATACATGGGGCAACATCTCAAAAAATACAAAAATCCTTTAGGGAACCTGGCATGAGGATTAAAATCTTAACCAAATTCCGAAGATTACATTCTAGTTTTTGAAAAAAAGACAGCTTTCCCTTTGTACATGGAGCATTATCTCACAAATTCTAGGAAATTCAACCCTTTCCGGTACCTTGCATGAAGATTTCAAATATTAACCAAATTCATCCTCAAAGCCTTTCTAGTCATCCACAACCTGCGAGCGCACGCACACAGAGGGACTTGCCCCTAGCAACCCAAAAACATTGGTGTTTAAGCAAATATGATCAATGATGAGTGAGATATTATCTTCAACATATAAGAAGAGAAATTTGAGGCATAAAATTTTCAAGCAATGAATACAGGAGCAATAACTATACCACAAATAAATCAATTATTGTAGACAGAGAATGACACTAGATGGTTACCATGTTCTCTCCTAATGAGCACTAATTGGGCACAAGCTCTCTCTCTCTCCTCTCTCTAGCTAGGTCATCTAGGGGATGGGAGTGCAGGGGGACTTTGGGGCATCTCCGAGTATGGCGGATAAGCTCTATCACGGCCTAGATCTACTGTGGGCAGACGTGCTAGAGGCGGCCCCAGGTGGGGGGCTCTTGTCGTCCCCTACTGGTCCCCAAAGGCCAAAAACAAGGGGAGCTACGACATGCAAGGCAGCTGTACGAGGAGAGCAGCAAGGTGCCCTCCACCAAGACAATCCCTCGCCCACCAGATGTACGTGCGACTACACAAAGCCAACATTGAGGGTGCAACCTAAGCAGGTCTTGCCACAAGAGATCCCACTGAGCAGCCATGTTCCGAATTTCTCAGAGGCTATTTGGCGGGAGAAGCCATCACCGCTGCATTGGCAACCCGACCCTAGAAAATCTCTTCTTCTTTTTTTTAGTACTCACAATGGTGAGTAGACTATATTAGCAAACTCATAGAATTACAAAATCATGCCATGCTCGTCACTAGCCATGACATCTTCCATTGATCAATGATACATTGGTTGACAAGAGAGCCACACCGATGATAATGGATGGGTCTTATCAATACCCATTGAGGTCCATCATTACAATACACAGGGTCGTGCGAGTATTGCAAACTTGTCTGCCCTCTAATCTAGGCTAAATGAGATTCTTTTCAATCCACACTAAAAGTGAATGTTCAATGGTCCCCTGTTTTTGTGCTCTGTATTAGTTATTTTGTCACATGCTTCAAAGGCCGAGATTTCCTTTTCTCTAGGCCTGCGGGCCGGTGTGTGCTTGTATGGCCTGGAAAAGTTTGTTCAGTCGCATGCTTCAAAAGCCGAGATCTCTTTCGCCCTTGGCCCTCGTGTTGGCATGCGCTCGTGTGGCCTAGAATTTTTATAAGAAAATTACCAAAATACCCCTCTAATTTGTGAAAATTCCCAAAATGCCCTCAATTCTATTTTGGTCTAGATTTTCCAATCTTTATTCCTTTTTGACAATTGAGATCCGTTTTTGAGTGCTTACCACCTCGCAAAAAAGAGAAATCACGTTTAAACGTAATGAAGCAATTCATCTGCCTACATAAGCAACTCAAATTCTAGTTTTAGCATCTTGTATTGATAGACAATCAGCCTTCTTATGAAAAGCTCTACAAATTTTTAATCTTTGGAGAAATTTAATCTCAAAACCAAGCGTAATTTTGGAAAATTTGAGGGCATTTTGGGAATTTTTTGAAATTTGAGGGTTATTTTGGGAATTTCCACAAATTAGAGGGTTTCTGAGATCTCCTTTGCTCTAGACCTGCGCGCCGGCGTGCGCTCGTATGGCCTGGGAAAATTTGTTCTGAGATCTCCTTTGCTCTACGCTCACACGCCAACGCACGCTCGTATGGCCTGGAAAAAAAATGTTCCGCCACATGCCTTCACTGATTTAGGCCTGCGCGCTGGCGTGCCCTTGAACGGCTTGGAAACATTTGTTCCGCCACTGCATGCTTCAAAGGCCGAGATCTCTTTCGCTCTGGGCCCGCGCGCCGGCGTGCTCTCGTATGACTTGCTCTGTGCCAATTAGCTGGTCAGTGCTCACCACACACTGCTTGTTCCCTTGCTTAGGCTCCAACCGGTGCTGCTTAGGTTTTGACCGCTTTCCACTCGGCCTCCTTTTGCATCAACCTGATTACTTTTGCCAATCCGCGAAGACCTGCGTTGTCGGTGCACGCATACTATAGCAAGAGAAAAAGATGGCTTCACAATAACGATGGATTCGTGCAATGATGGCTTCTTGCGAACGATGGTTGTACAGAAATCGTATTCAGGTTTCACATTGTACCTTTAGTATCTACAGTAGATTATTATCTGCAGGAAAAGCTTAAGTGACAACAAGTATAACTCCTGCATGGCAGTGCTCCAACTAGCATCCTTCCCTAGCGCCCGTGCACGGTGCTCCAGCCATCATCGCTCCTTAGTTCTCTCCCAGGTCTTTGCACACCATTTTACGCAACATAAGCAGCAAGAGATTTTTACGTGGTAGCAACAATCCCAAGAGGCCTCAAAGAGCTGTCATGCAATAGCACAATATCAAGGATTGCCAACGATGTGAATGCAGATGATGGGGACGATGCTCTTCATAGGGCTCCCTCAGTCCTTGCCAGATCGCCTCCTCTAAGGAAGTAGTGAGTACTTGCACTTGGTGGAATTGACATTCCAGTGCAGCAGCCTTCTAGATTGGCTTTCGATACAGTTCACCACAAGATTTCCGCCTTGTCTAGGCCTCTTCTCAAGAACCATGCACTTCAGCTACAAAAAAGGATGATGTTTCTTTGCCCTTGCACCCTAAACCCTAAAGCCGAAAATAGTAAGCACTGAGCTCACCGTTAGAATCTTGCTACGCTTTACCCTGACAATGGCACAGGCAAAAAACAATGAGGCAAGGCATAATCAGTAGACAAGAGATCAGGGATCTACCGTCTACACATCAAGCAACACACCGAGAGAGAGAGAGAAAGAGAGAGAGAGAGAGAGATTTTCCAGCTCACCACTTGGACTCATTTCATTGCATGCGAAGTGTAAGACACCGAGTTAAAAAAGTTTTGCACCGCCTACTAGTGTATGTTCTCCCTTTATTTTATTCATTTATTTCATAGATTCTTTATGATTTCTTTCCTTCCATCTGAATGGTCACCACATAAAAAGGCAGAAGAGGGAGCACTCGAACCTGCGCGTGAGGGTAGCGTGGACCTTGCGCCCCGTCATCCAACCACTCGCGCAACAATCATCAACTGCTTCAGCGCAGTCCATTGCTTTAATAAAAAAGATTGCCCACCTTTCCACTTCGCATGCCGCCTTGCAGTTGACTTCAAGCGATAACGCCCTCGACAGGAAGCTGTTCAAGCACTTTCTGTGTTCTCTCTTTCTCTCTCTCCCTCCACGCGATTGACCTCCTCTCTCTCTCTCTTTCTCTCTCTCTCTCTCTCTCTCTCTCTCTCTCCACACGATTGCATGAGGAGAATCTGCCTTCATTCTCCTCTTCTTTTCTTTTTCGAAAATCGTGATGCCTACTAGTGTATGTGATGTTAAATATTTCATTGTTAGCAACATTTTACGCATGCATTTGTGAAAATGTATCAATATTTCTATTGTCAAGCAATAGTTTTCCCAAAGTGTTCCATAGAAATGCCCCACGCTGTTGGAGTTAATTTCATCAACATGTTTTCGGAATTAGTGATAAATCTATCATTGCTAGAAGCATTTTATATAAGTGGTTATGAATATGTGTCAGTGTGTGTGCGAAGGCATCAACGTAAACGTATGGCTCTTTTGTTTGAACTATTTGATATAGAACGAGTTTTTTTTTTTTTACCCCTATCTTCTCAGAGGAACTGTTAAGGTGTTGATATGGCTATGGCTACATGGGAGATAGAAGGTCTTCTTATGGAAGGTTTTATGGGGAGCCATGCGGATTGGGATGAAGGTTTGCACCAGAGGAATTGGTCCGGTTAAATGCTCAATGCACATGGGCTAGTGAAGACCTCCCTCGCCTTTTCAAGGAGTTCCCTACAATTTGTGGCCTAGCAGGGAAGGTTTGCAAATGGGTTCAAAAGACCTAGAAAATAGGATTCTTTAAGAATGAACGCTTCTTGGGAGGGAAGGTGTTCAAGATCCAAGTGCTACTCATCGCAACACCAATCGTGAGATCATTTTGTTACTTCAAAAACGCTTGGAAGGCAAGGAACTATTGGATCTTCAAGAACACCATAGAAACAACTAAATTCACAGAGATAATCCAAGAAAGCAGGGGGGAGTTCATCACCACTGGGAAACAAATAGATTCTAATGAGTGGAACAGGACCATGGGTGCCCCAATGATTGACTTACATGGATAAAGATATGGGCTCATCCATTGTTGTGAGGTGGCTCTCCTATCAGCCGTTGTATCTATGTTCCCTTGAAGATGTCATGGCTCATCATAAGCACGGCAAGAATTTGTAATTTTTTGGTTATGCTAATATAATTCACTCACCACTATGAGTTTTGGGGGAAAAAAAGGTGTTGGTATGGTCCATTCATTGTGTATTCTTGCTCGATTTCATCTTTGCTTGGAAGTGCTCACTCGGGGACTGGGATTCCTTGAAAATTTCTTATTAAGACACTAATGTTTTCCCAAGTGGCACCTTCCTCAGGTCTATCTTTCCACTTAACTAATGCTGCTTATCGATGCGTATGTAGATCATGATAGTCAAGAATGTGCTCAGGTTCATGTGACTGGATTGGAGGTTCAATGAAATCAGCCAAAATCTACTGGTCAATGACACTGTCAACGACTTACATTAAATATCGGATGAATACGAGAGTGCATAGGTAATGAGAGCTTGTAGGCCATATCTCCACCTTGCTTGAGTATCTTAAAAAGTCCACAATATCTCGTAGATAATTTAGGTTGTCGACGTTTCTCATCAACATACTTTCTGTACCTATCTTGTGCTTGCCAAACATTTTGATGAGCAAGTTTCAACATATTCATGTGGTCTTGCAGAAAATCCTTGACCTGTGAAGTTTCTCAGTTGCCAACTCCATTGTATTTTGTGACCTAGGTTGAAATTCATACATAAGCATGAAAGGACTAAAACCAGTCGTCACATGCATGGCACTATTATATGCAAACTCTAGAATAGGGAGATAATCTTCCCAATCTGATTGCTTTTCGCTAACGTGTTCTCTTAGCATATCCTCTAGCACTTGATGAACACATTCAATCTGACCATCCATTTCGGGATGATTTGTAGTACTGACGTTGAGTTGTGTACCCAATCATTTGAACACAACCCTCCAAAAATGACTATTAAACTTGGGATCATGATCTCGCACAATATTGTTGGGCAACTCGTACAACATTCTGAAGAATTTTAGCCCACCTAGTCTTTTGGCCCTTCAAATCAGATTATTGTGTAACTCATCTTATACTTTTATGGTCAAACACAATCTCAAGCTGAGCCCCATAAAAAGAATGTCGCCACATTTTTAACAAGAAGACACTATAACATAAAGATCTCTTTTGTAAGCAAAATAATTATGTTGTGTAAAATCAAGCTTCTTGTTTCCAAATACAATTGGCCTTCCCTCTTGCAAAAGAATTTCTCCAATTGCATGATTATTGGCATCTATTTTTAATACAAATGATTTCATAAGGTCTACAATAGCTAGCTAATGCGATCTTGAGAGCATCGAAACTTTGCTATTGAGCTTCTCACTGAATTTTTTTCCCCTTGGCTTTCAATTGGTCCATCAGAATATGAGCATAGTTTTTAACAAACCTTCGATTAAAATGTGCAAATCCCAAGAAAATCTACAGCTCTTCTGGAGAAGGCCATCTCCTAATAGAATCCACTTTGGATTTATCTATATGTATCTCAATAGCTAATATTACATGCCCCTAATAGTGACATTCCTCCTTGAGAAAATCATATTTGGACTCCTTGACATATAACTTGGTTTGCCGTAAAAACTCAAACACCTATTGTAGATGGTGTAAACCACCATATAAGTAAACAATTTACCACTCTAAATGAATCATTCTATAGGGTGGTTTACTTATGGGCTTACTGCCAGCAACCATAACTATGCCATGTTTCACATCACATGTCGACGGTAATCATGGTGGCAAATCATCTGGAAATGCATCCTTGTATTCTTATTAACAACATTTGCTTGTTCTACTGAGAGAGAAGTAGACATAGATGGAAGAGAAGAGAGAGAAGAATGCGGCATTGAGGATTTGTCATTATCAAACATTATCAAAATTTGACAAAAAATGACACAGTGAGTAACACAAAAAGAGTTCTTCTATTTCATCTTGAGAAGAGAGCTTCATAAGCTTGGCCGTACAAATTAGTGGCAAGGAAGGAATGTCCTTCTCTCGCAACAATAGCACATGAATGCCATTGGATTTGAACATCAAATTATTATGCTATATCTAATCCATATAACCACTCTCGACGAAGGACCACATCTGCCCAATCCATATTCATGAAATTATGCGAAGCAACATCATCTACCAAGATTCTCAACTTGTGACCTTGGATAAATCCATGTATGCACACCCGCTGATGTGGACCAAAGGTCGGTTGCCACATTGAGGCCATGATACAACACTCATGCACCACTTTGGTGTGTGTTACTTGCACATTGGAAAAACAAGAGAAGAACTCAAGGGGCGTCAATTGCACCATACACATCACTTTTTCCTTACCTTGGATAGCATATTTCCCTTTTCTATAATCCTTTTGCTGTGTCCACTCCCTAAATATGTAAAACATAGCTTTTCCTTCTTAGCCTTTTGAAACTCTTCACTTAGAAACATAGCCCCTAGGCTCCTTGGACTTCTTGGACACATCAAATATAGCTACTATAAATTCTCTCTTATTATGTTCATGTTGTGTTTGTGCATTTGCATGTGCAATGTCAGACACATGAATGTTATGCAATACTTTTCCATTGGGATCTTTGTGTATATGTGCTTGCACTATAGCCTCCTCAAGCGTCTTGGGATCCTGGGTTTTAACATGCTTCTTAAGCTCTAGTATTAACCCACATATGAACCCACACACTTGCTGAAAGGTGTTTAGACCCTCCAACTTGAGAATCACATCATGATAGTGTAAGATATACTCCAACAGTGTCTTATGTTGACACATAGAGTACTTGTCCCATGCAGACCAATTTTTTTCCACTTCATTTGTGGACATAAATTCCTTTATGAACACATCGTCAAAGGCTACCCAAGTTTGTGGCATGATGCCCTTCTCCTTTAGTGACATCCAACATTTGTAGGGCTTACCCTCTATCGTCAGACTTGTTTGTAGTGCCTTGACTACATTTGGAGTGCGTCTAAGAGATCATGAATCTTATCCCATTTGGTCAATAATATATTCAGAGTATCTTTGCTGCACTCCTATTCTCTCTACTAAAAATCGGTGGCTTGGTATTCTTTAACAAGTCATCCACCTCTTTTTTAGAGAGAAGGTGCAACCCCTCCAGATTAGAGAGTTACTCTTGTAAATCAAAGGTGCTCCTGCCAGGCGCGGGTATAGCAAAAACGCTAGTTTGCTCATTAACTTGGCCTTTGGCTGCCTGTTTCATGAACTGTACAAATATATCAGACATTAGTGACATTCACATTCAACGGTGCAAAATTGGACTCGACCATACCTGTTTGTAGTGCTCTAAACTCTTGGCAATTAAGCAATTTGATGCTATCATTTGACCATGGTGTTACGTGGGCACCCTCTGTAAGAGTGGCTAATTCTGGGGTAGCAATAGGCAGAACTAGGGCAGGGTTCTCAAAATCAAATGTATGTTGCATGTCAATATCCAAATCCATGGCGTAACGTGTTGTGCTAGCTAGAGAAAAGATGTACCTTACTTCAAACAAAATAGACTAGCGTACATAAGTATTGTCATTTTGTAATCAATTGCCAATGTTGGCCGTGAATGTAAAAAAAATCATCATTCAAACAAAACACTTGGTGATGCTTGAAAGCTCATCGGAAAAGACTCTTGTCCGCTTTGAGGAAAGCGAAACCTCTTTGCCATATACCACAAGAAGGTCAATCCAAAGCCATGGAACAACTTCAAGGTAAAGAAGATTCTTTGTAGAATGACCTTTCAAGGATCAAGAAGCCCTTTGAAATGTTCCTACATTAGCAAGGTTGCCAGTAGGGGGAGGCTTTTGTGCCTTCAAAAAATGTTTAGGCCTACCACATCATCACCTGCCTCCAGAGCCACCGATCGATGGCCTCTACTGCTAGCAACACTGTTGCATGCTACAAAACCGCCAAAAGCACTATTGGAGATCACTCGAACTAAATCAAATTTGTTATGTTGAGGCTGGCAATTGCTATATCCAAAAGTTTGGGAGGCTCGTTGAACACTCAAAAGCGCTTCACAACTGTGTAGGCCAGTGGGGCATGCCTAGGGGTGGGCACGCACCCTAACTTGGAATTTAGGGTTTAAAAATAAGTCCTAACCACAAACGGCTGCCCAAAATGAAATATAGCTCAAAAAACGTGTTAATGGCATCGTCTGTTGGCTACTCTAAGATCAAAGGGGGCGAGAGAGAGAGATAGTGTACACTTATCTGCAATTGCCATAGAAACAAATTCCTTTCTCCAAGACCTTGCACATATAATGAGAGAGAGATATGAGATTCTGGTGCAGGTCCGTTCGACCTCCTCTCTTCCACTAAGGTGTCATTCTCGCCATGTTTTTTTCTCAAGTCTTCTTTTCCACGACGGCCTCACATCCAAGTTAGCCAAAAATAGGTCCATGACTTGCTTTGCTTAACTTAGCTTTGATACCATTGTGAGACCAGGGTGTTTGGAACCTTTCTCACCTCCCAGCTTCTTGCCTTTATATAGGCAACCCTCGAGCTTGGTTCAGACTTGCTCTTGGCCTCTGGCCCCTGGCTCGACAAGGCCGAGACACATTTTTCTTGAACACAGGGTTGTGTGATTAATAAACCATGGTCAGCTGATGTGGAATGCAATGTGAAATAGAGTGCCGTGTGTTGCATAACTTTTAAATTTCAAACTCTTAACCCTCTTAAACCACCGTACATTTTTGCATCTCTTTTATGCATATTTACCTAGTGTTCTCTCTCTCTCTCTCTCTCTCTCTCTCTCTCTCTCTCTCTCACACACACACACACACACACACACACACACACACACACACACACACACACACACACACACACACACACACAATCCTAAAAGCAATATTGTATTTTAGATAACTCTTGTTAATATTTTTAGCCATGAAGAAGAAAAAAATAATCATTGACATGTTATAAAAAGCTAACAAAAACATATTTTGAAGCCCTCTTGCAGTACTCTATAGTTACTTGCACATAGCGAAACTATCCAAGATTGAAGTTTCCCATGTCATTCAACGTTGTGTGTAAGAATGTCCAATAACAATCATCTGCAAATTCATGACTAATATACTTTGTAGATCCTTTGTTGTTGCTATATATCTATGTTAATATATATGTATCTTTTAATATCATTCCACATAAAATACTTCCATGTGCGCATGCTAACATAACCATGTTAAACATATTGACACCAAAGTTATAGCACATAGCTCCTTAACTTAGAAGCCACTCAAATAACACAAATTAAAGACAATAGAAATTCGAAATCACTTGGATAACAAACTTGGAGAAATACTCTGCATTGAACCCTGCAGACACTAGAAATACACACTAGAAGCCACTTGGATGAAAATAAACTACTATAAACTTTGATGACTTAGTGAGTTTCTAGAAAAAGTTCTTATTTGCCCTTAATCTGCAACTTCACGACATTTCTTCAAGGGATAGTAGCCTTCATTTTTGGGGAGTGCTTGAACCCCCCTACAAACCTCTAGTGCCTCCTCGCCAATGGCTCCACACATGGTTAGGCCACTTGCTTTTTGTAATACTAAGACCATACTAAGACCATACATTGGATCATAACTGATACAGGGAGATTTTGTTAAGTAGCATGCAACGGCTATATTGTTTCTCTAGGGCACTCTCTGGGCTTTATAGAAAGCATAAATTGAAGTTTGATCCAACTTGAGAGAGAGAGAGAGAGAGAGAGAGAGAGACCTAACCCATGTAGACAATGCTGCTTTCTCCATCACCACTAAGGCAATCATCTCATTCATAGATGCTCCTGTGGAGGAGATAGAAGTGAAGATGCTACCAGTGGGCTCTCTACTACTGCCTTGTTGCTCGATGGAGGCAAACTTTAGTGACAAGATGAGACAACGAATTTTTGTAGTGGTTGAATGGGAATGCCAAGGGAAGTGTGATTTACATTAGCTTTGGCCCCACAGCCTAGCTTTGAATGAGCTTGCATTGGGCATACATGCAATGGTTCCACTTACGTGGGGGATGCACCTGGACTTGGTAATATGATCAAATGGACTTTGAGTTTTACCTATATTTGTGGAGAGCGCCAAGGACTTGGCCTTATTTACATTGTGGTCATCGTAAATTAGTGTTTCCATCTACTCAATTTGGGACAAAATGAGAGCATACTATATTATCAATTGTGTAGATGTGTGTGTGTGTGTGTGTGAGAGAGAGAGAGAGAGAGAGAGAGAGAGAGAGAGAGAGAGAGAGAGAGAGAGAGATTCCCTATTGGTTTGGCAGGGATAGAGCATGCTCTTCTACTTAACGAGCACCTGCAAGAAGCACTACTAGTACATTCTCGTGAGGTTGGTTTCAAAAATGACTCCCCAAAAAGGCAAGCTAGACCTTGGAGAACCCCTCTTACAAAGATAGCCATTATAGTGAGAGCCCTCAACCCCCATCTCTCTCTCTCTCTCTCTCTCTCTCTCTCTCTCTCTCAACATGGTGGATCAAGCTCTTTTTGACACGTGGCCTGGGGAGCAGGGGGATGGGAATCTCTTCTTGCTTTAAATATAGTATAGACTAAATATGTTTATACATTGATGTCTTGTTCTTTACCCAACATGTAGGTATGGTTGTAATCATCAACTAAGGAGTGAGAATCCTTAGGTTGGGGTTCGATCATCCATTTTGCATCATCAAAAGAATTTCTCTTAAATTTAACTCAATACTTAAGCAAAACTTTATGGCTACATAGGAGGTTATCTTCATGTCACATGATGACTTTTGGTTGGAGTATTTCATTCACTTTGTCAAATCCAGGAGGATCTTCATGTATGGACTCTTCAAGAGGGATTTCCTTGGATGACTTTAATAAGCTAATGACACCGGGTTATCCGCACCGCCCTCTAGCCACCCAGAGAAAAATGATCATGGCCGATCTTCGGAGCCAAGGCCATGGGAATTGACCCCATTCGAGGAGCATAGAGTTTTTTTTAAAACAAGTTTTTCTATTGCTACCGCCAAACTACCTCCCCTCCCTTGCTTGCGCGCGTGCAATGGGACGCCGCGCCTCCCTCTCCTCCATTATCCCCTCTCTCCCCTCCATTATCGCCACTCTCTCTCTCTCTCTCTCTCTCTCTCTCTGTGTGTGTGTGTGTGTGTGTGTGTATAGCCTAGCCCATAGGGCACAATTTTTTTTTGAAAATCTCTCTCTCCTTCGTCGTCACCCAGCAGCATGGGAGCATCTCAGTCACTCTCTCTCTCTCTCTCTCTCTCTCTCTCTCTATATATATATATATATATATATATATCTCCACCCTCAACCACACCCCCTCCTTCACCTACTCCCCCTGTCTCACCCCATTGACTAGCTCTCCTCTCTCCGACTTGGTGACGGCGGCCAGACTAGCGAAACAACTCTCTCTATCTCTCTCTCTCTCTACCCCCACACACACACCATCACACACTCCCCCGTAACTCTCTCCCAACCACACCCTCTCCTTCACCTACTTCCCCTCTCTCGCCCCATTGACTAGCTCTCTCTCTCTCTCTCTCTCTCTCTCTCTCTCTCTCTCTCTCTCTCTCCGACTTGGTGACGGTGGCCAGAGCTCTCTCTCTCTCTCTCTCTCTCTCTCTCTCTCTCTCTCTCTCTCTCTCTCTCTCTCTCTCTCTCTCTCTCTCTCCCTGTCCTGATGCCGGCACCGACCCATGTAGGGTGCAAAACAAAGCATCTCTCTCTTCCATTATTCACACACACACACACACACACACACACACACACACACACACACACACACACACACACACACTTACACCCCCCCCCTTTCCCTTCCCCTCCCCACCACTCACACACGCTCTCTCTCCCTCTCTCGTTCTATCCTGTGTCGGACTTGCCCGCAGGGTGCAACAAAATTTCTCTCCCTCTTCCATTACACACACACACACACACACACACACACACACACCCTCACCCACATACACCCTCTCTCTCTCTCTCTCTCTCTCTCTCTCTCTCTCTCTCTCTCTCTCTCTCTCTCTCTCTCTCTCTCTCTCTCTCTCTCTCTCTCTCTCACGCTCTCTCCCCCCCTCTCTCTCGTTTCTGTGCAGTCGGCAAGCCTAGAAGATATAAAAAAATAAATAAAATGAAAACTTCTCTTATACTCTCGTTCCCACACACACACTTGCCAACACATTCATCCACACACACACACACACACACACACACACACACACACACACACACACACACACACACACACACACACACACACACACACACACACACACACACACACACACACACACACACAACCCCATACACATTGCTCCCACACACACTTCCTCGGCCTCTCTCTCACCCATCTCTTGCTCTCTTTGCATACACACATATACACACACACCCACAAGCTTTGCGCACACACAACATCACGTATAGGCATAAAAAAAAATGCACCCACTCACACACTCACACACACACTCTTACACTCGCACGCACACATTCAAACAAACACATGCACGCCATACGCATGCACAAGAAGAAGAAAATATGAAGGAACTTGGCATCGACAAAGAAGACGACCAAAAGCACGTAGAAGTGGCCATAGTTCAAACAAAGACACCAAAGGCATGCCCCGGCCTGCCTCGAAAGCGATGAAAGCGACATCAACAAAACACCAATTCTGGCAGCATTAACTTCACACCAGCCACCTGAATCATCAACAACACGCATTGTAAATGCCTCGATTCCCACCCTTCTCTAATAACCTAGCCAATGGCTAGTGAATTGTAAAAAACTCCCCACCCCACTCTTACGTACCTTCTCTCCCCTCTACCTCTCTCTAGAGAGGCATCTAGACTCTCTATAGTGACTAGTGGGTATTTGCAAGGACCATTGGGTAAGAACCACCTCTCAAGCCTAAATAAAGGGGCCTCCACTAAGCATGAAGGGTGAGACGGGAGGCACCACCCAGGCTCCATGCACTCTACATTCCATGCACCACTAAGCACATAATGCACCTCAGAAGCTAGGGGCTCACGATGTCATGTGTTTTGAAAGCATGGGCGTTCTAGCATTGGCAACATCACCACCACCAATCTCGACCCACACCATGATTGATTTACTATTCATGGCCACTTCATGCACATAAGACACTCATTATCACCCCGCAAGGCAACATGATCACGCTAGGATTGAGTGCATGCACCGACACTAGGTTACCTTGGGCCACTCTTGATGCTAGTGATTGAAACAACGATGACTGCCTATTTTTTGTGTTTTCCCTCAACTAACCTCCCGCTAACATGCTAACACCGCTAACTCAAAAGTTCACCATGCACCATATGGCGCTCGCATTCCATCATATACCCCGAGTGTTAGGAGCAAGGTTGGTTACGAGCCAAGTTCACCATGCACCATATGGCGCTCTCTTTCCATCATGTACCCCCAGTGTTAGGAGCAAGGTTGGTTACGAGCCAAGATCACTATTTGTAAGTATCATCATCATGAATAAAAGTGTGCAATTATATCATGATCTTTGAGTCCATTCCCTCTTCTCCTTAGCTTCGTTCTCCCCATACCCGTGGGATGATTCTTCCCTTGTATGGCATCTCATTACTGCCACTTTAGGTCATCTATGTTTGCGTCCTAGCCGCACTTTTGCTAGGTGGTGCCGCCCCCCTCCCGTTAGAGTTTTAGTATAGCATACCTGAGGTGCTTACCCCCCCCCCCCCCCCCCCCCCCCCCCCCCCCCCCCCTCTGATATGATGCTTGGGGATTTCAGGCTATGTGTGGTGTAGAGGCCACCCCACTTGGCACGTCATTTTTGAACATCATTTTCTTGGTGCCCCCACTGAGGATCCTTTCATGAAAACCTTTAGTTTACAAGACTAAAAACCCTAACCTTTTGTGGATGGATGAATGGTTAGCAGGCTTTGCTAACTAGACAAGACAAGAAGAAGAGCTCCAAGCACAACTAGACGAACTTCGCATCTCCATCGAGGCTCAAGTGCCAGGAGTAACAGTCATATATATGCAGTGGGAAAGACAACCAACACGTCAGACTCAGTGGATATACATAGGCTGTGTGCCAAGAAGAAGAAGGAGAAGGTCAAGACGATGCTCGCAACCTACGACCAACCCGCAACAACAAGATGGAGGGAGCTGTGCAGAGTAGAGAGTCAACACTATTCTACTTTGAGAATCGGGTAACTCAAGTCACCGAGGTAATTATCATAGTCAGATAACGGAAGCACATGCTCATGCTCTCACTAGAGAGACTAGGGATCTACTTAGTCTGTTTCAAGAAAGGACACCACTCTCCCCCACAAGTTTTGACAACGACTAAGTACCTCTAAGCTTCACATGAGTCAGTACAACCTACCTCAAGGCAGATCACACATTCCGATACGAGTACGATCAATCAAGGTAATACTGGATTGGAAGGCTCACTACCAACACATCATTAACACTATGCTAGGAGGGGAGCGCTTCTTTGAGGTTCTGGCATCAGATCAACCATTTGTCCTACCTATGGTACAAGGCAATGTATCATTTAGGATTTTAATCTATGTTCTAGTATAGAAAGGATATGCACGCCTTCTTGTGAAGAAAAATAAAAATAAAAAATAAAAAATAAATCTTTTGGTTGTAAGCTAAGCAGTGTTATCTTTTTAGCTCTCTCTCTCTCTCTCTCTCTCTCTCTCTCTCTCTCTCTCTCTCTCTCTCTCTCAGTAATCATGGAAAGTGTAGCATTTCCAACATTTAAAGGAAAGAAGGGGGAGGATTTGGTAGCAGATTTCTTAGATGAAATGTGTAGTACGCAACAAAGACACAGATGAATCCCGGGTTAGAATCTTTAAGCATCTCATGAAGCTAGAGGCTAGGTCATGGTACAACCCACTCCCACAAGCAACTAAGGGTAACTGGGAGCTCCTAAAAACTGCTTTTAAGAGGCATTTTGGGGAGGTACCACTTCAGAGAAGCTGTGGGACAAGTTGAGAGACTTGAAGCAGGAGGGTCTTTTAGAGTATGCCACCTATGAGTCCAAGTTCGTGGATTTGTGGGAACGGTGGGTTGAGTCACTGACAAGAGGAGAAGTTGCACCCGATTTCCTAAAAAAGGACCGGTTCACGCATGGCTTATGGCCGCCGCTCAAGGAGAAGGTGAAGGGTAGATTCCTAGCTATGTATGAGCTAGCCGTGGAGATTACTCGCCTTAAGGACAAGAAGCTGAGGATGAAATCCAAAGAAACCGAGTCAATAGAAGCAGGAACATTGTATCAACCGCCAACCATGACAACCACCACTGGCTCCTGAGGTAAGAAATGACCAACAAGATATGTTGGCCCACATTACTCATCAATTGCAAAATTTGTATGTCCACTTGATACAGCAAGGAAAGAATCAGGAGAGAGATCAAGATCTGGGAAGGGCATGACAACAAAACAGGGAGTATCATGCTACAACCGTGGAGAAGATGGTCACGATATGTACTACCGCCCTCAACCGTGACAACCCTATAATAGAGGAGGTAGGAGAAACCAACTATCACCCCCTAGAGAAAGAGCACCTCCACCACAAGCACCAGCCCCACCAACACAAATTCTATGTCCACCCCAAGACGGTGCCATCCCACCTCTTCCACCGGCATCACCACCTGATCGCACTGTAAGCATCATAAGCTTAGAGGAGAAGGGAAAGGCTGTAGTAGTGGATCCACCCAAAGTGAAGGAGAAAGGAAAGGGTAAGGAGAAGGTAACCTTTGTAGAACCATTTGAAACCATGAATGTAAAGAGAGCTAGGAGGGAGAAAAATGCACAAGATGATGATGAGAGAAGCATGAAGGGAGAGACTAGCAAAAGGTCATCAAGGCCACGACGGAAAATAGGCATCACTGACTTTCAATTAGGGGAGAGTTCCAGGCCCTATGATCTAACATTGGATGCGGTAGAGCAAGGACCAAAGATTACATGGCCACAACTGCTACATCTCACACCAAAAGTAAGGCGGCAATGGTCTAAAATGGTAAGTACAAGGCGCTCCAAAGCAAAGGTAGCTGGAGAAATTTCGGGTTGCAACATGGATGAAATCCTTCCAGTCATCGACGTCAACATAAAGGGTAAGAGGGTTGGAAACACCTACATTGATGGTGGCACACAAATTTGTGTGATGAGTGAAGCTATGATGCTTCGGCTAGGGCTCAAGGTTGACCGACCTTCTCCATGCAAGGCAAAGATGGCAAACAATGCAAAAGTTAAATGTGCAGGTGTAGTAAGTGTAGTAAAGGTAAAAGCCTTCAACATTGAGTTAGAAGTAGATATTTTTGTAATGCCAACTACGAGCGAGGGCTATCCATTGATCTTGGGAAGGTCATGGTTGATGGCCATGAAGGCAAAACATGAATGGGGCACTGGTCTTCTATGCATGACTGGTAAGAACGGGGAAACAATCTACTACGACATGAGGACCGGCAAGCAGAAACAAATGGACCTAGAGACATCAGCAGATGAAACCACTAGTGAGTTTTCCACTTTTGAGGAGGAGACCACTTCCACCGATGAGAGCAAAAGTTCCATCAATGTGATGGGCATTATCATGAAGGATCTACAAAGGGCAAGCATGTCTGACAACCCGTCACCAGAAGGTCAAAGTAACAGAGAGGAAAATAAATCACCTAGCCTAGGAGAGGATAGGTTGAAAATTATGATGTCTATGGAATTAACAAGTGAAGAAAAGGATAAATTTTTGCAAATGTTGATGGGATTCCTTGACCTTTTTGTTGACAACTATAAAAGAATCACACGTATTACAACGGTGGAGCATCACATTAAATTGAAGTAAGGGGTAAAGCCAGTCGTGCAGAAACTACGACGACTGGGGGTCATACAGGAAAAGGCACTCCTTGCCGAGGTAAGGAAGCTACTGGAAGCAAGGTTCATTTATCCTGTGGAAAACTCAGAGTGGGTGTCACCTGTCGTAGTGACGCCTTAAAAAAATGGTAAGTGGATGGTTTGCGTCGACTACAAACCACTAAATGCAGCCACAAGGAGGGATCATTTCCCTCTCCCTTTCTTGGATGAAATTATGAATGAAGTAGCTGGTTTTGAATGCTACACAGGGTGTGACGGGTATTCCGGCTATTTTTAAATACGCATAGCCTTTGAAGATCAACTTAAAACCACTTTCATTACACCATAGGGTTGTTTTGCTTATAGAGTTATGCCATTTGGTCTCACAAATGCACCTGCCACATTCCAAAGATATGTCACATATGTCTTTCAACCGATCTTTGGAACATCCATAAGAGTGTTCATTGATTACTTTTGTATATATAGCCCTCGCATATCACACCTAGAAAAGGTAACCGAGGGTTTGGAAAGGCTGCAAAGCCTAGGAGGGATGTTAAATGTAGACAAGTGCCACATTGGGGAAAGTAGAGTCATTCTTTTAGGCCATGAAATTTCAGCTAAAGGTATCAATGCTGATCCAAGTAAGGTATCCACACTCATTGCACTACCTTTACCAACAACCACACGACAACTAGTATCTTTTCTACAAAAGGTGAGGTACTTGAGTAGATTCATACATCTACTATCACAACCTGTTCTACCACTACAACAACTCACACAATGATCGACTTTCACATGGGATGAGGAGAGTGAGCATCACTACAACAAGGTAAAGGAGGTCTTAGCCACCCTACCAACTATCTCACCACCTAAGTGGGATGAAAAGTTCTATTTCACCTCAAGTGTGGGAGATGACTCCTTGGGGAAAGTGCTACTCCAGAAGGACACGATGACATCTTTCATGAGACCCATCTAATTCTCAAGTTGCATGATGACAGCATCAGAGAAAGGTTTCACCCATGCGGAACACCTAGTCCTGGCTCTTAGATTTGCAAGTACAAAGTTTTGATCATATTTGTTGCCTAGGTAATTTGTAATCTTAACCATGGATGAAATGTTTCCCTATGTGATACAACACATGGATGTTTCTGCTCAAATTACTAAATGGCTACTTCGTCTGCAAGAGTTTGACTACACGGTACATGTAGAAAGCACGACAAGGGAAAGCTTGGGGGGACTCATGACCTACCAAAACTTTAAAAAGAAGGTAAAGCAATCTAACGGGGAGGGAACTAAACCACTTCCAGAGCCACTGGTGATAGAAAGAGCACACTCCCTCCACTCTACTTTGATGGCGAGCATCAGACAAAGCACCTGCAGGCATAATGGTATATGATGACAAAGGTATCAAGGTGTTTTCGCTTGGCCGCTTGTTAGAATCGCATTCTAACAATGAAGTTGAGTAGCAGCACTGACAAAGGGATTACAATGGTGCATCTCACAAGGGTTAATATACCTTAGTGTATTTGGGGATGCTCTACTTTTGGTAAGGCAAGTAAATGGAGTATGGACATGTAAGAATCCTTGCTTGAGGACTCACTTAGTCTGTGTAAAAACTTTGTTGGGTAAGTTTGAAGCAATTCAATTACACCACATTCCAAGGGCTCAAAACCATGAAGCCAACGCCTGAGCAAGTGAAAGGCTGCAGGAAATGGTACTTGGGGCCATTAAGCTCTCCCCCTATTTCAAGGTAGTGACACCTTCCCCGACATAATGCATTTCTTGGAAACAGGGGAATGTCCACCGGATCTAACAAAAGGGCAGAAGCAATGGCTTATCAGGAAGGCCACAAGGTATCGACTTATCAATGACGGTTGCATGATGGTGTTTGTGGCGGTCACTTTGCCCTAGATATAGCAAGTAGAAAAATCTTGCAGGCTGGTTTTGTACGGACTAGCCTCAATCATGATGTACACCACTGGTGTAAGTTGTGTCAAAAGGCTGGCACCAGGTCACTCATGCCTGAACCACAGACACCTATTCTTTCATATGGGCCATTTGAGTAATGGGGTATAGATGCCATAGGACCATTTCCTAGGGCCAACTGTGGGAAGTTTCATATCATCATGGGAGTCGACTATATGACTAGGTGGGAAGAAGCTACAACCACAACTAGGATCACAACTGTGGAGGTAGCTAAATTTGTATATGAGCAAATATGCTGCAGGTTTGGCACACCATTAAAAATCATCTATGATAGAGGGCCAAGTTTTAGAGTAGACTTGGTAGGAGAGTTATTGCAAAAACTAGGCATTACAAGGAGGCACTCCTCACCATATTTTACCCTCAATGTAATGGCCTAGTTGAAAACGTGAATGGAATGATTTGTAAAATTATCACCAAGCAGGTTAACAATCATCCTAGGGATTGGGATAATTATCTACTCCCAGCTTTGTGGGCCTACTGAACCTCGTTCCGCACATCTTTGGGGTTCACCCCATATAATTTGGTATTTGTTAAGGAGGTAATCTTACCTATTGAGGTAAGATTGGCAAGTCTTAGAGTGATGGCAAGCCAGTTTCAATGACCCAACATGCATTTAAGAGATCACATCCTTGACTTGGAATGACTACAACTAGACAAAGAAGAAGCAATCAATCATTATGAGGCACAGGCAGAACACAGATGGCTTAGTTTCAATCAACATCTTTGGTGCAAATATTTAAAGAAGGGCATGTTGGTGCTCCACTATGACAATCGCTTCGACACACACAAAGATAAGAAGTTTCTACTCCGATGGGAAGGCCCTTTCATCATCAGGAAGAGATATGCCAATGGGAGTTACCAGCTCATGGAAGCTGATGGTAAGCTTCATAAGACCAGAGTCTATGGATGGTGGCTTAAACCTTATTTTCTACGACTCGATCAAACTCCACCTATCGACATTCATGATGAAGATACACCATCAACCTCCACCTTCGATGACAATGACCACATGAATGAGTTAGAGGCATAAATGCCCTAACCTTTAGGGGGAGGGCTAATGACACCGGGTTAGCCGCACCGCCGTCTAGCCACCCGGAGAAAACTGATCATGACCGACCTTCGGAGCCAAGGCCGTGGGAATCGACCCCATTTGGGGAGCATAGAGTAAAAAGAACAAAAGAAATGTTTTTCTATTGCTGTTGCCAAACTATCTTCCCTCCCTTGATTGCACGCGTGCAATGGGCCGCCGCACCTCCCTCTCCTCCATTATCCCCTCTCTGCCCTCCATTATCGCCACTCACACTCCCTCTCTATCTCTATCTCTCTCTCTCTCTCTCTCTCTCTCTCTCTCTCTCTCTCTCTCTCTCTCTCTCTCTCTCTCCCTCTCTTCTTCTCTGTATAGCCCAGCCCGTAGGCCACATATAGAAATAATCTCTCTCTCTCTCTCTCTCTCTCTCTCTCTCTCTCTCTCTCTCTCTCTCTCTCTCTCTCTCTCTCTCTCTCTCTCTCTCTCTCTCTCTCTCTCCTTCGTCGTCACCCGACAGTAGAGGGGCCGCCATGCATGGGAGCATCTCACCCTCTCTCTCCCTCTCTCCCTCTCCACCCTCAGCCACACCCTCTCCTTCACCTACTCCCTCCCTCTCTTTCACCCCATTGACTAGCTCTCTCTCGCTGGCTCGGTGACGGCGGCCAAACCAGTGAAACAACTCTCTCTCTCTCTCTCTCTCTCTCTCTCTCTCTCTCTCTCTCTCTCTCTCTCTCTCTCTCTCTCTCTCTCTCTCTCTCTCTCTCTCTCTCTCTCTCTCTCTCTCTCTCTCTCTCTCTCTCTCTCTCTCTCTCTCTCTCTCTCTCTCTCTCTCTCTCTCAACCCCCACCATCACACACTCCCCCGCTACCTCAGCCTTTTCCTCACCCGCTCAACTTCTCTCTCTTTCTCTCTCTCTCTCTCTCTCTCTCTCTCTCTCTCTCTCTCTCTCTCTCTCTCTCTCTCTCTCTCTCTCTCTCTCTCTCTCTCTCTCTCTCTCTCTCTCTCTCTCTCTCTCTCTCTCTCCTGTCCTGATGCTGGCATCGACCCGTGTAGGGCGCAAAAAAAAGCATCTCTCTCTTCCATTTTTCACACACACACACATGCACAGACACTTACACCCCCCCTCACCCTTCCCTTCCCCTCCCCACCGCTCGCACACGCTCTCTCTCCATCTCTCGTTCTCTCGTGTGTCGGACCAGCCCGCAGGGCCGGTACAGTAGAATCTCTCTGCCTCTTCCATTATACACAACACACACACACACACACACACACACACACACACACACACACACACACCCTCACCCACATACACCCTCTCTCTCTCCCTCTCACGCTCTCTCCCCCCCTCTCTCGTTTTTGTGTAGTCGGCGAGCCAGGAAGATATCAACAAATAAAGAAAATGAAAACTTCTCTTATACTTTTGTTCCCACACACAGACTTGCTGACACATTCATCCACTCTCTCTCTCTCTCTCTCACACACACACACACACACACACACACACACACACACACACACACACACACACACACACACACACAACCCCATACACATTGCTCCCACACACACTTCCTCGGCCTCTCTCTCACCCATCTCTCACTCTCTTTCTGTACACACATATACACACACACCCACACGCTTTGCGCACACACAACATCACGTACATGTATTTAAAAAAAATGTACCCACTCACACACACACACACACACACACACACACACACACACACACACACACACGCTTACACTCGCACACACACATTCAAACAAAGACATGCACGCCATATGTAGGCATAAGAAGAAGAAAAAAAGGAAGGAACTCGACATCGACAAAGAAGACGACCAAAAGCACATAGAAGTGACCAGAGTTCAAACAAAGACGTCGAAGGCAAGCCCTGGCTGGTGGCCCTGAAAGTGACGAATGTGACATCAGCAAAATACGAGTTCTGGTAGCATTAACTTCACACCAGCCACCCGAACCATCAACAACACCCATTGTAAATGCCTCAATTTCCACCCTTCTCTAATAACCTAACCAACGGCTAGTGAATTGTAAAAAACTCCCCACCCCACTCTTACCTACCTTCTCTCCCTCTCTACCTCTCTCTAGAGAGGCATCTAGACTCTCTCCAGTGACCAGTGGGTATTTGCAAGGACCATTAGGTAAGAACCACCTCTCACGCCTATATAAAGGGGCCTCCACTAAGCATGAAGGGAGAGATAGGAGGCACCACCCAGGCTCCATGCACTCTACATTGCATGCACCACTAAGCACATAATGCACCTCACAAGCTAGGGGGCTCACAATGTCATGTGTGTTGAAAGCATGGGAATTCTAGCATTGGCAACATCACCACCACCACCAATCTCCACCCACACCACGATTAATTTACTAGTCATGGCCACTCCATGCACATAAGGCACTCATTATCACCCCGCAAGGCAACATGACCACACTAGGATTGAGTGCATGCACCGACACTAGGTTACCTTGGGCCACTCTTGATGCTAGTGATTGAAACAACAATGACTGCATCGTTTTTGTGTTTTCCCTCAACACCGCTAACTCAAAAGTTCACCATGCACCATATGGCGCTCGCATTCCATCATGTACCCCCAGTGTCAGGAGCAAGGTTGGCTACAACCAAGATCACCATTTGTAAGTATCATCATCATGAATAAAAGTGTGCAATTCTATCATGATCTTTGAGTCCATTCCCTCTTCTCCTTAGCTTTTTTCTCCCCATACCCGTGGGATGATTCTTCCCTTGTATGGCATCTTATTTCTACCACTCTAGGTCATCTATGTTTGCGTCCTAGCTGCATTTATGCTAGGTGGTCCCCCCCCCTCTTGAGATGATGCTTGGGGATTTCAGGCTATATGTGGTGTAAAGGCCACCCCACCTAGCACGTCATTCACTAACATGCAAAGGATTATGTATGTTTCGATGGGATGGAAGTTTAAGCTTATAAGACATATCATTAATTTTGCCCCGAATCTAAAATGGTCCATAATAACAACGAGCTAGCTTTGTATAAAACGTTTTATGTTCAATTTTCTCACCTTGCCAATTATTACCATTAGCGTGCTGTAGTTGAGCCTTTTGAAACTTGAGAAAAACCCAATCATCATCCTTGAATGTGAGAGCATGATGCTTATCTACAACTAGCTTTTGTTTATGATGAGAGTAGATTAATGACATCCTTAACCTTTTGAAATGCAGTATGCAAATCATGCACATATTCATTAGTATCAAAGATCTTGTCATGTGTTCTCAAGATGGGAGGAACCTTAGATCTTCAACAATCTCGAATGGAGATTTTTGAATAGAAGGATGTACGGTGTTGCTCTATGCATATTCTACAAGTGGTAGATACTTCTCCCACTAATTTCTTTAGTCTACCTCATTGACATAGTTCTTAAGTAGACCCAAAACAATGGAGTTAACAATTTCACTTTGCCCATCCATCTAAGAGTTATAAGCAGAGAAAAACTTTAATCTTGTACTTAAATTTTCAAACATCCCTCTCCAAAAGAGACTTGTCATATGTGGGTCTCTATTAGAGACAATTGACTTCTGTGAGTCGTGATACTTGAAGACATGAGAGATAAACAAATTAGCCATATGATGAGGTTTGATCCTCTTCTTGATAGGTATTAAATGTGCATGTTTGCTAAATGTCTCTACTATTGTCCAAACACCATTGTTGCCATCAAGAGACTTGGGTAAACAAGATAATATCCATAGTTATACTCCCCCATGGAGCCTCAGGGATGGGCAATGGTTATGGTAGACCTGGTTGCTTACCTCTATCATGTTTCACTTTTTGGCACATCATAAATTATGTAACATAATCATGAATATCCTTTTCATTGAGGACCAATAGAAATAGCTCTCTACAGCATGAGTGGTAGCTATTATTCCAAGATGTCTTGCATAAGGAGGAGCATGTGATTCTTGCATCACTTTTTTGTGTCGAGCTTGTGTAACACAGTCTATTTCCATAGAGAAGAAATCCATCTTTTAGTGTGAATGGATCTTGTGCTCTTCCATTGGTCAATGACAACATAACATCAACATAATCTAGATCTATAGCATATTCTTCTATCATCAGGGTAAGATGATGCGATCGATACATCCTTAAATTTTCATCTACAAGAAAGTGCATCTGCTACTTGATTGTGCTTGCTAGGAATGTGAGCAATATGAAAGTGAAATTTCATTTTTCCACCTTATTTGTTTGTTGGATAGCTTTGTTTGAGTCATGAAGTACTTGTTACTCTGATGGTCTATGCAAATAATGAATGAGGATACCCAAAAGTTAATGCTTCCATGAGCTAAGAGCATGCATTACCCCAATAATTCTTTTTTTGATATGCCAAGAATATGCTCATCTTGATGAAAATGGTGACTTTTATGTGCTACAATTACAACAACCTTGCATGCATCATAATTGATCTCAAAAGGCTTGGAGAGGTCAGGGAGCATCACACACAAGTTGAGAGATAAGATTTTGCTTTAGAGTATATTCTTGTTCTCTTGGTGTCCATTGGTACTTAACCTTTTTCTTGGTTAAGTCATGTAATGGTCATGCCAAGGCTGAAAACTTCTCTACAAATCTCCTATAAAAATATTGTACCTCTTGCAAGAAAAAGTACTTTTCTTGCCATTGATGTAAAGCTTATGATCATGCAATTCTTTGAAAATTTTCCTAAGGTGATCTATATGCTCATCGAGTCTTCAAATAAATTACAATGCCATTAAAGAAGACTCTTGTGTAAGCTCAATGCTGAAGAAATAGCATATTCATCATCCAATTAAATGTAGCTAGTGCATTAATGAGGCCAAAAGGCATCACTATGTATTTACATAAACTAAAAGTGGTTCTAAATGCGGTTTTATGAATATCATCTGGTACTATTTGGATTTGGTGATAACCGATCTTAAGGTCAAGCCTATTGAAGTAGGAAGAGCCTTGCAGTTTGGTGAACAAATCCTCAATTCTTGGGATCAAAAATTGATTCTTCAAAGTGATTTTATACGTGGCACAATAGTCCACACACATACAATATAAAACATCCTTTTTCTGCACAAAAAGTATCAAAGAGCAAAAAGGTGATGAGCTTGGGTGAATCATTTCATTTTCCATAAACTCAGTGAATCGCATCTTAATCTTTTCTTGTTGTGCAAAAGAGACACGGTAAAGGGTTTTGTTAGATGGAGAGCTTCCAAGAAAGAGTTTCTTAGGAATAGTGTCAGTAAACAAAGAAGCATGCTCATCAAGAACTGCTTTTAAACACAGACTCTTTGAAAAATCTTTAGATGAATCAAAATAATGAGGAGAGAGTAGCTTGCCATTAAACATAGACTCTTTGACATCAACCATGTACACAATTAAGATAGACTTCTTCATTGATTTATAAAAATATTCTTGGGATACAATAAGAATTGTGCTACCTTTGGTATTACCCTAAATGATTACGTTTCTACCCTTATGCTGAAATTTAATAACTCTGCGGAATTCGAAGACAATATGATATACATGTAAACCAGAGTGAACCTAAAAGAACATCTTCATGCTTCAAAGAGGAAATATAAAAGTCTTCTTGATGAATATATCACTAGATGTGAACTCGGAGGAGTTTACCAATCAGAGGAATAACTTGAACTTCTTGTTTTTCAAAAGCTTCATTTGCCTCTTTGAAGCGACCCAACTTAGAAGAGTGAATACCCAACAACTTGACAACCACATCTCAAGAGATGAACTTCCAGGTAGAACTAGGATAAAATAAAATAAAAGCATCTTGATCTTGCCATGTACAACATAGTGGAGCTCTTTCCTGACCTAAATTGTTGTGCATGAAAACTTGAATAGCTTGGGGATTATCCTTTTTAATTTGTTTTTGAGGGGTATCACGATAACTATGACCAGTTTCCTACATCAAACAAATTTATTCTCTTTCTTGTACCTTTTAAGCTACTCAAGAGAAAGAGTTTATTGCTACCTTTATAAAAACCCATCTCCTTCTTCTTATGATTCTTGTTGTGATGGTTGTTGCTTTGATTTTTGTCTTTGAAATCCGATTTAGATTTCTCTTCTCCCTGAGGTTTAACGAACTTCTCAAGAAGTTTATGAGCATTTTTCCTAGAGGAGAAAAGATTATAGAGGCAATTAGTGTGATGAATCACTTCCACATAGTTTTGGTCCTCTGTGCATTTCCATATATCTCATATTATCTAGAATCCCCACATAAAATTGCTAGCATTGCTCCATGAAATCTATTCTTTTGTAGACTGTGGCTTTGAAATGTAAGTCTCAAAACTTGTTTACAAACTTTTGAATATACTTGCCTCTTTCCAACTTGTGACTTCTCCAATTAGTTAGGGTGTCATCCTTCGCTTGCTTGGTGAGGAATTGTGATAGGATTGCAAATCGACACTCCTTCCAAGTCTTTGATGTTTCTCCTTGAGATTTGGGGCTATCCTTACATTGCCTATGATCTTTATTAGGTACATAGCTACATGGTGTAGCTTAGACCGCTTTGTGAAATTATCTCTACCAAAAGCATCATCAAATTATTGAAATAAACTTTATCAATATCACCATAGGTTCCATTAAAACAAAGGAAAGTAACGTTCTTACCCGGGGGTCCACCTCAAAATATGTAAGTGTAGCATGTAGTTCACACGGAGGGGTTTTTTATATATCAAATGTATAAGAGGGATTTAAGAATAGAAAATTGAAAAGAAGAGGGGTCTTTTAATTCATGGTGAAGTGTGTGTGTAGAGGAGTTTTAATAAATACCTCTTAAACGCACACGCTATAGGTATTCTTGAAAGGTGAACCCTCTGGGCGTTCTTACTACCTTCTTTAAATATTTGCATAAAATGGGCTCTCTTTCATGCAGGGTGGTGAGAACAGCAGTGTCCTCTCTCCCTTTTTCTTATAGAGACATGACCATTTCCCTTGAAGAAAGTTTTCTTTGATGAATCAGAAGAGGGGATTTTTTTTTTGGCGAGCATTTTCTAGCGAGAGCTTTTTGGAAATTGGTAAGAAAATTCCAAAACAATTTTAGAGAGAGAGAGAGAGAGAGAGAGAGAGAGAGAGAGAGAGAGAGAGAGAGAGAGAGAGAGAGAGAGAGAGAGAGGAGGATGGGAGGAGAGAGAACGCGTTTCACAAAGGACTATCTAATTTGTTTTTATGCATATCCCACTCGCTTTTACCCTCTTCATTGAGAGAAAATGAGAGAGAAAAGAGAGGGTGAAACTTAGAAAGAGAGGCATGTGGATAGACCTTGGATAGAATAAAGATATATCCTTTGAGACATACACATACTTTTCAATTTCTTTCATACACTCCATTCTTTACCCATTGTACAATTTGATTAAAACATAAAAAAGATGAACATTTATTATTCATAGAAAGCATTACATTGCATATCACTTATAGTACATACGACATCACTTTATATGTTGCTCCTCCAATCAACTGCTTGTAGACCCTTGTTTAGTAGTGCTACTCTCTTGTACAAGGAAGAGATTTTTCACCAAGTTTCCGAGATGCTCCTTGAGTTTCTTTTTATCCACCTCCATGATGATCCCAATTCTCTTCCAATAATTGATGTAAAATCTACCCTTTTCGTTGAAGCTTTACAACGAGCACATTTTGAGCTCTGTTTGCATTCAATAAAGGTCATACACTTTCACCATTGTATTGATGGCTTGCTTGAACCATTGTTTTCCATTTGTTGCTTCATGGTTGGGGATGGCATCCAAGGCATCCCAAGTATATTTGATGGATGTCTTAAGATTGTCAGACATTGTGGTTAGAGAGAGTAGTGCATAATGTTAATTTTTGAATGGTGAACAAAAGAAGATGTGAACACAAAGATATTTTATAGTATTTGAAAGGCTATTAAATTAATATTAAATTGAATAAATGGTTGATTTGACATGTCAATAATTTCATTCTTTATGATACTATGTAAAAGAAATATTTCTAGACAATGCTATGTACAAGTGACCCAAACAAAAAACGTATATTAAAAAAACATTCATCGATGGAATTCTAACATGGCAAAGATATTGAAGAGAGATAACAAAGGACGTTGTAGGGAAAAGCGGATCTATTGAGTGCATTGAAGACTTGGACCTCACCAATAACTAGTTGGTGGATAAACATATCTGCATTCTGGCTTAAGCCTAACACAAATTTCGTTTTTGAAGTAAATGTGCT
This sequence comes from Adiantum capillus-veneris, assembly GCF_014529385.1. Classification (NCBI taxonomy): domain Eukaryota; kingdom Viridiplantae; phylum Streptophyta; class Polypodiopsida; order Polypodiales; family Pteridaceae; genus Adiantum; species Adiantum capillus-veneris. The sequence goes on from NC_140952.1 coordinate 127,637,270, forward strand.
TACATGCATGATATGGTCGCTTGATGCTAGAGGAACTTGAAAGTCTCGGCATGTACACGTTGGCTCTTTGCAAATTTGAACCTCGTACATAGTCACAAGATTATGTTCTCTATGTGATTCGACCTTAAAGACTTCTTTCACTCTTTTCACACGACAAATTTTCTCTATCACCCTTGCCTTCAAAGCTAGAGCTTAAGCGATTTTGTGACTTGCCTCCAATGAGATTGTGATGCGGTACTTTGTCTGCACCGCATCTTGAGTGTTGGAAGGACCGCTCTGCATGGGACTATGTGATGATGTTATCACTATTAATACTTTTGAAAAATTTATCAATTTTTCTTATGTTTTATTCTCAAAAACCATTCAAAAGAAGCAATAAATAGAACTCTCCTTTACCCGCATTCTTAGAGTTTAAGTGAAAAGCAATCACTTCTATTTTTGGATCCATGCATGAAGAAGGGGAGAGAATCCTAAAACCACGTCTTCGCACGCACTGCAATTTTTTAGCAGGAATCAAGTTCACAACGTCCTAATCAAGTGATCTAGTGTTTTAGCCCCTCTTTCAAAGCCAATGGAGCCGATGGAGCCATCAAAATATCCATTAGAGAAAAGCCACAAAAGATACATTTTTGTCCTCTTTTATGTTAATTTTCTCTCTTAATCATGGCTTACACTCTCTTGATTGCGTAGCTCATGCTTTCTTATCCTTCATATATTTATCTTATTGTAAATCATGCTCCTTGAGGTGAATAAAGAGGTAGAAGGCAAATACTCAGTCGTATTGATTTAGGGGGATGGTTAGTACCCAATATAGTGTTGTGTTTTGATTCTTGTTTATTGCTCTCTTTGTGTATTGTGATTATTTAATGAATCAAAGTTATATTGAAAGTGTTGAGAAGATTTTAGGAAGCCAACAATGGTATTAGAGCTTTATAAATGCTTTCAAGAGTGTGCAGAAGCAAAGAAGAGTACTTCTTGTGGGAAAATCAAATGAATTTTGGCATGAAGATTCTCAAGAAGATCGCTTTTGGAATGTTCTCTCTTTGCTAAAATACGAGAACAACAAGCTTCCTTATCTCAATAGTTTCAATCACAACTATGAACAACCTATTTTGAAGAAAACTATGTAAGCAATTGAAGAAAAGCAACAAAGACAATTCATGCAGCATCACGTACACTCTAGAGGAACAATCACAAAATGTTGAAAATCAGCCTCAAAGTCCATCAAAGTGCCCACAATCATCAACAAAACAAGAATACGCTCTCTCAATTGCTTCTATCCACCGTTTTGGATTGTTCAAAGGCTTTGCATATTCATTGGAGGTCTTCTTGGAAATTTTTTTGGCTCGCTTAACATACACAGATATCTTCTTATTCATTTTTTGTGATCTTTTTATTTTTTGGAATTTAACTCTTGCATATATTTTAGATTTATATCTATGCTTTTACTATTCTCTTGCTTGAGTTAACCAATTATGACCACCTAAGATTATCTTGTTATGAATCAAAAGATTGATGTTCTTCTTGAAGAGCTTAAAAAGGAACGTGATGCATGTACTCTCCTTCAACAAAATCTTGAGAAGTTACAAAAGAAAAGTTTCCACAAGCACAATCATGAAGATTACAACAAAGACAAGTAGCTTATCAAAGTGATTAAGCATACTTTGGATGCTCAAGCCAAGAAAAAACAAAACAAGATCTCTTAAAAGACATTTACTGTTATAAAGTATAATGAAAGAAAGGATGCACGCATGCTTTTCTCTTGGTTATCATCCTTGGATGACTACTTGAGATGGATATGGCCAACACTTTGAAGATAGAAATCAAGAACCTGAAGGTAATTGAGACTACCAAGATCATACCCCGGGGGATTCACTATGGATTTCCGTATGGTATCATGAGAGTGTACAAGAGGGGGGTTTTTAGAGGTCAAACATAAGCGTATACAATTAGGGTAGCCCCCCATTATTTCATGCTCGTACCATATGCATAAGGGAGGGAGGCACCTATCGCACGGGGGGGGGGGGGGGGGGGGGGGGGTGGGGGGAAGAAGGGGCTTTAGGTTTGGGGTGGCATGGGGACTCGCAATGATACTTTTGGACGCCCTTCTGCCCTTCAAATGGTTGTCAACCTTGCATAGGAAGGGTTGACTCGTGAAGAACCCTGCATTTGAAGGGATTAAATTGACATTGCCTTCAATTGCGAAGGAAGAAAATTTGTCTGATCCGTCATTAGAAGGGCCGACCATCCAATTGCCCTTCAAAATGCGAATTCAAAGATCTTTAGTTATGGTTTGTAGTTTTATGATATTTTTTAGAGAAAATTACCAAAATACCCCTCTAATTTGTGGAAATTTCCAAAATACCCATCAAATGTCAAACATTTCCAAAATTTCGCCCTAGTATTTTGTCATAAGTTTCCAAAATGCCCTTCAAATTTTCCAAAATTCCCAAAATACCCCTAGTTGTGAGAGAGTAAATTTCTCCAAAGTTAAAAATTTCCACGGGGGATTCACTAAGGGTTACCGTATGGTATCACGTGAGTGTACAATAGGGGGGTTTTCTAAGGCCAAATGGATAGATTTTACATAGAAGGGTCACGCATGTAGGGATTAAAAAGGCGATTTTGTTGTACGCAAGTGGCATCCCCCTATTACTACTAGTGAATCCCCTGTGAAAATTTCCTAAAGCTTTATTGTCTATCATACAAGATGCTAAAACTAGAATTTGAGCTGGTTCTGTAGGATTTGGAGATGAATTGCTTCATTATTTTTAGACATAATTGCCTTTTTTGCGAGGTAATTTGTGACAAATTTCATGCTACACACTAAAAAATGAATCTCAATTGTCAAAAAGGAATAAGGATAAGAAATTTTGAACAATCCAACCAAAACAAAAACAAGGGTATTTTGGGAATTTTTGAAATTTGAGGGGTATTTTGGGAACTTCCACAAATTAGTTTTGAAGTTTGAGGTTGTTCCAGACCCATCGCTGTGTGAAAAGACACATCCCTAAAATTTGCCTCCTTGAGGCTTTCATTTATGAAGTCTGAATCCAGAGGAATGAGGAGTCGCACCTGCTGTTGTCCTACTTGGTGTTGCTGCCTTGATCTCAGAACTGTCCATCGTCAAGTGTATCAGTGGTGTTGCCAACCTGCTGTGGTCTGAGTCTCCGACCTACGCGAGCTTAGATCTGTGTGGCAGTGGTGTCATTGTCCACTGTGTCCTACCTGCGTGAGTTCAAAGGTTCTCTGTCTAGGCAGCGATACAAGAAGTCGAGGGGCACTCCTCTCAGATGTGGCCAGGGAAGCGGGGAGGCTGGCCCAAGTTCCTCACAATTTCTACATGTATTTGTATATTACAGCTCTTAAAATTGTGTTGTTGCGTCATGATCATGAGTTCACGCCTCGTGCACCTTACGATTTTTGGTGCTTGGACTCTAGAGCGGTCTACGCATGCTGCTTCACTCTTGAGTTTTGACAGAGGCCAGTTTACGCAAGCCTTGGGGTCTCCTGTCTTCACACCTGGTGCTTTTGCCACCGATGGGTCAAGCATCTCTATGTCCGGAGAGTGTCTTAGGGGCTAGCGTGTAGGCTAGGAGCCTTCTATGTGGGTGCGGATGCTTGTTTAGTCCTTGTGGTAATCGCAAAGAAGAAATATAGCTTGCACCACGTGGATCGAATTGGGGTCAGCTTGCTTTTAGTGCTGAGGTGGATGTAGGACCTAACAAACCTGTTGGGCACAGCTTTATGCTGATTGAAGAATACTTGTGCTCTGTAGCTTCTAGCCATTACTTACTCTACATGCACATTGCATCACTCGTGCCCTTTATTTAATTTAGGCTTTCCATAGTGCCTCAAAAATGTACTAGCCAGCGATGTTAACTGCATATGCTTTCAGAGTTCTATACGATTCAGTTATATCTGCCTGTTTGTAGTTTAAGGTCACGAAAGATGACTGTGGTGCTTGCTTAATGTTTTTTGACAACTGGCCAACTTGCTTACCTTATTTGGAGGGACTGGCTTTTGATCCTCTTGGCTTTGCAAAGGTGCCTGAGATTTTTGAGCGATACAAGGAGTCTGAGCTCATTCACTTCTGCAGATGGGCAATGCTTGCTGTGGTTAGTAAAAATACATTCTCCTTGATTGTAGGATGAAAAATTAGCTGATTGAAATATGTCCTTGACCTTACATTGACGTATATTATTAGTTGTGATGTCCTTGCATATGTATGAGGAACATGAATCAAAATGGACAAGTCGTTAATTGTTGATATATGATGGAAAGACTATAATTTTGAGCTATGTACTCATGTATGAAGAATACTAATCAAATTTCAAATCTTTGAATAAATGGTGAAAAGATTGTTAGTGAATTCTAGTTATTTAGTTATGGTTTTTATTATGATTGAAAGATTGTTACTAATGAAGCTCGACTACGATCTTAACGCATCTTCTAACCAAATGCTGTTCTTGCTTCATTTGAGAGGAACACCAATCAAAATCTAGATTTTTCAGTTGATTATCTTTGCAAAACTATGATGAAGTCATTGTTAGATGAAGGTTTGTTACTTTGTAGTAGATGGTCTCTCTCTCTCTCTCTCTCTCTCTCTCTCTCTCTCTCTCTCTCTCTCTCTCCCCTTGCCCCCCCATAACGGTTCTTTGGCTCTCCTACACTGTCATGCAAAACACTCCATTGGCATGTATATGTTACGTACCATTTGATTAGCAATCTTTCTAATCTGTCCTATGAGCTTCATCCCTTGTGCTAGGCGGCCTTGTGAGCCTTTTCTTCACTTGATGATCCACCCCAACCTGCGAGCCTTTTTTTTGCACTCGGTGATCTAGCCCAGCCTGTGAGCATCTCTCTCCCCTGTTCGATCTTGGTGCATAAGACTCTTTGTTATCACTGCTTGGTGGCCTATTAGATTATGCCTCTTCATTTAGCTTCTTTTGCAAAGGTCATGCTTTCAATTGCTGAGAAGTGCTATCATTTCACCTTTTGCAATGTTGTGGACATTAAAGAGCAGATGAACCAAAAGCGGTACACCTGGCTATGGATCGTAGCACAGGCATGGAGCAGACCACAGAGGTTTTAGCAGGCAGCAAGCTGTGTGTTGGAGATGCTTGGTCTCACAACTCCCATGGTTTTGGTGAGAGTCTCAAATAAGTACAATGGGATTATAGTTGCATTAAAATGTCCAATGTCTATGCATTTCTTCAGTTTTTTGATGCATTGACTTATGCCTCCTTGCAATCAAAACTGATGCCTCCTTGCATTTTTGCAATAGTGTATTGCTTAGCTACTCTTTATGTATGGAAATATCAGGTGACAACTTCATCATAGCCACATGCTCTCCATTTGAAATCGCACTTGATGAGGATATTATATGGTAGCTCATTTATTATTGACTTTAAGTAGCACAATTTAGCACTTTGGAAGCTTGTGAGTATAGCTCCATGTACAATTGTAACATTTAATGGCCTAGTAACTTGTGTGTAACGGAAAATAGCATGAACATAGTGAGCATTTCATTAGAACAGATTCCTAATGAGAATAACAAGAGTGCTTGGGTGGAGAGAGCAACAAAAAGCATAACACCTAGTTAGATAGCATGAACAATACTTCAAAATAGAGAGGAATTAAGCTATTGACAACAATTGAGGACCGGATTTGCATGGAGTCAGTCCCCCCTCAAAAAGGCTTTGTATTATGGTCTCTCCCATCAAGAGAGACCATAATCAAGAGAGACATTTTACAATACTATTCTTTGTGTTCCTTCAATACTAGCTAGTGCAATGAAGATGGTAACTTCAAGCACTAAGCAAAAAACTTATCAAACACAACATCAATTCCCTCACGGTCTCAGACCCAAGACCTCACACACCTTCGAAGATGGCGAGAGCTAATGGGGTATGAGAGTAGATTGAGAGGAAGAAGGAGTAGTCTTACGAGAAAGATGTAAATCTCCTCACATAATCACTCATATTAGCATAGCTTAGCTTAGTAATTAGCATGGTAGAGGAGATGAGCATGCATTGAAGCTTGGCTCTTGGTTGGATTTGCATCACAAAGCCAAGAGTTGTTGGTGTAGGCCTCCCTTCTCAGAAGCTTGGAGTAGGTGATAAGCTTTCCATTAAAGCTTGAGAAGAGAGAAATAGTCTTCTTACTCTACACATGAGCTTGTGTGAGTGTGTGTGGATAAATGCTTTTGAAAAATCACCCCCCTCTCTCTCTTGGTCGACCCCTCTTGCTATTTTCTCTTCCTAGCACCTCATTGGACCTCCCCAGGCTTAGCCAATAGGATTTTAGGAGCATAAGTGATAGCCTTCTGGCATGTGTCCCCCTTTCCCCTTTTGTGAGAGCTTTAGGTGATTAATTAATTCAACTAAACTCTCATTGGACCCCTTTGCGTCTTGGCCAATAGGAATCAGGCAAGCCATTGGGCTGGTGAATGCTCATTGGACCCCTTGGGAGACTATGCAATAGTCTTTTAGAGAGCTTAATTCCTATTCGTTATTTTATTAAGTGTTTTTAAATTAATTAAACTAGATTTACTCTAGCCTAATTCTCATTGGTCCACCTCCATGGCCATCCAATAGGATTTGAGTACACCTTGTGGGCATCTGGCCTAGGGAGCGGACATGTGTCCCTCTTTCCCCTTGTGTACAAATGAAGCTTGTGAGTGTATGTGTGTGTTTTCCTTTCATCCCCTACTTCTTGGGCTCGCCCCCTCCTATGTAGGGACTTGTGAAGACTTTTTTACACACACAAAGCATCCATTTTTTATAAGCTTTGACCATTGGACACAACCTTTGAATTTTGGAACCTTAACATTTTGGAAGTCTTAGTGGGCTAAACCCTATGGTCTTTGGAGCCCATTGTTGCACATAGCTCTTTTGCAGATGGCACCCCCTTTGGATCCCTATTTTCCCTCCTTTGGATCCCTACTGTGGCTGCTTTGCCAGCTTAACCAATATTCTAGATTTTTCTCCCCTGGCACTTCCTCATATTAAATGATCAGTTTAGCATGAGAAAATCATTTAGTAGAATTAGATATTAGTTATTATGGCATTACCTCTCTCTTGAAATCATAGTCGTCCTTGACTATGGGGTAGAGAAGATAAAGCATATTCATTAGTCCTTTTGCTAGCGGGTAGAGGATCCCTATGTTACCCTACGACATCGTTCCAGAATGGATGACTAGTCTATTTGGCGCTTGAGAGCCTAAGATACCGCAAACATGTCTGCACATTAGTCCTATCAGTCTTCCATAGTAGAGTGACAAGCTCTATTTGGTGTTCGGGAGACGTCGTCTCCGCAAACTTGATCTAATCATGCATACTACTTCATTTTTGTGCACAATAAAGAAAAAGAGAGTCTTATAAGACAAAAAATTTGTTCATTTTAAACATTTGTACCTTTGCTTACTATAGGGAAGCATTGTAAGCATTGACAAGGTTTAGGTTATCCTTTAATTGTATTCCTTGCATCCATCTAGCATCTTTGAAAGGATAATTCTTGAACTTAATAAGATATCGTCGGATAGTCTTACCGCCTCTTAGTACCTTGTCTTCATGTCGGAGAATGGACTTGGGTTGCAACACCTCATCTTGGTCCTTGATCTCCGGTGGGTCTTCAATAGTTGGTTCTTGTGGTGGCTCTCCTTTGTAAGGCTTTAGAAGGCTCACATGGAAAGCATTGTGTATGAGACAATGGATGGGCAACTTGAGTTGATAAGCCATCTCATTGATTGGCCTAAGAATTTGGAAGGGACCATAGTACCTTTTTGCTAACTTAGCATAGTACTTTTGGTGTCCCCTAGGATTCTTGCCCGTCGTGTGCCTTAATCGAGCCTTGGGAAATTTGAGTAATACCCAATCATTTTCTTTAAAGGCTTGGGATCTTTGTGCTTATCAGCATGCAACCTTTTGACTTTGTTGTGAGATAGAGATAGCATCCTTAATCATTTGGAAAGATTCTTGTAGGTCTTGACTATACTCATCTGCAACGAAGATCTTCCCGTGTACCTTAAGTAGCAGGCGACTTTTTGATCTTCCCTAAATGACCTCAAAAGGTGCTTTTCTCGTGGAAGTATGTACAGTATTATTATAGGCATACTCCACTAAGGGTAAGTACTTCTCCCATTGGGATCTTTGATCTACTTTTGTTACATAGGCTTTTAGTAGATCGAGAATTGTTAGGTTATCTATTTCACTTTGGCCATCCGTTTGCGGGTGATAGGCCGAAGAGAAGTTTAGCCTTGTCCCTAAATTCTCAAAGAGACCCTTCCAAAAATTACTGGTCATTCTAGGATCTCTATCCGACACTATGGACATTGGCAAGCCATGGTACTTGAAGATTTGAAATGAAGAGGGTTGCTATTGATGGGCTTTGATAGTCTTTTTGATATGTATAAAATGAGCTTGTTTACTAAACCTGTCCACTATGGTCCATATTTCCGTATTCCCATGGATAGACTTAGGCAATCCAAAGATAAAATCCATGGATATGCTCTCCCACGGTGAATTAGGGATTGGCAAAGGTTGAAGCAATCCAGGTTGCTTCCCTCTATCAAACTTTGTCTTTTGGCATACCACCAATCTAGGTTTGCTTTCATGGTAGGCCAATAGAAATATGTTTCAATCCCTTTTAGGGTAGACTTAATCCCTCTATGCCCTGCATAAGGAGGAGCATGAGATTCATACATTACTTTCTCACGTAGTGAGCTAGTAACGCATAGTCTATTGCCATAGAGAAGATAACCATCTTGTAAAGTAAATGGTTCCTCTTTCTTCCCTAGTGCAAGGGCTGAAATCAAATATCTAAAATTGGGATCAATAGCATACTCATCTATCATAGAAGATAGATCATCATGAGTTGCTATGGAAACGGCACTCACTCTTGGCTCACACACAGCCAGAGATTGCACAAGAGAGGAAAAAAGGAGAGCAAGAAAAACTATACAATCAAGGTGAGCAAAATTTAGGGTTACATACCACTTATGTGAGTCATACCATCCACATATGGGTGCCCAGACTTAGCCGACAATCAATATGCTATCTCTCTCTCTCTCTTTCTCTGTCTTCTCTCTCTCTCTCTCTCTCTCTCTCTCTCTCTCTCTCTCTCTCTCTCTCTCTCTCTCTTCTACCTACTAAATGTGGCATACACCTATTATTGACGATCACCCATGAATACACATGTGGAGTCAACAAGCCCAACCCATAACTCAATACAAATAATAATAAGAAGAATGAACAAAGATAACATGCCCCCTTCTTGATGTAAATTCTACCCTCCGAATTTAGGGAGGCATGTTCACAAAGTAGGAACTTGGTGGGTCCATTCGTATGGGTCTTGTAGTAGTTAAACATCTCCCCCCCCCCAAAGAAAAGATCCTTCCATTAGTTAATAAAACTGCCCATAGGGCTACCCTTATCTCTACTAGAGAGGGCTACATCAACCATAAGGGGAGACTCTCCCAATGAAAAACAAAATATATACAATGGGGGCAAAATCAAGAGATGGGAGGAGGAGAGAGCCACACAAGTGGGTGGTAGTGCCATCTAGGATCACCCTGGACCATGTTGAAGAAGGGCCCTAGGCGCCAGGGTCACAAGAAAGTCTCTCTCCACTCCTGCATGCGGTTGAAGCTGCCCTAAAGTCTCTCAAACTGACCCCTGAGAGTATGGATCAAGTCCAACCAAAAGTCACGAACAGTCTACACGCCAGTGGCGTGAAGGTCCCCATCCATCTGGGAGTTGTTGTCTGTAGAGGGGTGAGCCACTCTCCTAGAAGAGCCTCTGTAATGTTCTGGCACATGCTCTACACCCCTCTTGTGCCCCGTAGTTGGGTGATCTAAACCTCCTCTGGTACACATGAAAACTGAAGCTAGTCACCTAGAGTGTGAGCTGGACCCTCTACCATGGGACCCCAAGAAACATGATGCCTACTACAAACCAAGTGGCCTCTTGTTCTAACCATGGGGCTCCAAACAAGGGGTTGTCTCAAGCACTCCTCCGTGTAAGTGGGTGGGTGTTGCTCCAGGCCACTCCATAGCTACTCCCAAGAGCATAGTAGGCTCATAGCAAATCAATCCTCCAGTCTCCTTCTCAGACCAAGTCTATGCATATTTGTGAAGTAGCTAGACATCTTGATGAGAGTCGTGGCCCATGGAAGTGCTCTCAATCAAGGAGTTTAATTCTACAAGATGTTGTTGCACATGTCCTCCTTGAGCTCGACTCTTTAGCTTCACTCGAACACTCCAAAATCAACAAAAAATGGCACAATAACTGCACTCTCATAAGAAGATGGATAATTAAAAATCATATGCAGTGAATAAACACACAAAACGATTGGTAGCAGAATATTAAACAATTTTTGGAGCAGTAACATTAAAATGCAATATAATTAAACTTATAAGCACTAGTAAAGGTCAACAAATCAAAAAGTATAGGGTTGCTAATCTAACTATCAATAGAAGGCATTCCAGGGCTGACTAGAGGCTATACCTAGAAGAACGTCTAGTTAAGATACGATAAAGGTAATCACATATAAAATCATCACGTAAATTGTTCCCTTTGCTTGATCCCCCAAAGTGTTTATGATATATATTGTATTGCCACGTAGAGCCTTAATTGATCTTTTGGGCTCTTTTTGTTTTGTTTTTCTAAAGTGGCTTTTTCTTTCACTGAATTTCAATTGTGTAACTTTGGGGGGTCATTTTAACACCATCACCCTCCTCAGGCTCATCACAATAGTCAGACTCTCTTTATAATACTTAAGTTAAAGGTCAAGAGGGATTAAGCCCCTTAGAAAGCACTAGCACATTGCACGCAATGCTTCATAATATAGGATTAAGAGCCTAAAGTAACCATTGAAAATTAGGAAGGCATTTCCTACGGTATTAAGAGAAGATCTCTAACGTTCTACCTTGGTTGGACTAGCTTAGCCAGAATTCTTAATTAATAAACCTAGACAAGGGACTATGGCATAAAATTATAGCAAATCTAATGTCTAATACTAAAAAAAACATGGATGCTAGAAAAGACAACAAGCAATGATAATGAACAAGGAACACCTACTTGTGCTGGCCATTGTGCTCAATCTGATGAGTGAAATGGGAAAAAAATTGCTCGATGTTTGAAAACCAAGCTACTACAATTCGTTATTGTACACATTAGAAAACAATAGAAAATACCTCTAGGAGGCACATCAGTGGGAAGAGGCACTAACCCTCATTGAACAGAATCAAAACAACATAAAGAACCCTAACATATTATTGCACCATCCTATAGGGTCCCAAAAATAGGATATTATATAAAGTTGGCTAGTAGCCCTAAGGCTAAACCTCATCCTCATCATCGTCAAGATAAATAGTCATCCTCAGTGAGACCATGCGTCCCATGCATGAAATCATGTAAATCTTTCTTATCATCAGGTGCACCTAGGTTCACTAAGAATATCACTAGGTATGGATATTCATCATTCTCAAAAGAACAAGCTTATGCAATCGGAGAAAAGTTCTCTAATGAGTAGGGATCATGCGTGGTCAAGAGACGAGTGTATCTATCAAATCCCATTTAGAGGTAAGCACAGGGTAGACAATGTGAAACACTTGAGAAAAGTAAAGAGGGTACCTCTCACCCAAGGTACAAGTGGACGCCTCTGGTGTACTATCCATATCTATATACATAGATAGATTTTGGTTAGTTTGAAAATATCATAAGGGTTGTGTCATTGTGCATGATGTGTCATTATGAGTTTTGGTTGACCTTGTAGATTTCAAGCTTTTTGTTTGGTGGCTATTGCTCTTTTACTCCTTTTTTTTGTTTTAGTATAGGGCTATATATATACATTCCCTAAGAGTGGGAGGTTAAGAGGTCACGGAGGAAGGTTAAGAGGAAAGAAAGCAAATGATGTGGATGTCAGTAAACACTCCCCCCTTCCTTGGGTAGATCATACCTTTTGAAAAGATGCCATCACCTTTTGAAACCACTTGTTCCAAGTTGTAATGGGTGAAGACTTTGACCAGTATTTTTTTGCCACCTTAGGTGCTTCATCAAGTTGCAAGGGTGGTAAGGTACTCTCCTATGATCTTACTTGCAACACTGCTTTAGGTGATGATTTCACAATGGGGGGTGCTAACTCTTTCTTGTTTTTTTCGATAATTCTAGTGGTAGGTGGTGGTTGTGTAGAAGATTGTAATTATGTGGATGAACTAAATGAATAGCAAGAAGCTTCATTTGATTTCCCTATTCTTGATCTAGGTAATACAAATAGTTCTTGCTTTGGTACCCAAACTAGCTCTAGAATTGGTGTGTAGTGTTCTATGATTTTTGCCATTCCACGAGTTTTCAATTGGTTTCATAGTTACAGGATTTGACTCACATGGATCTAGAGGTGATAAGGAAGAACACAATTTACATTTAAGCACCTAGATTTGATCATTTCCGTCATAGTAGCCTTGGGATTCCAATAGTCATTTAGGAATCCAACGCAATGTTTTCTTACATTTCTTCGAGCGAGTGGGGTGTCTCTTATGAGGATTTTATTTTGAACCAAATTGAACACCACACTCAATAGGATAGAAAATCATGTTTAGCTCATGTGGCCAATAAAGCGTTATACAACACTTTTCCATAGGTGCTATTTAACTCAATGGGGTATTGTAGAGGTGGGTCATAGTCTACTAAACTGTCTTGTGATTCAACTTGAAATGCATGTGTAACTCCAAATTTGGCCTCTCATTGGCGCCTAATACATTGTTGTCGCTCTTGAGCCTCGTCTTGAGCTTGTATCTTTTTCAAGTCTGTTTGTGCCTTAGATGCCTTCTTCTGATGGATGACACATAGCTCCTCTGGGCTTAAGCGATCATAATATCTTTTAAATTTAGTCCCATTGAGGAATCCAATGGTTTCAACTCTATCAAGAGTTTCCACACAAATGGCACATTGTGGGGTGATTTTGCATACTCTATATGGTCCTTTTCCCACATATTTTAACTTTTTCTTCTAATGACGTACTCCATACATAAGGACTTCATCCCCAACCTTGATATCTTTGTTCTTTAAATGACGATCAAACTATTTCTTTCTCCTATCTCTCTCCACAAGTGCATTTGCACCACCAATTGTCTCTCTTCATCTAGCCTCTCAAGGATATATAAATGCTCAACTAAAGGGTTACCATCCCAACCTTCTTGTGAAGCTACTAGAAGGCTAGGAATGACAAACTCCCATGGCATAGCTACTTCTTGGCCATATAAAATCTTGAATGGTGTACAATTAATAGCCACTTTGTAAGCAGTACGATAAGCCCATAGAGCTGACATCACTTTCAAATCCCAATTTGTGCAATGAGCCTCCATCATTTTGGTTAAAATAGAGATTAGAGTCTTGTTGGTACTTTTGGCTTGGCCGTTTGCTAGTAGATAATAAGGTGTAGACTGATGGTGGGGTATCATGAAGATTGTCGTGAGTTATCATTGTCATTCACAATTTCAAAGGGACAACCAAATCGTGTAATAATATTCTCAAAGAGAAACTTAGCGATTGACCTTGCATTAGCCTTGCGTGTTACCTTAGCTTCCGCCCACTTTGTTACATAGTCAGTGGCAACAACAATGTATCCGGATTGAGTGTAACAAGATGCCAAACTAATTGGGCCTACAAAGATTAAACCCCATTTTTCAAATGGTTGGGTTACTTTAATAGGATGTAAGGGCATCTTACCCTTCTGTTGTGTGGTCTTGTAACGTTGGCATTCATCACACCCTTTTGCAAAAAGTGATGCATCCTTGAATAAGGTGGGCCACCAATAGCCTGATTGCAACACCTTTCTAGCAGTTAGTTCCCCCAAAAAATGTCCTCCAGCTATGCCCATATGTGCTTCTTGTCGTATGTAAAAATATTCATCCTCACGAGCACATCGTCTAAGAATATTGTCCTTTCCGAGCTTGTAGAGAGTTCCTGCAATTAAAGAATACGGTTCACATTCCTTTAAATGGTCTACGCATGCCCAATTAGTTGCTAAAGCCAAGAATTGTGCTTGCACAATGATACAGAGAGAGAAGATGAAATGGAAATTGATAGACTAAGTTTGCAACTAATTAGACATATAACTTAGCCGACCATACGTATGTGTATCCATTTGCGTCAGCATGGATGGCTATAGGTAGTGTAAAGTGGGGGATAAAACACAATAAAAAAGAGGTCCAGGTGCTGCAGTCAAAAGTATCCCAGTTCTTGTGCACTCTATTTGTTGCCTCCCCAATTGGTGAGTCTAGTTTTGCAAAACAAGATCGATCAAAAAGTTCACTCCATGGTCGCCCAGGAGAAAGAGTAGATCTCAATGGATTTGATAATCAAGACCCAAAAACATGGGCAGCTAAAGTTTGGGTTGTAGAGGTCCAAAGCAACTAATGAGAATGTATTCTTTGTCGCATAAAGCAGTCTGTGTGTGTATGTGTGTGTGGGGGGGGGGGGGGGGGGCACGTGCACATGCAAATTTTCCCATACAAAAACCTATGTGAAACAGTCTAGGCCTCCTCATCAACTATGGATTTTCATTTGGTAATACTCTATATTTGAAGCTAACAATAACCCACCTTGATTGTGGGTGCCTCATGAAATACCCAGTCTGGACAGCCTGAAGTCAGTGAGCTTGCACTATTGATGATACACACACACACACACACATGTACATTGTTGTAGATATGCACATGCACACACACATAGCATGCACACATACATACTATTCTACAAACCTATGCTAATTTTTTCCAGTGTTATCTAGATTAATAATGGACTATCATTGCTTATTTGACTGTATCTAGTTAGGTGTAGATCCTTGGTGTCACAAATTGGACCGTATGGCATGAAGAATATTACAGGTTTGGAGAACAAAGAGTTTGAATTTTTTTGAAAATCGGTAGGTTGATTTTTACCGACCCGAGTTATAAGGAATCCCTTCAATTTTTACCGACCTGAGTTATAAGGAGTCCCTTCAATTTTCATGGAGAAAATGAGGTCTACACTGAATATGAAAAGCGGAACTCCAACCCTTCTAGATTTCAGGGGAAGCAGTTCTTAAAGCAACTGGTGAAGCTTCCAACAAGATCATTTAGAAGTCCATATTTTAATACCCTTAGACATCAAACATTGTGTAGTCATAGTTGTAGGGGTTGAATACGTGTAGAGTAGTCAATCCAAAGCTATGGTCATTACAAGGATTGGAGAGAGAGACCTCAAAAAACTATAAAATGTTTGAATTTTTTACTTTTGTGACATTAATACTCCCCAAACACTGATGCCGAGTCTCAACTCTCTCTCTCTCTCTCTCACACACACACACACACACACACACACACACACACACACACACACACACACACACACACACACACACACACACACACACATCCTGACCCCCCTCCCACCAAAAACTAAAAAAAAAACTCTTGAAAATAGTTCACACCGACATGGTGTAGGTTTTTTTTTAAGTTTTTGGTTGAGAGAGAGAGAGAGAGAGAGAGAGAGAGAGAGAGAGAGAGAGAGAGAGAGAGAGAGAGAGAGAGAGAGAGAGAGAGAGAGAGAGAGAGAGAGAGAGAGAGAGAGAGACGTTTCTAACTAAGCTACAACTATCAAATGAAGAGAGAGTCATGGTGGATGCAACTAGTTTTTGGTTGAGAGAGAGAGAGAGTCGAGAGAGAGACGTTTCTAACTAAGCTACAACTATCAAATGAAGAGAGAGTCATGGTGGATGCAACTAGTGCAGTTTGGGACAAATTGCAGAAGAGACCACCGCCAACAAAAAGCAAAGGTAGGGCACATGGCATCTTGCTGCCCGTGCTAGTGCAAAATCCTCATGAGGAAAGAGCTAAGAGGCTATGTGTGGTTATACGACCATTATTACTAGCATTGACGCTTATGGATGGGTAGCAGTAGTGGGGAAGCTTAGGACTAACAAATTGATAGCCATGGTGGCCAATCTAAAATGATGTAGGGATACCTTAGAGTATAGTTGGATATTCCAATTTTCAAATAATTTGTCGATTGGGTAGAGAGAGAAAGGGGGGGAGAGGGCACCACATTGGGCATGCATATTGATCAAAACACCGTTAGGCATGAAATTCTCCTCCAATAGCCCGTAGCTAGCAATTTACATCATCATGAATTCTCACAAGGTGCAAGTCATTCCTGTGGGATTGAATATCGACACACTTTTGCCATAGTAGACTTTGGAAAGAAACTCAATTACAAAATCATATTGGGAAGATCTTTCATGCGACAAGTACAACTCATTTAAGATTGGGGGAACAATTATCTGTACTTGAAGCAAGTGGGATCAATAACCATGGTTAATCTAAAGGATCACACTTATAGAGATGTGATGAAAACGCCCATACAAGAATTCGATTCAGTCTCTTCAACTGAAACTAAGCTTCCATCTTGGTTGAACAAAGACACTCCTATTTGGATGTGCGGAGCTTCAAAAAATGGGAGTTTAAAAAGAGAAGAATGTATCTTAGAAAGGGATTGCATGGATGAAGCTTATGTACCTGAACCCTTTCCAGAGCATTTGTTTGAGCCATTTGAGTGGACTCAAATTTTAGTGACAATGGATGTATGTGTAAATACGTCTATGCCTACTCAATATTGCAATGAGGACGACTATGACATAATTCTCATTCAAATGATCTCAACCCTCCACATTGAAGAAAAAATTCAGGAATCCAAGGACTTGATGAAAGCTCAACAAGTCTTTTCAGACCTCTACTATCATGCAACAGATGAGTTAGAAGAACACTCATCTACCTCAGATGATTTGGGGTTGGAAAAAGAACATGTGAGAGCTAAGCTACTCATGAAAGGAGGGGAGGATTTTTTTTTTGACTTTCCTAACCACAAACTGAGAAGACAAAAATGGTATAGATAAAAAAGAGACACCAGAAACATGAAAGCTAAACCTATGCCATCAATCTCTAGTAAAACACAATTCCTGATGCAGATAGATGCACATAATTGTGTCAAGGACAAAATCACTGGTAGATATCCTTTAAAATAAGAACATGAAATGACAAAAACATTAAGATAAATGAGAAAGGAAACTCAAGCAAAGCCAAAAAAACAAGACAATGGTTTAACCATGACACGAGTTGAGTGGAAAAAGACGTATCAAGAGCTGAAAAAATCTCTAAAGGAGATATACACGACCAAAATGGAAACCACAAAAGAGGATGGTGTAGATGTAATGAGTGTTCCATCCCATTACAAGAAATTTACTCTCCAGGACTGAAAAAGAACAACTTGTCAAGGAACTATAAAAATAGGGCGAGTCCTATGAAGGACCCGAAAACGCAAAAAAGATAAATCTGGCCAAACCAGGAGAAGGGCCTAGACCTGCCTACATTGCAAATGATGTAATAGAAGCAGAAGAAGAGCTTTTGTTAAGCTTACTAAAAGAATACCGAGATATCTTTGCTTGGTCTTATAAGGATCTCAAGGGTGTTGATCTAGAAATCTATCAACATACCATACCCATGAGAGATGATGTGAAAAGAAGTAGACAAAGGCCATACACATATAATGGGACATTTGCCAGAAAGATCAAAGAAGAGATTGAAAACCTAAATGAAGCTGAATTCATTTATGAAATTGAACACACAGATTGGGTGTCTCCAATTGTGGTAGTACCCAAGAAGAATGAAAAACTACGGGTTTGTGTAAACCTCAAGAAAGTGAATGCAGCTACCATTAGAGACAACTTTCCTTTTCCTATCACTAAGCATGTTTAGAACAAGTTGCAGGTAAAGAAGCTTACAGCTTTTTAGATGGATTTTTGGGATACAATCAACTTTTGGTTGACCGCAAGATTAAGCATAAAACTGCCTTTGCAACGGAATGGGGTATTTTTGCCTATCGGGTTATGCCTTTTGGGTTAACTAATGCTCTTGCCACCTTTCAAAGATTGATGAGCCATGCCTTTAAATAATATCTTAGGAATTTCTTTCAAGTATATATGGATGATCTATGCGTACATTCATCAATCCGGGTGGATCATTTTAAACACCTCAAAAAGGTATTTGAAAAATGTAGACTTTATAGGATTTGCTTAAATCCCGAAAAGTGCACATTTATGGGTAGACAAGGAAAAATTCTTGGGCACATAGTGTCTAAAAATGGCATAGCCACTGATATGGATAAAATTCATGTTATTGTTGATTTGCGTAGACCAACAACAGTCAAGGGGGTCCAAGCCTTCATGGGACATTGTGGATATTAGACACGGTTCATTTACATGTACGCTATAATTGCAAAACCCATGTATAGCTTGATTACACACTTCGAATGGACTGCTGAGTGTGAAGAATCCTTCATGAAGCTTAAGCAAACTCTCACTTTGGCTCCAATATTAAAAGCATTAAATTGAAATAAGATAATCCACATACATGTAGATGCTTCCAATTTTTCCATTGGGTGTATAGTAGCTCAACCAGGAGACGGAAAAATTGATTTTCCTATTTCTTATGCTAGCCGACAGTTGAACATGGCAGAAAAGAATTATACCACCACCGAAAGGGAAGGATTAGGAATAATCTATGTCGTAAAAAAGTATAGACATTACCTATTAGCAAATAAATTTGTGTTCTTTGTGGACCACCAAACCTTATTGTACTTGGTCAACAAGCCATGCAACACAGGAAGAATAGTGAGATGGTCCATCATTCTTCTGGAATTCAATTTCACTGTAGTTGTAAAAAAGGGCACTACACATCAAAGAGCAGATCATTTGTTGAGGATTGTTTGAGGGGAACCACCTAAAGGAGTAGACGATGATCTACCAGATGCCTATCTGTTCTCCGTGGAAATGATACCTCGGTCAAAAAATATGGTATCATTGATGACCATAGCTTAAGTGGATTCGCAAATACCACTTTCTATTACAATCGGATTAATTGATCAATCGCCTATGTATCAATTGCTAGCTATAAGGTTGTACAAAAGAAATTGGGATGAAATATTGCTCTTATGCATCAATACTGATGAGAAAATCCAATACCTAAGTCAAGCACATATTACCATAGTAGGACTTCACTTTGCAGAAGATCAAACTATGCAACGGATCTTGAGATTTGGAGTATTTTGGTCAACTATGAGGAGTGATATTCATTCTTTTGTGAAAAATTGTCCTCAATAACAAACACCCATACCTCATGTAACATTGTTCCAAATGTCGTTTGTTCTTAAGTGGAGTAACTATCTAGTTACTTACTTATCCAGCCGAGCATTTCCTGAGGATATGAGTAAATGCCACCAAAGATCAATTGAAACTCAAGCAAGATACTATCCTCTTATTGAAAACCAATTGTATTGGAGAGGTAATGATCAACATCTGCGTCTTTGTGCAAACAAAGACGAGTATATTCCAATTATAGGAAGCACATGCTGGATTAGTTGGAGGTCACTTTTCTAGTGAAACCATTGCAAGAGCAATCTTAATGGAAGGCATATTGTGGCTAACACTTTTTGTAGATGCCAAAGAATATGTTCGGAGATGTGATGCTTGTCCAAAGAGAAAAATGCCAACATGTGTAGATAGCATGCCCTTAAGACCAATGATGGGAGCTAGAGATTTCGCAAAATGGGGTATAGATTTTGTTGGGCGAATACAGCCACTTGCTTATAGAACCCAAGCTCAATATATCATTATCGCTACGGACTATTTGACCAACTGGGCCGAGGCTAAGGCAACTCAAAAGAATGAGGCCAGAACCACTACCGCATTCTTATATGAGTATGTGTTCACAAGATATGGACTACCAATAGAAATTGTTAGTGATAGGGGAACTCATTCCTCAATGAGGTAATTGAGTATCTGATGATGAATGAATTTATGGTCATCCATAACAAATCAGCTCCCTATCAACCCCAAATAAACGGACAAGCTGAGCATACAAATAAAATTCTTAGCTAATTCTTAGCTCGGTATTGACTAAAGTGGTTAGTTCATGAAGGACAGACTGGGAAATGAATCTCCATGCAGCTCTATAGACTTATCAAGTTTCATTCAAAACAGCTTTAAATGCGACACCCTTTAACCTTGTTGATGGTCTTGATGCCATACTGCCAATAGAGTTTCTATTGCCGAACCTAAGGGTAGCTAAGGATCTTGAATGGACTGGACATGAATTGTTAGAAAAGCTAGATGAGCAAAGGCTAACTGCTGTAGCTCACATCTATGCCTTGCTTAAGCTTCTAGAACGATTCCTCACATTTTTTTGTCCACTCAAATTGAGTGATAAGGCTATAAATGGGTTTAGCTATGACCGCATATATGTAGATAAATCTACAATAATATCCACAATGTCCCATAAATGCATGAACTTCCTTAAGGTTTGTTGATCACTGCCACCTTCTCCATGTTTGTGGCTATACCATTTTTTGATACAATATGTCCGAGAATTTTGCCTTGTCTAACCATAAAAAAATATTTTCAAGATTTAAGAAAATCCTATATAGATGACATTTCTCAAAGACACATCGTAAATGTTTGAAATGACTCTCTCTTTTTCTGGAGTGCACATAAAGATCATCCATGTATACTTCTAGAAAATTTCACAGATATTCCTTAAAAGCATGGCTCATTAGTTTGGAATGTTTTTGGTGCATTGGTTAAACCAAAATTCATGACCCGATAAGAAAAAAATTCCATTCCATAGCAAAAGCCATCTTATGTTGATCTTTAGGATCTATGGTCAATTGGTTGTAACGTGAGAACCCATCCAAGAAACTATAAGAACATAGTTTTTGTCTTATAACACTCTCTTTTCTTTATTGTGTGCACATATTAATAAGTATGCATGCTTAGGATCATGTTTGTGGAGACGACGTCTCCCAAACACCAAGTAGAGTTTGTCACTCTAGTATGGAATATTGATATGGACTAATGTGCAGACATGCTTGCGAAAGCTAAGGCTCTCAAGCACAAAATGGACTAGTCATTCATTCTGGAACGATGTCGTACGGTAAATTAGGGATCCTCTACCCATTAGCAACCAGACTAATGACTAGGCTTTATCTTCTCTCCCTCATAGTCGAGGATGACTATGATTTCAAGAGAGAGGTGATGTCATAAAAACTAATATCAATACTCCCAAATGATTTTCTCATGTTAAACTGATCATTTAATATGGGGAAGTACCAAGGGAGTAAAAGCTAGAAAGGTGGACCAAGGAGAATTAGGCTAGAGTAAAATTAGTCTAATCAATTTAAAAATTCTTGATAAAAGAACTAATAGAAATTAAGCTCCCTAGAAGACTATTGGACAGTCTACCAAGGGGTCCAATGAGCATTCGGTAGCCCAATGGATTGCCTAATTCCTATTGGCTAGAAGACTAAAAGGTCCAATACGAGTTTAAATGAATTATCTAATTAACTAAAGCTCTCACAAAAGGGGAAAGGGGGACACATGTCACAAGGCTATAAATTATGCTTCTAATTTGTGATTGGCTAATTAAGCTTTGCATGAGCCAATGTAAAGCCAACAAGAGCAAAAAGCAAGAGGGGTCGACAAAGGAGAGAGAGAGAGAGAGAGAGTGGGAATTTTTAGCCTAACACAATGCTACACACACGCACACACACACAACTCATGTGTAAAATAAGAACTCCATCTCCTTCTCCAAGCAATGAGAAGTAGAGGCCTACAAAAAAAACTCTTGGCTATGGAATGCAAATCCAACCAAGAGCCAAAAGCTTCAATGGCTCATCTCCTCTACCATGCTAATTACTAAGCTACGCTATGCTATTAGAGTGATTATGTGAGGAGAATGCTTCTTTCTTGTAAGACACATCTTCTGCCTCTCAATCATCCTCATTCCTTGCTAGCTCTCACCATTTTTGAAGGCGTGTGAGGTCTTGGGAATGAGGCTAGCGACACTAGGTGTGTTTTTCAAGCATAATTTGGTGCATGAAGCTTCCATCTTCATTGCACCAATGATTTTTGTCAAGGAACACAAGAATTGTATTGTACAAAAGTCTCCTTTGATGGGAGAAGCTATAATACAAAGCCTTTATGGAGGGGGGACCAGCTCCATGTAAATCTGGTCCTCAACTATTGTCAATTGTTCAATTTCTCTGTCTTTTCAAGAATTATCAATGTCAAATTAGCTAGACCTGTAAATTGCTAAGTTGCTTTCTTAAATTATGTCATAAAATCTAATATCTAATATCTAACCAACCCAAATGATTTTCTCATATTAAATTGATCACTTAATGTGGGAGAATAAACGGGAACAAGTGTTAAGATATAGACATGTGCTTATAGATCTATCTCAATACGGGGCCAATGGTAAAGGGGCCCAAATGAGAGATGGTCTATCAAAGAGCAAGGCTAACAAATGGAGCATAAGATCTTAGGGTTAGCTTCATTGAAGACCTCCAATAATGTGTGTAAAAAGCCTTTGACCTTAGGTAAGCTAGGGCTGAGCTTGAGGCGTGGGAACCCGACCCAGCTCGAGGTGCTTGTCCTGCTTGTCATGCTTGATGACTAAGGTGCTTGAGGTGCTTGATGATTAAGGTGCTTGAGATGCTTGAGGTGCTTAATTATTGAGATGCTTGAGGTTCTTGACATGCTTGAGATGCTAGGGTTGCACTTAAGGTGAGAACCTAGCCCAAGCTTAAAGTGCTTATAAGCCAAGCTTGTGGTGGGAACTGGGCCTATGTATGAGGGGCTTGAGTGTCAAAAAGTCAAATATTCAATCCCTACAAGGAGGGGGCAATCCCTACATGAGGGGGGATGAGAGAGAACACCCACACACTCACACAAGGCATGCATGGTACAAATAAAGCAAAAGGGACACTTGTCAAGTTCCTCCTCATGTTGCCCTCATGGTGTGCCTGAAGCCTATTAGTTGGCCACCCAAGGGGTCCAAACATAATTTAGAAAATTTAATTAAATGATTTAGCATTTATCTAGACCTCTCTCTCAAAGGGGAAAGGGGGACACTTGTCTCAAGGCTACCCTTGCTGCTTGTAATGCCTCTTGCTTGTGATTGGCTAGGCTTGGAGGGGTCCAATGAGCTTAGAGCATGAGCTACAAGGGGGCGGGGGGTCGACCCAAGCAAGCTAGGGGGTTGCTTAGGGGGTATACTCACCCACACACACTCACAAACACTCTCATTGTGTGCTATGCAAAGTGAAAGAGCTCCCTCTCCTTCTCTAAGCAAGTAGAGGTTGAGAGCCTACACCAACACTCTTGGATATGGAGTGCAAATCCAACCAAGAGCCATGCTTCAATGCTTAAGCTTGCCATATCCTTCTTCTTTATTACTATACTATTATGTATGCTAGCAACAAGAGTTATGATAAGTGAGGAACTAATTCTTTCTCCTGCGAAATGTTTCTTCTTCCTCTTCCCTACCCTCATTCCCTGCTAGCTCTCTCCACCTTCGAAGGTGTTTGAGGTCTTGGGACTGAGGCTTGGGATAGTTAAAGCTTTCTTCAAGTTTATGTTATGTTTGTGATGCATGAAGCTTTCCATCTTCATTGCATCACCTAGGTCACAAGGAACACAAAGATTGTATTGTAACAAGTCTCTCTTAATGGGAGAAATCATAATACAAATGCCTATTGGAGGGGGGACCGGCTCCACATAAATCTGGTCCTCAACTAATGTCATGTTCTCTAAATTCTGTCTCTTGCAAAAGTATTGTTCATGCCAAGTTAGCTAATTGCTATGATTATGTTATTATGTTCACCCGCTATGCTCACAAAGTCATTTCTCAAAAGTACTCTCATTAATTTCCGCTACTCTCAAATTAAATAGGCCAATTCCATTACATTGGTATCAGAGCATTTGGTTTCTCTTTTCTAGCTTAAGAAGAGAGGTCCTTAAGTAGCCTATAAATGGTTGACGTTGTTAATTATATTAGGGTATGTGGAACTTGGATCTATTATCGGTTTTGTTGAGCCCACTATGTGGGGGATGGTGCACACCTCAGGAGCTTTGGACTTAATAATGGAGTCTTTTTAGACTTGCCTACGAATTTACCATTATTGAGCCATAAGAAGTCCGAAAGGAGCTAGCCCTCGGCAACTCTGCTATGTTAGACCTACTCCTCTACTCTCTATAATTAACCACTTCGAGCCGTGGGTGTAGATACTTAAGAGCCGATTTTCAAAGGCTAAGAGGAGTGGCAACTAAGGTTTTGAATTGCCAAAGCATACACTAAGTACATACCTAAATTTTGTTAACATGGCTGACAATAATCAAGAGAGTAGAATGAACATTGATAGCTTTGATTTTGCACATGAAGGTGCTAATGATGATGCTCCCATGTTTGTGAATTATCTCGTCACTAGGTTGCAGCAAGCTATGGGCAACCCTGCTTTGCAAGCCAAAGTTACTCAACAACTTCGTGCTTATGGAATTTCCCTTCCTCTCCAAGAGGAGAGAGAGCTTAGGAGGCCTCTTGAAAAGAGACCCCCAAAAGAAGACTCTCTCCCATTCGAGAGGAGGAATCCAAAGAGCAAGAAAGCAATGAAAGGTAAAGTTCCTCTGAAGATGTGGCTCCACGAAGACGGCGGTCTAGATGATCGCCCACTCCTCCCAAGAGGAAAAGATCAACACATAGTCCTTCTCCTCATCACTCTGAAAGGCAAGAGAGGAAACAAAGGAAGAAAAGGGCTAGGAAGAGGTCACCCTCTTCTCCTTCTTCTTCACCTTCCTCCTCTTCCGACGAAAGTTATGGCTATTCTCCTAGAGAATACAAGAGGGGAGGACATCGCAAATCATTTCTTGCATGGCGAAGGTCACAAAAGATAAAGAAGTTCAAGGAGGGAGGAAAGAGTATCTCTTTTCTCACCTATGATGGCACCTTCGGTGCTACCGACAAAGTGTTGGCCTTCATCCAACAATTTGATGCGGCCTTTGGAGATGAGGGCTTCACAGAGTCCTCCAAGGTATGCCATGTAGCTATGCACTTCCAAAAATCAGCTCGTCAATGGTGGGCTAGCTTTCGTGGCAATGGTGAAGCCCCAAAGACATGGAAAACTCTACGAGTTTCCATCATGAAGCAATTCCTTGCAAGCGATGCAAAGGACAAAGTGCTTATTGAATGGCGCAGCTTGAAGCTCCTCTCCCATGAGTCTATCCACAAATATGTAGACAAGTTTTGGGACTTACATCTCAAGGCTAGTCTTTCAAAAGATAGACTTTGCCGAGCAAAGGCAGCAATTTTGTGCGGGATTACTTGAAGAGATGGCCGAATACATCAACTCTCAACGGCCTGGTACTATTAGCGAAGTAATCCATCACACCATGGTTGCTTCACGCATCAATTTCCATCAAGGGGCTAGACGTAATGTCAAGCCCATGGAAAACAAAGACAAAAATGATGCAAAGGGGAAAACCAATGTTCAAAATACTTCCGAAGTCACTTTCAGCAACAACAACAATCGGTCCAAGGAGAAGGGAGTTTACAAAGGTAAAAACAAACTCTCTCCTGAAGAGCTTGAAGCTTTTCGCAAGGACCATAAGTGTTTCAAGTGTGGGGAGCAAGGACATGGCTATTGTTCTTGCTCCAAGAAGAATACTCGCAATGAGACTCCTAGGGCTTCCACCATCGAAGCTCCAAAAGAGGATGCTCATTGCAAAGGATCATCACTTTCCTATGCTTGGGGAAAGGTAAGAGAGCATGATTCCTTCATCTTGTTTGACCCTGGATCTACTCTCAACTTCATATCAACGGAGTTGGCCACCAAGTTGGGCATTCAAGATTTTGAGATGGGAGATATAGTAGTGGCTAATGCAGCTTTCAAGGGACAAAAAGCCTCCGTTACTCCCTTGATTGGGAAGTTGAGGCTTCATGTCCAAAGCTATGTCGACAAAGAAGACTACTTCATCTCTCCTCTCCAACATGAGGATGTTATCCTAGGGGCACCATGGTTTGATTGCATGGCTGCCAACATGAAGTTCCCTGAAAGGAGAATCTACTTCACCTACATGGGAAAGAACATGTATATAGATGCTAGTGAGCGTGGTCATACTATTCCACTTGTAAATCCTCTTGCTTTTGATAAGTCAATGAAGAGCTCAGTTTTTGCGTACATTATTTTTGTCAAAGAGTCTCTAAAAGATACTAATGTTTCATCAAATGTAAATGGTAGGAATCAAGAAGAGTTAGACTTGTCTAATTTTGTAAAAGGATTCCAAGATGTGTTCATCGATGATATCCCTATGGATACCTCCAAAACAAGGGGATGATGACCATCGCATTGAGCTCCTTCCTGAAAGCTCACCACCTAACAAGCCTCCTTATCGAGTCTCACAAGCTCAACAAGAGGAGATCATGAGGCAAGTACAAGAGCTGGTAGACAAAGGGATGGTGAGGCCTAGTTCCTCTCCCTTTTGTTCTCCAGTCCTTTTAGTGCAAAAGAAAGATGGTCATACCGTATGTGTGTGGACTATCGAGCACTAAACCATATCACTATCAAAAACAGGTTTCCCGTACCTCGGGTAGAAGATCTGTTTGATAAGCTACAAGGCTCTACCTACTTCAGTAGGATTGACCTTAAGAGTGGCTATCATCAAATAAGGATAGTGGATGAAGATATCTTAAAGACTGCGTTTCGCACAACGTTTGGTCTGTATGAATATCTAGTCATGCCTTTTGGCTTGACTAATGCACCAGCTATGTTCAATCTTAGGCGCCAGCTCTGAAATTTTGCTTAGGCTATCTTAGGCCCACCTAAGATAATTGCACCTATTTGTGGGATTAAATTCAACTTTTATCACTCGGATGGGGTTCCCATAGCTTGGTATAGATATCCCTAGTCTCAATTTCACAAAATGACCCTCCTGGTGAGAAATTTATCTTCGGTGTTTTTCTCTATTTCAACATATTTCTGCCTAATGTGACTTTTGTTGGTTTCTATATGTGATTTCAAGCTTGTCTAATGAGTTTCACAAAGTTTAGACAATTTAGCAGTGTTTTGTTACCTGTTTTGGTCGTGTTGTAAAGGTTTCCAATTTTCTTGGTGTTTTTTACCCTTGTACGGCTCCAAACTTGGTCAAACTTGCTCAAGTGTTGTATTATGATCTAATTAAACCCTGTCAATTGAGAATTTGGTAAAATACCCCCTCTGGATGGAATTTTATCTTCGACGCGCCTAAGATAAATTTCTTCTAGAATTTGACATTTTTAACATTTTATTACATAGATTGATTTTTCCACAAGTTTTAGCATTCATCCACACTCTGGTTTCAAGTTTTAGCCAGAATTGACTTTTCTTTTGTTAATTTCCTCTAAAGTTGGCATTTTTTTCCAAATTTGGGTTTGACCAAGCCTTTCAATGATCTTTGCAAATGGTTCCAAATTCGAGGGGAATAGTCTAATCAAGTTGGTCTACCACCTTGCCAGTTCAATTTCACAATATCAGTTCCAGAAACCCCTATCTATGTTAGACGCACCTAAGATAGATTTGGTAATTTTTTAGTTTTCTTCAATGCACCTTGGATCAGATGCAATCCTGATGGTTTTCTACTTACCCTACTCCTACTGAACATGAAAAAAGAGTGCAGAATGTAGAAAATCCAACTTTCGGTCTCAAATCTACTTTCTACTTGGGTGATACCCTTATCAACCACGCTAGTTTCAAGGATCCTTCACCTAATCTGTCTGACTAAGCTAATTCTCGCAATGTCCTTATAGAGTATCTCTACTCTCAAGCACCTCTCAATAGTGATAAAGTCAGAAAATGTATTACTCTAGCCAAAACTAGAGGAAGTAATGGAATCTCAAGTGAATTCTTTGGGATTTTCTCTAGTCTAGTTTGCCTCGTCCCCGGCCATGGCGTCAAAATGTTGGTCGATTGGCAAGTCTCACCATATCGATGCTAGCAAAGAGAGAACCACATACATAAAATGTCAATCTATGGGATGTAGCTAACCCGACTAGTGCATGGAGGCTACAAGAGACAACTAATCTCTCCAGAAACCCAAGTCCAATCTACTCTTGTCTAAATCGGTCCCAGATGTGTGTCAAACATCAAAAGTTAGTTTCCTTACCACAAGCTTCAATCGATGATTTTGTATAGCTATGATGCTCCGAATGCAATGAAACTTACTACCTAGAATGTGTAGAGTATCCTCACCATCCCCATATGCTTAAAATTCATTTTTGACACTCGAACAACATCACGCTTAAGATAAAAAACCTATTTTGGGTAGGTCCGTTTCGGCCTACTAAGCACTCTATACCTTCCTTAGAACGTGCTCTATCTATCCCTATGGTCAAACATTAGTTTAGATGCATGTATTGTAAGGTCCCAAACCTTGGAAGATTGGGGCAACTTGATAGATGGTCTTCCTTTATTCTCCTTTTTTGTTGACGACACCCTACTCCGTTTCCACAAAGTAAAGATATAAGAAACAGAAGAGAGGAAGTCCTCTATCCATCATGTTCATAGTTATAAGAGTCATACACCATAGGTCAGGTCGATAAATCAAGGAATGTAATGAAAGCTAATTCCTATAACATAAAGATGAAATCCATTGATATATTTAGAATACATAAAGAACGCCTTTTCCCCCACGTTTAAGAGGCACATCCATCATTCATAAACCTTGAATATGATATGAGACATAGTCTAAACTAACTAGAGATCTTGTGAAAAGTACCCGACTAATCGGGTCCATAGCTTTCAGGGGCACGATATTTGGGACTGCTCGACTCTTGGCACAATGAGTCTCTAATTTTTTCTTCTCTTAATAAGAGGAAGTGGAGAGTTTCTCGACTAATCAAGACCACCCATCCTTGCCTGGCAACTTGAGCCAACAATCCCCACTTTCCACCCCATACTCACACTTTTTAGCTTGTTTTCTAATTATTACCATACCGTTTTACATATATAAACATTATTCCTTAATTAGTTCTGGACACAGGTCCTTTTATACAGCCCTTCAAACAATACCAAAACAATTCAAACAAGGCCTAATGAAGACAGTCATATATTTCAACAAAAAGAACTTTTTTAATTTCTTATGAGTTTACCGCTACTCGCGGACTTTCTTTGTCTAACCAACACAGCCTTTACAAAGGATTTATTTGCTAAGCATGAATTACGCAACCTTCCCATCTCGCTAACCGCGAGGCATCATACTAACTGCGAGGCATCCCGCTAACAGTGAGGCATCTTACTAACCGCCAGACATCCCGCTACCCTCAAGGCATCCCGCTAATCGCGAGGAACAAAAGAGAGCCAATAACCTCAGCTTAATCTCTGCTAACCGCGGAATCACCTCCTACCAGCTGTGAGACATAAAATATATTTTTCTAGCAATTCTTCTCTTTAAATGATTTTTCAAACATGATCAACCAACTCTTCATATCGACTAGTAACAACTTATCAAACAATAAAAATTTATCATCATGCAATAATAATCTAACAAACAGTGACAATTTATTTAACAATTCTTTTACCAATCTATGAAAATATATGCTTATTTCTTGTGAAATTTCATGTTTCTCGCGGACGGTTTAAGGGAATCCCTATGCTTAGCTTCCCAATCAACATGAATACCAATACAAACTTAGAAAATTGTTTTACCGGATTAGCGGCATGTTCGATTACCTCCCGTGTTTGAGGTTGGACGATTTCACCTTCTTTGGAAGTCGATACCTCCGCTTGAGTTATGATTGGAGTAGATGATACCTTCTTTTGCACCTTCCTTGGAGGTGGAATGACATAAGCATCCTTCAAGCTTTGAGTCACTCGCTTTGGTGCCATCATATTGCAAAAGAGAAAGGGGAAAGAGAAAAAGGGAACTCAAGAATCCGAAGGGCGACACGAGATGGTAGAGAGGGAGTTGGAGATGGAGATGGGTTGAAGGTGAGAGGTTGAGGGAGAGAGGGTAACTCCTGCGTTATGGTAAGAGAGCTTCCGTTTCTTAGAACTTCTATGTTTGCGTCGTCTCTTAGTTTATGAGAAGCTTGACTTCCAAGAAAAGAGGCTCTCACTTCTCTAAAAATACTCTCTCTTTTTTTAAAATACTACTTCTACTATTTTGTCTTCTAAAAATACTCTTCCTTTCCTAAGGGTCAACTCTTATCTTTAGAAATAGACTTGAAGCTTAAGTTTTCTATATCAACCTATAGTTTCCAAGTGAATAAAGGCCATAATTAATAGTTCCAGCGTCCAATTTTTGACCTAATCGTTCAGTTGGAATGTTTTATAACTTTACAAAATATGAACCTTGAGCATTTGCAAAGTAAATGAAATCCTTTTATTGAAAAATGTTGGGTGCATTATAATCTCCCCACCTTAGGGATTTGAGATGTTGTCTATCGCTGAAGCTTTGATTCTATTCAATTCTTCTTGTTATCCCTTGTTCCTTCATTAAAGGTTTAGCTCGTAGTAAAGCATCTTGTATAGTGGTAGGTTTCAAGGATTCCAATCAGAAGCTAATTGGTTCTCTTAAACCTTGACAAAAGCGAGCTACCTACTGCTGCTCTATGGTCATTGGCGGAGCGTAACGTCTAAGCTTTACAAACTTTGAGTAGTACTCTTCCAAGGATAAGCTGTATTGTTTCAAGCTAAAGAACTCATTCATCTTTATCGCTTCATGGGCAGGGGGTAAGTATCTTTCCCTTACCACTTGTTTGATTTTCCACCAACTCTGAGAGTTCTCTAATACTCTCATATCACGATAATGTTGTTTCCACCGTAATTTCACTTCCCCTTAGAGACAAAACATCCTTAGCATCACTTGATTTGCAGGTGTGGTCCTTGCAGCAGAGAAGTAATCATTCATAACTTCAATCCATACTTCTGCATCTTTCTCAATGCCATCACCCTCTCCTTTAAAAGCCTAGGTGGTTGCATTTTTTTGAGCAACAATTTATTTTCTTGAATCTCCGTGTAAATAGCATCATTCTGAGGATTTTTCAACGTAGATGTGATTTGAGGATTACCCTAAGTATACATCAATGTTTATAATATTTCAAATCAATGGGGTATTTTTCAAAGTTAGAATTTTCCAGTCCACTAAAAGCTCAATCGTATAACTTAACCAATCATTACTTATCCGATCCATTAAAACTCAATCACATGACTTAACCAATCTTGACTTATCCAGTCCATCAAAACTCAGTCACATGACTTAACTAGTCATGACTTATCCAATTCATCAAAACTCAGTCACATGACTTAACTAGTCATGATTATCTCAATCACATGACTTAACCACTCATGGTTTATCCGGTCTACGAAAAATAACTTACATGAGTCAACCAATCAAACAATTTCTTTGAAAAAAAAACAATTCAATCTTCTATTCTCATAAAGTCATCAAAATGTTATATAGGGGTCTACAAAAGATCTCTCCCTAAGAAAACATAATAGAGATTTCAATCACAACTGTGATAGACATCAACTCACATGTTCTTGAGTTGGGTAATGGATCTAGGAAACCATACACATGAGGAAGCTTGAAGTAGCCAATTAAATCTTTTTAACCTAGGCTCTGATACCAATTGTGAGGTCCCTAACCCCGGAAGATTGGGGCGACTTGATAGATGGTCTTCCTTTATTCTCCTTTTCCATTGATGACACCCTACTCTATTTCCATGAAGTAGATATACAAGCAACAAAAGAGAGGAAGCCCTCTATCCATCATGTTTGTGGTCATAAGGGTCATACACCACAGGTGAGGTCAATAAATCAAGGAATCTAATGAAAGATAATTCCTATAACATAAAGATAAAATCCCATGATATACTTAGAATCCATAAAGAACATCTTTTTTCCCATGCTTAAGAGGCACGACCACCATTCATAAACCCTGAATATGATATGAGACATAGTCTAAATTAACTAGAAATCTTGTGAAAAGTACCTAACTAATCGGGTCCATAGCTTTCAGGAGCACGTATATTTGGGACTTCTTGACTCTTGGCACAATAAGTCTCTAATTTTTGTTTCTCTTAATAAGAGTGAGTGGAGAGTTTCTCGACTAATCGAGACCACCCATTCTTGACAGGCAACCTGAGCCAGCCTCCACTTTCCATCCCACACTCACACTTTTTAGCTTGTTTTCTAATTACTACCATACTGTTTTACATATACAAACAATGTTTCTTAATTAATTGTGGACACAGGTTCTTTTCTACAGTCCTTCAAACAATACCAAAATAATTCAAACAAGGTCTAATGAAGACAGTCCTATATTTCAACAAAAAGAACTTTTCCAATTTCTTATGAGTTTGCCGCTACCCGCGGACTTTCTCTATCTAACCATTAGCGCCTTTGCAAAGGCTTTATTTGCTAACCACGCGAATTGCACAACCTTCCCATCTCGTTAACCGCGAGGTATCTTGCTAACCGCGAGGCATCTTGCTTACCGCTAGGCATCTTGCTATCCGCGAAGAACAAAGGAGAGACGATAACCTCAGCTTGATCTTTGCCAATCTGCGAAATCATCTCGCTACCCGCGAGGCATAAAATATATTTTTCCAACAATTCTTCTCTTTAAATGATTTTTCAAACATGATTAACCAACTCTTCATATCAACTAGTAACAACTTATCAAACAATAACAATTTATCAAGCAATAACAATCTAACAAATAGTGACAGTTTATCAACAAACAGTTCTTTCACTAATCTATGAAAACATATGCTTGTTTCTTGTGATAAAATTATGTTTCTTGGAAGGTTTAAGGAAATACCTATGCTTAGCTTCCCAAGTCAACATGAATAGCAATGCAAAATTATAAATGTATCTTACCGGATTCGCGGCATGTTCGATTACCTCCCGTGTTTGAGGTTGGATGATTTCACCTTCTTTTGGAGTCGATACCTCCGCTTGAGTTATGATTGGAGTAGATGATACCTTCTTTTGCACCTTCCTTGGAGGTGGAACGATATGAGCATCCTTCGAGCTTCAAGTCACTCGCTTCGGCACCATCATATCACGAAAGAGAAAGGGGAAAGAGAGAAAGAGGACTCAAGAGGGAGTTGGAGATGGAGATGGGTTGAAGGTGAGAGGTTGAGGGAGAGAGGGTAACTCTAGCATTATGACAAGTCAGCTTTCGTTTCTTAGAACGTTTGTGTATGTGTCTTGAAAGTGTGGGAAGAGGGGTCTTTATATAAGCTCTCAAGAGCCAAAAGCATAAGCTAAGAATAGCAAAAAGGAGAGAGATAAGTTCGTGTACGTTTGCGACTCCATTTTTTAATTTTTTATTTTGTTGTCACACATCTGGATGTGCGATTTTGAGTCACTTAGTTTATGAGAAGCTTGACTTCCAAGAAAAGAGGCTCTCACTTCTCTAATAATACTCTCTCTTTCCTAAAAATACTCCTTCTACTCCTTTCTCTTATAAAAATACTCCTCCTTTCCCAAGGGTCAACTCTTATCTTTAGAAATAGACTTGAGGCTTAAGGTTTCTATATCAACCTATAGTTTCCAAGTGAATAAAGGACATAATTAATAGTTTTAGAGTTCGATTTTTGACACGATCTTTCCGTTGGAATGCTTTATAAACTAACAAAATATGAACCTTGAGCATTTGCAAAGTAAATGAAATACTTTTATTGAAAAATGTTGGGTACATTACATGTATTGTGCTAGGGAGTGAAAATAGCTTGTGACGGGCACGCTTAAAAACACATTTTTATCGCGAGAAACTTACGTAGAAAGAGAGAGCTTTCACCTACGAGTACGTTGGTTTGATCAGATTCACAATGCAGCACCACACGAGGGAGACTCTATCAATCAAAAGAAATCCAGAAGAACCATCTGATTGATGACACATGTCATGTTTTTCATTCACTGTTGCATGCTGAACTCTTTCTC
Organism: Adiantum capillus-veneris; assembly: GCF_014529385.1. Taxonomy (NCBI): domain Eukaryota; kingdom Viridiplantae; phylum Streptophyta; class Polypodiopsida; order Polypodiales; family Pteridaceae; genus Adiantum; species Adiantum capillus-veneris. The sequence goes on from NC_140952.1 coordinate 127,671,121, forward strand.
TTGGTATGCATCATGGGGATATTTTTATTTGGTGCAAAATACAAAACTTGCCGTTCCCATCCGAACCAATTCTATCTTTGAATATTTCTAATAGGCTTGGAGATTGGCACAATTGTGCAATACCTCTCTTGGATGTCATAAGAACTGACAGTACTCAGCTGCAGCACACACTCACTTTTATTATCCAAAAACTTAGGTCAAAAGTTACAAAAATTGGCTTTTATACCTTAGTCAGGTTTAAAAATGAATTCCTAGCTAATTGGGCTCAATGATAAGGCTAAAAAATTGCACATAACCCTTTACACTCTTTGATAGTGAATGATTATACAACGGATTTAAACTTTTACGGGTTTTCTCACTAATACATGAAGTTGTGATACAATCAATGAGGGTAAAAATAAGAATGATGTCCTTTTGTTAGCTGAGCAACTAACATAAGGTCAACTTATGTATGAATAATGCATAAATTGACAATTGACTTACCAAAATATGAGTGGGAGTGTAATAACAACTTGTGATGATTGAGGATGGCCACCAACAATCTTATCCTTTAACACCATAGGTTGAGGGTTCGTTGAAGGTTCAAACACGGCATTGGAGCTTCACATTCTCTTCCTTTGTGGCCATGGGTCCATATCTCATGCATTACATAGAGAAGAAAAAGGGTGTAATACTAGAATCAATCAAAACCACATAAATGCTAGTCACAACAAGGAGATATACTTATAAACCATTCATGAATTGCATAAGCATATGATTCTAGTGTGAGTTTTATGTATCGATTTATCTAGGACCACCCTACAAAACCTTATATGGAAAGGAAACCACGCTTCACACTCCACCTCCAAGTAATTGGGATAAGGGTATTTAGAAGGAATAGTAGGTGATTCAGGTAAAGTAAATGACACAAAAAGAATGGATTCTACTCCCTAATTATTAATGCATGAGCCCATAATTCCGCCACATACATGCATTCTTAGCTAATCCTAGATGTTCCTCTATATGCTTATTGTTTAGATTTCTTAGCTTAGGTAGACAAAAAACTCAAGCTTAACCCTATATCCTTTGGAGGATATAAACAACAAGGAGGTTTGACTCAATGGTTAGTTACCTTTTGGTTAATCATTCTCCAATCAAAACAATACTAGGATGTATGACCTCCCAAGAGTTTTTAGTCCTGGTAAATGGTTTTCCTTTGCATGCAGTCAATGGTATCAACAAAGCCTAGGTAGCCTCATTGCCAAGTATGCCATGGACTATACCGTGGTCACCACCTTAGTTGGCCTCCTTGGAGGGAGGAGGTCAAGGGGGTAGTGTCGGGATGGCGTGCTCTCACCACCGCATAGAAATTTGATGCAACATTCTGTTGCTCTTGCTCTCTATCTATTATGTACTCACCCTCTACTTATTTTTATAGGATTCCAGGATGCATTATTCTTGGTGCATACTTTTTGGATCCTTGCCTCACATATCACTATCTTTGGTTGTTGCAAGTCTCTCACATCACTGATTTTTGTGTAGTCAACTATAAAGGACGTATCTTTGGTTTAGTATAAGGTCCTTCTTGCAAGAATGGTGTCTCAATTAGGCACTTCCAAAGGTGAGCATGGGTTGACATGAAGAACATATCTTGTCACATAATCTCATCTTCTTGAAACTTTTCTTTTACCAAAAGCTGTGGATCAATCATGTACTTATAAGGTATTTGCATTCAATGTTTGGGTTGTGCATCAATGTATAATTTCCATGCTATATAGGAGTTTGGGTTGGGCATCAATGTATAATTTCCATGCTATATAGGAGTTTGGAACAAGGTAATTTCTAGTCCCTTTTGAAGTCCAAACCACTTCAAATCCTCAACAGATATTGAATCCGATAGCATAGTTGAAAAAGCCATTCCTTCGCAGAGTCACTTGAAGTTTATCTAAACGATCAAGGAGATTCATTTAAACACAATAAAAAGAGAGAAAGGACTTAGTACACATGGATACCAAAATTGAGCCTACATTATTTATTCACAAAAAATTGATTTTTATGAAATTTCACATCACTACACATGTCGTGGTAATAGTTCTCTAAATATTCTCTTTACTCTCATCACTAGGAATTCTCTCAGACCTCTCATATGACACTTTGGTCTATATATGAAATTTCACATCACTACACATGTCGTGGTAATAGTTCTCTAAATATTCTCTTTACTCTCATCACTAGGAATTCTCTCAGACCTCTCATATGACACTTTGGTCTATACTTACTTTCTAGTTTTTCCTTTCCTATAATTGTTACAAGTGCCTCAAATTGCTTGGCATCTTTAGCAATTCTAAGCATCTCTGTATGCATTGCTAGGTAAAAGTACATATCTCCTAGGTCTAGCCACATTCTAAGTCGGAATAGTCTTAGGTGAGCAAACCAATACTTTGGGCTATCATCAATGTAGATAAAGAACTCATGAAAAGATTCCTGATGATGAGTGAGATAACTATGATCAATGCTCTTCCAACAAGTCCTGATCCCTGGTATTGAGAAAACTTTGGCTGTGATCTCAAGGTAGAAGATTTCTCTTGCATTGCGCTTGGTGATCGCATCACCATATTGCTGAATACTATGGCCACGACTTTACTTTATTCAAAAAAGCAATCAAAAGTCACCGTAGGAGTCATTGCTAACTACAAAACAAGTAATCAAAAATCTATAATACGGTTGTCTAATACTCCAATCATTTCATTGTTTATAGCAATTGCTTTTGGGCTTGTGTGCCTTTCAATATGTGGCCTAGGGGATCACTATGCAAATCAATACATGGATGTACATTGCAAAGAGACTCCCCAACAATTGTATTTGTTCAAAGATCAATAATAAAGAAGTACCACAAGGGGCACATACCTTAGGGGTCACCACAAGTGAGTGAAGAGCTCCGCTCCACTATGTCTTGTCTACATTTTTCAGTTCTCTTTCTAGTTTCAATTTTTGCTCTTTTAGTTGGTTTAGTGGTCTATTTTTTGTTTCACCGCCACGTCAGTGACTCGTGACTTACATCCTATACTCAACTTTGTGTTGAACTCTCTCTCTCTCTCTCTCTCTCTCTCTCTCTCTCTCTCTCTCTCTCTCTCTCTCTCTCTCTCTCTCTCTCTCTCTCTCTCTCTCTCTCTCTCTCTCTCTCTCTCTCTCTCTCTCTCAACCCCCACCTTCCTCCTCCCCCCCTTTTTCCTCCCGTGTTTTGTGCATACATAACCAACCAGCAGAGATGTTAGCTAACATTTGAGCCCCCTTAGGAGTTGTGGGCACCTTGTGTGTCACAAATGGGAGCGCACACAAATAGTCAATAATCTGGTAATAAATAGACCTTCAACCAAAAGAGACTGAGGTAGAAGCTTGACACAATATTAGGGACCAGAAGATGGGCTGGTCCCCCCCTTAAAGAGAATCTTTATTGATGGAGAATGGTTTTAGAACTGGAGAAGCCCCTCCGTTCTAAATCTCCAACTCGATGGTGGTCATTTCCTTCCCATGAGGGAAATTCCAAGAGACAATCTCTCAATTCCTTTTTCGTGTGTACTCGAAGCAAAAAAACTCTGCAAACCGTTCTAGATTTTGTTCCCAGAATCCCTAGGCGTAGACCAAAGCCTCTTCGCTCCTCCTCTATGATAGAGTTCCTGCAAAAAGCACAAACACAAAAGCAACAACGTGCTAGATCAATGATGCCCAGCCCCCTTGACCTCCTGCTAGCAACACATGACTGTGAGCACACACATAGAGAGCAGAGACCTCTCTAATCCATGCATCTGAAAACCCATGTTGCACATAGTGCCCCGAAGGAAGTCCCAGCAACTCCTTCATAGGCCTTATCAAAGTCCAGAAAGAGCACCACAAGAACCTCTCCTTGTAGGCAGGTGAGGGTAATTTCCACCCAAAAGGTGAAGATTTTGTCAAACTCAGAGCCTTTGCAAGGATTTTGTAGGTTGGGTTGAGAATGGTGGCCACCACTGTTGAATCTCTTATGGAGATCCCCCTTGCTTGGGGATGAGATAGATCAAACCCTTGCTCATGCTATCAAGCATCTCCCCAGTGCGCAAAATGTGATGATATGCACTAAATAGGTCTTGTCCAAGCACCTCCCAGTACTCCAAGAAAAAGTTGTGAGTCAAACACCTTCTCTCTACATGCATCCCTGTGCTTTGACTGCAGCTCACAATAAAAGTCAGTTGCTATTGCCCGTATGTCCTCAGGCTCTGTGACAATTGACCCATCATGCGTGACACTGGTAGGCAAACTCATGGCACCGCTCCTTAATGGTGATAAATGCATGTTGATCCTATTGTATCTGGTCCTCCATCTAGGGGCTACCTGGGTGCCACTCTTGCATCCTCTATAAGGAGGCAATGCCCCAACGTAGGTGCTTCTCCTCCTCTCGGGCCACAACCAATTGCGTTGTCGGCTCCCAAAGAAAGAAGCAACTAAGCTCCTTGAGGCCATTGGCCACACTAGCAGCAACATCTCTCTGTGTATGTAGACTCTCGGTCCAAAGCGCAACAACCTATTCTTTGAGCTCTATATCCAGAAAAATCCTCTCAAGGATGCGTAACATAACATTGACACTCGTCTGCCTCTTAGACAGTGATCGCTGTCATGTGATCAAAAAGTAGTTCTTGTCAAAATGAATATTGCATACCCAAGTCACATAAGTGATCACTAGCATAGAAACAATCTATCCTGGATCGATTCACTCCGCCTACTCTCTGACCAGGAGAATGAGAGACTGTCTGAGGGCCATGAAAAAAGCCAGCATGTTGCCATACATATGAGATCCTCAAAGCCATACATAGTCATTCCCAAGCAGCCAACTCATCCCCATGTATCAGAAGGGTCCTCAAGCATGTTGAAATCCCCCCAATGCACCATTGCTTTGCATGAGGTAGGGACTCCACCAAATGTGATCAAAAATCAACCCGTGCACTCTCATGGTTAGGTGAATAATTGTTAAAAAACCCACAAGGCAGACATGTATGTGCATAATGAACCACTGGGCCCTGCTTGGCACACTGATGCCTTTGCCCACAATGTCATGTTGCCATGAATCCTCCTTGAATGCCACCAGGTCCAAAAGAAGTTGACCAAAAGGTCTCATAGGGAGCACACAAGACCTGTCCACAGTGCCTGATATGGCTCTCACAAAAGTGATGCTCTTGGAGCATAAGCATATCGATCACTCCACCCACAAGCCATCTCTAGAGCTCCTGTCTGAGTTGACCCTTATGACATAGAAACCGGGGTCCACCTATACCCTGCACATTCCATGAGACAATTCTCATGGGGCCAGTGAGAGTAAGCTGACGTTGAGGCGGTTCGGGCCGGGCAACAAGAAGAGCGGCCTCGAAACACCCTTCAAGGCTCCTGTGCTGCTCAATTGGGGCTGGGGCAAGCACAATCAAAGACAACAACAACCCACAACTAGAACCCAAACAAGAAAATGGGCACCACCTAGTTGTAGAGGCGAACTAGGACGCACACGATATCTCCTTGTACTCAAACACACAAAGGGAGGGGAATGCAAGATAGCCACACACACCAAACACAAACATTCACCACACCAGAGAGAGGTAAAGAGCACAAATAAACTTGAGCAACTCAGTCTTAGCCTTAAAGACTAGATGCACACAAATCTTGTTGAGAAACAGAGAGACAACACAAAACTTGACCTTGTTGCCAATACACAAATTGTCTTAGGGTCACGGGAGCCCTCTCACCGAGCACCCTCTTACAATTGACTTTTAGGAAAAAAAATCACAAGCCCTCAAACCACCAAGCATGAAATGGCACAACAGACTTCAAGGACAATATACCTTCAACCACCTGATGAGCCAACTTATCAAGTCAATTTGGAGAGAAGAGTCGTAGTTGCTGCATACAATTGCACCCAAAATTGTAAATATTATTTATGCACAAGAGTAGGCTACACGTGTGATGAAGAGTATGGCATCACTCCACTCCTCTAGATGGCATAACTAACTTCAAGCTTCTCCATGCACCTATGTGTAGTGATGGAATAGAGAACTCACAATGCACACACTCTACACAACTAGGCTTGAAGAGTGGTGTGTTATGTGTGGAGAATGGTGTGGGTAGTGTGATCGTGTGATGATTTACAAGGGAGAGAAGGGCTCTATTTATAGGTTTTAGAAGCCCCGATTAGGATTAGACCTAATCAAGTTTATTTGAAGAAATGAAAGTTATGCATATTTTTATTTTTTAAATGAGGATGGGTCTCTCTTATCCTTTGAGTCTGTGGGCTCAAGGCAAGAGAATTATTGAGGGTGAAAGGAGAGAGAATTGAGTGAATAATTTGGGAGTGCCTACTCTAATAGATAGTAGAGGGTGCATTTTTACAATAAGGTTATTGGTTAGTGGCTAGTAATAATCACTACAAAATATTTACAAAATCATTCACTAAATGGTGAGATATATGATGAGCAAAATTAGAGAAGGGATAAGCTTGTAAAGAGAGATTGAAGCTTTGGAGAAGTTGACATTCACCTCTTTACAACACCGATAAAAGAAGTGGTCAGCATGGCAAAGTTGCACGTGTCGATGAAGCTATGTTATCTTGAAACCTTGGATAATGTATGATAAAAGCCTTCATTTGCAGAGGTTAACCTTGGATTTTTGCTGATTTTTTGGAGTTCTTTAGAAAGCTAAAGAGGGTATGGTAATATGGACATATATGTAGAGAGGAAGGGGAGCGCATAGGGGTGTAGAAATGGAGGATGAGGGCTATAGAGGTGTGAGAGAAGTGGCAATGGTGAAGAGGGTGAAATAGGACATGGTAGTTGTAGGTTTGGGTGTGGGAAAGAGAGGGAGGAGTGTGTAACAGTGAGTAGGTGTATAGAAGGGTTAGAGAAATACGAAGATTTTTTGGTGTATGAGGTGGCAGTTTTGAAGTTAGCCATAAATTTCATGTAAAATTGTCGACTTCAAAAATGTTGAAAAAATTATAAAAAATAATTCAGCTCACGAGCTACATTTTCTCTTTTGAAAGTATCCTCAGATTCGGATCAGAAGAGGGTGCCAAAATTCGAGCAAAAAGCTGTCCTTGCAGAACCTCATAAGGCTTGAAGTGGGCCACTATTTGATCCTTTTTCCTTTGTAGTCTTCCAAGTGATCCCCCTCATACATCAACCATGACCTAATATTTGCAAGGATCTTGCACACATGTATGGTATAGGATAAGTATCAAATATAATATACTTGTGGGATAAAAAGATAGGCTAGCTAGTCATGAAAAATGGACACATGGGATGCATGGTGGCAAAACATATAAAATAAAAGGAGAAAAATCATGAGAGAAGGGACCCTCAATTATTCTCTACTTTGAGTGATTTATGGAATTTATTTGAAGATGAAACCTATGTACTTGTGAATATTTATCTCGGAGGGATGGAAAAATTATGACGGAGCCGATAAGGTTATTGGTAAATTTTTACCGTGAAGTCACATAAAGGTTTTTCAAGGCTTGTGTGAGTAGAGCTTAAGGGATAGAATGATAGTAAAAAATGTATAAGGAATGACACGCGATGGAAGCTAACATACTTAGGCCTGATAACGCACACCTAGGAATATATATTTATATAAATACAAGAAATAAAAAAAAACCCCTTTATACTTACCCTTTATTTGATAAAAAATATTTACATGTAAAGAGGACCGTAATATTATAAATTCATTTTTTTGTCTCCTAGCCCAATGACTCGCTCAATGATGTAATAAAAATATGTGATAAAAAACCGTAAACGCACACACGCTATTTACAATGATAAAGCAAGCTTAGTCATTGTGCTAGGGTGTTTTTGTGGGGTAAAGTGGCTTCTTAAAATATTTTATGAGAGCCAAAAAAATGGCTATCATTTAGCCCTCCCCTAGATGATGGTACATTCATGTACCATCAAAAGGCATACCTTCCAATGAGAGTGTTTTCTGATCCTTCGTGATATTTGGTGTCTTAATCAAATCTTCATCTTGTAGTACCAAGCTCAAAGACTTACATGGTATTGTAGCTGTTCGTTGCTCTTGTAGATCCTCTGGTAGAACGCGACTCAAGTAAAGCTTTAGTCGTTACCCATTCACCTTCTTGGGGTGCTCCTTGCCATCCAAATCCATGAGTTGATAGTAGCGTGAACAATAGGCCTTCTTTACAATGTAGGGACCCTGCCATCTAGTATTGAACTTCACATCAAAGAGATTGTCAAGGCGATTATCGTACCTTAGCACCAAATCTCCTTCCTTGATCTCTTTCTCTTTCACCTTTTTGTCAATCTTGTCCTTTATTTGCGTAGCCTTTCTTTTATAACACTCATAAGCCACCTCCTGTTTCCTTTCTAGTTCTACGAGGGTGAGAAGGTGATCTTCCCACGCTGCTTCTTCACCTTGTGCCACCTTTCCATGAAGTCGCATCGTTGGAATGTTGAGCTCGATGGGTTGCAAAGCTTCTTGACCATAGACTAAGTGAAAGGGTGTGAACTTTGTCACTTCCTTGTAGGTAGTCCGATAGGCCCACAATGCTCCATCCAAGAAGTCATCCCATAGCTTTGTCTTGTTCTTTACCATCTTTCGGATAATTCCTGCAATGATGCCATTAGCCTTCTCTACCAAACCATTTGACTGAGAATAGTAGGGTGTGCTATGCCGATGTAGAATGTGAAGCTCACCACAAACTTTTGTGAGCAAGTCCTTCCTAAATCCTGGACCATTATCAAAAACAATCTCCAAAGGTGTGCCAAAACTGCAACAAATGTGAGTGTACACAAACTTGCTAGCTATCCTCTCATTTACTCTTGCCACACTTTGTGCTTCTACCCACCTAGTCATGTAGTCTATGGCCACCATGATATACAATTTTCCATTTTTAGTCCCATCAATGGCCCATTTTTCAAATGGGCCATTTGCAAGGACTAACTGACGTGGACCATGTAACAGGTGCTGGTTTCCATTAATCTGACAATTGTGGTAGCTTTTACAGCAATGTTGAACATCAATCTGCAAGCTTGGCCAAACATACCTGGCAAGCAAAATATTTTTTGCAGTGAGTTCCTTTGCAAAATGACCACCACACGCTTCCTCATGCAAACCTTCAAGAATGGCTGGAATCTCCTTGGTTGTCGATATTCTCCTACAAACTTGATCTTTTTCCCTTGGTAGAGGGCACCTTCCAAAAACAAATATAAACTCGCCTTCTTAATGAGACTCCACTTTTGAGCCTTTGTGAAGCCCTCTGGAAACTCGCCCTCTAAAATGTAGCTCACAATGGGAGCCAATGACTCCGTCCCCTGGTACCTTGGTTGCTTTATCACTGTTGCTTCCATGATGACCTGCACTTCACTCTCAACACATTCAACTGCTTTTTGGGCAAGCAAATTAGCATCTTCATTTTGTTTCCTAGGAATATGATACAATTGTACTTCTTCAAATTGATTGAAGAGTTTACGGATGGCATGAACCTTTTGCCTTAGCCTTTCATTCCTACAAGCCCAAATATCTAGAACAATGAGAAGTGCATCCCCTTTTACCATGAAACACCGTATCTTTTGAGCAACACACAGCTGCAAACCATGGATTAGTATGTCGTACTTTGCTTCATTGTTGCTTGTGGAACCGGGCAAATTCACATGCTCTTTCATAACAACCTCACCATTTGAATCAAGCAACACAAGCCCTCCCCCTGTGTTTCTTGTAGCCTTCTTAAATGCTCCATCAAAGAACAAGGTGAATGCATTAGGTAAATGCCTTGGTGGTGGTAAGGGTAGGGTTTTCACTTCAGGCACCTTGATGTCCCTTTCATGCACTCTATAGGTGAGAATCCCTGCTAATTGTGCACGTACACTATCTTCTACTCTGAAAGAGTATTGGAACTCTTGCAATTCCATGATCCATTTTGAAATCCTGAGACTTAGTGTCATTTGAGATGACACCCAAGGAAACAAATTTTCAGTAGGTGATTATGATAAAGGGTTTTGGTAGGAGGTAGGATCTAAACTTTCTCATTGCAAAGACAAGAGAAAGAATCATAGATTCTGCTTCTGTGTAATCCTTTTCAAGTGCATTCATGACCCGGCTAGCAAAGTAGACAGGCCGCATCCTAGTGTTATGAGGATCTTGCTGCAACAATATTGCACACAATGTCTCCTTACCCACACTTGAGCTAACAAAGAATGTAAACTCCCAACGTGGAGGCATGAGTGTCAATAGTTCCGCCAAAACCATTTTTATACAAGAAAAGTACTCTTCAAGCTCATCAGACCATGCAAATTCTACATATTGTGTCAACTTTTGGAGGGGGTGAAGTAACTCCGATGCCAAGTGAATGAAGCGTGACATGTACTTCACCTTTTGAATAAATGAAATTACCTCCTTAAGACTCTTTGGTGATGGTAGCTCAATGAGAGCTTTTGCCTTTGCTGGATCCACCTCAATGCCTTTGGAAGAAACCTTGTGACCAAGCAAGATCACTTCATCCTCACCTATGTGGCACTTGTCGGGATTGAGTTGACCTCCTATATCATATAGCTTCTTCAAGCCTTCTTCTACCTTCTATAGATGCAATGATTTAGAGCTATAGATACAAAAATCATCTATGAATACTCTAATAGACTTCTCAAAGAATGCTTGAAACACCATGTTCAAGAATCGTTGAAACGTTGTTGGAGCATTTGTCAAACCAAACGGCATGACTCTAAAAGCAAAACAACCCCAAGGGGTGATGAAGGTTGTTTTTAATTGATCCTCCAATGCAATACCTATTTGAAAGTAGCCAGGGTAGCCATCACATACGTGCTACCTCATTAAGAATCTCATCTTGAAAAGGGAGGGGAAAGTGATCCCTTTTTGTTGCCTCATTGAGTGGACGATAATCGACACATACCCTCCACTTGCCATTCTTTTTCGGAGTGACCACAACTGGAGAGACCCACTCAGAATTCTCTACGGGGTAGATGAACCCTGCTGCTAGAAGCTTCCTCACCTCTTTGAGTAGTGCTTGCTCCTTGATGACTCCTAACCTTCGTAGCTTTTGTGCTTTAGGTTTGGCCTCTGGCTTTAGCTCGATCTTGTGTTGAATGGCATCCACTCTACATACATCTGTGTAATCTTTACAAAAAGCCTAGGAAACTTTCTTAGCACACTTTTGAATTCCTCTCTTTCCTCCCAAGTAGAGAAAACATTCTTACAAACTCCCAAACACCTAGCCTTGCTATTATTTGCCGTTTTTACTTTGATTTCAGGCGTCTCATGAATGTGCATGCCTAGTCTTTGCATAAGGTCCTCTATCATGATGCAAATTTGTGCGCCCCCATCCACTAAACCCTTCCTAACTAGTTTTCCCTTGATATAGAAATCTAGCACAGGTGTAATATCCTCATTCATTTGGGCATGTGCAATTTTAATAACAGGAAAATTTTCTTTGGTCCTTCTCCTAGTGCTAACTGCCTTTGTTAACTCCCTCCTAACTTGTGGACACAATGCAAGAAATTGAGGCCATGATATGCTTGGACCTTTACCTCTCATGTCCTCCATAAGGTTGTAGGGAGCCATACCATGTCCAAGAGGAAAGTCTTGAAGGTTGATGCGGCACCGGGTCCTCTTGGCTTCCTTGGTTTCCTTTGCTTTCTTTCCTAGTCCATGGTTACTTTGTGATGTTACTCCTTCCTTTTCATTACCTTTTCCTCGCCCACGTTTGATTCCATTTTCTTCAATGTCACCTTGTTTGGATTGTGTGACTTCTATAACATTGAAATTTGGGTCAGGCAAAGGTGGAACTCCTTCCACCCCTTGTGGAGGTGGTCTTGGTCCATTTGGCCTTTGTAGAAGCCTCGGTTCTTGACCAGCTCCTTCACCTGCATTCATCACTAGGTAATTCAAGTTAGGTCTCCCAGGCTCCCCATGGGGCCAAGGACAATTATACATCCCATGTCCAGACTCTTCGCAATTCCAACATTGCAAGACTCTCCTAGGTCGTGGATCTCGCTCTTTAGACTTCTTTGCTTGTCCCTTTGGACCTACAGCTTGTGCAAGGTGAATTGACAGGCTACTTAAAGATTCACTTAACTTCTTAATCACTTCCACCGTTACCTCAGAAAGCTTCCTAGATGTTGATTCTTGTGACTTACCTTTGGGTCTAAGACCTTCTATGGAACCTCTCCCCTTAGGCACTTGAGTTTCCTATACTTCTCAGCAGCCCTAGTTTCAGCTGTATCAAAGGTAGCAGGTGCACCCGCCTCTACTTTTACCTTAAGGTCAAGAAAGATTCCGGCTATAAACCTCCCCTTCTTTAGAAATTCTGCACCATCACCAGGGTTAGCAATATTTAGTATCCATAGAGCCCAAAGACGTAGAAACTCTTGCTTGTACAAGTAGTAATCATCTAAGTCTTTTTGCTTATGAGAAACTATGTCTTGGCATAGTTTTTGAGTGTTTTGGGGATCAAAGAAATATTTCTTGAAACGATTCAAAACTCCCGTGTAATTCCCCTTAACTTCCTCAGGCAAAGAGACAAACCAAGTGCTAGCATCTTTCCTAAGGACCACCTCAAACATTTCTACATGTTCTTGATCAGTTACTATCCTCTTGATACGGCAAGACATCTTGAAATTCGCCTCTCCAGGCTCTCCAAAGAAAAGAAGATATCCAGACATTTGGCGTTGGCTCTACATTGAATTGATTTCAAAGTGTCGCACGTTTTTGTTTTTTCTTTCTTTAAAACATTTAAACAATAATATTTTCTAAATTGCAATCTATTCTACAACAAAATAAAACTATTCACATCAAATGACCTATGATAATCAATAAGAGGTAGGATGACAGGGTTTGGTGACGCAAGAATGTCTCCTACTCTTTGGGCACCAAACATGAACACCATACGTTGTTGAAAATGGATTTTTCTACTAATTGCAATGTTTACTCTAATGTGTGGAGTGAAATGGAAGGGGAAAACCTCTATTCCTGGGCCATTATCCATGGTCTATGCATGACCTAATTCTTAAAAAAAATAAAAAATATAGACGTCCAGACTAAGGTCGTACCTAATGAGAGGCAAAGTAAAAGGATTTACTGAAGCATTGATCTCGGCCAACCTAAGAGGGCCCAAAATCCTGCGAATTACTCGTTGAAATTGCAGCTTAGTACTAACAATTATGTGCACCTTTTTCCTTGCAATGGGAATAAGAGAATCATACAAATTCTCGTGATTCATGCAAACTATTTGACTATACTAAAGGTTGATCCTACACAAAAATACACAAGCCCTCCTCAGTGGGGGCACCAAAATTGAGGCGGTCCGGGGCGGGCAACAAGGAGACCGGCTTTGAAACACCCTTCAAGGCTCCCGTGCTGCTCAATTGGGGCTAGGGTAAGCACAATCAAAGACAACAACAACCCACATCGAGAACCCAAACAAGAAAAGGGGCACCACCTAGTTGTAGAGGCGAACTAGGACGCATGCGATATCTCCTTGTACTCAAACACACAAAGGGTGGGAAATGCAAGATAGCCACACACACCAAACACAAAGATTCACCACACCAGAGAGAGGTAAAGAGCACAAATCAACTTGAGCAACTCAGTCTTAGCCTTAAAGACTAGATGCACACAAAGCTTGCTGAGAAACAGAGAAACAACACAAAACTTGACCTTGTTGCCAATACACAAATTGTCTTAGGGTCACGGGAGCCCTCTCACCGAGCACCCTCTTACAATTGACTTTTAGGCAAACAATTCACAAGCCCTCAAACCACCAAGCATGAAATGGCACAACAGACTTCAAGGACAATATACCTTCAACCACCTGATGAGCCAACTTATCAAGTCAATTTAGAGAGAAGAGTCATAGTTGCTGCATACAATTGCACCCAAAACTATAAATCTTATTTATACACAAGAGTAGGCTACAAGTGTGATGAAGAGTATGGCATCACTCCACTCCTCTAGATGGCATAACTAACTTCAAGCTTCTCCATGCACATATGTGTAGTGATGGAATAGAGCACTCACAATGCACACACTCTACACAACTAGGCTTGAAGAGTGGTGTGTTATGTGTGTAGAATGGTGTGGGTAGTGTGATCGTGTGATGATTTACAAGGGAGAGAAGGGCTCTATTCATAGGTTTTAGAAGCCTCGATTAGGATTAGACTAAATCAAGTTTATTTGAAGAAATGAAAGATTATGCATATGTTTATTTTTTAAATGAGGGTGGGTCTCTCTTATCCTTTGAGTCACATGGATGTGGGCTCAAGGGAAGAGAATTTTTGAGGGTGAAAGGAGAGAGAATTGAGTGAATAATTTGGGAGTGCCTACGCTAATAGATAGTAGAGGGTGCATTTTTATAATAAGGTTAGTGGTTAGTAATAATCACTACGAAATATTTACAAAATCATTCTCCAAATGGTGAAATATATGATGAGAAAAGTTAGGGAAGGGACAAGCTTGTAAAGAGAGATTGAAGCTTTGGAGAAGTTGACATTCATCTCTTTACAACATCGGTAGAATAAGCGGTGAGCATGGCAAAGCTGCACGTGTCGATGAAGCTATGTTATCTTGAAACCTTGGATAATTCATGATAAAAGCCTTCATTTACAGAGTTTAACCTTGGATTTTTGCTGATTTTTTGGAGTTCTTTAGAAAGCTAAAGAGGGTATGGTAATATAGACATATATGTAGAGAGAAAGGGGAGCGCATAGGGGTGTAGAAATGGAGGATGAGGGCTATAGAGGTGTGAGAGAAGTGGCAATGGTGAAGAGGGTGAAATAGGACATGGGAGTTGCAGGTTTGGGTGTGGGAAAGAGAGGGAGGAGTGTGTAAGAGTGAGTAGGTGTATAGAAGGGTGAGAGAAAATAGGAAGATTTTTTGGTGTATGAGGTGGCAGTTTTGAAGTTAGCCATAAATTTCATGTAAAATCGTCCTTGACTTCAAAATTTTTGAAAACATTATGAAAAATACTTCAGCTCTCAAGCTACATTTTCTCTTTTGAAAGTATCCTCAGATTCGGATCAGAAGAGGGTGCCAAAATTCGAGCAAAAAGCTGTCCCTACAGCACCTCATAAGGCTTGCAGTGGGCGACTATTTGATTCTTTTTCCTTTGCAGTCTTCCAAGTGAGCCTCCCATACATCAACCATGACCTAATATTGCCAAGGAGCTTGCACACATATATGGTATAGGATAAGTATCAAATATAATATACTTGTGCGATAAAAAGATAGGGTAGCTAGTCATGAAAAATGGACACATGGGATGCATGGTGGCAAAACATATAAAATAAAAGGAGGAAAATCATGAGGGAAGGGACCCTCAATTATTATCTACTTTGAGTGATTTATGGAATTTATTTGAAGATGAAACCTATGTACTTGTGAATATTTATCTGGGAGGGATGGAAAAATTATGACGGAGCCGATAAGGTTATCGATGAATTTTTACTAGTGAAGTCACATAAAGGTTTTTCAAGGCTTGTGTGAGTAGAGCTTAAGGGATAGAATGATAGTAAAAAAATGTATAAGGAATGACACGTGATGGAAGCTAACATACTTAGGCCTGATAACGCACACCTAGGAATATATATTTATATAAATACAAGAAATAAAAAAAAACCCTTTATACTTAGGTCCTTTATTTGATAAAAAATATTTACATGTAAAGAGGACCGTAATATTATAAATTCATTTTTTTGTCTCCTAGCCCAATGACTCGCTCAATGATTTAATAAAATATGTGATAAAAAACCCTAAACGCACACATGCTATTTACAATGAAAAAGTGAGCTTAGTCATTGTGCTAAGGTGTTTTTGTGGGTGAAGTGGCTTCTTAAAATATTTTATGAGAGCCGAAAAAACGGCTATCAATTTTTTCATCGCAGCCAATCTTGCAATCTTCGAGGCATGCTTGGATGGGGAGTAGTTCGCATCCGAGCGACCATACCCTCCCCATAGCCAAGAAGGGCATGCAGTTCATAGAGCTACGTCCTCTGTCCAATAGTCCTCATGAACATATACATAACAAGATTCACTCTGAGTGTCTGCAAAAAAGTATACCACAATGTGTCTACAACCTGGTACATTTGGTGGTGTCACAGAGAACTTGGCTAGTAGTCACAGAGTCTATA
This sequence comes from Adiantum capillus-veneris, assembly GCF_014529385.1. Lineage (NCBI taxonomy): Eukaryota > Viridiplantae > Streptophyta > Polypodiopsida > Polypodiales > Pteridaceae > Adiantum > Adiantum capillus-veneris. The sequence continues at coordinate 127,687,263 of NC_140952.1, forward strand.
TCAAATTTGTCACTCCCAAGTCTCCCGTGTGGTGATAGAAGTCAAGATCTTGAACATGGAGCCAATCCAACAATGTATACATAGTCCACTCAGTATGATCCTTGCCACACAATGGGAAGGAGAATCCAATTGTTGTGTCCAAGGCCTCTTCCCCTCTAGCTTCTAGAAATAGAACATGTACTCTGAAACAAGCCATCTTGAGTTCAAGAGAAGAGTTGCCAAGAAAACGTGTGAAGTGGTAGTCGAAGAAGTCTCAATGCAGATGGATGTCAAAACTGGTCATTCCATGAGGGATTGCCGCAAAGGGCAGCGCCATCACCAAAATAAGTGTCCACAAGTAGGGTTGCTCCTCTCATGCCAAGCGGCTTCATGGAAAATGCACTGGCGAGAGACCTTCAAGTTATCGAAGAGTGGCATATCCCTAGGGCTGGCTGCGGAGCATGGGAGGGGTCAAGAAATGAGGCAGAAGACTAGCGGGAGGAATGGGAAAGGCGAAGGGGGCGGGTAGAGGAGGTGCACGTGGAGACGGAGAAAGTGGAGACGGTACACAAAGGGGGAGGGGAAGGGGCTGTTGGTAGAAAAATTGAGGTGGAGGGGATATCTGTCGGCTCATCCTATTGTAGAGGGTCAAAATGGTTCCCTGTAGGAACCCACTACTATTGACTTGCTGTCGCACCAAATTGGTGATCCTACTCCTTGTGTCTCTAACTGTTGAGCATGGCCAGCCTTTGTAGGTTGGGTCTGTGCTAGGAGTTGAGGCCTCCTCGATCAACATGCCTTTGCAAGATGCCCCATCTGTATGAAAATGAAGCACTAATTTGGGAGCCCAAATACTCCACGCTCTGATGGAGCCAACCACCACTCACCCGAGGTAGTAGAACTACCTTTGAGAGAGTCCGGGTGTCTCAAACCAGAACCCATACTGTAGGTATGCCTACTGCCCTGGCAGCAACGAAAGCTGCCATGCGTGGTGTCTCCAAAACGGTTCTAATCTCAGAACCTATCATCTGTGTTGCATTTATTCGACGGAATAATGCAATTTATATCAAATAACTCGTCATTATTCACGTATTATCATAAAATACTTTGTATATTTGACTAATTTATAAATATCGATCGATAAACTATCGATCGATAAACTATTGATTGATACTTTATCGTTCCATAGTTTATCGATCGGTATAGTATCAATCGATATGCTAGATTTATATAAAAAAATGCGCGTCGTTGTTCGATACATTTTTGATCGATTTCGATTTTGGAGCTTTCTAATTGTCACATAGCTCACACTCTCTACCTCATACCTCTTGAGACGCATTGTATTCTCTCTATGTTTATGGCAATGAGTTTGTTTTGAAGTTGCTAATTGATGACTTTGTTGAGAGTCAAACAATGTCTTTTTATTTAATTGCCAAGCAATGTCGTCAATACTTATGTTTATGCGAATTCTCTTCAATACTTTACTTTGTTGCTACTAAATAAACAAAGTGAGATATATAGCTCAATAGGGAGCTACAATGAGAAAAAGTGAGATACATTATCATGAAAAGATGTTTACATTTTGCCATCTATTACAGGCACTAGGTCATCAACCTCTTCATTGTCTGAACATTCTGTAGCCACTTCCCACTCCATTTGATCGTTGCTACATCTCTGTTCCGCCACATTTTCATGAGTTTTAAGTACTCCAAAGTGTACTTCGGTCGCACATGTGGCTATCTTTGTGGGTGCATGAAGGAGATGGCATGTTACAAAAGACGTACACAAGGTCTACGGCACAAGCAGGACTTAAGCAATTTCTGTGCTTTGAGTGCACAGTCATAAGAAGACCAATTGCGCTCACAACTACCACTGAATGCCACGATCAAAAGCACCCTGGTCGCCATGTTTTGTAACTCAACTACATCTCCTCCATATTCTTTCCACCATACTGGGCCTGAAATCTTTTTTACGCTATTAAGGACCCAAGGATCTCTGAAAGTTCCTTCCCTATTGGCATAATCCACCCTCTGCTGGAATCCATCCATGCCATCGTCGCCTGGCAACAAGTGCGAACAGACATTTCTAAAGTCTCTTATCACCTCTTTGTTGGAGGCTTGTCCGTTCATCTGGAACTTTGGATCCAAGACAAATGCAGCACTATGCAATGATGTGTGCATTTGAGCCCATCGTTTTTCCACAAGATGCACGATTTGTGATCTCTCTTTTGCACTGTACTGGTTGTATTCTTTGGTTTGACGCAATGCCTCAGACATGATCCAATAAGCCTTACCAATGAAAAACTTATCTGTGTCGACAACCCTTAGTAGTTCCACATAGGGTTTACTAACCCCAACAAGTTTTTCAATGTTCTGCCAAAAGAGAGGAGATTGCACTATAGTTTCTGCAATAGTTTCTATAAGATCCGCTCGCACTTCAATGAGATTATTCAAAACATAGTATGATGTAGCAAACCGTGTGGCACAGAAGATTTGAAGTGCTTTTTTCGGAGACTTGGAGCGAAACAAAGCATATGTAAACTGATGTTCCCGTATAAACTTGACTATGTGATTGGCATCAATAAGAACCTGTTTTATGAATGATAATCTGTCCATATCCTTTAGAAGTAAATTTAGGGTGTGAGCTGCACATCCAATCCATGTAATTTCTGAGAACTTTTCCATAATGGCTAAACCCACTCCTTTGTAGTTTGAAGCATTATCTATAACAATAGATGTCACATTCTTTGGTCCACCCAGTCGAGCAATATCTCGCTCATAAACCTTTGTCAAGTAGAGAGATATCTTCTCTTTCAATGAGGTATCAAAGGCCTCCAAAAACAGTGCACCTTTGGGACAAATTACCATGACATTAATCAATGGTTTTTTCTGACAGCTGGTCCATCCGTTGAGGGCTATGGTACAGCCAAACGCTGGATCAAATTCAAGCACTGTTCGCCTAAGAATCGCTTGTGTACTGCTCTTGACTTTGTCAACATACTCGTTTTGCATTTTATTATAATCAGGATGGATGAATCCTTTTTTTGCAGTTGACATTAGGGAATCTTTGAAAATAGGATTTCTTATGACATTAAATGGGATTCCACAAGCAATGAAGGCTTCTGTCCACTTTAGATGCAATTCGAGCATGTCCTGTTGAGTGAATGCTGCCTGTAGAGTCCCACGCATACCGGCTCTGCTGGATGTCCCAGGATTAGCATATATCCCTCCCATGGCACCATTTGGAAAAGTGTAAGGACTTTGAGGTGTTTGTGTTTTTCCCATTGAAGGTCCTTGGTTAGCTTGCATGTCTTCTTGATCCACACTCACTTCTTCTATGTTGATAGATGACGCACCTGTCATGCCCTTCTGTCTCTTAGGAAGAAGTCCTGCCTGTTTGCATTTCTTTACATACCCTGCAAAATGGACCCATATGTTGTTAGGTGGTGCTCCACATTCTTTCACATTGGGACTAGTGCCGAATAAATGTTCTTTTATGCGAGTTGCGTTGCCGTGCCACTTATGCCCACAACGTTTGCATTCCAAAAACAAAACTGTTTTGCCTCTCTCTTTTTCCTCCACATATGACCACTCTTTTCCTCGCACCATGCTTTTTGACTTCAACAAAATATATCCTACAATCAATCGATACACTATGATTATAATTTTTCACCATAATAGTGCAATGCGAAAGATAAAAGGTTATAGATATGATTTCTAAATTAAAATGATGAATGAATAGTGTTAAGATAATATTTTAGGGAAGATATATCATTCTTGGCTACTAGGTGGTAAAGAGCATTTGCTCAAGACAACCTAGATGAGCGATGGAGTCATCTCACATTCCACTATTTATGTCTCTTGGAGGTAGGAGCTATTACTCAAACACAACCAATCAACCCTAAAATAACTCAGGTCTCTAATATCTATATCAACATGGAGGTAAGAGCATGAGCTCGATAACATCCATGTGACTCCCAAGTACTATGTATGACTAATATTCACTAGGAGGTAAGAGCTTTCGCTCGATCACAACCTAGTGAATTCTATAGATAATCCGCCATATTCACTTAGAGGTAAGAGCATAAGCTCGATAACAACCAAGTGAATCCTACTTCATACCTTAAACCTCACTTGGAAGTAAGAGAATCATCTCATAACAACCAAGAGGCACTAAGTGGACCTATTCTATATCTATATGGAGGTAAGAACATTTGTTCATGACAACCAAAAGACCTTACATGTATGTGTATATGCTCCAAAATGTATGAACTGACACTATTATTTGTGCACAGAGTATCGCTATGATAGATTTTTAACCATCAAATATCACTTTTAGTATCTATTCTAAAACAAATAGAGCTAAGTATAGCTTCTAATGTTTAGAATTATACATTAGCACTATCGCTAGAAAAGTAGCCTCTAATGCATACAGTTATTTATTTATCTATTCTTAAACAAGTAGAGCTAAAGTATAGTCTCTATTGCTTACAGTAATTTATTTAATCTTATCAATAGAGTTAAAGAATAAATTCTATTGTTAAGAATTATAAGTGATTCAAATCTATATCATTATTTTATTTTTTATGTATAAACATTAAAAATATGTCGGAGGTAACCTGACACTTTGGTGAAGGAAATTGTAGCTAAAACACGCAAATTTGAGCTTTATATACTACTGCTATATCAATCCAAAACATATAGATCGATTTATACTATCGATCGAAAGCCTACTGATCGATTAAATATCGATAGATAGTTTATCAATCGATATGTAAGCAAAAAAACATTTTTTTGAAAAAAGCTGACGTGGCAGCGAATAATACGCACGAATAAATCTTTAGAACGTATTAATCGACCATTATTCACGAATAAAAGAATTTCAAATAACAAATCATGCAACCCAGCCTATCATGAAAAGTAGCAGGAGGTACTCTCTCCTCAGGCCGGGGAAGCAGAACAAAATGAGGAAGTCTGCTTCCTCGACAAGAACATCGATGGCCGGATTGAAACCATGGCGGCAGTGTCAAAAATAAGCTCTGACTGCTTGGATGACCGGGGATCTCAACGCAATGACCTTGGATGCCATCTCAAAATTCTCGAAGTAGCCGCGTCGGAGAAGCCTAACATTGATAAACTTTTCCACCTAAGGTGGGTCTGGAGGAGGTCACGCACCTCTCCTTTGCTAGGTCGGGTACCGACTATCTTGCATATAATAGAGGTGGCTTGAAGGCGCTCCACCTTTGCTTCTAAGCTCCCTTGATCGGTCGAAAAAAGAGCAAGTCGGATGGTAGGTTTTGTGATGTCAAGTGAGGGGGTTTTAGTCGAGCCCCTATAGGGTAGAGCATAATATTCCATATGTGTCTATTGTTGTGAAGGCATATAAGGACGGGTCGACTACAAAGGAGGTGGGTCAAAAAACTAAAAACGGCCAGCCAACTCCTTCAACAGAGAGGAGAATCGAGCAACACGCTTAAGGGGAAAAGGGGGGGGGGGGGGGGGGGGGGGGGGGGGGGGGGGGGGGGTAGGGTAGGGTAGCGGGTGAGAGGGGTCATTGCAGTAGATAGGGGGCAAAAGAAGCTTGCGACAAACTGGGGTTGGAGGAGGCAATGCGAGGGGAGAGGGGGGGGGGGGGGGGGGGGGGGGGGGGGCACGAGTGAGAGAGATAGAGGGGGCAACACGAGTAGGGGAGATGGACGGGAGGAGGCAACACAAGAGGTTTTTCTTTTAGAGTGGGGTGCGAAAGCAGCAACGAGCAGCTGCAATAGATAGAGAGATTTCATTTTCATGGCTCTTGCCCTTGGAAGGTAGTTTGTTCTGATCCTCCCTTGTGTGCTTCGGCACCACTTTCCTTGTTTTCCTTCTACGTGTTGTTGCCAGTGCCAAGATTTTCTCGACGCCCATCATCACGGAAAGTTTGAGATCTCTTTTTTTTTTCTTTTAACATGTAGAGAGAGAGCGCTCTAAGCCAATGAGGGGAGAGCTTCCGTTACTGACTTTCTTTTTTGAAAATTACATTTGATTTTCTAAAATGAACTTTCTTTGAGCTACTATCTTAAGTAACTCTCAAGTACATGTGCCTTTTACCTCAAAAAGGTCTCTTTCACTGACCCCAAAGATTTTTTGAATCTTCTCACGATCTTTTTTTCCCTCCTCTTCCCACCCCTCTTCGGCTCACCTCCTCTTTCCTTCTCTTCCTACTGTCCTCTCCTCACCCTCAGATGCTCTGCATCCTATTATCCTTAAGCAATCAAGTCTACCCAATCCAAATGCCCAAGCACATCCATAGAATCTATCACCACTTATGACACATTAGATGAGCACAACCAATGGATCCCAATATCTATAACCAAGGGCAATTGGATTATAATGCAACAGAGTAGGAGAAGAAAAGACTCATCCAAGAACCCATTCTTGTCATGCTGGAATGGGAGAGTGAAAGATTTCTAATTTGATGGATCCAAGAAGACAGTGAAAGAGGTTTTCGTGCAGCATGTTTACATGCACAAGGAGCTTCACCTACAATCCAAAAGCTCAAATCTTCCTCTACATGGAGCCAACTGTAAGTGTTTCACACTTTTCTTCTTGTCTATGGATGTGGTTCTCTTCTTGTTGTTTAGATTGTTATAATTTTGGTTTGTGGTTCTCTACTATGCTCATTATATACATGTATCCCTCAAGCATAGAGGAATGGAAGCCATTGAAGTGTGTGATAGATATTTTAGATGTCTGGCATGGATCCATTGGTGAAGATATTTACGAAAGGAGAACACATAGTTCTTTGGCAAAAAAAGGGATATTATTTTATGGTCATTTTTATGTCTCACCAAAATCTATGAAGGATTGGGGCATTGTCACCAAGGTTGCACTGCTTAGTTTCAGAAGTGGAGAGTGGCCATTACCAAGCTCAATAACAAGTGAAAGCTATAGGTGCAAGATCTTTTATGAGATCCAAAAATGTATAAAGGCCAACATTGCAAGCAAGCTGAGCAAAGTTTCAATGTTTATGCCCATTATTGTCTTTGTGGATTTCTTTGCAAAGCTTGATGTGAAAGTCTCTATAACGATGGTGTTGGCTAAGTGCTTAGAAAGTCAAGATGTGTTAGAATTTGTGGATGAGGGTTGGAGTCAAAAAACAGTAAATGGGGTTCATTGCAAAGTGCAATCTGGCTCCATTACCTATAAATACATGATCCATACCCAAAATTTTATTATTTCGTTTTTTCAATATTTGATGGCATCATGTGGGGGGGGGGGGGGGGGGGGGGGGACCTGGTTCCTTTAGATCAAAACATGGATGATTTCAATGAGAACCCCATTCAGGACATTGATGTGTGGATGCACAATGAACAGTTTGCAACATTGAAGATAAGAACCAAGTGCTCATTGTACCAAGTGTGACAGGACTTACAGAATGAGGAGATAGATTTACCTTCAACTTTTGCTTTTCAGATAGCTTTAAAAAAAAAGAGTAGAAAACAGTTTCTTTTTTGATGGATTTTTGTTTTGTGATCTATTCTTGCCTTTTCTTTTTCCAATATGTATTGCAGGTCCCAAGGAGAATTGAGAAGAAAGTTTTATGTGAAGAAGTGCCAGAAGGAATAGTACGTCTTCTTCCAAGCTAAAGCCTATTTTGTATCAAACTACTAAGGTTGTATCAAACTGGTATTTTGTACAAATGCTGGTTGTCATTTCGTAGCAGACTTACATCTTGTACATTGTCATATCAATGACAAATGACATTTGGTTCAGATGTCTTATTTTATATCTTAATAGTTTTTTATTTTTCAGATGTCTTGTTTTAAATCTTATTTAGTTTTTCTTGTTCAGATGTCTTGTTTGATGTCAATGTCATCAATATTGTATAAATAGAGCAACCCGATTTAGGTTTGTGAGCAATAAGTAAAGTGATATGGGTAATAATTATGGCTCCTCTTACTCATTTTCTGTGAGCAAGAAGGAGAAGAGAAAAGCCCATGATAATGAAGAGAATAAATATGACGAAGAGTTGGAAGAGAAGGAAGATCCTGAGCCAATTTTCACTCTCCACTTACCTTTATTGGTCATATGTCTTGTTGTTGGAATTAGGGTTGTAGAGAAATGCACACAGCTTGGAGAAGATGAAGGAAGCTCAAGGCACACAGTAGACAATGTATTACTTAGTGTGCAATGGAAAGATAGATAGCCCTAGAGTGATGGGCGTATATACAATGCTCGGGGGAAAAAACCTCCTAAAGAGGGAAAAATGCCCTGGTGGTCCTAGTGTGTTCACACACATCACTACCACATGTATATGGTAACAAATCCCCCCTGGAGTGATGCGGTGAACGAGAGCTGGCACATGAGTAAAGGGAAGTGCCATGTCCTGAGGACATGATCAGTTCACAAAGGGAAGTAAGCCCAAAGCTTTGCGGAAAGCTTTGAGCTTCTCATGAAACAATGCCTTTGTGAAAAGATATGCAAGGTTGTCCTGTGTTAGCACATAAGACAAGCTTATCTCTCCTGCTGAGAGCCTCTCCCTGACATAGCGGTAATGCACCTCAAAGTGCTTTGTGCGAGCATGAAAAACTGGGTTCCTCACAACTGCCAATGGGCTCTGACTGTGAGTGTAGATAGTGTTGGCAGTGTCCTGTCCAACACATAAATCAGCCATAAGGCATCTGAGCCATACACACTCAACCATAGCTGTGAAGATTGCCCTGTACTCATCCTCACAGCTCGAAGTGGCCACAGTAGGTTGCTTCTTGCTCAACCATGATATACATGAACTGCCAAACATGAAACGAAAACCACTTGTGGACACTCGCATGTCAAAACAACCAGCCCAATCTGAGTCCGAAAAAGAATGTAAGTCTGGCGGCAATGATCCCCCCTTGGGATAAAATAAGGCCAAGATGTAAAGTGCCACTAAGGTAGCAAAAAATCCTCTTGATAGCCTGCCAATGCTTAGACCATGGGCTATGCATAAATCTGCTGACCTATGAGACTGCAAACAGAATATCCGGCCTTGTGTTGCATACATAAATGAGGCAACCAACAGTAGTTTGGTAAAGAGTGACATCAGCAAGATTTCCAGCATCATGTAGACTCAACTTCAAACCTGTTTCCATGGGAGTGGCAATAGGTTTGCAATCCTCAAGTACAAACTTACATAGCAATGTCTCTATGTAACTTTTCTGACACAAGGCAATACCACCATCACACTGCTTAAACTGTATACCCAAGTAATGATGCAACAGCCCCAAATCTTTCATCTTGAAAGTAGCATTCAAATCAACCTTAAATTTAGCAATATGTCTTTCATTTGATCCAGTGATCAGCAAATCATCGACATAAAGAACTACGATGAGAAGTACATCACCTTCACGCTTTACATACAATGTGCTTTTTGTTGGACTATTACGAAAGCCTCGTTTGACCAAATGAGTGTCAGGTTTCTCATACCAAGCATGAGGAGATTGCTTCAACACATACAAAGCCTTCTTACATCTGCACACTTTGTCCTCTTGTCCTCTTATAAAAAAACCGTGAGGCTGCGTTACATAAACTTCCTCAAATATGTCACCATTCAAGAAAGCAGTAACAATGTCTGATTGATGTACATCCCAACTAAAATGATCTGTCAATGCACATAGAAAATGCACAGTAGTCATACAACAAGTGGGAGCAAAAGTCTCTTCATAATCTATGCCTTTTTGCTGTGCATAACCCTTTGCAACAAGTCAAGCCTTATGGTGATCGATCTCACCATCCGGCTTGCATTTCAACTTGTAAACCCACTTCGTACCAATGTCCTTTTTGCCAGGAGGCAAATCACATAAAGTCCATGTGTCATTTTCTATAAGTGCATTATATTCTGATTGCATGGCAGCCATCCAATTTTTTGAATTCTGTCTTCATCAAAAGATAGAGGTTCCTCAACATCGTGTAAGCTAGACACATCCAAAGCATAACAATATGATGCATAAGATGCATGGCGAGAGCGTGAACGAGTACAACTAGATAAAGGTGCATCCAATTCACTATCACGCAATGTATGCACCAGCCATTTTGGCATACCTCTAGCCTGCTCATTTTCAACCCTTTCCTCAGCAAGTACATCATATACATGTGCATCAATAATAGGCTGATCTGTAACATTTTCAGAAAACCCCATAGGTTGTACATTTGCCTCATGGGAATTTACATTCGTATTTCCACCTCTGAAAAGAGACAACAAAGTGTCATACATGTCCTGTGAGCTTACATTACTATCTTTAGTACATGACAACAAGGGCTGAGTAGAATCTTCCACAAACACTACATCCCGTGAAACCAGAATACGCTTTGTTTGCGGATGATACAACCTATATTAACATTTGTTTTCAGCACTATAACTAACAAAAATACATTTGACAGCCTTATCATCCAATTTTCTGCGCTGTGTTTGTGGCACCAAAGCATATGCCAAACAGCCAAAAACACGCATGTGCTCAATAGAAGGTTTTCTATCATTCCATGCTTCATAATATGGAGTAATAGATTGCAAATCTTTCGTAGGACACCTGTTAAGTACATAAGTGGCACACATGATGGCCTCAAGCCAAAAAGAAGGCAGCAAAGCTTGACTTTTGACCATACATCATGCCATTTTTGTAAGTGACCTATTTTTCCTCTCAGCAACACCATTTTGTTGTTGAGGTGTATAAGGCATTGTACATTGGTGTTGTATCCCACGACTATCCAAAAATGCATTAAATTCATGAGACATACACTCCCTCCCTCGATCGGAACGGAGGTGCGGTGCCCATAGTACATTTTGAAACATTTTCAGCCATAGCCAGAAATTGTTTGAAGCACATAAAAACTTTCGACTTTTCTTTAAGCGGAAATACCCATGCATGCCTAGAGTAATCATCAATGAAAGTCACGAAGTAAAGGTAACTGCCCAAGGACGGAGTTTGCATGGGCCCACAAACATCACTATACACAAGCTGCAACCTGCATGTGGCCCGAATTGAACCATCCTTTGGAAACTTCGAATGTTGCATCTTACCCAAAATACAGCCTTCACAAACATATTTGACAGGTGCTTCAAGAGGTGGCAAAGAAGCAACCATATCAGATTTCTGCAAACGTAGCAAACTGGCAATATTTAGATGACCAAAACGTGCATGCCAAAGTTTTGCATCTAAAATAGCCCTTGAATCCGCAACTGCATTTGCAAAATTTTTTCCACACTTGTCATACAAAGTGAGCTTATACAGCCCACGACACAAAAGCCCAGATACAAGAATTTCATCACCAAACTGAGATCATGAACTGTACATCTGTTATACACAAATTTGACTACAAGTCCAAGTCTGGCAAGTGCAGATACAAACAAAGGATTCTTCTTGATCCCAGGTACATATAGTGCATCGACAAGTGTGAAAAAACTGCCATTCAGAGCAGTAAGCACAATCTTTTCAACTCCTTGAACCGGATAAGAGGCATTGTTGGCACAAGTGACTGAATTCCCATGAGGGACAAACTCGAGAGAGGTAAAAAATTCACGATGTGAGGTAATGTGCTTTGTAGCACCACTGTCAAAATACCACACATGTGAATCTGTAGCAACAACTGACATGCATGCATCATGGACAACATGATTGTAAGTGCACTCTGCACTAAAAGCCCATTCTGCATCAACATCAACATCACAATCTCCTTTCACAGAAGACTCAACAATGGCTGCATTTGTAGTGGAACCACCCTCTTTCTTCTTAGCCTCTTTGGCCTTCAACTTAGGACACTGCTTGATCAAGTGATCATTAGATTTACAATAATGGCAACACATCTTCTTTTTGCCCTTATCACCAGAATTGCCAGACGAAGTGCTGCCATCAGAAGCATTGGGAGCATAAGTTTTGCCACTCACAGCAGAACCATAAGAAGTGGCTGAATTGTTGTTACCACCCTTTCTTTGAGAAGCAATAAAAGCCTGTTCAACTGCACACTGTCTAGTCCTATTTTTTCTGGAAAGTGACTCTTGCAACAGAAATGTGCATAATGCATCAAACTTGACAACTTCAGGAATTCCTTGGGTCATAAGTCTCCAAGTACTAGCAAAAGTCTGGTAAGAATCTGGTAAGGCATCAAGAACAATCTGCACAATGGGACTGTCTGAAATGACTTCACCTACAGAAATAAGTTTCTCATTGATATCCTAGACACCAGCAAGGAAAGTGTCCATATCATCTTCCTCATGCATAATCTTCGACTCCAGTTCTTTATGCAACAAAGAAATTTTAGCCTCATTGAGACTTGCATAAAGACCAACCAAAATATCCCAAGCCTGTTTTGCAGATTTTGTTGAACGAATGTGAGGAACAATGGCGCGCTTCACAGAAAATGGAATCAATGCATGATCCTGCGCATCCTTTACATCCCAACGAGATTGTTCGACCATAGGCAAAACAACTCTAATAGTAGCAACTCTTGCAGCAAGACCTGCAACATCCTCAACATCATCTGCATCCTCAGAACCAGGATGTACATCAATGTCATGCATAATATTCTAGATGCCCTTTGACACAAGAACATGTTGCATCATGTAAGACCACATAGGGTAATTGTCCCCATCCAATCTGTCCTCAGCAGCAAACATCTTGAACACATTTGTGCTGTTGTCAGCCATGGTAAATGCTGCACCTGATGTGAAAATTGCCCGAAAAGAGGAGAAATGAAGCAAGAACAACACGTGATGTATAGCGCAGACCATAGAAGACTATAAGACACCTGTTATGCAGAAAACAACACTGACAAAAATTATGCACAAAATGACAAAATAGCCTGTGCAGTATTGCCTATAGTGGAAACAGAGGCCGAAATGAGCTCGAAATTTTTGTCGACCTGCGAACGCTCGCCAAAGCTCATAGAAATCAGAGAAAATGAGCAGGCGTGTGCTGGAGGTGCCTGCGACTGAGCCCGGGAGGACGCAACCTGCTCTAATACCAATTTTTGGAATTAGGGTTGCAGAGAAACGCACACAACTTGGAGAAGACGAAGGAAGCTCAAGGCACACAGTAGAGAGTGTATTACTTAGTGTGCAATGGAAAGATAGATAGCCCTAGAGTGATGGGCGTATATACAATGCTCGGGGGAAAAAACCTCCTAAAGAGGGAAAATATGCCTCGGCAGTCCTAGTGTGTTCACACACATCACTACCACATGTATATGGTAACACTTGTTTGATGTCAATTTCATCAATATTGTATGCCTTCACAACACTATAAATAGGCCAACCCGGTTTAGGTTTGTCACCCTTTCTTCTCTTTCTCTTTCTATGAGCAATAGGTCAAGAGATATGGATAAGGATTCTGGCTCCTCTTCCTCATTGCTTGTGAGCATGAAGGAGAAGAGAAAAGCCCATGATAAGGAAGAAGTGGAAGAGAATGGAGATAGGAAGAGAAGGAAGACCCTAAGCCACTTTTCACTATCTCCACTTACTTGAAAGAACTCCCACCTTGGTTGGCAGATTTCCTAGGCCCTTCTGGGGTGGGGTTTGAGGATAGCATGGATTATGGATTGGGCCATGATATGTTGTTGTCTCTTTACAAAATGCTCTCAACTAGAGAGTATGTAATGTTTTCTTTTTGAAAAAATGTTCTCAAGTACTGCTTTGCTATCTACAAAATTCTACTTCACAAAACACTTTTGGGGGTTCTAGGAGTACTGGGACTCTTTCTTGTGCTAGCTCTGTTTTCTTTGGGATCTTAATTGTCTGCTTGCCCTCCTTAGGCTCTGTCTCCTTGGGCTTCTTCTACTCCTCTTTGGTATGTGTTTGTGATTTTATGGGCCTCTTTTTGGGGGCAACGGGTTTCTTTTCCTTCTTTGGAACCTCTTTGGTATTCTTTGGATCCTCTACCTTCTTTGGATTCTTTATCTTTTCTCTTTTGAGTGGATACTCCTTGGCCTCTGTGGTGCCTGGCCTCTTCCTCTAGCTTCTTTGGCCCTTTGGGGGCTTGGGTGTTGTGGGTAGTGCTATTTGGGTACTGACCATATATCTAATCAACTTTTCCCTTACCCACCAAACATGGTTGTCGGTGTAGAAATTCCCATTGATCTAGCAAAGAAAGATTAAGGTGTTAGCTTACCCTAATAGCAATATCTTTCCTTATTTATACTGTCAAATGCTTACCCTAATAGTCTTTTTTGGGTTGTAGTAGGTGTAGTCAACCACTAACTTTGCATTTTCTATCACTCTCCATCCACATGGGAAATACTCACTTTGCAATGGTGGCTACACAAACAGAAGAGGCAAAATAAGTACACAATTTTAAGCTCAAACTACTTGCAACCTAGCAATACTATACCTTCACATTTAAGATTTGCATGTCATCCATGAGCCTTGTGATAGGAGGAAATCGCTCAATAATCTCTATCAGCCTTGAGGTAGCCCTATTTAGAAAGATCCAAAGCATTGTTACAAATAAATGCAAAGTATGGGACAATTACACTTATAGCCTAGCCAATCCATGGTGGCCCTCAAGAGAGTTCAATATGAAACATGTTTTTATCACTGTTATCAATTGCTATAAAAATCCAGTGGGAGCTATGGCAAGACCATTGGACATTGTCAAAAGATTCCAGGATGAAAATTTGAAAATGAAAATGACCTAGGGTTACAGTATACCATACCTCTCATGGTAGGGGAGAGGGAGGAGTTCACAAGTTACAAAATCTATATTGGATAGCCAGTTCCTTATGTCACAATCAGTTCTCAAATAGTGTGAGATGGTTGGGTCAACCACATCCACTTTCTGCTGGATATCTAACTTATAGGCATCAATAATTTGCGAAGAAATTCAAAAGAACACTTTGTAATTATGAATAATCTACAAAAACAAATATTAGGCAAACCTCAAGGATACAAGAATAATACGGCCATTGATCTCTCTTTGCCAATCTTTGAACACACTCAACATCCACGGTAATATAGTCTGTTCTTTTAAGAAGGTCATCCTCTAAGAAAGAATCCACCAAGAAGCCTCTGGAATTGACACCTCTCAGCATTGAAGGGAGTTGAGCTTCAATTTACTTGAGTTCATTTGTTTTCCAGCTCCTCCCTGTCAACTTTGGGATCTTCCAAAACATCATCCTTTGATATCTCCTCAACCAACATTTCAGGATCTTTTACCTTTCTTGATGGAGGTATGTTGAGAATGTTAGGTTTTCTCATCTTGGTAGTGATTCAAGAATTTTGCTCAATTTGTACCTTAATCTCCTCAAACTAATCATATCCTTGTCCATCACTGTGACCCTGTGAGAGTGGGCTGCCCATATGTATGCATCCTGAAAGAGCTTGCTTAAAAAGTCCTCAACAGCCTCCTACATATATGCCAAGGCACCTGTTTTTTATCTCATATCAATATAAAATTGCTCTCCTATTTGCCTACAGACCCTCTGGAAAGGAAGCCTTGGAATTGCAATTGTCAGAGCCTTCTGTGCTCTCCATATCTCCCTCAAGCATCTCACCTTCTGAGAGAATCTCCTTTTCTTTAGGGGTGGGAGTTTCATACCAACTCCCTTTTGGCCTGTTGTTTGGAGGATGCAACTCCCACCTTGTGAGCTCTCACCTTTGTCCCCCTTTGAACTCTCATCTTTGTCTGTTGGTTTGAAAACTGTTGTTCCCTTGACATTCTTTCTAGGAACTTTCCTTGCAGTTTGTTTGGTCCTTGCCATATCTCGAGATTAAATCTAAAAGCAGAAAACATTATGAACATAGAGTCATTAATAGTTTTTCATCAATAAACTATCTTGAACCTCTTCATTAAGAAATATTCTATTGATATTGCACTAAAAAAGAGACTTGTGTCTTCTCTATGAGAAAATAGTGTAGTCGCCGACTACACTATTTTTGCATAGAGAAGACACATTCAAGTAAAGTCGAAAGAATATATAAATAATGATTTAAAGATACATTAACTTATATTGAGACACTACAATAGGTCTCCATGCAAAAAAGATACATTGTGTCGACGCTATGCAAAAATACAGTACTCAATCGAGTACTCTATTTTTGCATAGCGACAACATTAGTGAAAAAGATTTAAAATTTTCCAATTGTGTTGTCCTTGTGCAAAAACAATGTACTAGGATGTGTGTTTGGATACTCTAATTTTGCATAGAGACGACACTATCGAAAAAGCTTCAAAATAGCATAAGGACGACACATCTCAAAAACATAGAGATACTTATTATGTTGTCTCTATCTAAAAACAGTGTATTCAGATGTTTTTCCCAACTACACTAATTTCACATAGAGACGACACGGTTTGTGCAACGTGCTACCTTTTGACGAGAATCCAAATGTTTAGAGAAAAAATATGGAGGAAACATGAAGGTTTGAGTTAAATCGAATAGAAAAAGATTTTCAAAAAGCTTGTACGAGTGCAAGGGCTTCTATATAGGAGTGCACAATTACCTAGGTAAAATTTAAATTTTCACGATTTACGATGCATGGGTTTGACCGTTATGCATGGATTTGACCGTTTGGACGTGTCCCAAGGGGCATGATTGACATGTTAACAATCTATTTATAGATGTGAAAGGAGCTATATATAAAATTTTCACATCAAATCGACGTATTTTGTGAGTTTTTTTGAATACATTTAAAAGCTAAAGGGCTCAAAATGTATCTACGAAAACGTAAAGCTAACCAATTTTATTTGGGTTTTTTTTTTGTGATGTCCTTTCCTTTGTGCTCATGTCATCCGTATGCGAGAATAGAGTACTCTAACGGTCCTTCGGGTGCTTTATTTTCGCATAGTGAAGACACAATGTTATAGTTAAGGCCCTATATTTCTATAATATGTATGTCGTCCGTATGCGATAATAGAGCATCCGAACGACCATCTGAGTACTCTATTTTTGCATAGCGAAGACACGAATGTCATAAATAAAAAATTCTTTTTTAGAATGGTATGGTGCCGTTCGTATGCAATAATAGAACACCCGGTTAGCCTTTCGTGTGCTCTATTTTTGCATAGGGATGACACAATGTCACAAAGAAGAAGTACAATTTCTTTAAGGTTATGTTGTCCCTATGCAAAATTAGACCACACGGACGGTTGTCCGAGTGCTCTAATTTCTCATAGCGAAGACACAATGCTACAAACAAGTGATGCTTTTTCTATAATGAGATAAGGTGTTGTCATGTGAAGATAGAACACCCGGACAGCCTTCTATGTGCTCTATTTTTGTATAGGGACAACACAATGTTACAAAGAAGAAGTATGATTTCTTTAAGGTTATGTCGCCCGTATACAAAATTAGAGCACATGCACGGTCGTCTGAGTGCTCTAATTTTGAATAGTGAGGACACAATGCTACAAACAAGTGATGGTTTTTTTATAATGATATGGTTTCACCCGTATGCAAAGATAGAACACTTGGATAGCCTTCCGTGTGCTCTATTTTTGCATACAGATGACATATCACTATCGTTGTTTGAGGGTGGGTTTGACCAATAATTTTGTCAAGTATATGACAATTTAAAGTTTTCTTTTTTGTTTCTTGTAAAGAAAAGTCTATTACTAGAAAGAGTTTAATAAAAGATCTTGATATTGAAGAGATTGAGGAGAATGTGATGACATGTTAATGGAACTACTATACCAAGTCAAGCAATTGTTTAAGTTTGCCAATGTGAATGAAATCTTTAATGTTCCTTTTGATCTGAAGAGCTTTCTGGAAGGGTTCAAAGGTTTTTGCAGACCTTACCAATGAGTATGATCTTAACAACTTTTAAACTTCAATGATATTTTTTAAGCAAGAAATTTAATACCAAACATAGGCTCCAAGAAGTTGGCATTACTCCAAGATGATTGGAAGAGGGTCCATAACCTCTGTCAATGGCATGGAAGGCATGGTTGTAAGCTTGTGATTGAACATATAGCATTTTTGCTCTTTTTGACTCTTGTTCCAGTAGAAAGGAGAGACCAAATCTTTGCAAAATACACCAACTGTAAATGTCAAAGATGTGGAGGGAACACTTGAAGAGTTCAGAGAGAAAATGGAGAGGGTTAGAAGCAAAGTGATCTTGGATGTTGCAAAATTCAAGGCAAGAACATCACCAAAGTGACGGAGTCAATCCATATTCCATTGGAAGAGCTTAATCCCTTGCTATGCACACCAACCATGCCCACCTACAAGATAAACAATAAGGAGTATTTGTTGCTACATGACATACAATATCTCTTTGATCTAAGAGAAGACTACTGTCTTGCTATTTTGGCAGAGTGGACAGAGCATGATAAAGACTTTGTTGACTACAATACACCATGTCCATGATCATTACTTGATACAAAATCTGAGCAATTTATTGATCAGTCCCATGTTGGAGAGCATGTGCTTAGTGTTACTCAAAGCTATGAAGAGCAAGGGCTTCCCACAGATAAGGAATTCCAGCAAATTCAGAAAAGATTGAAGATTGAACACATGGACATAAAGATCCCAAGAGAGCAAAAAGAATAAACCAAGTTTTTCCATTGGCCTATGGAAAGAAGACATGTTTGAAGATGATAAAAATCCTAAGGTAAAATGGAAACACTATATATAACTTTTGCTAACACATTATTTAGGCCATTGAAATTTTAGTAACACGTCCTTTCTATTAACTGATTTCAATGGTTTTTTTTGCACAGGTTGATGTTGGAAATCTTGACAAGTTTCTAGGGAGGGAAGGACTCCAACCCTTTGGATCTAAAGAGGGATCAGAGTTTGGGCCATTACATTGGGAAGCTCAACAAAGAGACATTAGCTATCTAGCACAAGAAGCTTTCCCAATCACCCACGTTCCTTCCTTTTCATTTCTTGCTTTGTTATCAACTCCATGGTCCTTCATAGCATTGTGCAAAGCCTTCCATTGGTTGTACTAAACTATAGATGAACTCCTACCCAACTTTCCATGAAATCCTAAGAATGTTATGGCCTTCATCCCAACAATAGAAGCTTTCTTAGGGACGTTATTTCTACCGGATGACCTTTTGAGGTCTGACTCAGTCACAACATTCCTCCCATGAAGTCGAGTATCCGACAATACCCTCTCAATACTTTTTATTGCAACTTCTCTGGATGATAAAGCTTGTAGTTTCCATGCAAACCCTATGTAGAGGTACACAATCTTCTCGATGATTCTACGAAGTGCATGCAATGTGCAGAGATGGACATTTGAAAGGAGAATATCTAAAGGTACACAATCTTCTCGATGATTCTACAAAGTGCATGCAGTGTGCAAAGGTGGACATTTGAAAGGAGAATACCTAAAACAACTTAAAAGTTTGGATCTTTAGAGTGTCTATATGGGGCTTTGTCACAGTTAGCAAGATTCAGCTCTTTTTGACAGATACAAGTGTGAATTCCTTCCATCTTAGAATAAACCAGCAACAACTATGGCTTCTCATACTCCAAGTCAAATTCTCAAAGCTTCAGCCTCATATACTTCATCTTGCATGCCAGCAGCAGCATATATACTACTCATGCATACATATGCTGCAGCAAAATTCTCATCCAGCTTTACTGTATGATCAAAGGCCCATCTTCCAATCTCCATATTTCCCCATATTTGGCAAGCACCTAACAAAGCAGACCACAAGGGAAGACAATCAGAAGCTGATACCTTCTCAATCATGTAGACCGCCTTGTCAAAGCGCCCTGCACGGCTGAACATATCAACCATGCAAGTGCGGTGCTCTAGACTTGGAATAATGCTATAAAAATCGCTCATAATATCAAAATATACTTGACCTTCTTCAATCAGACCGGCATGGCTAAATGCAGTAAGCAGAATCACAAATGTGAATAAATTTGGCTCTACATTTTGTCTCACCATCTTGCCGAATGAGCCAAGAACGGCTTTAATGTTACCAACCTGAGCATAACCAGCAATTAGCACATTCCAAGAAGCTAAGTTCTGTGTAGGAAGCTCATCAAACATCTCTTGTGCCTTTGCAAGGGCACCTGACTTGGCATACATGTCCACTAATGCAGTGCCTAGGACGACATCTTTTCCTAACAACCCCTGTCGACCAACCTCAACATGCACCTCCTCACCCTTCTCAGCCGCTCCAATGCTGCCACAAGCTTTCAAAATGCAAGTGAAAGTGGCTGCATTTGGAGAGAAGCCTTTCTTTTTCATTTGTTCAAAGCACCTAAGTGCTTCACTGCCACAGTCATGCTGAGCATACCCGGCAATCAATGCAGTCCACGAGGCTACATCCTGGGCTGGAAGCTCATCAAACACTTCCTGTGACTTCACAAGGTCCCCACAGTTCCTGTACATGTCCAGCAAAGCAGTACCAAGCATGATATCCTTCTGAAGTAGCCCCTTTCGTTTGACCTCTGCATGTATTTCTTCACCCTTGTCAACTGCTCCTATGCTTCCACAGGCTTTTAACAACCACATATAGGTAAATGCATTTGGAGAGAGGCCTTTTATTTGCATTTGTCGAAAGCAATTAATAGCTTCTCCACCCTGCCCATTTTGAGCATACCCGGCGATAAGCACAGACCACAGGGGTACATCTTTCACTGGAAGCTCATCAAACAGGTTTCGAGCTTTTGCAAGGGCACCAAACTTTGCGTACATGTCCACCAATGCAGTACCTAGTATAATATCATTGGCCAGCAACCTCTGCCTTTTCACTTCTTCATATATCTCTTCACCTTTTTCTACTGCTCCTGCATTGCCACAAGCTTTAATGAGGCAAATGAAGGTAACTGCATTTGGACAAACCCCCTCCTTTTGCATTCGCTTGAAGCAGCTGAGAGCTTGATCATTACTCCCATGCTGGACATAGCCAGCAATGAGTGCAGTCCATGAGGCTACGTCCCGCTTTGGAAGCTCATAAAAGACTTCTTCAGCTTTCGCAAGCACGCCGCATTTTGCATACATGTCGATCAATGCAGTGCCTAGCATCATGTCCAAAGCCAACAAACCTTGCCTGCTAACCTCAGCATGTATTTCTTCACCCTTCTCAGCTGCTCCCATGCTACCACATGCTTTTAAAACACAAACAAAGGTCACTGCATTTGGGAGAAAGCCCTCATCTTGCATCTTCTCAAAGGAGCTCAGTGCTTTGTCACCAAGGCCTTGCTGGGCATACGCAGAGATCAAAGCATTCCAAGTGACTACCGATCGTCTCGGAAACTCATCCAGCATTTCGTGCGCCTTTGCAAAAGCACCACACTTGGCATACATATTGAGTAGGGCATTGGATAGACCAATGTCCTTTGCAAGCAAGCCCCTTTTAAGAATATCAGCATGTACTCTGCTGCCTTTATGCAGATCCTTATTTTTGGCACAAGCTTTTATCAAGTCGAGAAAAGTAGCACGGCCTTGAAGCTCATGAAGCGCATTGCCAGGGTCTCCCACTTTTGGTAAAGGAAAAGCTCCCTCTTGCACCCAACTTACTTGTGGCTCCTCTTTCATCCCAAAGGGCTCATGCAAGACACTCATCCTGGAACTCTCATAGCAAGGTTTGTCCCGATAGGTTTTGATTGATCAGTTTCGAAATGGGTCCAGAGGACAACTCTGAGGTGGCAGTGTAGCAAGCACACTCTGTCTGACGTCTGTGTCACACGAGGCAGAGGCAGTCAACCTACATCTGCTGCATGTTTGCTAAGGAAGCTCGAATATGATTTAACTGAGGGGAATGGGGCATTGTTGTGCGTCCCTCACCCCTCCGATGAATGCCTTCTGTCCACAACACAGAGACTAGCTGATCCAGCCAAAATCAGACGGTGACATGAAGAAGTGGAAGCCGCCATGGCACCTCTTGATCCTCCCCATCCAACAGCAGTGACCTTGCCACCGGCAGTTGCAGAGACTGGAGCAATTAAACGAGGAAAAGGTGTGACATAAGGCACCTCAGCAAGAGCAACGAAATATCTAGAGGCACAAAACACTTTGAAGTCACAACTTCTTAGGCAGCAGCTTGTTTGCCTCCTGCAGCAGCAAAGAAAGAGGGCCCCAGGCCTCTTGCCCACGCCTTTGCTAGCCCGCCATGAGCACCATTGGCCCATGGCAGAATTGGAGAGGCTCAATGCCAATGATGACAGCTCAAGAACAAGGAGTAGCCAACTCCTCCCATACCATTGCACACGACCTTTGAGGATCGAGACCTGATGGTCATTGCTAGAGACTGACCCAAATTGTCATACGAGCCTTGCTCACAAAAGGCAGAGATAATACTCCATTAAAACAAGGCACAGATGTGTTGCATCTCCTTAGGCTATGGTCACACGAGGCTTAGTTCTTCGTAGATCAGCCGACATATGAAATGCAAGCCGATTTGTAAATTCGGGACAACTTTTGTAAATTCGGGCTGTGCAATCTTGTAAATTTGGATTGCACGAATTTGTAAATTCGGGTCACTCGATCGCATGACCGACAATGCGCGCACCTCACCATTCTCACCTCCACCCTTGATCCCATTTGAAGGTGCCTTTGCCATATAGTGTTGAGGGTAGCCTATTGGTAATGCTATTGGCTATAAGGAAGTGTTTGTGTGTTCGAGCTCTGCTGTTCGCATTTCACACTGGAAAAGGTAGCGGCAGTTTTTTTCTTCCGAGGGGGGGGGGGGGCTGATTTTGGGTGGGTCCGAAAATGGGCTACGTTTTTGTTGCCCAACGTGCACGCAGCAAGAGGGTCTCTCGCACCTGCCTCTCTCCCTTCCACCACCTCGTCTGAACCCAGCCTTAGTCTTGTCACTTTGAGGGTTCTAAACATCTTTGGGCTTACTTCATACTCATTGCCTCAAGACTGAAGCTTTGTGAGCACAAGGGAAGCCAACATTCTCTCTTTGCCACATTGTATGTCTTCTATGAAGCTCCTGCTCCCGCTTGCTCCCTTATGCAAGGGAGGCAGAGCATTTACAATAGAAAATTCTCTTCTTTCTCTCCTTTTGCTACACATGGCTTGTTTCAGGTTAAGCTAAGTTAAAGACATGCTTGATTGCGTGATTGCTTGTCTCATTTTGCTTGTGTTCCCATCTATTATAATTTAAACTAGGTTTTGTTCTACAATAGAGTAGAGTAGGATGGGATTAGAAAATGTGCAAGCATTGCATCTGTAGACTTACTTTCAATGAGGGTGATCCTACATCTCACCTCTCTTGATTTAATTGAGTAGCAATGGCTAGCAAGAAATTACAGGTTGTGATAGAGGAATGTGCTTCACCACTTTGTCATTTAGCGGATGGAGTTGAGCTAGATAGCATGCTATGCTAGGATCTCTCGCAAGCTCATTGGTTTAGTAGCTGTACGAGATAACTTTCAATGTTTTAGGTACGGGTTAAATCAACCTTCTTCCTTGGTTTGAGAATCTGGAGGGAGTCTATGCTACCACAATCGCATAATCCTACACTCCAAACCAAGTATCTCATGTTATCTAACTACTTATGCCCCAATGCATCATAACTCATCACTAACCAGTAGACTAAAAATGATATTTCCAAGCATGGCAAGTGCATGCAAGTTGTTGAAGATTTTTCTCCAAAGCACATTTTGCATAAGAACTACAAGACATTAAATGGGTTGTAGGGTGTAGAAGGTGGGAACCAACACTTAGAGAGATACCTTGGACAACGGGTTATCTCTGAATATTTATCTAGAAGTTGATCAAGTTACTTGGCGGACTTACCACCAGATACCCTCCACTATATGATTGTTCTGATTAGTTAGAGCCCAGTCTCAACACCTATAAATAGTCACCAATAGAGATCGCTACTCCCCCCGTCCTTGATCTTGGTATCTTGTAGAGCTTAGTGAGCTTAAGAGCACTCATTGTTGGGATTTGTGCCAATTGTACTTCGAGATTAATCTTTCCACAACTCTGATATCTAAACCTTATTCTGAATATGTATATACAGTCTCAGTTGTCTCATTGTATGTTTGTAATCTGAAGTCTTTCATTTCAGTTCAGTTCATTTGTTTATTTGGTCTGATGTCACGTCATCTGAATTCTAAATCTGTCATTTGTTCATCTGAAGTCTGATGTTCTCATCTAGTCATTTGAGAATCTAAATTCATTCAGTACTCTGAGTCCAAATCGAGAATAATTATCAAAGCAATCCATATCATTCCATTTTGGCAATGACGGTGGTGCGCTAAAGCTCTTTTTAGGTAAAAATCTCCCAAGTAGAGCTCAGAGTCAGTCAATCATTCACGACGTTTTTTGTATGATGCTCAACACAAGGAAGGAGAGCTTCCACATCGTTTATAAAAAATAAGGATCGCATTAGTATAGTGGCAGAGGAATCGAAACAAAGGTATGACGATGAGTAGCTACACTCTCAGGGCAAAGAAACCAAAGAAAATCCATGTATCAAAGGTAGTGAGAAACGTTGAGCCTCTATAGCGACTATGTGGAAAAGCCAAGACGATGACATAAAGAGATCAAATGTCATGAAAAATCCAAATGCCTAATGAGAATCTAGATCGTCATACAAAATCCAAACATGGTGAGAGGTCCAGTGATCTGAAAAATAGCACTTCCCACTTTCCAAGGTAGTCAAAGAGATTACCTAAATATCCACATCCAGGCATTTGATTAGTATGTTGATTAGAAGTACATAGATGAAGATGACTGGGCTGAGTATTTTCACGGACTCTGAAAGAGATTGCACAAAAATGGTGCCATCACTATCTAGTTTGTAATTTGATGACATACAACAAGCTAAAAGACTTGCTAGAATACAATGAGAAACGAGGGATGAGGATATCCTCTGTGAGTTGTATAAAATCAAGCAAGGTAAGCTATAAGTTAGGATTTATATGGAGAAGATTAACGAGTCGACCAGGCAACTAAACAAGCCGCCATCAGAGAAGCGTATGCACGCTTGGTTCTTAACTGATTTCAGGATCAAGCAACTCAGAAAACCAAAGGTATCAACATCTACCAAAACATTTAATGATTTGGTGCAGAGATCTCAAAAATTGGAGCAACAAGCCAAGAAGGAGAAGGGTCAAAGAGGGTAAGCAAGTTCCAACAAAATTCAAATCCAAAGAACATTGGTCTAATGAATGTTTCTAGCGTACGTATTGCAAAGCTTTTGGGTACCTGTGGAATAATTGTAAGATTAAAATTCATTACGGAGGGGAAGGATGTCTCCATGATAGCATTGGCCAATTTAGAGCAAGGGAAGGCATATGAAAATGTAGAGCACGAAGCCAGTACTGGTGGGGTAGCTGGTAGAGCTAGGTATTAGAATTTTTCTGGTCAAGGACATGATGGAACTTTTTTTTTTAGATGAATTTTAGTTGCAACACATGTGGAAAGTATGTACACTTTGTAGCGCAATGTCTAAACAATGTAAAAGATGAGAGGACAAGGTAAATATGGAAAAACCAATTCTAGTGTGTATGATAACTCGGAGCACTGGTATCGTTGTTAGAGAGACCCCAGAGGAACTTGTTTGTAAAGCCAAGCTGAGTAAAGAGAGTCAAAAGTGGAAGAAGCAGAGGGCTATATGGAGAGCTAATGGGAGGCCCAAGGAGGATGCGTGGAAAGAGCAAAGGTTCTCAGCTGACCGAATCAGTATAAGGATACAGAGAAGAGGGAGCCAAAGAAGCTAGGAGGCTCAGAAGCTAGGTCCATACAAAGGATTCCACCTATATTCTCAGGTGTCCAGACACCCCAATCCTCAAAAAACTGGTTTTGGTAAAGGGACATGTCAAATGAAATGCTGCAAGTAAGCAATGTGGTGAAGTGAATACTTATAAAGACAATCTTGAGACACAACATGTTCCCTCAAATTATGAACCATGAAGGGGAAGCACCACAATGGCAATATAAAGATGGAGCGACAAGTTCAAACTTAGCTGTGAAAAGGAGTGAAATCGGGTATGAGTAAAAGGGTATCAAAGGATCCAAATGTTGACCTCAAAACTAGAGGATATAAAAAAGAGTTTGCCTAATGTAACCAAGTTCATAAAAAAGAAAAGGCAAAAGAAGATTGAGGCAAAGACAATTGAATGGTCAAGCATAATTGATGAGGAGGTACCAATCATTCAAGTGGAGTAAAAAGTACACACACAATTGGAGCCATTGTTTGGAGTGATAATTGATACGGGTGTTGGAGTAAATATTTTAGGAGAACACACTAGGAAGAGGATTGGGATGTTAAGCTAGCCCCCTTCAAAATTTGAGTACTGACCAAAGGATTGTAAGACCCATCAGACTAATAGAGAATCTTCATATGAAAATAGGTCTGAAAAATTCAAAACCCATTGGGAAGACCGTGGCTCAGAAGTGCAGGATCCATATGTGATTATGCAAGATAGAGGCTCACCACTTAGGGTCCAAAGCAAAGAATCCAAATTCAAACGATCAATACCAAGAGCTAGACAAAAGCGACTAGACTGGAGAAGCTATGCGGAAAGTGTTTAATCTCTCTCTCTCTCTCTCTCTCTCTCTCTCTCACACACACACACACACACACACACACACACACACACACACACACACACACACACACACACACACAGAAGAGAGAATGCTTGCAAATCTAACCAATTTTGCAAAGGATCAAAAGAAACTTCCTGAGGAACCAGTGTTAGTAGTAGATGATGGAATTTTAGAATGAGGAAGGGAACGGGTATCTATTAAAATATTGAGCACAAGATCATAGAATAGATGCACCTCTCAAGGTACACTCTAGCACTATGTAAGTACT
Organism: Adiantum capillus-veneris; assembly: GCF_014529385.1. Classification (NCBI taxonomy): domain Eukaryota; kingdom Viridiplantae; phylum Streptophyta; class Polypodiopsida; order Polypodiales; family Pteridaceae; genus Adiantum; species Adiantum capillus-veneris. The sequence goes on from NC_140952.1 coordinate 127,713,937, forward strand.
ATGAGCTACTACTTATAGTACTTGTGCTAGTTGCAACAAAAATGAGAGTAATCGGGCTCACAAATGAAGTAATTGAATGATATTATCACACACCCTAATCAAGAGAATTAAGTACACAAGATGGTTTGATGAGAAACTGCCAAATATAGTACTAATGGTGCAACTACATGAAGTATAGAAGTCTAGTTTGGGATACACTAATCAATGGAAGATGAAACTAAATCCCCAATCACAGAGTACTAAAATAAGATTCTAATGTGGCCCTTAAACCTCTATGATTACCCTCTCTCTCTCACTCATGAGTAGGTATTACATAGCTCTTTATATATAGAGCTCCACAGGTAGGTAGGTAGTAAAAGTCACTGTAGAAAAACAACATTGTAGGGCTTGTTTCTAGAGAGTGTAACGTGAGGAGGTTAGATCAAATTTCTATGATATATGGTATGATGATAAATGACATTATGGCCTACAATTTTATTTTGGAGAGCTTTTGGAAGATCCTTTAAATTCATTGTAGATTGAGAGGGTTCAGCTTCAGCTCTACAAAATTGCTTGCTGAGAAGGTGGTTGAGCTCCAATTTTCTTGCCTTAATTTTATGGAAAAGGTGATTTCCCTCCCACCACTCATGGAATGAATGATTGAATCATGACTAAGGGTGATCAATTAAGGTTATTGTGATGTACAATGCTAATTCTAAACTATAATATGAAGTATATGCAACCTATCCTAAGTGTGCATGTGATCTTGATTCTTCAACAACCCCTCAAGTGCAAACAAAGAATAGGATTTCACTTTCCCACCATAATCTTCTTCTTGAACATATGAAACTTCTCAAAGTTGAGGGGCTTTGTAAAGATATTGACAATTTGCTCATGTGTAGAGCAATGAAGAAGTGTGACTTTTCCTTCTTGAACCTTCTCTCGAGTGAAATGGTGGTGAACTTTGGTGTGCTTGGTTCTAGCGTGTAGAATTGGGTTGTTGTCGAGGTAGATGCTTGAGAAGTTGTCACAAAATATCTATGGAGTATCTAAGATGTCGATTTTCTCCTCAGTCAAATGACTTCACAAGTGACATTGGTTTCTCCTCTATACTTGGCTTTGATTGATGAAAGAGCAACCTTTGGTTGCTTCTTGCTTGACGAACTGATCAAGCCATTTCCAAGTGAGCAACAATACCCTGAAGTAGACCTTCTATCATCAATGTTTATGGCCCAATCCGCATCTGTGTAAGCAAGTAGCTTCAAAGGAGATTCAGCTTCATAAAAGAAACCATGGTAAACCGTGCCTTTGATGTACCTAAGAATCCTCTTGGCTGCCATCCAATGTGATTGCCTTGTTGTCTTCATGAATTGTCTTACAATACTCACATCATATGACATGTCCATTTTTGTAATTGCAAGATAAATGAAATTACAATACTCACATCATATGATATGTCCAGTTTTGTAATTGCAAGATAAATGAAACTTCCAACCAACTTTCTATACATAAAAGAATCTACACGTTTAGATCCATCATCCTTGACAAGCTTGAAGTTTTTTTCCATAGGTGTGTGGGTGGTTTGCAATTTTTCATATTGAACCTTTTTCAAATGTCTCCAACATACTTCCTTTGAGATGTTTTAATCCTTTTGAGACTCCTATGAACTTCAATACCAACAAAGTAATGAAGCTCTCCAAGGTCCTTCATCTCATACTCCCTTTGCAAGAGAGCCGTGATCTCGTCAATGAGTGCTTGATTACTTCTTGAAATAATGAGATCATCCACATAAAGTACAAGAAAGATGATATCCTCTCCTTCATGCTTGATATAGAGAGTAGGATTTGCAATGCTACTGTAAAATCTAAGAGAAACAAGAAACTTATGAATCTTCTTGTACCAAGCTCTTGAAGCTTGCTTGAAACCATATAAAGACTTGATGTGAGTTAACAAACTTTGTGTTGGTACTTTGTACTCATATAGCCTTGGAGCTGAGACATGTAGACTACTTCATCCATTTCTCCTTTAAGAAAAACATTCTTGACATCCATTTGTGTAAGTATCTACCCAAAGAGTAAAGCTAAAGCAATGACTAGCCTTATCATTGTTAGCTTTGCAACTAGGGCAAAGGTTTCATCATAGTCTTCTCCATAATGTTGTCAAAATCCTTTAGCAACTAACCTTTCATTATGCTTGTCAATGGAACCGTCAAAATTCAGCTTTGTTTTGTAGATCCACAATTACTTCCAATAGCTTCCTTTCCTTTGGGTAGATCCACTAGCTTCCATGTGTTGTTCTTCATGAGGGCATTGTACTCCTCGTCCATGGCTGAAATCCACTCCTTCTTTGTGGATGCTTGACATTAGCCATAAATGTTGAATGTTGAGCTGCAAAATTTGATGTATAAGTGAGCCTTTGAGGTGGATTTCTTACCATTGTAGATCTCCTTAGCTTTGGTGTTAAATCTTCTTCATGTATGTGGCTATCCATGCTTGCTATAGGAATGTTGGGCTGCAATGTATCACCTTCTTGAGCACTCTCATAGATGATGGTAGATTCCATGGTTGAGTCTTGAGGATGAGAGGCTACATTATCACCTTCACTTGAGACTTCTTAATAGCTTGATGAAGTATCTTTGAACTAGCTGTCATTCTCATAAAAAACAACATCTCTATAAATATATAGCTTCTTTGTATCTATAGGTTTACTAACCTATATCCTATAGAATCCAAGTCATAACCTATGAATACACACCTCTTTGACATCGAGTTTCCTTCTCTTCTCTTTTGGAATATGCATGTAAGCAATGCATCCAACTTTTAAACTGGAGAAAATGGGCTTGATACCTGAGTATGCCTCCTTGGGAGTGAGCTTTTTGAGAGCTTTGTTAGAACTCCTATTCATGAGATAAACTAAGGTGTTGAATTCTTCAGCCCAATATATTTTTGCAAGTTTACGTTCTTTGAGCATAGCTCATGCATGCTCTACAACAACTCTATTATTTCTCTTGACCACTCCATTTTGTTGTGGAGAGTAAGCACATGTTATTGTCTTTAAAATCCATGTTGCTAGAAAAATTCTTCAAAGTCCTTGGACTTGAACTCCCCCCCTTGGTCGATTTGAGGGATTTGATAAACCTTTTGCATTCCTTTGAATAGCTTGAAATAAGATCACATCAGATTTTTGGTTCAAGAAATAAATCCATACCTTTCTTGACATGTCATCTACAAATGTCAAGAAGTAGTGAGATCCTCCAAGAGATGTGATTTGACTCCATTCCCAAACATCTGAGTGCCTAAGCTCCAAGGGTTGCCTTTATTTATAAGTGCTCTTATTGAATCTAATTCTTTGTTGCTTTCCAAATTAACAAGATGGACATGGATGTTGCTGTGCGCATCTGTCGCACGTATCAAAGCAAGGGACTTGGTGTACACTGTGTGCGAGCCACAAATGGCTGCAAGCACACAAACAAACTAATCTAGCATGCTCAAGAGAGAAAGGGTGTGTCACTCACCGCCCTACGCTCGCCTTCGTGGAGGATTCCTTGCCGCGAAGAAGAGGGAACTACTGTCGTGCTGCGCTCAACCGCCTCGCCGCTGCCGTGCCGTCGCAATGCTCGATCACACACACACTCTCTCTCTCTCTCTCTCTCTCACACACACACACACACACACATACACACACACACAAGGAGATGAAGAAGAGGATGGAGATGGAGCAAGAGCACTCTTCAATTGCACAAATGAGAGAATAAGTGATTTTTAGGTTTAGATGACTTTTATATGAGCTCGCCCATTCACACTTGGGCGCCCATGCTTAGCCAACTAACCCTTGAATGTTCCAGTTAGAGTGCGCCTCTCATCAGTGATCACTCTTATCCTTCTGTTATTGGACAGACAAGCCCGGTCCCTGACTCAAAACAATGTAATGTCCGTGGATGTTTACTGGGCCGACGCCTATTTGCCAAGGTCAGCACCAATGATAGGGGGTGTTGGGCAGTTACCAGGCCTCCTATTCGCTCGGTGTTCACTTCATTGTCGCATGTAATGTCTTTGACACCAAGGTCAGCACCAAGCGATAGGGAGCTTTGGGCAATTCCCAAGCCTCCTATTCGCTCGATATTAACTCCACTGCCTCTTGTAATGACTTTAACACCAAGGTCAACACCAAGCGATAGGGAGCGTTGGGCACTCCCCAAGCTTCCTATTCGCCTAGTGCTGACTCCACTGTCTAACTTGTCCATGAACATGCCCCCCTTTTTGATGTAGATTTTGTCCTCGGAATCTATTGTGTTGAAGGTCGTTCGTCAAGATGGAAGAGCATTTGAGATGAATATCCTTAGTCTTCTTCAGCCACTGCAAAATTAAACAAATTGGCATAATAATTTCATTCTCATATACAATCAAAAATCATATGCAGTTGTAGGCAGACAAATTGATTGGTAACAGAATTTTAAACCATTTGTCAGCAATAAACATTAAATTGTAATATAATCAAATGCATAAATAGTTGTAAAGGTAAAAAACTAAACAAGTCTGGGGTCGCTAATTTAACGGTCGAAAGGCACTAGAGTTCAACTATTAATACCATGGGCAAGCTCTCAATTTTCTCTGATCAATTAAGTTGTTTAATTGCGAGAGCTAAGTATTTCATGTCTGAGGGCTGACTAGAGGCTATACCTAGAAGACCTTGTAGTTAAGATATGATAAAAGAAATTGCTCATGAAATTATCGCATGACTTATTCCCATTTTCACCTTGATTCAATTTTGATGTGTGTGCTTATTTTGTATGCCTTGGGTTTTTTGCTTTTCAAGGAAAAGCGCCCACGCTACGAACCTCTAGGGCTCTAGTACCATAGGCGATAGATGTGAGTGAAGTATCAAATCAAGATGAGATTTTTCTTCCCGCTTAAGATTTTACATTGTGGCACTTTGATTCTTTTTGTTTGTTCGTTTTCAACATTTTAATTTTATAACTTTGGGGGGTAATATAACACTGTTACCCTCCTTAGGCTCATCACATTAGTAAACTCCCTTTATAATACTTAAAGTAAAGGTCAATAGGGATTAAGCCCACTAAAAATCCCTAGTACATTGCACACAATGCTGCCTAAATTGGATTAAGAACCTAAGTAACCATTGATGATTAGGAAGGCATCCTCCATGGTATTAAGAGAAGATCTCTAACACCTAGCTTGGTCAAACTAGCTTAGTCGGACTGCTTGATTTTTAAACCTGAACAAGTGATTATGACAAAAAATTACATTGAATTTAATATTTGATACTAAGCAAATGCCCTGAATATTATGCTACTAATCACAATTAAAGCAGACTAACATGGATGCAAAAAAGATAAGGAGCAATGCTAATGGACAAGAAACACTTGTTTGTATTGATGATTGTGCTTGATTTGAAGTGAACGAGAGAAAAATTCTAGGAAGGTCCAAATCCTAACAACAACAACACATTCTTGTACACACTATGAAACACAAGAGTACCTCTAGGAGGCACAATAGTGAGAAGAGGCACCAACGCTTATTGAACACAAGTAAACAACCATAAGGAACCCTAACCTAATTATTTGCACTCTCCTTAGAGAGTCAAGGGAATAGGATATTATAGAGATTGGGGGGGAACCCTAAGGCTAAACCCCTATCCTCGTCGTCGAGAAAAACAAAGTCATCGTCTGTGAGACCATTTGTGCCATCTGTGTAATCATGTGAATTGTCTTCATCATTAGGGGCATCAATGTTTACTAAGAAGGTCACTAGACGTCTATAGTCATCTTGGTCAAAAAGGGTAGGCTTGTGCAATGGGAGAAACGCTCTCTACTAAGTATGGATCAGTTGTGGTCAAGAGACGTATCAGCCATTCTAACTCGTCAAAACTTCTCTCTGCTAGTGTACCTACTAAATCCCAGTCAGACAGGCAAGCACCGGAAAGACCATGTGAAACACTTGTGAAAAGTAATGAGGGTACCTCTCACCCAAGGCAGGAGTGAATGACTCTAGCGTACTAGCCATATCTGTACACACAGATAGATGATGGTTAGAGTGACAATATTATAAGGGTCGTGTCAAAAGGTCGTGTCCTTGTGCATAATGTATTTTTATGATTTTGTGCTGGGTATAGAACTCGTAGGGTTCCAGATTTTGTTTGGTGGCTCTTGCTCTTTTACTTTCTTATTTTTTCTTATTGGTGAGTATAAGGCTTTATATATACATTCCCTAAAATTGAAAGATTGAGAGGTCAGGGAGGAAGGTTGAGAGGAAGCAAGTGAATGATGGATGTCAGTAAACACTCCCCCCTTCCTTGGGTAGATCATACCTTTTGGAATGATGTCGTCACCTTTTGAAACCAATTGTTCCAAGTTGTTATGGGTGAAGGCTTTAACCAATAGTTTTCGACCGCCCTATGTGTTTCATCTAGTTGGAAGGGTGGTAAAGTACTCTCCCATGATTTTATCTGCAACATTGTTGTAGGTGGTGAACTTACAACGGGAGGTGCAAACTTTTCCTTGTTTTTATGGATATGTAATGGTAGGTAGGTGGAGGTTGTGTAGAAGCGACTATTTCCGTATAGGAACTATATGAAGAGCAAGAAGCTTCATTTGACTTCCCTGTTCCTGAGCTAGGTGGAACAAATCGTTCTTTCTTCAGTATCCAAACTAGCTCTGGAGCGGGTGTGTAGCATTCCATGATTTTTTATTTCCGCGACCGTCAATTCGTTTTGGAGCTACAGGATTGGGCTCACATGGGTCAGGTGACAGGTAAGAGAACAATTTACTTTTTGGCACCCAGATTTGATCATTTCCTTCGTAGCAGCCTCGAGCTTCCAATATTTTTTGGGAATCCAATGCAATGTTTATTTACATCGCTTGGGCGAGTGGGACCTCTCTTACCAAGCTCCTATCTTTGAGAACTAGCTATGGTCTCTAAGAAGCTTTAGGGACCCACTTGTATGTTTTCTTTGTTATATTAGGATGGGCCTTGTGTGTCTCAAGCTTTATTTCAACTACAACAGTTGAATCTTTGGAGAGTTGGGCTATGGGGACATATGGTTCAACCTCTTGGACATGCAATGTTTTGGGTTTTATTTTCTTAAGAGGCAATATCTCAGGGACTATGGCTTGGTTTCTGCATTGTGACACCCCCAGTTCCCCAATCAATAGTGTATTTGGTGGCTATCATCCATGTGCATCCTAGGTTTATATTACCCTCCATAGTTCTAGCGGGCATGATCCAAAAGCTTTAAACTACAACCCCGTTGTCATAACTGACAGAGGTGTGCCAGATTCCAAAAATCGCAGATTTTTTCTTGTTGACACCCTTGACTTGGATAATACTCTCAGATAGAGGTGGCTTCCCTAACTGACACCACACTCCATAGGATAACATATTATACTTAGCACCCATGTCCAATAAGGCGTTATATAGAACTTTTCCATAGGATAACATATTATACTTAGCACCTGTGTCCAAGAAGGCGTTATATAGCACTTTTCCATAGGATAACATATTATACTTAGCACCCGTGTCCAATAAGGTGTTATATAGCACTTTTCCATAGGCACTATTTAGCTCAATAGGGTATCATAGAGGTGTGTCAGAGTCCAACCAATCATCCTCTGTTTCAACATGGAATGCATGTGTAAATCCTAGGTTGGCCTTTGCGGTAGATTTCTTTTCATTTATTCTAGCACGCACATTTTCTTGATATCGCCGCCTCATATATCTCTTACTCTTCTTGTCTAATTTTTTATTACGGCCAATCTCTAGTGAAGAGTCACTAGATGAATCGCTACTTGTGTCTTCTGCTCCCTCCCAACATCAATGTCCATTTTACATGTGTAACAATACTGCAATGGGACTGAGTGAACTGTGGTGTCAGATCTATGATCAATTATAAACCTGTTTCCTAGAGGATGTGCTCGACCAGTTACAAAATCCACTTGAATGACAAAATCTTGGAACTGCAAGTAGACATGGTTTTTAGACCAGTCATGTACCATTTTTGCTTCCCTCATGAAAGGACGTCCTAAGATCATCTCAGATGCCATAGTGTGCTTGGAGAAATCCATAACAATGAAGATCTTCTAGCATCCCAATAGGTTTAACAATAGACCCATTGGCCATCTTTACTACTATGGTTGTGGTACCAAGGTGAGGTCCCCCCATAGTTTCCCATTAATTTTTTAGTCACAATGCTAACCCCAGTGCCACCATCAAGGATTCCCTTCACAATTAATCCCTTGGTAGTGCTTGGTATGGTTGCATTGGATTCATCGCCCTCAAAGTATTGTCCCAACTTGTTAACATATATTTCTACAACAAGGTTCTCATCTAGGTTGGGTTGTGGATCTAAGTGTTCCTCCTCTATTGGCATCTCCCTAGCTCCATCCATCTGTGCAAATTGTGATAGCCCAACCTTTAGTTCTCCATTGAGGAAAGGTTGAAGAGCTAAGAATAGCTCAGGGTCTCCATATAGTTTGGACATGATGGTGGTCCTAACTTCTAAAGCCATGAAATCCATCAATTTGCTATTTAATGACACCTTTTGGGCTTCAATCCCTTGGCATGGGGAAGATGGGATCTCCATTTCTTCGATAGGGTCAGGTAGTCCCTCTGTAAACATTCTTTCCAACAAGAAGTGAGTACGACCACTTTCCCATGACTTTAAGTCACTTTCTTCTTGAATGACACTAGGTATGGCTAGGGGTCTATGGACTTTGTGAGGTTGTTGTTGCGTAGGGAACAATGTGTCTGTAATCTGGATTTGCCTAGGTGTTGGTTCTAGATCCCTTTGGGTATCTTCTACCAAACTCCTTAATTGCTTGACTCACTCAATCTCCTTTGTAGGGTTTGGGTAAGTTCCTCTCTTCTTCTTGGGTCCTGGACATTGTGGTTCATGAAGATCTTCCTTGTTGGTTTCTTTCTTAGTGGTTGTTTTGGTCTCCATGGTTTCACCTGAATCAGAATCCTCTTCAACATCATTCATATATACGGGGTCATCACCAGTCCCTATGTTGGTCTTTGAAATGGGGTCTAACTTCATTGCTTTTTGCAATCTCTTCCTTCCGTTTTCTTCTTCTTCTGAGATTGGGCAATTGATGTCATGTCTCTTTCTTCAAGAATATAATTTTGTTTTTTGGAGCATCGATCGTGTGAGTATGTTTACTGGTACCACAGATGTACTTTGTGATGGATCCTCGGTAGCCTCAATCAAGTTTAATGGTGTGATCTTTGGTGCATTTGGATTATTCGGACATTGGGCAATCAAATGATCAATGCCACATCGATTACACATGAGGATCAACATTGTAGATGTGCTTGCTTGATTGGTTTGCATTAGTGTGGAGTTCTTTTGTAGCCTAATAGGACACTCGGCCACACGATATGGACCTCCACACTCATAGCATTGAAGAGGTGGTCTCTTGGCAGTTTAATTGATATTTTGGCCTCTTGCAACAAGAGCATCTACTTGATAGACCGGTTTGACTTGTCCCCAATATCCTCCATGTAGTATTGTGGGCTTTCTTCAAGCGCATCAATACCATAGGAAATATTAGGGTCTATATCTTCATCACAGCCTTCCAAACAAGCAATAGATGACTCACAACCCACTTGATTCACATAAGTGATTCTCGGATGTGGTGGTTGCGGTCCTAGCACTGGAGGTGGTAAGGGTGTTGTTTGAACAAAATTTTGGGCCCTAGGGACCATGTGTTGTGACGTTTGTTCAAGATGTGGGACCGGTATCAATGTAGGCACTCGAGGTGTGTCTGTCCATGCTAAGGTTGGTCTATTGGCCATCATGCGCTTAAATACTATGCAATCCTTAGCTTGATGACCATACCTCCCATATGCATTGCAATTCCCATTGAATTTTACTCTAAGTAGGGCATTCACTGGTACTATGTAGACCATAGCATACTGAGCACCATTGTTGCTCCCTTCTTGGATACATATGATTGTTTTGCGGAGCACGATTGTCTCTAAGACTCTCTTGAATGGCCTTGGTGAGATATGGTAAAGTCATCTCAGATATCTTTGGCTCCTTAGCAATAGGCTTTAGGGTCATTGGTTGATGCTCTGATGCTTGCGAGCTAGTAGATTTAGGCTCCATAGATACTCTTTCTCCTTGAAACATTAAATTATCCTCCAATTGGATCTCATTGGTGGTGACTGCTTCCCAAGTGGTGATACCTCTAATGACTAGGCCATTGTAGATATCCTCATGTTGTAATCCCCTAATGAATCTATCAAGCAATTGATTATTATTGAAGCGCTCATTTGGATTACAACAAGAATTCAAATGCTTCAAGAGACTAAAAAAGTTTGTTACCAACTCCTTCCTCTTGTTGGGCTTTTTGGAGCCGAGAGGCTACACCCCAAAGCACTCCCTCTCGTATGTGTTCTTTCAAGAACAGTGTCCTAAGAGTCAGGTAAATCTTTTTTTCTTCCACCCTTAGGGTTCTATACCAATCCCCAGCCTTCCCACTTAAGGTTAGGCTTAAAGCATTACTCTAATGTAGGTCATTGTGTTCTCCTAGAGAATTGCATATTTATTCAAGCACTTCTATATGGTTTCTCATATCCCCGTCTCCACTAAATTTTTGTGTGAGCTTGGCTATTTGTATTGCCTTACTTCTAGGTTCTCTATCAAGCATGTTACACATATTCTCAGCAATACATCGACCGATAGCTTGAGCAAATGTTACCAAGTCACCTAAATGAGCAGGCACTGTGGGTGAGCGGCGCTCCAAAGACTACATGTGGAGTAGGTATTGGCATTGGTCTTGGCGCATAGGAAGCCCTTGGGTTCCAATTTTGGTACAGTGTTGTGCCATGTGGTGACCCAAAGTTCATATGTGTGGCCCTAGGCATAGCAGACATCGGATGTGGCATGCTAATGCTACCCGATATGTTCCCATTAAAATAAGAGCTTGGGTGTTGTGGTTGTGGAGCATAGGTTGTTGAAACAATGGGAGGGGTAGGGGCTACATGAGTATGAGGACCCATAGATGTATACGATTGGTACACACTTGTAGGTACTGTTGCAGCCATTGAGCTACCATGTAGTGGTGCTTTATAACAAATGAGATCCATGGTGTGTTTCTTGGCATGCTCATCATTCGGGTAGTAGTCATGGTAGCTGTGGTGTCATCAAGGGAAAGATGAGCTAGACTTGGAAAGGTAAAGCTATCACTTGTGGACTTAGATTGCACTGAGACCCTTGGCGAAACAACATATGGAGGATCCATCGGACTTACCAAGGGAGTCTCAATTTGCGATAAGGTTGGTTGTTTAGCCTTCCTTGTATCCAAGAATCTCATGAGACCCGTTGAAGGCATGTGGATCCCCTTGTCCTATCTCTCTAGCTCAATAACCCTATGGATGACCTCACAAACTCTTTGTTGCTGATCCTCTACACTAGTAGCACCCGTTGTGGATTTTAGGACATCTAACCAATCCACGTGATAGGTGTGACCTGTGTATAGGTTGGTTAGAGTTTCCCTTTGTAGTTCGTACTCCCAGTTCTCATTTAGGAACACTCCATCTAGGATTGAGATGCTAGGGGTGTCTTTTGAACTAGATGCAATGTGGATCTCTATGGGTTGACCCTTAGTGGTCGCTAATTCAGGAGCACTCGATTGCTCTCCTAGCAAGGATTTTGACAGAGGGGCTTTCGCTATTAACTCTCTTCGTTGATCCGCCTTGGTAAGCTCTCGATTTCCTTTTCTCTAGCCTCAATTATATATCTCTCAAGCTCTTGCACTTCGGCAAGGCTTCTACCATCAGGTAATATAACCTCAAATTTACTTTCCCACCCCCCTCATTTACATCGTTAGCTCCATGTTCGGAGCGAGTGGCTCTACTAAAGGTTTCCTTCAGGCGGTTAAGCATGTTCGGTCGGGACCGTGGGCCCGTGGCATGCATGTCTTGGCTTGAGCTATCAGGATTAGGCATTGGGTAACCCTCCATGATGTCGTAGTCAGAGGAAGAGTCATTGGATGCAATATGCAGGTCCTGAGTGGTACTACCTTGGGTTCCCTCTTAGGGCCCGAAACCTAAGGTAGGTGGGTATTGAGAACCTGCATAATTCAAAGTGCTTGCTAGTTGCTTGGCCTCTAGCACATGACCAGAGCATAGATGCATGTGCCTTTGGCACCCTACAAGCATCAGCGAATACCTTCGAAGGTTAACCGCTTGACTTTTTGGGCGTTTTGCACCCCGTTTTCACTCTTTTTTTGATTTTTTTTAAAATTTATTTTTACGATTGATTTTTGGATTAGATGTGTCTTGGCTTGAGCTATTAGGATTATGCATTGGATAACCCTCCATGATGTCGTAGTCAGAGGAAGAGTCACTGGACACAATATGCGGGTCCTGAGTGGTACTACCTTGGTTTCCCATTGAGGGCCCGAAACCTAAGGTAGGTAGTTATTGAGAACCCGCGTAAGTCGAACGTCGGCGAATACCTTCGAAGGTTAACCGCTTGATTTTTTGGGCGTTTTGCACCCCGTTTTCACTCGTTTTTTAATATTTTTTAATGTCTTTTTACGATCTGTTTTTGGATTAGAGTGTGTGATAGCTTGAAACGAGCGTATCGTTCAGGGGTTTGTGATTTGCTTTATAGCACAGCGTTCGGTTACGTGAAGCTCCGTTGGTCCTCAAAAGGGTCCATTTTTACTTAGGCGTGAGGCTAAAATAAGTAATTCTAAAGGGTGACTGAGGCCTGAGCCTGAGCCTGAGCCTGAGCGTGGGCTTGGGCTTGAGCCTGGGGAATATTCTTGATCCCGTTCCTATGTTTAATTTTTTTTATTTTTATTTTTTGGTTTTTTTGGGGATAAGGTCGTCGTAGTCGTGTTGCGCGTGCGAGTGTACACACACCTAACCTACCTACTTGCAACTAACATAGCTACTATTACACACTAACACATTACTACAACAACTAATTAACTAACAGACCTACTTATTGTACCTTACAGATCTAACATTATAGATCCAATACCTTAAAGCTAACACCTTATCAATAGAAAACACAATACATTGTAACACCTCATTAACAAAAACAGTACACTGCAGCAAAAACAAAGGTCACGAATCCTACTCAACAAGCCACACACCTTCTTTCTCTACCTTTCCTACATTTCATAATGCACCACAAAGCAGCATAGAGTGCTATTCGAGCTTAATGCAGGGAATTTCCCCGGCAACGGCACCAAAAATGTGCGCATTTGTCACAGGAGTCAAAGCAAGGGACTTGCCGTACACAGTCTGCGAGCCACAAATGGATACGAGCACACAACCAGACTAATCTAACAAGCTCAAGAGAGCAAGGGTGTGTCACTCACCGCCTTACGCTCGCCTTTGTGGAGGATTCCTCGCCGCGAAGAGGGAGCTACCAAAGTACCGTGCTCAACCGCCTTGCCACCGCCGTGCCGTCGCAATGATCGATCACACACACTCTCTCTCTCTCTCTCTCTCTCTTATGCATACACACACACACAAGGAGATGAAGACAAAGATGGAGATGGAGCAAGAGCACTCTTCAATTGCACAAATGAGAGAATAAGTGATTTTTAGGTTTGGGTGACTTTTACATGAGCTCGCCCATTCACACTTGGACGCCCATGCTTAGCCAACTAACCCTTGAATGTTCTAGTTAGAGTGCGCCTCTCATTGAGGATCACTCTTACCCTTTTCCTATTGAATCAACAAGCCCGGTCCTTGACTCAAAACAATGTAATGTCCGTGGATGTTTACTGGGACGACGCCTATTTGCCAAGGTCAGCACCAAGGGATAGGGGGAGTTGGGCAGTCACCAGGCCTCCTATTTACTCGGTGTTGACTTCACTGTCACATGTAATATCTTTGACACCAAGGTCAACACCAAGCGATAGGGAGCTTTGGGCAATTCCCAAGCCTCCTATTTGCTTGGTATTGACTCCACTGTCTCTTGTAAATACTTTAACACCAAGGTCAACACCAAGCAATAGGGAGCGTTGGACAGTCCCCAAGCTTCCTATTCGCCTAGTGCCTAACTCCACTGTCTGACTTGTCGGTTAACACTTGCTCCTTGTTGACTTGCAAAGCCCGTATACCTTCTACAAGTCCTTCTTTCTTCAAATTCTTAATGCTTTGAAGGCTTATGTGACCTAGTTTCTTATGCCAAGAGTAAGAGAGTTAGATGAAGAATGAGATGTGAAATTAACATGGTGAGTAGCATTCGATTTCAGCTTGAAAAGCCTTCCATTACTTTTGTCACGAGTAATGACCTTACCATGATCATTCTCTACATAACAACCTTGCTTGTTGACCTTCACTTCATAACCTTTCTCCATAATTTTATGTATTAAGATTAGATTTTTGGTTACACTTGGAACAAGAAGAACATTGGATAAGTCCTTCACTTCGCCTCTTGACATATCCGTTGAGATAGTGCCCTTTTCTTGAATGGCATAATGGGAATCATCACCTGTGAGGACTAAACCTTTTTCTTCAAAATGTTGATATGATTTGAACCAATCATGATGATGAGTCATGTGGTTGGATGCTCCTGAGTCAATATACCACTCATCTTGCAATTATTCTTGGAGATGAGCCATACAAGTAGACAAGAAATATTCCTTGTGCTAATTTAAAATTGAAGATGCATAATTAGATGCCTCATTGTTGGCTGGTCCACTTGTGATTTGTGGTCTTCCATTGGTTTGTTTCCTCCTACAATCCCTTGGCCAAAATCTAGGTAGTCCACAATTGTAGCAATAACAAGCTCTTCTTCCGTTGCCTCATCCTCTTGGTCCTTAATGGTCACCTTCTCTTCTCTCAAAGTGGTGATTTGTTTGGTGTTGATGAAGCCATAAACCTTTGAGTTTTTATTGTGGTGGATGCCTCTTCCATGTCTTCCACTACCTCTACCATCATTGAACCTTCTTCATTAATGCATCACAAGGGCTGATTGCTGACTCCTTAAAGTTGAGTTGTCTTCAAAAAATCTCTCCTCTTCTTGGATTAGAGTTGAGGTGAGATCCTCCAATGACGAAATCTTCTCTCTTGCTGCAAGAGAAGTGAAAAGTGCTTGTACTCCGTCTTGATTGCTTTGAGGATAGGTTGAATAATATCCTCATCTTTGACTCCTTGTCCAATGGTTGCAAGCTCATCTTGATTGTTCCTAAGCTTAAGCAAGTACTCATGCACACTTTCATTTGAGTTTTTAGTAGCTTCATTCAGCTTTTTTTTCAAACACATGACCTTGATGATGCTTTTACCCTTCAAATCTAGGCTTGCGAGGATGTCCCAAGCTTCTTTGGTTGATGTAGCACTTCTTATGTATCCAACCAAAGTATCCTTGACGTTGATATTGATGAATCGTTGAGCTTGAATTGCTCTTCTATCCCAATCATTACTTTGATCTCCATGGGATGGTCTTGGTTCTTCACTTGTCATGATCTTCCACATGTTTTTTATCATCAAGAGTGTTTGCATCTTGAACTTCCATGAGCCACAGTCGTTTTGGTTCAGCTTGCTCTCATCACCAAGAAGTGTGATACCACTCGGGGTCATTGTGTGTGTGTGTGTGTAATGAACAGTCTCTCTTCTCTAGACTATGAAACCTCACACTCAACTAGTGTGGTACTTAGGAGAGCTAGACTGATACCTCTAGACTCTCAAACCAATAGCTTAAGCTCTACTATTAGCCCAATAACCTATATCTTTAATACCATGTTAAAAATATCGAGCACAAGATCATAGACTAGATGCACCTCTCAAGGTACACTCTAGCACTATGTAAGTACTACAAGCCAATACTTATGGTACTTATGCTACTTGAAGTGGAAATGAGAGTAAGTGGATTTACAAATGAATTATTGAATGATATAATCACACACACTAATCAAGAGAATAAGTCTCAAATAAGTACACAAGCTGATTTGATGAGAAGTTGTCAATCATATTACTAATGGTGCAATTACGTGAAGTGTAGGAGGCTGATTTGGGATACACTAATCAATGAGAGAGTCAAACCAATTCTCAATCATAGAGTACTGAAATAAGAATCTAACATGACCCTTAAACCTCTATTATTACCCTCTTTCTCTCACTCATGAGCAGGTATTAAATACCTCTTTATATAGAGCTCCATAGGTAGGTAGGTAGTAGGTGCCATTGTAGAAAAATAGCACTACAGGGCCTATTTGCAGAGAGAATAATGTGAAGAGGTTAGATCAATTGCCCATGATATTTAGTATGCCAAAACTTTGATTTTGAAAGCTTCTCCAAATTTGTCTTAGATTGAGAGAAATGAGCTCTACAAGACTGCTAGCTGAGAAGCATGGTTGAGCTCCAACTTTCTTGTCTTAATTATTGGAAAAATAATTTTCTCCCAACACTCATAGCATGAATGATTGACTCACAAATAAGAGTGATCAATTAAGATTATTGTGATTTACAATGTTGATTCTAAACTATAATATGAAGAATATGCAACCTATCGTAAATATGCATGTGACATTGATTCTTCAATAGTACTAGGAGAAGTCACCTTAGAGGAGGCTAAAACCTCATACGACGGAAGTTATAAGACATCAAGGATTGGTAGATCAGATAAATTTGGTAATAATAAATCATGGGATTATGATCATGAGGCCTGGATGGAACTCCAACATTGGTTGCAGATAGAGGACGAGTCAGACTTCACCACCAACAACCATCCAATTTGATGGATATTATTCCAATTGTTCATAAGAAGGCAGATAAGGAAGAGCAAAGAAGCAACTTAAGAATGAAATAAGGCTAGATGAAACAGTTTAAGATTATATAGATATTGAAGTAATGATGTTTGGGGAAGGTCAAGCTCCTAGAGGAAGAAGATAGTAGTTGAGAGTAACCTTTTTAAACTCCGTTCAACCAGTTGAAAAATTTTAGACCAATTCATTGGAAAGTGATTATTTTGAGTATGAACTATTCATACCTAGGAATGAAACTGGACTAACCAAAAATGTCTAGTGCATTCCATCTATGACCATGGGATCCAGGTGGTAAATATTAAGATTCTAGAATAAAAAATTAGATATACAAGAAAATCAGTCTAACAATAGGTATGGTATTAGATTCAACATGGAAACCAATAGGATACATAGTAGAAAACTTCCAACATAGATTGATCATCAGTTTGATTTTGATCATACTAATGACACACAAGGTTTTCAAATTTCACAAAGGGAAACTCAAATAAGACAAAGTGAGTTTCTAAAATAGAAAATGGTTATTTAGAGTCCATGAACTTCCAAATCTATTTGGAAATATCATCGATGATTATTATAAGGATAGTCCAATGCATATGTGAAATGTTAAAAACGGTTGTGAATTACTCAAGTTGCAGGTAGAGTGGTTCATTCATGGCTCATATTAGAATTACCACCACGAGTCTTGTGCATGATGCCAAGTCCACTTCGCTACCCTTTGCACACACAACACCATTGTCATGAGAGATCTTGCTTGCAACCACTGTGTAGGAAACCATATCAATCTCTACTTTGTCTCCATTACCAAGCACATATGGTGAATTCTCCCTCTCCACCCAATGCGTTTCCCATACTTTATCTATGTAGAAAATGACTTCCAAGGCAATGAAGGCAGCGTTAGAAGCACAATAATTGGAGTCAGCAAAAATACAACAACCTACAATAGACGCACAACCACCGATCTCCATATCCGACCGGGCTATAAAAAAGTATGTATTCAAGGAAGACATTTTTGAGCTGGTATGTGAGTATGTATCATGCACTTCTTCAAGGATAGCAAGTGGTCTATCCCCTTCATTTATGTTCTCGTCCATGGATGGTTTACTCAAGTTGTCACCAATCTTGCTGTACGGTATCGATGCATACACACGCACAAATCTTCCACCTACAGACAACACCGCACGCAAATGCTGAGTGCAACCCGCAATCTCTACCTAGATCGCATAAATGATGCGCATAAAACTCCTGGGAAAATTTCGCCAGAGTTTTGATGCACAATGGCTATCAACACAAAATAACCATTGTCCTGCAAGCTCAATACAATGAGCAATCAATGCGCATCAAACTACACTCAACATACATGCATAAGCTCTACAAAACTGTGTCTAGCAAATGCTCACAAAGAGTACCACAGATGACCATACATATCATCCACAACCAACCTCTGCACTTGCTCACAAGATCTACTGCTCACCACATAAGCATACATAGAGCATTACCCGCTCAAAGACCATGTATGCAAGCCACAACACTGCAGAAGAACCACTCAACTGCAATTGGCAATACCTCTGGGAGTACTAGACTCAACCTGTACCTGGGAGTCAAACCCAATCTTGTAGCACCTCATATGTGCATGCTACCTGCAGTGTACACGGGTAAGTTATCTGCAATCGCCTATTTGCAGTCGCATTTAAGTGGGAGGTTGTTGGGGTATAGGCGCCTGTGCCTTGCCCGGCCGCCCAGAGTCTGGGCGCCCACTGACTTGTATACCTTATAAATAGCATAAGTGTATAGGGGACTGCTCACTCTTTGAGTCTCCCCACCCATATCTGTGTTTCGTGTGTCTCCTTCTCTCTCTCACTCTCCGTCTGTGGTGCTCTTCGATCCCCTTCAAGCCATGAGTTTACCCTGACCAATATCAGTTGGCATTTTGGGGGCATTTTTTGTATGTCTTTTAGAAACAATATCTGGCCCTCTTCAATAACATTCCATTCAAATCCAACACAATTAGATGCCCAACCCAAGCAGCAATGTCGTGAGGAAGTTGTACCTACAAAGTAGGCTCATCTACCCACCATGATGGTCCTACTCATCACATAACAACAAATGAGCTGGAAAAAGAAGGGGCTGCAACAAGGATATGTTTCTTAGAATACACCAAAACAATAGTACAAATAACCTTTCTGGATTGCAAACACAAGTACAAGTTGCAAAAATTAGTATGAGTAATGAACACATGTATAAAGATGGCAAAAGATTCATTGATTTCATTTTAATAAAATGTGATGTAAAATACAACACGCAATCACTAGGGATACATTGTGCATGCATTTCCATGACTGCATTTGTGCAATTTACTTTGCACTTGAAAATTCTCTCAGAGGTAGAAACATTGTCAATATAGTCACCCAAAGTGCTCTTCTCCCCTTCACCATTATTGGCCTCATCCTCAGCCTCAAACTTGGCCCCCTTTACAGTGGTGGCACCATCTCCTTTCGTGGCTTCCTCTACCCCTTCCTCATTATTGGCCTCTATCCCACCCCCTTTTGCATTGGTTGCACCACCTCCTTCCATGGATTCCTCTACCTCTTCCTTATTATTGGACTCAGCCCTAGTCCCCTTTGCATTGGCTGCATCACATCCTTCCTAGGCTTCCTTTACCCTTCCACATTTTTGGCATCATCCCCACCTCCCTTTGCAATGGATGCACCACATCCTTCATTGGCTTCCTCTATTTTTTCCCCAGCCTCAACTTCAGCCCCTACCTTCTTCTTTAGGTCCTCACCTTGAGGGTATATCACCTATCACATCTTCAATAAGAGACATACCCAAGACTATAATGTAAATCCTAGGATGCAAGTGACTCAACTAGACTACAAGATCCTCCATTAGAAAAATGATTGCGGGCCTGATTTTTGAATGGGTTTAGAAGCAAAAAATTAAAGGAACACGAAGTTCCAGCACCTACAAAGAAGTTTAATGATTTGGTGCAAAGGGCGATGAAATTGGAGCAGCAAGCCAAGAAGGAGAAAGGCCAAAGAGATAGTCCAATGATAGTGAGTCATTGATTGAAGAATCAGACTCTAGCACCAGTTCCAGTTCATCAGAGAGTAAGTCAGATGACAAAGCTAAGGGGAAGAAAAGGGATTCTAGACCACAAAGCTTGAGAAAATGTCAAAGAAAATTGCTGAAATAGCTAAGGCAAGACCTTCAATTAAGAAAATGAAGATATGTTATTCAAAGTGCAGATCAAGAGACCTTAGGTCTGATGAATGATCATAGTGTACCTATTGCAAGGTCTATGGACATGTTTGGAATAACTATGGTATTAGGATTCATCACTTCAAGAAGGAAAAATATCTATCAATGATTGCACTAACAAATCTTGAGGCAGTAAAAGTAGATGGAGCTAGTGCTTCCAAGGACAATGAGACTAGTATATATACTGATACTAGTAGGAAAAGATACCAGGGGGTTATTGAATGAGGCATGGGTAGAGGAGACTTTGCAAAACAAAGTCTAAATTATTACAAGTGCAAGAAAAATGGTCACTTTGCTACCCTGTGTCTACATGCTGCCAAAACAGAGGTACCGTACCAGGACTAGCACCTGTTAGGGTCATGACCAGAAGCAAATGTGTTATCATTGAAGAAATTCCACAAAAATAAGAAAAAGCAAACTACTGAAACCAAGAAGTGAGAGCAGTAGAGAGTTGTATGGAAGGAGAAGGGCAAAGAGAAGGTAGTGGATGAATGGCAAGAACACTGTGAGCTGGTAGCTAAAATTACAAAAAATCTAGCAATTTTTTTTTCAAAATATCCATAGTGTTTTGAGGCTTGCAAGATTCAGAAACTACTACCTCAGCCTTCACGGGCTCAGGAGGAGCATCAAAGTGAGAAGTTAGTATCTTGACCGAATGAGTCCATGATTGTTGTAGTTCAAAATTTGGTTAACAGAGTACAAAAAGTCAGATCAGACTTGAACAAAGCTGGAGCTACTAAATTGGTAAAGGACCAGTCAGAGATTCCATCACAGGTTCAATCAGCAACCAGACAAGGGAAGTTAGCTGAGTGGAATTGTGAAGATATCCAAGGGGAGAAATCTTCAAATTTTGTGAACGCATTCAAAAGTTAATGATAGATGATATCAAATGCACATTACCAGAGGCTGCAAAATTCATCAGGAAAAAAAGAAAAGCAGAGCTTGAAGCAAGAGTAGTAGATCTGGCAGCCATCAAAGATGATGACGTTTTGATAATTCAGGTTGATTATAAGCTGAGGAAGCAGTGGGAACTGTTATTGGTGTGATATTGGATGGGGGAGTGGGTGTCAATATTCTCAAAGAACATTTAAGGAAAAAGCTGGGGATCAATGATTTGAAATCAGAGTTAGAATGGTTGACCATAGGGTGGTTTAGGCTACTAAACTGATTGAAAATATACAGATCACAGTTGGTAAATAAAAGTTCAAGACCAGCTTCTTATTGTTAGATGTACAAGGAGCATATGGAATTCTTTTGGGCAGACCATGGCTCAGAATTGTTGGGGTGATACACCATGCCAACCAAACACTAATAATTCAGGGAGCCAACATAAGAATTTAGATAAATATGGATAACACAAGAAGCTGGAAGAAATCCTTAAGACTAGAAGAGCTATTAAAGAATATGCAACAAAGAAGATAAAGAGAGTGCTTGTTTCAATGAACATCTTTCCATTGACACATATAGATTTGAGTGTTGTGCTGATGAACAAAGAACAAGCTGAAATGTAGAAGAAACAATATCCAGAGCAGTTCACTGAGCTGAATGCTGGAGAAAGATCAGTTCAGTTAGATGGACAACCATCAAAGCAACAAGAGAGAGATAACTTGACTTCAGACCAGTAGAGGAAACCAGTCATGCAAATTCAAATTAAGAGAACCCAGCAATTGATGAGACAAAAATTTAAAATGGATTACTGGAGTTGAGCAACCCCTTTAAAGATTATGTTATTAGTATTAGGACTGAAAAGGAAGTTGAGCCATTGGATAAAATAAAGGAGGAGGCCTAAATTGGTTGCTTCCAGATGATCAAGAAGTCAAAGAATGGAATCTTGGCTCAGAGGAGAACTCATGAATGATCAAAATTAATAAGCCATAAATCAAGGAGAAAGCAAAGGCAATGTTCCAGAAATACAAGGACGTGTTTTCTTGGGAACATACTGATATGAAAGGAGTAGATTCAGAGGCGTGCTAGCATTGAATACCACTAAAACTAGATGCCAGGCCAATAAGGCTACAGAGATACAGGATGAACCCCAATTATTCCATGAAAGCCAAGGGGAAGATAAAAAATCTTCTTAATGTAGGGTTCATAACAAAGGTGGAAAGCAACGACTAGCTATTTCCAATAGTGGTAGTTCCCAAGAAGAATGGAAAGCTAAGGGTATGTGTAGATTACAAGAAGTTAAATTCCGAGCCCATCAAGGATCCTTTTCCACTACCCTTTATAGACATGTTAATGTACAAGATTGCAGGGTAGACTGATAAGATGGATGAGGTTATTAATGGAATTTGAATTCAAAATATTTCATAAGCCAGGCAAGACACACTATGGAGAAGACTTTCTTTCTAGAAGTACTAAAGGATATTCAGAGATGTGCCTTCAAGATGAACCAATAGATATTGAATTATTCAAATTTCAGAAATAATATAGCAACTTGATCAAGAATGGCAAGAAGTGTACGATTTCCTTCAGAAAGGAAGATTTCCAGATGGTTCATTCTAGGCAAACAAGAAAGCAGTGATCATAGAAGGCCTAAAGTTCACCATCATTGGGGGAGCCCTCTACAGACTGGGTATTGATGAAGTTCTCAGAAGATGTGTACCTATGGGAGGAAGAATGCAAGTCATCACAGAGGCCCATAGTGGAGATGTTGGAGGAAATTTCTCCACTAATATCACTTATAAGGAGATTTTATAGATAGGCCTACAATGGCAGAGTATGATGGATGATGTTGGAACTTTATAACTTGTGATATCTTTCAAAGAATGGGAAGGCCTAAAACAAAAAATATGACACCCTTGACTCCAGTAGAACCACAGAGAGTATTCATGAAAATGGGATTGGACTTCATGGGTCCATTTTAGAGATTTACTCCCAAAAAGAACAGATACATCATTATGGCTACCTGTTATGTGAGCAAGTGGGTAGAGCCAAAGGCACTACCATACAATAGTGCTCAGTCAATTTTTGTGTTTCGATATGAGAGCATCATCTGTAGATATGGTGGTCCTATAGAGATAGTTTTTTATCAAGGTACCCATTTCATCAATGAGACTATGTAGATACTGATGGAACTATTCTTAGTTAAGCACAGGAAATCAATACCATATTATCCAAGGTGCAATGATCATGTAGAAACAACAATAAGACCATCAAGACCATTCTCACAAAGACAATCTAGAAAGAACCACACTAGTGGGATACCAAACTCCAGAGTGCATATAATGGGCCTATCGAACTGCCTATAAAGTCACTACTAGTATGACAATGTTCAAGCTGGTATATGGCATAGAGGTGGAACTTCCCATGGAGTTTGTTATTCCTAGCCTTAGATTGACAGTGGAACATGGGATGGATTTCAACCAAAATTTGAAGTAGAGGGTGGATGAGTTAGCTAAATGAGATTAAACAACGGGCTTTTTTGGAATAGGAGGTTGTTCAACAAAGAAGGAAACGTTGGCATGATAGTAAATTAAGGGAGTTCAAGAAAGGTGATCGGAATCTACTATATCAGTCAAATATGGGACTCAAGAAGCCCAATTTGAAGATAGCATGGTATGGACTCTATGAGGTTGATTGTGTATTCTTCACTGGCACAATGAGATCAAGAGACTTATCAGGACTATTGTTGCTTGGGGTGTATAATGGGGCCGAGGTCACAAACTGTACTATGCCAAAATAATGGAAATTCTAGCAACAATAGTACTAAAAACACATCCAGAGTCGATTGATAGGCCTCTTAACTTATTTCATATCAGATCAATAGAGAGAGAAGGATAGGAATTTCCAAAACCAGTAGAGACAATTTTGGCATCGATTATACTGAGGCCATCATTTAAAAAAATAACCCATTTATGTTGCTGAAAAACTATTTCGCATGTTGCTTCTCCGATTAAAGGACTCAAAGGCAAAGATCAACCTGGCCAATTTAGCAAATTGCTAAGGTCAAGACCCATCACCATAATGTATTCAAAGCCTGGTATGTGTGGCAATTCTTATACTGGGCAACTTTCATTCCAGAACACCCATATTGACATAAAGTTTGGGATAAGGCAGTGGGGACTGGGGTTAGAACCAGCTAGATTACTACGCAGCAGAAGCAAAATTCTTTTGAATAGCAGACGAAACAAGACACCACCAATGAAGATGCTAAATTGTCTATAATCACAACATACAGTAAGAGAACAACTGCAAAAGAAGAGGGATGATACAGCTGGAGCCAGTAGTAGTGGTAGTCCAAGCCACCAGAGAAGAAACAGAAGATAGTTGCTCCTTTAACTCATCTAAAATTGAAACAGACAACCCTAGCCAAGCCGGTTGAGCAAGGAGAGGCATCAGTAGACATGCCTATTGATTTGGCCCAAACTCCACTAGAATCAGTAGAAAAGCAGAAGATCACTAAGAAGCAGTAGGATCCACTAGCTAACACAGGGAGCAAGGACACGTCCAAGTCTCAGTTAGCCTTGCTAGCTCCTCCTCTAGTTCAACAAAAGCAAATGGCAGACTCCAAAGAATTTAGAAGAAACCATTACATGGGATGATGGCGGTCCAACAAGCAAATAGGGAATTGGTGCCTTACCCCGCTCCTCTCATTGCATATGGGACTCTCAGACTGATATTGATGCCATTACATACAGATGTGTTTCCACGATGATTTTTGGATGGAACACTATGGTGAATGCCATGGGGCAACTCATAGAAGCCCAATAGAAGACTCCCCACTCAGTAGTTACTACCCTCCAGACGGAACTTCAAGAGATCAAGAGACTGAGCTGGAAAAGGCAAGGCCAGGAGATGGATGAGCTCAGGGCCAAGATGTTTGAGTTGTCTATTGAGCACAACAACAATGCAAGAATCTACACAAGAGTCCAAAGCAGAGATTCAAGGGAGTTTAGAAGAAAAGAGGACCGCTCTAAAATCATTAATGGCCAACCATCACACTCTCAAGCAAGCTGTCACAGAGACGTATATCTACCAATCCCTGCTGGTGGATATTGCAGATCATGATGGAAATTTAACTTTATGTAAGATCCCCAATTTTGTGGTCTCTTTTAAAAATAAGAAAAATAGCTTTCAATATCTATTTTTGTCAAATTTTGATCTAAGATATTTGATTGACAGTATTGGAAGGTTCTAAAGTAAAAAGCTAGGCTGTTTCCATGTTCTAGTAGGTTACACGGACGTTTGGTTCAATTTTGAAAAAATCCGCTATTTATAGCTTTATCATGCTTTTTGTGCTTTTAGGAGCTTTTTTGCAAAAAGCAGGATTGGATCCTTAATCTACGTGTTCCGGGGAAGCTAGGGTTCAATTTTGTGAAAATCTGCTTTTTGAGTGCTTTTCACGCTATTTTTAGCTTTTCATGATTTTTAGTGCTTTTTAGTAAAAAGCGAGTCCGCTTTCTTATTCCAGTGGACAAGGGGAACCCGTGGTCCAATTTTAGAAAATTTTGCTTTTTTTGGGCTTTTTATGTTATTTTTTGCTTTTTGTGCTTTTCGACGTTTTTGAAAAGCAATGTGCTTTTTAGGATGACCTAAACATAAAAATATTAATTTTAGTCTCCGTCGGATTTAAAAATGGTCACCCGGAGTAAAAAACGGGACCAAACGCGATTTTTACGAGAATTATTTTTATAAAAAGCGGTACCATAAATACGTCGGGGCAGTATGGGAAAGTCATAATTATGTCGAGGCATTATGGTGCAGCATAGTCTAGCTAAGGTTCCATTAGTTGGCCAGATACTGTTCAATTGGTCAGTTTTACTGGAAAAATTGAATGGTAAGTGGGAGAGTTGACCACCAAAATCAGTGCCATGTTTTTAGAAAAGACTAGAGTCTTTTCCCAAAGGCTTGTAATTAATCTTTGCTGAGAGGTAGTGCTAGTAGCTGGCTTGGGCATCACTCTGGCCTGCTACACTTGCTTGCTTATAAATTGTCAGTTAGTGCTCAGTTTTCAGAGCTGTCTGTTGCGTCAACTACCGCAAGGCTATACATATCTATTATACAAAGTGGTGCAAGCTCGTCATCACCATATCCATAGGCTCTTGTCTATCGTATACGAGAAGAAGAAGAAGAATAATAATAATGATAAGAAGAAGAAGAAGAAGGACATTCTCTCTCTACTTGCTTACTAACTCCTCTCTCGTTTCACGGTGTACACGCTCTCCGGAAGCTCTCATGGTGAATGCCTCAACGTAGCTCTCATCACCGCTCTCTTTCAGCAAAGAAATAAGCCTTTTGATAGCCCCTAATTGATTCTAAAGAACGGTGAGAATCTCTAAACTCCATAGCCATCATCATCTCTCTCTATCGTTTTTTTGAGTAGTCACCCTCTCGGTGATTGTTTTTTCGTATACGAGTGCATGCATGGATGAACCGAGTATGTACGAAGTTGCCCCATGATTATTTTATCATGTTTAACACGCTGATTTATGCACATGATGCGTTTATGATCACGTGCGTGCATAAAAAGCGCTTTTCGTTTCACGTCATAGAAGCGGTAGGAACACTATTTTGGCTATAACTCACCAACCGTTATGAACCAGCCCGAACCCTTTATGTTAGAGATAAAACACATCATTTAGAACATTTTCTCTCTTTGGTGTCATGTGAAATCATGCACGAGCTAAGAGATATGGTCAAAAAACAGCTTGCTGCCCAGTGCACGTCAATTTTTTTTTACTCCAAGCTCCTTGGAGAACCACTATATAGACTCACTGGATGAACAAACCCACTTAACCAATTGAAAATATTGATAAAACTTGATGATAAATGTATTTAGGTCTCCGTTATCACCTTGGGAATGCGAGTTATTAATCGTTTCATAACCGGTTTTACTTACGCCTGTAGGGGAGTTACCAAAGGGGAGTACCATATGACGTCGTGAGTTAACCGAGTTATTTATGTATAATTTATGGTTTGTTTTGGTGAGTTGATTTCAGTTATTAGATGCCCATAAACTTATGTGAGGGTATATGGTTAGACAACCCGACCGCATAGGCAAATATGATTAAAGTGGCTTTCTTTTTGGGTTATCTTTTGTTGTGTAAGTACCATATGGGTAAAGTGATGTGATAGACTACTAGTCTATATTATGGATCTGATCTTGATGCATTGGTTTGAGGTCAAATACTTTCATTTGGATGTTATGCATGCTCCCGTAAATGTCAAAAAGTTGTTTTTTGCATATGTGTGAAGTTATGATTTATGTCGACCTAAAGGTCGGAGCTATTTTGCATCATGTTTATGGTGATGGAATGTTAACATATGATGTATGGAAGCTTATGGATTGATGTGGATGTCTCATGTGCATGGTTATGATTGCCTTCCACCTCTCTAGGTCAAAACTAGCTCTATGTGCTAGAGAGGCGAGGTGCAGATGTGATGCATCAACTTTGCATGGTTGGATGTTGTCAAAATTAAATTTTAATATCATGATTAGTTGCTGGTCGGACTCTTTTTATGCAAGAAAGACTCACATCTTAAGGGTCATATGTGTGTGGACTTCGATTGTCAAACTCCAAGAGTGGGAGTTCGTTCATTGTGAATATGATTTGTGGTTAAGGAGTGAGATTCCCTCATGGACTATGGTTGTGGTTTATCGTGGAAGCTGATGTGGCTCATGGTTTTTTATCTGGATATGGTTATGCTGCCAACATTTTTACAGCTATGTTATGTTCTAAAGTGGTTATGCAGGATTGGTTGTGCCTCACCCAAGTTGGGTGGAGTGCTCACCCACGTGAAGTGATTGGATTATGGTTTACGGTTTTGGAATTAGATGGAGTGATATGGATGGTTTATGACAGACGTGTAAGGGTAGAGACCCTGTACAGTCTAACTACTTGGAAACTGATTGTTTGTGCATATGGCAAGTGCTATTGTGATTAGACTCACGTGTTATGTTTCTCATGGCAGCGTCTCTACAAGACTAGGATCACCTACATCGCTTAGCCTTAGACTAAAGGGTCATTTACATGGGGCTTTTCTGGATTGGGGGTGTTGCCTAGGTCTTCTTGTTTTTGTTAGGCTCATCTACACGGTTAGTGTGCTGGGGGTTGAATGACCTACATGGCTAAGGCGTCGAGGATTTTGCTTTGGATTTGCCTAAACACCTGGTGCTAGGCATCAAAGAGGCATGACGCCTAAACTGGTATGGCTGGTATTGATAATCTACCACCTACTAGTACTTGGGATCCCTTGAGAGCTGGACCGATTGACCCTACACAGGGTCCGATGCTCTGCTAGTTATTTTGTCATAGTTTTTTTTTTAATGATATGGTATACCCAGATTTTGTCATTGCATTACTACATGGTTGCCTGTTTATTTAGATGGGGCACTCAAAGATTCTTTGTTGTCATTCTCTCACGTCTCTGTGCACTCTACTTCACACTCCACTATACTCTCTCTCTCTCTCTCTCTCTCTCTCTCTCTCTCTCTCTCTCTCTCTCTCTCTCTCTCTCTCTCTCTCTCTCTCTCTCTCTCTCTCTTCCTGCAATGCGGTGTACACATATATTCACCCTCCACAATGTTATATTTTTTGAGAACGCTTTCATTCATAACACCCATTCAGGGGTAGCACTAGTCGCTACGTAGGGATGCAGTCCAGCTCATGGCCTAAACTCCATGCTTGGTCGGGCGCTGAGAACTCCTTTGCTATGCAAACGCTCCCACAACTCTGATGTATATTGAAAATTGTATAAAGGTGTAAATTGTATATTTGTGAATAGACCCCCAAGGAGGGGTATATCTCACCTGGTATGCGAGCCTATGCTTAAGGTTATGGGGATAGCCTAAAGACTGATGCTAGTCGTGTTAGTTATGCATCATGCACGCATTCATGCATGCTGTTTGGAAAATGATATTGTATTCATGATGCATCTATAAGTGACATTAGTTGGTGGTGCTTGTTTGATATGTCTTCTTGATTGGATGTGTTTGGTTTGAGTTATGGTAAAGTGGTTGAAGTGTTCAAAAACGGCATCGTAATTCCTTTGAATGTTTGTTTTTCTTTGCAATAGCATTTAATGCCTCCTAGAGTGACGTCTGAATGATTTAGCCAGGGAAATAAATTTTTGGCCATAGTGTTCAACAATATGGTGACACAGTTGTCCACGGAAGAACGGAACTCTTTTACTTAGAAATCGGGACCAAAGTCTTTGGCATGCTAGGAAGCACAACTTGTTGGAAGAGTATTTGTCATAATAACTAATCTCTACTTCTCCTAAATGATTTTCTCATGTTAAACTGATCATTTAATATGGGAAAGTACCAGGGGAGAAAAAGATAGAATATTGGTTAAGTTGGCAGACCGGACACAGTAGGGATCCAAAGGAGGAAAAATAGGAATCCAAAGGGGGGGCCCATCTGCAAAAGAGTAAGGTGCAACAATGGGCTTTAAAGACCCTAAGGTTTAGCCCATTAAGAATTCAAAAATGCTAAGGTTCCAAAAATCAAAGGTTGTGTCCAATGGCTAAGCTTAGGAAAATTGGATGCTTTGTGTGTGTGTAAAAAAGTCTTCACAATTCCTACAAAGGAGGGGGCGGGCCTTGAAAGTAGGGGATGAGAGAGAAACACACACCACAAACACACACACACACTAGCCTCCTTTACACAAAGGGAATGAGGGACACATGTCAGCTCCCTAGGTAAGATGCCCACAAGGTGTACTCAAATCCTATTGATGGCCATGGAGGTGGACCAATGAGAATCAGAGCACAAGGTTTCTCTTTTGTTGCTCAAGAAGGGAGGTCCTCAAGCTAGCTATAAATGGTTGGTACTATTAATTGAATTTGAGTAAGTAGAATAAGGATTTTTTATAAAGCCTTGCAGTGAGTCTGCCTTTGTGCAGATAAGGGGGCATCACCGTCGAGAGCTATGGTCTTAATAGTGGAGTCCCACGGGGATTGCCTATGGCTTAACCACTATTGAGCTATTAGAAGCTTGACACAAGAGCCAGTGTTGTTTCGGTGTTGAAAGACCCTCTCTTCTATTCCTTGTAATTGATGGTATTTGAGTCAGGGGTACAGTAGCTTGAGTGCTTCTCTAAAGGGGTAAAGAGGAGCAGCAACTAAGGCTTGAAGTTCCAAAGTACACCTAAAAGTTGTTAGAATGGCTGACAATAGTAAAGAGAGTGAAATTAATGTTGATAGCTTTGATTTTGCTAATGAGCAGGCTACTAATGATGCCCCGATGTTTGTTAACTACCTTGTTTCTAGGCTTCAACAAGCCATGGGAAATCCATCCCTCCAAAGTGAAGTGCAACGGCAGCTTCGTGCTCATGGGATTCTCCAAGCCTCCCACCATGACAAGAGAGTACCTAGGAAGCCTCCTTGTGAGACTCCCAAAAGAGGCCTCTCTCCAATTCAGGAAGAAGAAGAGGATCCATACGAAGGGCTCAAAAATTTTCTTCTTGAAGACACATCTCCTTCTCAAAGGAGAACTCAAGAGCTCCCACCGAAGGAATGAGAAATAAGTGAGTCTCCTGCCACCTTGGTGAAGATGGCTCCACAAAGATGGTGCGCTAAATTCTCTCCATCACCTCCAAAACAGAGAAGACCATCGCACACTTCTCCACACCATAACTCAAAGAGGGATGACAAAAAGCAAGAGGAGAAAAAGGCAAGAAAGAGGACACCCTCTCTCCATCTTCTTCATCCTCTTCCTCTTATGAAAGTGATGGTGCAGACAAAGAAGATCAAGGCAAGAAAAAGGCGAGAAAGAGGTCACCCTCTTCTCCATCTTCTTCAAATTCTTTATCTTCTGAAGAAAGTGATGGCATAACTTTTGAACCATCAAAAAGAAGAGGCCATAGGTAATCCTATGCCACATGGAAGAGGTCGTCGAAGCTCAACTTGTTCAAAGAGGGAGGAAAGAGCATCTCTTTCCTTACCTATGATGGGACCTTTGGTGCTACGGACAAAGTCTTGGCCTTTATTCAATAATTTGATGCGGCGTGTGGAGATGAGGGTTTCACGGAGACGTCTATGCAATGGTGGTCTAGCCTACGGGCCAACGGTGAAGCTCCACAAACATGGAAAGATTTAAGAGCTTCCATTATGAAGCAGTTTTTGGCCACTGATGCCAAAGACAAAGCACTCATTGAATGGCAAAGCTTGAAGCTCTCTCCCTACGAATCCATTCACAAATATGTAGACAAGTTTTGGGTTTACATATCAAAGCCAATGTCTTCCAAAAGATGAATTTTGGAGAGCAAAAACAACAATTTTGTGCAGGCTTAACTGAAGAAGTGGCGGAGTATGTTAACTCCCAAAGGCCACACACCATATTGGCAGTTATACACCATACTATGGTGGCTTCTCGAATCTATTTCCAAAAGGGGCTAAAAGAAATTCTAAGCCCACAAAAAACAAGGGTTCCAATGAGCCTAAGGGGAAGGACAATGTCCAAATTTAGTCTCCTAAGGGCAATTCCAACAAAGCTAAGGAGAAGGGAGTTTACAAAGGCAAAAACAAAATCTCTCCTGAGAGCTTGAGCGTTATCGCAAGGATAACCGCTGTTTCAAGTGTGGCAAGCAAGGGCATGCGTATCGCGCTTGTTCCCAAAAGAACACCCGCCATGAACCTCCTAGAGCTACCTTGGTCGAAATCCAAGAGGAGGAAACTCACCACAAAGGATCTCCTCTATGCCATGCTTGGGGAAAGGTAAGAGAACATGATGCTTTTATTCTCTTTGATCCTGGTTCTACTCACAATTTCATATCCACAGAGTTGGGCACCAAGCTAGGCATACAAGCTTATGAGATGGGAGATGTCCTACTCGCAGATGGTGCTTTCAAGGGGCAAGAAGCTTCAATCACTCCCTTAATTGGGAAATTGAGGCTCTGTTAGCGGATGGACACACCCAACGGAGGATGATTGCCCGGCAGGATACTAATTTCTTTTGTAATTATTCCTTAATTGAGAAGAAATCGTCATTTCACCTTTGTAAATAATGGGGCTTGCAGAAGCTTCCAAATTGTATCCCATTTTTTACATTTAGACTGAGTAAATGGTAAAATTAGAACATTAGGGTTTGAGATTGTAAGGTATTTATACCACTTTTGACCTTAATGCAAAAAACCTTTTGTCATTTTATATAAGTTTTTGTCTGTGTGAGTTGAGTGTACTCGGTGTATGAGAGAGAGTGAGAGTTTTATCTTGACGCTACGCGCGCACTGGTGGTTGGAATCGAGTGCGGAGAAGTGCAGCGTGTTGCCCCAGAGAGAGCTACGCGCCAACACCTACATTGCGTGTGTACGGCCTGGCTTCGCGAGATCTACCCACGAGCTATATCTGGTGATTCGGTGAGCATACGTTGTCTGTTTTTGTATTTCGGCATATCCACGCGTTCGCATTGAGTAGAGCTACACATTAGGCGCTTTAGTTTTCGAAAACGATGACCTGCAAATTTCAATTAGACATCCTACGTGATTTTGCACCGGGTGTTTAGGGTTGGGGTTTTGGTTCATGGACCTTAGGGAGAGCGACCTATTGGTGTTAATAGGGTTTCCTTCAAGTTTCATAGCGTTTCGAGAACGTTTGATGGGTATTTGGCTCTTGAAAGCGTTGTAGGAAATCTCCTCTTATGTACTCTTGAAGGCTGTAGCTTAGACATTGGGTAGAGACCTCTGTAGGAAGTAGTCAATAGTCGGTTGAGTGTAGGTTGACACCCTATGATTGCTTCCACGCGCCTGCGGGTCGAGCTTTGTCCTTAGTTGACAAATCTTGTTAGATGAGTTCTCACTGTGTTGACGTCCGTCGCAGCGTATCCGCCAACATTGGCGCCATTGCCGAGGACGAAAACCCTAGGTAGGTGACCGAGACTAGTCCTTGAGGATAGGGATTCTCTGGCTTGCCAGAGTCTTGTTTTACATTTAGATAGGATCAGAGGGTGGGGGACTCTCTAGGTCTTAGGAGGAGTCTAGGGAGCGAGTGTCTGGCTTAGATCCTTCGACTTAGGTATACTTAGGTAGTTTTAGGTATTAGTTAAGTTGTGGTGTAGAGAGTAGGAGTTGGAGTGGTAGAGGCAGTGAAAGGATAGATTGAGAGTCCGGAGAGGCCAGGAAGCAACCGAGACACCAAACTCACTATCTCACATGATGAGTAGGAGTAGGGTAAGTAGGACATCATGATTTATGATCTGGAGTGTGAGGTCCCCACCTTGCCGTCTCAAACGGCGGATCTGATGGTAAACCTGGTGGCCACTAGATCTACAGTGGAAGCAAACAAAGTGGTTTATGGTTCATCTAGCGGACAATCTCTCATCACAAAGTGAATCGAGTTTGAGCCTACTAGCATCGAGATCTAGTTCCACCCCGCAGGGGAAGCGTGATTAACTTATCTAGCAATCCTAAGACCCACCTTCCAAGAGGAGAGAAGTCTCGAGTGCCTTTTTCCCCATGTTTCAGAGGCACGTACACTTGAGACCTTACCACTCTAGGGGAAATGAGTAATACTAACGTCGATTTATAATCGGGATCACCCTTCTCATAGGCATTGGCAACCCGAGCCAAGCCCCCACTTTCCACCCCATACTCACACTTCCTTTGTGTGTCCTATTTACTACCACAATGATTGTTCAACATATAAGTTCCTTGATTAGGTTCCGACTCACAAGGTTCATTAAGACAGTCCTTCAACCAGTATTGCAAAGCGGCACCAAGACAGTAACTCTAGGTACAACATCCCCCCTCCAGCGAGAGTTTACTCCTCCCGTTGTCGCCTAACTGCCCGTACAACTAGGTTGTCCACCGCTTAACCAGCAATCGTGGACTTCCACCGCTTAACCACCACTCGTGGATATCCACCGCTTAACTAACAGTTGTGGATTCAAGAGCCCTTAACCAGGAACTCTAGCTCCTGCGAATAACTTCGCGAGCTGCCCCCTGATCAAGAGGGGGTTCGGACTAGATCAACATTGGAATTGAAAATGAACTAGCTGAGCTAAATTTTCCCTAGCAAACATTCTTTCCTAGCTCAACCAGTATATCCAACAATCATTCTTTCTTACTTGGAAATTAATATACATTTCAATTCAAATGCTGTGATCTCCATTGGACTTCTCCAACATGTTTAGGGATATGTTCTTTCCTAACTTATCGTATGCAATGTTAAATTAAACAAACTTGAATTAAAATGTGACCTACCTCCTCAATTTCCTCGTCATTGATCCGTGAGTTGGCCGGTACTTGGTCGTCCATGGGAGCTTTCCATTTCCCATTCATGTTGCTTGTCCCCGCCTCGCGGTCGTGGGAACCACTGAAACGAGTTCTCTTTACTGGGGTCTTTTATACTCACTACTTAATTGACAACTTGGAAAAAGAGAGCTAACATCGAGAGTAACATACGACCAAAATGACATATTAATTTTAATAAGCAAATCCCTTTTTACGAGAGGTTTGATTACTTCAAGACATAGAGATTTCTGATAGCACCTTACTTGTTCTATGGGAATTGGCCCTAAGGTTAATTATTTGGCCTAGATAGCTAAGAATTACAGGTTTCTTCTCAATCTATTTACTAGAGATGAATTCGGCATGCTTAATCACTTCCTAATGCGAGTAGAGGTTTGCAGATCTATCGTATGCATAGGTGAGAGGGTTTCTCCCTTCCTAGTGATTAATGATGGATTAATTCCACTAATTACATCCTAATCTATGAGCTAATTGATTCTAATTTAGTAGATTGTGGGGCAATAGAAAGCTGTTGACCATCTCTACCTCAATGCCGACTTGTTCTTAATTACAATGGTGACTAGCAGCTGATTCCTTAATCATGCATTAATTTGTGATTAAGAGGGACTAACTGCTTGCATAATTACTAATTAGATTAAGATTTATGCAATAGATCATGGATACGGAGAATTAGAGAGTATCTAATGAGTATTTTGACTATGATTATGCATACTAGATGCGGAATTAAGAGGATAATAGAGAGGGAATTACAACAGGCGTGAATTAAATCAAGAATTACCGAGGTTACGGCTGAATTACTCTCAACATTCTGATGCAAGGGCCTCCTTGAGACGAGAAACGGGAAACACTTTCCTCCTTAGCTCTTCTTCCAAGGACTATGTCTGTCGGCAGCACCTCCTCAAGGTGTGTGTGTGTGTGTGTGTAGGAGTGTGTGTGTGTGTGTACTTAGTGTGTGTGTGTGAGCATATATGTGTGTGTGCGTGTGTGTGAGCACACTCTTATATAGGATCTCCCAAGCTGAAAATTGAACCAGCCTGCTAAATACATCTGAGGGAGTACTCACCTCATGCAAGGCAACTCAGTTACATGCTTACCAAGTGTTTAGTTAACTTAGTCTAACTAACTCTCACACTCTCTCTCAAGCATGGCAAGTCTCCCACAAGCCCCTAGAGGTGTGAGGGCGCCCCCTAGCTGCTAAGGCAAGCTCCCAGTGGCCTGGGACCTATTCCCACACAGCCCCCGAGCCCCGGTGCTCCCCGCACAGCCTTAGGAAATTTTGATTTTAGGCTAAAACAGGTGATAAGAATTAGAATTTAATGTTGTAAATTGCTATACTAAGCTCTAACTAAGGTGTAACTATCCGAGTACCTGCCAAATTTAGCAAACCCCCCCCCCCCCCCCCCCGGGTGTCCGAAAATGCATTTTTTCAAATTCGGGGTACGGGTGCAGTTTTTCGAGACGGTTAAAACTAGACGGGTCGGGTGACCCAAAACTTACTATTTTTGGAAAATTTCCACAAAAATTATTAATTCACTTTTGGAAGCTTTATGACATTCTAAACATCATGGCATCGACAGATTTTGGAAAACTGCTAAAAATAGAGTGTTTTATTTGTGAGCTTTCAATTTCGAGCTTTTGCAATCAAACCCAATTTTGCGAGCTTTTTGGTTTTAGATTTAGAGCCTTTTCGAACGACACAAAAAATTAATCCAAAACAAAGACATCAGAATATTATACACGACAAAAAAGATCTATAATCTCACAAAAAATTGGCTTAAGATTTTGAGTCTTCTTTAACGATACACACCAAAAACATGTACAAGATTCCAAAAGCCCTAATTTTGAGCTTGTACAATTGTCTAGATAGATACCACAAAGCATGCTTCTCTTACTAAAAGGAATTAAAATAAAGTCTCATATGTCTAGAAAATCTACTCCACATCTAATACAAAAGAGAAATCTACTTCAATGCATACCTCTAGAGTACAATCTCTAAGATTTAGGCTCACTACACCACAGGCTTTATCTTGCGGGTTTGCCCTAATAAAAATGCAAGGTCTGTGGGAGTTAGTGCAGCTGATGAATGACCATGTGCTCTTTTGGTTGAAGCCCTAGAATATGCACATACACATAGTACATGTGCTTACATGCCAAAAACGCTTTATGTGTAGATTCTGTCTTCTGAAAATCAGGATAGGTGCAACTAGGTTCTACCTTAATGTGTACATCATAACAACTCTCTATCAATATTCGAAAAACTATGTGTTGTTCACTTTCTAATTTCTCGTCCAAGAACGTTGCAACCATGCTTGCAGCTGACTCCAATCTCTTTTGCGCTTCTTTGGAAATACCATGTCTCCACTTACGCTTCTTGCTACTACTGGAGCCTCCTTGTGTAAGAGTAGCATTTGTATTGTTCATGCGTCGTAGTGGTGTTGCAAAATCTGTAAATTGAAATCCACTTTGTACCAAGCTGTAACTCTCTTCCTTTGATAAATTGGTTCCAATATCCACTTGCTAGAAAGTAGGAACAACAGGTGAGAATTTAACTTGCCTCTGTACTTTTTGTGTGTGGCCTACTTCATAATTGCAGAATCATATCCACTGTGCAATTGTCTTGTCTTTAAAAGTTCTCTCAGACCAATTCCCACATTACGGACTTGTAATTTGTTACCACAACTTTTCTTCCCTACCATTCCAAAACATTTCCTCATGCAATTGGCTAGCATCCTTCGTAAATCCCACTCTTCGCAGGCAACTTGGACCTCTTGAATACACCTTGCTGAATTCTCCCAAGGCTACACTGGAATGCTATCTCCTACTTCATTGTCAGTGACAACATATACTTCTTCATTATCCTCTCTATTAAAATGTATACTCCGTAGTCTCCCTCTAGTTTTTCGTTGTCTTGCTTCCATTACATATCCAGGTTTATGTGAGCTTGTACTGATTGCACATGTTTTCTTCTTCCGTTGTACTATCTCTTTGTCACCTTCCATCACACGCTCCTCATACAAAGGACTACTAGCAACCAAGCCTTTTAACGTACTCGTAAAATGATTTGGATTTGGAGATTCTCTGTGTTTGGAACTGGCCATCATTGCTTCTATGGAAGGGCCCGTTCCGATGTATCTGCCTGTGGTGTATCCCAATCTTTTTGCACATTGAATATATGCATTCAAAACATCACTGACACATGCATCATAAAGTGAGATTTTACGTTTACCACCTTCACCTGCCAGCCAACTAGCATGGATGCTCTCTGACAAGTTTATACTTGGCATTTTAGCTCTCTCCCATGGACTCGTACTGACCTATAAATACAAAACAATTAAAACCATATAAATATAAGTCTCTGTTTTCAAGTATTTAATAAGAACCAAAAAAATGATCGATATACCATTGTCTTAGCGCTTCCCCAATGGACAATCCGTTGCTCCCACCAATTAAACCATCTCTCTAAAGCCTTTTTATTATCCCCTATCACATATTTCACCCACCATTCTCGTATTGTGGAAACTATACGAGAGGCCTCATTTGTAGTCTTTGCTAAGCACCATGCTTCACACATTTCAATGTGATATATTTGTCTATCTGTAGCGACATGTTTGTGTAGACTCTGCTCCCAATGGAAAAGACACGAGCGCTCCCTTCCCTCCATTACATTATGCCATCCACCATTGTATCAACTTGTATTGCTAGCCAATTAGCCCCAGCTTCATCAGACATAAATCCAACAAAGTCTGTTGGTTCATGCCCACACCTCTCCATAACTGTGTTTAAATTTCTCCAAAACAAGATTTGTGTTTCTTCGTCTTCTTCTTTACATTCACATATTGCAATCATCTGCAATGCTCGCATGTTGTACACATAGAACAAATAAGTAATAACAAGTGTCTTATATCAAACGTGCTATCTAACATATTTTTATAAATTATCATAAACCGAGCAGGACATAGTTGCCCATCCTTCAATTCGATGAGTATGATCAAAGTGCACCCAAGTACTACTCAAATCTCATGTCCCTTCTCGCCTCATTCTATTGACTAGTTCAACTCCAGAAGTAGGTCCTTTTGTGGACATTTTGAATATGTAACATTTGTCGTTAGGTCCACCTTGGCCTGGAAAACGACTTCCATGAAAGAATGGAAAAACGCACCGTTTCTATAGCAATAGTATATTGTCGTATCCATCACCAAAAACCTGACCCTGTTTAGCTTTCTCATGTGACAAAATACTTTTGAATCCCCTATTTTGAACAAGGGGCATCATTTCCTCAAGAAAATGGTTAAGCTCTACATCAGTGGCTTCTAAATCATCTTCTTTAGTCAATGATTCAAATAGCATCTGACGAGCAACTAACATCTGTACTTTTCTAGGACCCCCCTTCTCAATCTTTAAAACTGTCTTAACAAGATTGCGCACTTTTTCAAGAGCTGCCCTTCTAGTACCTGGTTGTACATTGTGGTCATGCACTCCCAGATGGATCACCAAACGTGTTATTGTTGTTTCCTTTGGCATCACATAATAGATCATACACTTGCAAACATTTGAACAAGTGACCATTCTGTCACAATAGTGGCAGGTTATTTTAGATTTACCTTCGCTAACAGGATAGCCCATGCTGATTTGTCTGTCTAGATGTCCATGAAAGAAGGCGTCATTGTATTTCCTTTCACCAAGGTAAAAAGAGCATGTCACTGTGCAACATTGAAGGCTTCCAAGACAATAACTCAAACGCATAGTGCAATCTATGTCCATGTTGGTCGATGTTAGGTGAGACCAAAGGTGACCGTCGTACTTCTGCTCCATATCGAGCATCCTTTTATTGTTGTGAATTGGAGGAAGCTCGAAACAAACATTGCCATTATAAAAATTTGGGAGCTCGTCAACCTTTTTGGGAGTTCCACAAATCTATAAAAGTTTAGACAACCTGTACGATTTACCTTTGTCTTTCATCCATGAAATGATGGATATATCCTTTGAATAATCCTGCCTTGTATGCTCCACCCCATCTTGTGTGTCTTGAAAGGGTCCTGGTGACCTGGTTAGTTCCAGTTTCTCCAAAACAACTATGTCTGTACCTTCATCAATATCAACATTTAAATGTGATGGAGTCGAGCTTTTGTTACATGGTGTAGAGAACATAGAAGAATCACCGACTTCTTCATTTGTTTCTAAACTGTCAGCCACATAAACATAGCCATCAAATTAAGAATGTGGTAAGCTGAGGACAGAGAATGGTCAATAAGGTAATGCTTTTGATCTTCATGATCCCATCTAGGCAACACATTGACCTTAGACTCAGAGCTCCCTGTCTGAACGACTGCTTGCAAGCCTTCAAACTAAATAGAAGGAGGCAATAGGCTTTGAAGAAAATATTTACTAAGTAGAAGCTCTCCATTTTGTAATGAGACTCTATAATCCATATGAGCACCATTAATCGTCCATGAAAGCATTGCTGTAGTTGTAGCTATCATGTTTGAGACAGACAAGGAGGAATAATACTTGAGGTAAATAAAATGACGAAAAGAGAAGGAAGAGAATGTGCATAAGGTACAAAGAAAGTGTAAAAGCATGCAGCTGCAAAAAGTTACTG